>NC_080611.1:2337631-2987006 GCF_027887145.1 Ammospiza caudacuta
GCATTGCAAACTCAGCACCAGACACGAGGTACCCATCCTTGTCTTGCCCGGGGCTGTACAGACTTCCCCATGTGGGATGAGAAAATGAGGAAGGACATTTCCAGAGGAAAGGAAGGCACCCGGAACATCCCAGCACCATCTGACTGGCAGTACCAGCACTACAGAACACCAAGACAGAATAAAGGTTTCATGCAAAGGGGGTGAGGAAGATGCTTTGCTGCTTTTTGGGTGACAAGCTGCCATCAGCCAGGCACAGCAAATCAATGACTGGCTCTTGCAAGCATTTTTAATCCTTCTCTGAACTTTACAGGGTGCTCAGAAAGTCATTTCACCATAGCAACCTGCATCTGCAACAAAGCCCCAAATGTCACTTCTGGGCCAAAGCTGTGGCTGAGCTACAGCAAGCTCTGAGTAGAGAGCTGGGTGTGCCACTCTGGGCACAGGGTGAGGTTGGAGTTTACACCAGGATCACTGTGGGGCTGCCATCCTGGTTTGCAGGAAGCTCAGGGCTCTGCTGGTCACAATCTCTTTGAAATGCCTGCAAAATGGCCTGGTCCATCAGAAGGGCTAGAGGTGCAGGAGTCCCTCTTGGCTGACAGCAGATAAAGGGGCAGCATAAAGGGGGTTCATCCCTTCACTCAGCCTGGAAATCACACAAATGGCTCAGAAACCTTCAAAAGGACCATGGATGAGAATTTTTGGAGGGATGAAGAGACATTAACAAAGCTCTGCTGAGCCACCAGCAGTGTTCTGGGCTGACAGCAGCAACACTTGGCTGTTGAACTGTTCTTGTTTCGTGAGCTAGGTTTTGCAAGCAGTGTGAGGTGTGATCTGAAATCAGAAATAAGAAAGTGAAGGAAGTGTGAATAGGTCATAAGGAGAGTTTTCAGAAGGAGGCAGCACTGGCAGGGCTTTATCTACTGACTCTTATGGTTCAAGTAGATTTTGCTGGGCTCTCTGTACCTTGAGCAGCTGGGTTGCATGACACCAAGCTAGACTGTGCTTCTTAGTGCTCAGTGTTGCTTTGGGCTGGTGTTTAACCGTGATAAAGTAGGTCTGTTCTCAGACTGATCCCCAAAAGAAAAAATCAGAGCAAAAAAAACAGCTGAGAAAGTCATGGTTCAGGAGAACTGCAGATCAGACTGGCACTAGTCTGGAGGTTCTTCAGGGCTGTCAGTATTTGGTCCTCCAGCTACTCTACACACAAATACTGGCTTCAAGGCACAGTGTGCAGCACACCTTCCTCCAGGGAAGCTCTGGTGTTTGGTCAAGAGACACAGCAGCTTTGCTCCACAGTTGCTGCAATTTCCTTTCTTGTTTGTACAGATTCCATTTTTTAGGTATATCTCACACTCTGCTTGAGCAGCTCTCATCACTTCTTATCAGAAACTAAATAAATCACTAATGCTGCAGAACCTTCTTTCCCCTCCAAAGATGGATCACCCAGACATGTTCTCAAAGTATGAAGTTACTTCAAGGCAATGGTCACAGCCCCAAAACTGTCAGAGCTCCAGCAGCATTTGGACAATTCTCTCAGGCACAATAGTGGGATTATCGGGGTGTCCTGTGCAGGACCAGGAGTTGGTCTTTGATGATCCTTGTGGGTCCCTTCCAACTCAGCATATTTCATGATGATATATTGCTCCTTCATAGGGCTGTGTCAGGGCTGAATCTTCTGAGAAGCCTTCAAGGTAATAATGGCATCAAAGTGGGTTGTGGTGAAGAGATGCTCCAGTCACCCCCACAAGCTCTGACATCGCAGCAGAAACATTGCCAAGCCCTGGGGCAGATCCTTCTGCAAGCCAAGACATGGATACAACCACTCTGCTCAATTTATCTCTTCAAAGGTTTTGACTTGCTGGCACCTGAAGAAATGGAGAGGGGTGAAAAAGGAGCAGTCCCACCAGCAAACACCTTGTTTCCAGGGCAAACACTAAGGGCCAAGATTGGGGTGAGGTTTTCCAACTTGGCACAGGCACAGTCTTCATGAGAAACTGAAAGTTGGCACTTCCTGGCTCTCCTGTGCCATGGGGCAAGTGCCCAGCTGCCCTCCAAGCTCCCATATCTGATTGACTGCCCAGCTGTGCTTTAAAAGAGCCCAAATCAAGAAATGCTCCAAAAAGAGCTCATTGGGGTGCTGGAATTGGAGTCCACTCTAAGGCCAGTAGTAAATTACATAAAACCATAGGTCATAGCTCAAGCTGAACCTTTTGTAGGCCATAAATGCACGTTTCCTGGATTTTTATATCTTCTGGTTAAAAATGTAAAAACACTTTGTGATTGGAATAAGCCAGCTAATAATTTCTTGACATAAATTCTTTGCTGGGGAAAGCTCCCCATCCCATGAGGATGTACCCTGCAGGAGGCCAGGGGATGTCCCCAGAGGAAAGATGGGCATAGACAAAAAATGAGCCACTGCCAGGTGTGTGTGTACTGTAATTGAGGGTCTTGGCCAGGGCCACATCACCATATAGTGACACAATATTGTGCCCTCCCTTTAAATGGTGTCAGTATTTAGCATCTTTATTTCTGCATGTTTTATGGCTGTGGAGGATGCAAGATCTTATTGGCCTTTAATATCTTGGAGTTTGTTTATTTGCTATCTCCCTCTCTCTCCTCATAGCCTGTATTTTGGGATCATTCCCATTCCTCTCTGGATTTTTGCCTCCTTGGTTCAGCCTGGGCAGTGCTGAGCAGGGTGTGTCTGAAGTGTGACCGTCCCTGTGAGATTTCCTAAACCATGTGGCACTGGGGACCCCACTGAACCTGCAGTACTCCCTTGGCTCCCCAGTCTTTCCCTGAGGATCTTCTGCCTACCTGACTCTTATTTTTTGCTGAGAGGTTTTTATCCTGCATTTGTGCTAACTTTCAGCTCAATCTGTGCTTTGACTCATTTTCATATTGTTACTATCTCAAACCTACTCCTTGTCACTTATCTGGGGAGTAGGCAGGAGACATCCAAGAATCTGAAGCCAAAAATAGGGAGAATGAGAGAAAATAAAATTATGACTTCCAAGCTCCTCTGACTCAAACGCAGTCTAGCTGTGCAGCTGCAGGTGCATGGGATACCCTTGGGGGTGGCACCCTCAGCCATGGCCACACAGTGGACATCAGTCTCCTCTTCCTGGTCTCAGCGCTGTGCTCCTGATGGCCAAGTCTGTGCTGTGAAGTTCGCCTTAGTCTCAGCCCCTGCTGGCTGCCGTATCCTTCAGCCAGTTCACACACTCTGTACACACCAAGCAGGAGCAGCACTGGGGTTGTAGAAGCTTTAACTTCTTTTAGGATCATGTTTGATTAAGCCATGCATTTGTTTTCAAAATCCTCACCTATTTCTTGCTGGTTTTAACTACCATTTATTCTTAGAGCTGAACTGGTTTTAAATTTCCTTATTCCAGTCTGAGCTTTCCAGGTCCCAGAAGAGAAAAGGGATTAGCCAAGGGCTGTTGTGGTATTAATTTCTCCTGTATTGCAATGTTGTAATGCTTGAGTCAAAAGTTTCTAGGGAACAGTAGCTCAGTTAAATAATCCTGTAACTGGAGGAGTTAAAGAAGACATTTTCCACTCAATCTCATGCATGATATTCTATGCAGAATCTAAAGAGCAGCATAAATAGACTTGAGAGGCATCTTTTAGCTGATCATGATATCACTGGTGTGGACACTTGGCCAGACACTGGACCCACAGGCACTGGGATGGGCACAGCAGCATTGAACCAAACCTGATGGGCCACTCTTGCTTATTCCCTGGTGAAGTTTACTGGCACAAAAACACCTTTTCTTGGGGAAATGGGGCACCCCAGGAATGGGCAGTCCCTACTGGCCAGGGGGACTCTGCCATGTCTGCACGACTGTGTTGGGAGGGGTGGAGCTGAGGCTTCATCAGTGAGGAAAGGGCACATCCATGTGTCTTGCCTTGATCATTTTAGTCACTTGAGCACCAACTAGACTTTTGATAGAAGCTTGGATTGCAATCAAACCAGCCTCTCAGGGGCTGGGAACTCCCCATGGAAGATGCAGCTGCCTGGTTTAGGGCAGACCAGCAAGCAGGGATTATCTCCAGACTGGAAGATGGCTCAGAGCTGTGGCTTCTCCTTCCAAAACTACCATGAAGGTGATGCTGGCTGATGTGCCTGAGCCTCACACAAGCTGCTCCTGCATCTTTGTGGTGTATCCATATCCCAGCAGATCCTGAGAACTACTAGGGATACAGCAGTGGGCTTGTGCCCCGAGGGGTGGCCATGCTGCTCCTCCCTGCCCTTTACTCTCCCAGCAGGAGTGGTTGTTCCATCCCCTGGAAAACCCCACATTTCCATGGCTGAGGGTGAAAGGAGTGTGGTGGAGCCTAAAGCAGAGTGGAGGGGCAATGCCCCACCATCACCTGGCATTTGCCCCTCAGAGCACTGTCCATACATCCTCTATTTTTGGCAGTCTCCATCTGGGAGCCCAGGATGTGCTGGGAGCCCGGGACACACCATCTCTCCTGTTAAACCTCTGTGAGTTTCCTATTGCTGAAGAGGCAGTTGCTTGATGTCCAAAGACACTCAAGTGCTTAATGATGTCCTATAACTCTGATGGATTGTATCACCACTATTTTTAGCACTCTCACTTCTGGTATGAACCCTGTATCTCTCTCTTTTCAGCCTTTTATTTTCAGTTTCTTATTGCTGTATCCTAATCTCGTCTCCAGCACCAGGTGGGCAGCAGCTGGGGAAGTATTTTTGTCTGCAGGCAGCGCAATGAGATGCTCCGAGGCAACAGGACCTGCTGGTGGGGGAGGACAGGCACAGTTTTGGTTGTCCAGAAGCTGACACCCAGCCAGGCCTGCAGGTGCTGCAGCTGAGCCCCAAATCAAAGCCCCATCCCAGGGCAGGACCTGCACTTCAGGCATGACTACTCCTGCTGGAAACCCAACCCGTGGTGAGTTTGTCTTCAGCTGTTTCCAAACATAGCTGAGTATACAGAAATGGGGTGTTTTGTTGGTTTGGGGGTCTTGTTTTGTGGTTTGCAGCACTGAGGTGTGAGCTTGGTGAGGTCTCAGCAAAGTAAGACACATCCCTGCTGCACATCCCACACCAAAGTGGTCCTCCCAGTACAGTGGGATCATCCAGAGGTGAGGGAGCAGCAGGGTGACAGGTGCATGAGTCAGAAACTCTGAGTCCCTCCCCTGTCCCTCTCAGCTCCATTCAGGGAGATGGGAGTTGTGTCACCCCTCCCTTGGCACCGGGGCCTCTGGCAGGGACCCAGCAAGCTGGATGGGACAGGAGGAGGAAACCTGGCCCTGGGGGAAATGCAGGGCTGGAAGAGGAACATCCTGGGGTTTCCAGCTGCTGACAGGGGGACAGAAATAGCCATGCACCGTTCCCTGGAAAGGAACTGTGGCTTATGGACATCCCTACACAGCATGGACATCTATAGGGAAAACTTGCCCTGGAGCAGTGACCCAGACAGTGTCTGGCTTCCTCCCATCAGTGCTGCTTCTCCCAGGTGCTGCTTGCTGGTTTACCAGCATCACCCATCCCCTCTGTATAATCCCTTCCCTTTCTGCAGGCCAAGAGTTCACCTGAAGGCCATCAGAGGGATTTGAGGTTTTAGGAGAGGAGTAAAGGGGTTTTGGAGGGAACTACACCAGCCCTACTGACCTGCGTGAACTGTTCAGCTGTGAGTCTGGGCCCTGACTGACAGGCTGGGGTGTTCTGTCCTGTTATTTTATGGAATATCAAGGCATTTCCTTTTGAAAATGCTTTACATTTCCTTGTAAAGCAGCAATCTGGAAACGCCATTGTCACAAAGTCTTGGTGGATGTCTGTGCTGTCAGCATTCAGCTAATCTTGACTTGTGTGTGCAGCTCCTGTACCCTCATTGCTCCGGTACGTGTCACTGCCACCACCACATCCCCCAGCCAACATCCAGAAGTGACAGCACTGACTCACAACCTGTATTTGTTCATCTGACCATAATAAACCAAGCCTGCAACCCTAAAGCAAAACAAAGGGAAGTCACAGCTTAATCCTGTCTACAGGCAATCAGGATGTGAGCAGGTGAAGAGCACCAGGAATTGAGTCCTCTCCAAGTCCATAGCAGCGCTTCAAGAGCCTTTGCAGGGTGTGTTCCTCGAGAGGATGCTTCTCTATGTCAATGTGAATCCAGTTTGCTTTGCAGTGAAGCAAGGGCTTCCAGACCTCCACCATCAGTGCTGCCATTTTCCCTCTGCTAATTGAGACATGGGAAACATGTCCAAGGTGGTGCAAGACACCTGGTTACCTCAAAGTGAATCTTCTGAACTGAATTATATTTCTTGTCCTGCAATATATGCTGAGGTGGAGCTGGGGATGGGATGATGATGGATGGAACAGGTGGAACAGGCAGCTAAAACAGTAACATGGGTGGGCAGGGGCAGGGGGAAGCAGCATCTCAGGTCTTGCAGTCATTTGTGGAGTGTACAGCTTTAGGACTATGAATACAAGCTGACGTGTGCTGGTGTGTGCAAGCCATAGTCCTGCTAGGACAAGACATGTGACAGGCTTCAGGAGAGAGAATTTTAGGCAGCCTGGTCCAAACCAACCACCTTTTTGTCACCATCTGAACTTTTTTTTTTTTTTTGCCATGCATTTTTTCTTTTTTATTATTGTAGGGTTTTTTTTTCAGCTTCTTATTGCTGTATCCCAACCTTGGTGCTAAATTGGGTTTATTTAGTGCTGTTTTTCTGCTGTATCCCCCCTGCTGCTGGTTTCTGCTGCAGCCAGGGATGAGTCCAAGTCTAGGGCTTTGGTGTGAGGTGTTACCAGCTGGATGCTTCCATGGGCCTTTGTGAACTTAAATTTTAGTAGCAAATAGTGGATGGCTGCAGTCCTGGGAGGGACACCAGGCAGGACCATGGGATTCTCCTTGACTGACTGGCTGACCAAATGTAATAGCAGGGTATTTCTGCTAATTAGCTGGAACCTGTGAGTTGGTGGTGTGTAGCACTCACACACAGACACACACACACACACACACACACACACACACACACGTATCTGCCTGTGGATAGTGGGGGCTCTGAGCACACAGAGTCTTTGTGTGAGAGATTCACATCAAACCAGATTGTGGGAGGCCCAGCTGCTCAGCAAAGTAATGGGCCTCAAATTTAAGCTTTTAAAAAGCTCCTTTTTCTCTACTTTTTAATTTTTTTCTTTGCCTTACATGAACAGGACAATTTGTCCTTTGTACTGGTAAGTATTATTTAATACACACACTGCCTTTCCCCCTCGCTAATTTGGGTGGCAGTAGCAAGGTCTTTCTGTGTGCATTCAGTCAGTATGAGAAGGTTCATCAGGCCCTCTGGGCAAGGCATTCTGAGGATTGCCAATAACAATGTCCCTATGCCCCTGAACACGTAATCTCTATAAGAAAAGCAGGCTCAAACAGGTGGGTGAGATGATTTGGAGCTCTGCTGTGGAGAGCACTGACTCCACATGCCTCCTCTAGGCTGGAAACACACCTTCAACTTGGACCCATGGGCAGGACAAAAAATTAGGAGGAAAGGTTATGTTCATGATGAGTCATGCCTGAGCTGTGGCTTGAAGTAGCAGCAAGTTTCTCCTGGATTATTTTCTCTCATCCCATAACACTTTTTTCCCTAAAACCTTTCAAACTTGGGCTGGTCTCAAGCCCTTTGAGACTGAAGCAAAGCCTACCTAACCCACGCTGCTGAAGCAGATGTGAAAATAAAGCAGGTTGGCTATTTTTGAGCCATGAGTAAGATCAAAATGCATGTCCTGACCGGCAGCAGGCACTGCTGCTCAAGCCTGTCCCTTGGGATGGGGTGGGTGACCGAGGGCACCCACTGCACCCCCCAGCTCCAGAAGAACAGCAGCCAAACCCCAAACAGCAGAGTACATGGCATACCTGGTGCCTCACTAGGCACAGGGTATTTGGATAAGGATATTGTTTTTATTCCCTTTTTCATGTGCCACCTCTGTTATTTAATGTGTGGCTAAAATAGACGATGGAATAAAATTCCCAAATATTGAGGTAGAAGGATAAGAGCCTGAATTTCCTGATCCTCTAGCCCAACAAGTCTAGTGATCATCCTGGTCCTAAGAAAGAGGACAGCAAGTTTGGAAACTGAAGGTGATGTTTTGGCAAGGGCAGGTAAAACCAACACCAGCAGGAACTGGCTTGCTTATATTTTCATTTTCAAGGGGGTTATGAACAATCTGTTCCATAAGGATCCCCAGTGCTGTCAGCTCCAGCAGCTGCCAGGTGTTCAGCTGAGGGGTAATTAGGGAGGCAGAGGTTCAGAAGAGCATTCATGCATGTGCCCACTGAAATGGTATCCAAAACCATGACTCTGAAACTTGTTTTCATTTGAGAGACACCCCAGCTCAGGAGGTACGTTTTACTGGAAAAGAGACCTTCGGTGCTGAAGAGTAGGATGGAGTTTTCTGCTCTTTAATTTTAAATTGGGCAAGGGCTTGTAGTCACTTTTCTATATCTGCCTCCTTCAATTTGTGAGTAAAAATCTGAGGGTTGCCTTGTGGTTTATTTTTGGCTTCATAGTTTCTTACCATTACTGCAATGAAAACAGTACTCAAACACTATCATTAAAAGGTAAAGGCAGGGAAGCATTTGCACTTCAGCAGCATTCAGGCTTCAAAAATGACAGGGATCTTGAGCTTCCAGCTAGAACAGGAGATAGGATCGACAGAGACAAGAAATCTGGTTGCCCTTTTCCTTCAGCTGCAAAGGGCAGTTTGTGTTTGTGTTGAGCAGTGAGATGAGGGATCAGGGGAAGGATTTGGTTTGGGAAGGGAGGATCAGCTGTGCTGTCACTGTGGGAGCATCCTGCCCAAAGCGCCAGGTCACCTCCTGCATCCGAGCTCCTTTCGCTGCCCATCACAGCCCGCAGAGTGACCCTTGGCTGGCATTCCTCAGATCCAAGGGCGTGATACGAGCCGTCTGCCCCCATCCAGGCTCTCTCAGCGCCCCTGGCAGCTGTGTTGTTCATCACCTAGAGCAGGGACCAGAGCCCTTTAGGCTGTGTTACAGCCCAGGAAAAACACTCACAGCTTTCCAAGGAGCCTGCCCAGGGAAACAGCCCCTCAGCAAACCCAGGATACGAATCCTGACCGTGCAGCTCAGCGATTCAAATGTCATGACTTAGATGCAGCTTTCTTCACCACAGCAGGTCTTACTTCATGTATTTATTTAGTGTGAGTAGCAGCAATGTATTTTAATCAAACCCTTCTGGTGCACCAGAATTGATTTTGCAGCTCAGGCCATGGGCTTCTCTGAAGATGAAATGAAAGCAGCCCAGTCCCTGGCAATGGACACTGGGAGTGGATCAGATCTGGATGTACTCAGCTTTGCTTCGCCTTTCTTTACCATCAGCCAAACCGAAACATTGGATCTGGCTCCCCATGAACAGTGGCAAACTTTGGATCTGCGCTCCTGTAATAAGCAGTCGTTTGCCCTGGCTAGAGCCTTATGACTCTGCAGGAAAAGATATTTCTAGGTATTATTCCTAAACAGAGAATGACAGTTGAACAAAGAACTTTGTCTAGCCCTCTCAGGCATCCAACTCTTTGAGTTTCTGGGGGAAATAATGAATAACTAGATGAGACAACAACTAGAATGAGACAATGAATAAGATAAATAACATTTAACGGGTGCTATAATGAACCAGCAGTCTGTCTCTGTGGACAACCTGCAAATTCAAGTTCATTGCTGTTTTGTGTGAGAGCCTTAAAAAAGGCTTTGAGTTATTTGCCAAGTCCCTGGAAACACAATTGGAATTGAACAACAAATTCCCAGTGGTGTCATTTGAAAAATCCCAGCCCTATCCCTACAGGAGATAGAGCTGCAGGTTGAATATATCCTGGAAAAGCTTGGGTTTCTCTGTGCAGGATGGCAGTGTGGAGAGGGAGGGTGGTTGTGTCATGTGCCATTGAGCCCCTGGAGACACCAGGCTTGGTTACCAGTTCCTGGATAGCTGTGAGATCCTTACAACCCGGTTTAAACACAGAAGAGCAGAGGAAATGAAGTGTCTGTGAATAAAGCAAATCAATCCAAGAAAGATTTGAAATATACCCAAGAAAAAAGATTAAAACCAAATGGGGTTAGATGTTGGTGCCAAAATTTGATACATTTTGTTTAATATTAAAAGAGGCAAAGAGAAAGAAAGTAAAAGAAAGAAGTGTGCGTGGGGGGTGGGGGGACAGGGAGAGAGTGACCAGGGTTAGGTAGAAACATATTAACCCTTCTGGGGGTCCCAGCGATGTCTCATTGCTCCCCTCCATCTGGTCTTCTGGATGGTGAGGGTCCCCCACTGCCACCGTGGCCTCACCACACCATGCACACTTCTTGCTGTATTTCTTTCTTTTCTCTTTTTTTCTCTTTGCATCTTCTACTGTTAAACTAAAGGTATCAAATTTTTGGCACCAACATCTAACGTTGTTTGGTTTTAATCATGTTTTTTGGGTATATTTTGAACCTTTCTGGTTTGATCAATTTTATTTACAGAGGCTTTGTTCCCTCTGCTCTTCTGTGTTTAAATAGGATCGTAACCAGGCTAATTCAGCCATGAGAGCAGAGAAGGATTTTGAAATGAGCTCTGTGTTCTCTGCTGCTACAAGTACTGACAACAGGCCAGAACGGGTGAAAAAAAGAAGGTAGAGTAAGACCTGGCAAAGGATTCTCATGGTCCTAGGGAAGAAAATTGAGGATGTGCACACCATAGAGCCCCAAGTGTGTGCCTACCCAAATCCCCAGATAGCTTCAAACCAGTGGATTCAGGCTTTTGCCCTGGTGTGGCAACTCCACTACATGGACAGGATTTGTGGCCAGGTCTGAGCTTGGCCTCCTTGTCAGAGCCCTCTTGAGAAGAGGAAGCTGCCTGCCTTGCAAAAGGCTCTGCTTACTCCTGGGGTTGAAACAGAAACCACAGCAAAGCGCCAAGAGCTTTTCCAAAATAACTTTCGAGTTCACTGCTGGGGAACTCGGCTTAGGTAAAGCTCATGAAGAAATTCCCTTTGTCTTGGTCTCTGGGCAACCTTATGGCTGCTCAAAACTCTAGATTAAGATATGAGGGAGACATCTGGAACAACCCTGCTGTCTCTACAACCTTAATTTGGGTATAAAGTACCAGGGAAGTCAATATTCTGGCTGTACATTAGAGTGTAGCTAAGAGTGCAGCAAAGAAGGGAAAGTGGGGATCCCCTCTCTCTGGGCAGCAGTACCTCTGCACACTTGTTCTTGAGTCTATTCAGCTTCCATGCACTAAAAAAGCAGAAGCTTCCAGATGTGCACGTCCAGATGTGCACAGGCAACTGAAACAGAAACTAGGCCACAGCAAAGGATGCCCAGAAGGCACATGACACTGCATGTTTGTTTTTAAGATAATCTCTTGCTTTTTTCATTAAAAACCAATTGGCATTTTACATCTCATAAGCTCTCCCTTTGCAGCTCTCTAGCAACCCTTTGTGTGTTAACTGGATCATCCTCACGGTGTCTTTATGGAGAGGAGAAGCTCTACAACTCCCAATTCTTAGGCAGATCAACTCTATCAAAGCAAACCACCCACTCACATGTCCCACCAGTCGGGAGCACACGGGGGTGAGCCCCACCATCCCACAAGGGCCATGGCTCCGGGTGGATGGCTCACCTGGAAAGGCTGCGCGCACTCAACCCTCACATCTGCTCTGCTAATTTACACCTCAGCAGATGAGCCGGGATGTACATCAATGATTTCCTTACAGGTAATGTTTCTCCTTTTCCAGAGGAAAGTGGGAAGGGACAGGCTGATTGATGGCATCCCTCTACTGACATCCCAATCCCATCCCAGCCCTGATTCCTTCATCTGTTCTGAGATGGGCTGGAAAAAAAGGAGGGGGGTGGAGATGGTGAAGGCATTGATGCAGAGTGGAGGGAACATTTCCATGACTTATAAATCTACCTTCAAGCTTGGAAAGGGCAGACTGAAACATGTTTGCAAATATTTGACAGCAAACTGTGATTGCTTACTCATTCAGAAAGATGGGGGGGGGTTGTGAGGGGGGTGGTGGAAGGGCCATAAAAGTAATAGACACAGCCAAAACTCAAGCAGGTCTACAAAGAGTGTTCCCTAGATTTAAGCTCTGTCAGTGGGCCACTTTCCCTGTATGAAGAATATCACAATTTCCGACTGCTATGTCACATTCAGATGTTGCATGCCCAGGGTTTTATGAAAACTAATTATGTTGATGCCATACAGTAGAGTTTAACAGTTATCCATGGATTTCCAGGAAGAGAGGATATTTCCTAAGGCATTGTGTAGGGCTCAGCTCAGTCCAGTGAGTAAGTTGATGACGCCCTTGACTCCACTCCTTGGGCATTTCTTTAAGTGCAGCCTTGGAGCACACTGTTCTTAAATCAAAGCATAAAAATAACCAAACCTGTATCAAGTGAATTGTAGCAATCGGAGGAATGGAGGTAATAAACAAAGTTAAAACAGCCTGATAACAATATCCTGTTACAAAAGAAGAATAGCCATTACTTTCTAATGGTGAAATACAAAACCTTTCTCGTGAGAAGGCATTGATTTTCCAAGAAAGGAAGGGGAGAGCAACCCAGAGATGTAATGCAGCATGTGTGGGCACCAAGAGGGTATAACAATGACAAAACTAAGCAAGTATCTCATCTCCAAAAGCTCACGCTGCCTGACCTTTATCAGTGCTCGGGATTGTCTGTTTTGGATGTCATTAAACAAGGCAGGCTTCCTCCAGCAGAGCAGTGTATAGAAGTCATTGGAATGGGTTTTGAGAGTGACATTCCAGACCAGCTACTCAATGGACTTGGAAAAGTCACATGCAGCCAGAAATAAACCCAACACAAAAAACTGGTTTTGTATAATAGCTCTTTACCCCATGTTCATGTTGGTGACCTGGTTTCCATGGCATGCCCAGTGCAAGTCCCAGTGCTTGATGTGCTGGAGAACTGAGGGTGGGATAGGAACATCTTAAAGGCAAATTTAGGAAAAGGTAAATGACTGGAATATTCCTTGGGATCTTGGGAGTGTGGATTTTATGTGGTCACTGTCAGCTTTGTGTGAGAGGGCAGGCAGGATGGGAGGGAACCGCTGGTGTTCAGTCCAAGGTTTAGTGCTCTAAAGCCATGGGTGGTGATAGGAGCACTTCCCTCACAGCTGGGTAAGCTCTGGGCAGTGTATGAAAGTTGCTCTGTAGAGTAGAATAATGAGTGTGAAGAGTTGTAGGGTAGCTTGAAGACTGACATTAATTACCTACTAATTTTCTAGTTGTGATCCATGAAACACTTGTTGCTGATCCCCAGACAGATGGCTAGTCACATAGGATGGGCTTCTCCTCTTCATTTCCATCTGCTATATTTCATTAAGACAGCTAAAAATAAAAATATCCCTAATGTTATTTTTCCATGCAAGTTACTGCTACAGTGACTTGATGCAACTGTGAATAGAAGAGTTTCCAAGAGACAAGATTTTCTTAATTAATTTGTGATCTGTGACATGAAAAGCAACTGCAAATCCCTACATGAGATTCATCATGAGCACTACACTTTAAGTGCTATTTATCTAGAAGATTCAGTTCAGAACGATATTTTTTTCTGGTATAAGAAGAGAAAAGAGGCTGCTGTCTCTTCTGAGCAGAAGAAATTGCTGCTTTTAGACTCTAACCAGTTGTAGATGGTGCCTACAAAATGGAGATGTAATCAAGGAGATTCTTCAGGCATGAAATCTTCTTTCCCTCTGTGTAGTAAGAATATCTCCAGAAACAACTTTTCTGCACAACTCCAAGCCTCTTGTGAGCCAGCACAGTGCCCAAAACTCCCCTTAGGGGGAATGCAGTTTTGGGAGGTTAGTTGGTTCTATCTGTCACAGATTTTTTGGCTGTAGCTGAAGTGTCTTTGTGAGTGGAGAAGCTGTGTTCTTGCACACATAGCACTAACAATTTCAGAGTGTAGTTCCTGATGCATTGAAGAGTTTTCCTGGGAAGTTATGGTCCCTTCCATCCATATTGCATTTTACTTATTTTCCAAAAGAGACAAAAACCTGAACCATTTCTTTCTAGTCCTTCCATGCCTTTTGCACAAATTCTTTTAGAAGGACAGAAGCTCTCCCCTATTACACAATGAAGAATTTTCAGTATATTTTAGAACAAGGAACTGTTAGGTGGCCCAAAAGCCCCAAAGAAAGCATAAACAGAGAGAACAGGCAGTCCAGCAGTAGCAGCTTGGCGTATTGAGGTGCTCCAGGGACTCAGCTAACACTTGGTCTCCAAAATTTTGCATGGAATCTGGGGCCGGTATTTAAATCTGGGTTATTTTTATTCTTAACTACACAAACCATTGCCCTAGATCTCCTGAATGGTCACCCGTTGCCATTTTATTGCAGGGGTTCCATACTGTTGTCTCCTATCACAAAAGTTTCATACCTTCTTGGTGCTTCTCGTGGGCAGCCCCTCCAAGCACTAACTCTTTCTTCTTCACAAAGTAGCCAACAAACTCCAGTTCCCTTCTCAACCAGCCAACCCACTCTTTTATAGCACTCTTCTCATTGGTTACAGCTGTGGCCTGTTATAGTCAGGCATGTTCCTAATCTTTGATAATTGGCACAGCTGAAACTCCTTAGGGTAAGATTACTTTCTACACTATCTTTATTTTCTTATATTCTATCCCCCGACAGTTACCACAGATATTAATCTGAGATGAAGATCTCTATAACTTTACTCTTTCACAGTTTTCGAGGTCTGAAGCCAGTGTGCTATTTTGGACTCCACAACCCAAATCATCACTCCTGCTGTGTCTCAGTGACACTGCCCACAGCACATAACCTTTGCTCTCACCCCTTCTTCTTTAGTTGCTTCAGCTTAGAAAAGCAAGCAATTTCCTCACCCTCCTGGCAACATTCCCATGAGGAAATTCCTCCTTCCAAGCCATAGCCACACAGCCAGTCACAACAATCCTTCCTCCTCTTGCATCAGGCTGTTCCCCCATTTGCTCTGGCTCTTGCCGCTCACTCCAGCCCATCACTCCAGGAGAACCTTTGGCTCCATTTGTGTGCCTGTTCTTTCTCCTCCAAGAGCAGCTATTTGAGTTCCACCCTGAGAACACATTGACTTAGGCACCAGTTTAGCAAAGAATTTTATCACATGCTCAAGTGTAGTTGACTTAGACCTTCATTCTGTTTTTAGCTTATCAGAGCAGGGGTGGGTAGAGCCCTTGTCCTCTTACGCATGCCCGGGTCCCAGGGAGCTCAGCTGTGGATGAGCAAAGAGCAATGTGCCTGAAGCTGAGCAGGAGCTCAGATAAGGACTGTTGAGCTGGCCTCCATCCAGCCTTGGTGCCATGTCTTTTAAGGCCTAATTATCTCCACACCACACTGCAGATGTGTCACCCGATGGTGGTGACACACCACGGTTATTGGGTGCTTCCACCCCAGCTCACTACCTCTGGATGGTCATTAAGCTCTGTGTAGTCTTTGTCTGCCTCAAACTTTGCCTTGGATGTTGGGAATCCTGAATAAGGACTTCAGGGTTAATACTTAGTAACTTCAGAGCAGAGAATGCGGCTAAAGTAGGCAAAACCCAGGATTGCCTCCAGTTCAGACATAAAGTAATCCAGTAGTACTATAGCAAGTATTTTATTCTGCTTAAAGCACAGTGAAGCTGGACACAGGAGCACCTCACTTTCCTGTAGGGCCTCATCAGAACAGAACGAGGCTTAATGACAATGGCTAAAGAAACAGAAAGGCACCATGGATATCACTGAGCCACTCAGGACATTTACCTGAAAGTCTGGCATATTTAATTCAGCTCACATAAAAATTCCAGTGGTGAAGGGTGGAGAAAATTGAATGCTGAATGAAGACTTTTGTTTTCCTGAACAGAGCTGAAATGAAGAAGGTGGATGCTGACGATCAGATTTCTCCTATAGGTCAGAAGTCCAATGTACCATCAGATTTCATGTCATGGGGCTGCTCTCTTCATAATTGCATCCAGCCAGGACTCTGTACATCACTGAGCTTGTATTCTGGGCTCCCTCCATAAGATATCTACTATAGTCAGAGTAATTACTAAATAATTTTAAATGTATTTTTTAAGGGTGAATCATTAACTTTCAATTCTACACCTCAGCAGCAAATGAAATTAGTTGCTGTGCTGCATTCATATAAAATATAAAAACAAGTACTTAACTGGATTGTTGCTACAGCAAATTTTTTTTTGTATGAATTTACTACAAATATTAAGCTACAAGCCTCTGGTAGCTGTGATCTTGGATTCAAAGGTATCTGGGATCTTGCAGGGATAGAGGAACCAAAACTCTGTGAAATGTGGCCTGCGAGCCCATGGCCTGACCCGGGTGGAGGATGGATGAAGGAAGAGAGCTGACCTGGGTTTGTTCAGTAGGTGATAGGGGGATATGAGCCAGCAGCACTCTTCACACAGGTCCTGAGTGATTCCACTTCATAACTGCATGAATTATTTATGCATCCTGGGGAGAGAAGCTATAGCCACATCTCAAGCTGAAAAATAAACAAAAAAACTAACCCCAAGAAGCCACAGTAGCTTATCACTTAGCTGATGACTGACTTTTTGAATAATTCAGGTTTAACAGGGACATCCATGGTAGACTAGCATGGACATCTGTTCTTCTGCAGAATAAAAGGAGACCAAGGGAGCATGTGAGCTCTCTGGCTGGCCAAATCACAGTATTAAATTATGACAGAGGAACACAAGCTCTGATACACAATGATATTATGGGGTGATGGCTGAGAATCAAGTTGGGGATCTCACCTTCATCCTGCAGCTATGAATGTTAAACTACCAGTCCTAAGCCAGTTTTACAGGGTTTATGTCTCCTGCAGAGCACCTTCCAGCCCACCTCTGCTTTGAGAAGCCTCTGTCTCATGTGGTAATTAACTCTCAAGGAGGTTTTACCCTTCCTACACCCATGATAGACCATTTGTGACCTGCAGTGCATTTACTCCTTACTAATTTATCTCCCAAACATTTTCATACTGAAAAAAAGGCTTTCAAAGGTTTCAGCACATTCTGGTTTCCCATGTGAGGAAGAACAGAGCTTTTGCTGGTGCTGTAGGACATCTTTGAGATGCAGCTTGGGAGAGCAGTGGCAGCCAAGAGGAGCAGAGCTGCACAGAAGACGTCTGTGTTCCTTGGATGCTACGAATTTCTCTGAAAGCCAATAAACCTGAAACTGCAGTGGCAACTCAGATATCCTCCTGCAATGGAGTTGAGGCTAATTTTAGTCACCATACACTGTGCAAACAATCATACTGGAGCTGAGTTTATTTTATAAGTGCTGACTGCCAATTTGCTGCAGGGCATAGACTTTTCATATGGGTCTTAAAGATGTTTGAAACCAGCTCTTCATTTGGTGGTGCTACATTTCAGATGGAGGGGGTGATTCAAAGGCACCCTGTGAGGAAAGCTATCTTCCAAAAGCAAAGATCTAGGTGACTAATTTAGATGATATACTGATTTTTTAGCTGGCCAGAATTAGCTGTCAGTGGGGTTTTCTGAATCTACTTTTGATTCTATGTGAATTTTTCTTAATTCCCCTCATCAAATCACACCATGGGCCTGCAAGAGATGCTGGGCATGCTGGTATCTGCATTACACCCAGGGTCTGCAGATAAAGGAAGCAGATCATTCCTGGGTTTGAGATTTATTCTCTAAATATTTGGCACATTCACAGAGTTCACTTATAACTGGGATTCATCTGACTTCCCAGGAAAGAAGTAGTTCTGTAAAACATTGCTATTAGACTGTGATTCGTGACACTCATTTGAAAGGCAGAGGCAGACACAGGGAAAATGAAGAAGCAGCAAGGAAAGGTACCCTTCTAGGAAGCCCAGGTTTCATAATGGACAGTAAATTGTTACATTTCTCTTCAATATTAAAAAGATTTAGCATGCAGACTTTCATCTGATAACTTTCACAATGTCTTTATCACAAGTGATGCAATGGATGAATTGTTGGTTTATGGATGAATAAGTGATGCTATGAATTGTTGTTTGTGTTTAAATTAAACAATTCTACATTATTTCTTACCAACTTATCATGAAGACCTTCAGGAATTTTCCATTCTTAGCTTTGAGGAAAACCACTTCCAGGTTTGAGGTCTTACCCATAACCTTCAAGGCATTCATCTAGCCAAACAGGTCTGCACAGACCTGAGTGCAGAAAGGAACTTGGAATCCTGAACTCAAAATTACATGGGAGAGTAAAAGCAGGAGCTTGTTTTCAACTGTGGAACTATGAAACTTCTGTTTTCTGCAGCTGATCTTCAGTCTAAGTGCTTTGGATGTAGGGTTCAAGCCCTAGTGAGTGGTCCAAGGAGAATTTCTCCTTGGAATTTGCTCTGAATTTGGGCAGGACTAAGAGGAAAAAAATGTGTATGGAAAAACCTAATTTAGATGCAAAAGTTGTGAAATATCCAATTGCATTTAGGACATGGAGGGGCTACACTGAATTCCTCTGAATGCAGGGAGCTGCAGCATTGTGCATTTATTTCCATTTAGGTGCTGATTTTGTAGGAGTCCAGCAATGCTCAAAGACGGTACCAAGATTAAAATAAGTAACTGCAGGACTGTGTATCCAACACCTAGCAGCTTCCCCGCCATTGAAAGGGTGGGATTGAGGAAAAATATCTTTTCCATCATAAAAGCCTGGAACAATTAAATTCCTTTGGGAAGGCTCAAGGAGTTGGTGGGTGCTGAATGTTAGTGGCTCTGTACAGAGCCTGGCCAGCCACCACAGGAGGCTGAAGGACATGCAGAAGGAAATTATTCACCTGCCTAATTCACATTTTCCCAAAAATGTATCTTCTATGATAGTGAAACCAAGTCCCAAGTCAAAGACTAGGGGGAAATAAAGAGCCTGTGCAGAGATGAATGGTGTGTCTGAGCTGCTGGTCACTCCAGGGGGACCAGCAGACCTGCTTACCTCCCAGCATGGCTACGCTCTATTTTTGTACATTTTCTGTGTTATTTTGTCGCCCCTTAACTTCATATTAAATCTGATCTTTCTGCTACACTTGACTGAGGAAAGGAAATCACCTGTTTTACATCACTGTGTGTGACAGGTAGATAATTGTACCTGGAAAATATGCTTGCATGTGAGACTAGGCAGGAAAAAATATCTAGGAGTAGGTCAGGCTCCTCTTGAAGACCTGCCAGACCTGCTTGAGTGCAAATACATTTTTCAAGCTGGATATTTAACTCCCACTGCCTCCCGTGAAACTCAACAATTGTAGAAAATCTTCTTTTGCTTTGAACAGTGGATAGAGACTCCAGTCCCCACTTGCATAGCCCTGAGCAAGCATGGGAAAAGAAGGTTCTGTGATTGATGATGTTGCAAAGAGTTGGGAAGTTAGGAAGGAAGAAAAGAAATATTTTAGGTCTCATGTAGTGGCTAGAGATAGATCTAAATACAGCATTGTGCAGCTCATGGTCTGGAACTGAGGCTGTAACTTGCACAAAATAAACATCACCCAAAAGTAGCTAAATACTTAAGTGCATCCTGGAGCATCAGGGGAATATTCCCTGGGGATAGCAATAACCTCATGCAAACAGCTCTGTTTAGAGCATTCTTGTACAATTTCAAAGATCTCTTCTAATTAATGCAACTATGGAACATATTTATCGAGTGTAGATTTGATTTGTTGTATACCGAAGATGTTACTGGCTGAAACACAGTGACAATTCTGAAATTATGGCAAAGCTAATCCAGTGGGAAAGGTGAAGGGACACGGTGTGGCTGCTGTTTGAATCAAGCAATGCACATCTTTCTAAAGCAGTGTCCATTATATACATCTAGGGGCAGAGAAGATCTGCTGACCAGATCTGCACTGGGATCCAAGTTGCTACAACTGCTTATTCTTACAGATCTATATAGTATCTTGATCTAGTTCTATCAGAGTGCCTGGATATTCAGGTTATCACCTCTAACAAGCGGCAGATGGGACAGGGTCAACTACAGCAAATGCAAGAGCAGGGCTTGCACAAAGGGAAGTTTGAAAGCCCTTAATTAAGGTGAAGAAAATACCTTGGTGTCACAGCTTGTTTCACTGGCTTTTCTCATGTAGAAGCTCTACTTAATGCAGAAAAAATCAAAGATAAAGCCAAGTCAACACAGAAACCTCATCCAACAAAAACAAAGGCAGTTTAGCTAAAGTTGGTTTGAAAAAAATCATTAATTAGGCTAAGGTAAATTTGCGTATATGTGGGCTTGTTAATACTCTTCCTACCTAAATGAGACTAATTACTTCTCTAATTATTATGCAATTGTGTAGCCTTGGGATCATTGATTAGAGATGCACTCCTTTTCTTGCTGTTTTACCTAAATCCAAGTAGAAGAGAGGGATGCTCCTCTGGGATGTACTGCTACTCCTTTTGGCTGCAGCCTTGACCTTATAAAAGAGGAACAGAAAACAGTGAGTAAGCTGAGCTATTTATAGCTAAACTAATTTTCTCTTCACTCAATTAATAGCAATGGAAGAAGCTTTCAATACCCTTTAACGGTGTTTGTTCGCTGCAATACAAACCTTTTCTGAATGTCTTAAGATGTAGGATTTTGAAACACAGGAACAGAGAGCATGAAGCATTTTGTGTTTCTGGCTGACAAGACTAGCACTGAGGAGCTGAAAGAGGGGTGCATCTGTGAAAGAAAAAATCCACACTTTGGAGGGAAGGTGGCAGACAGCAAATCTGTGGAAAGCCCTGCATAAAAGTCTACAGGTCAAAGCTCAAGTGGCTTCTCAAGGTGCTTGGTGGACACCATGGAGTTTGAAATACAAAACTTTGCTGTTCCCAAGTGGGGAAGCTGAGGCAGAGTGCTTAACTTAGCAAAGGTTGTAAAACAAGTTAATGGCCAGGCAGTGACAATTTTAGCCCACGGTCTCGTATCTATTCAGAGAAGATGGACTCCCTGCCACTGTTCCTGTGCACAAATTCTGCGAGGTATGAGCTGCTGGGCTGCAAATAAACTGGGAAAGGTGGAGGGAACAGAGGGGGATGTCTTGGCTGAATTTTTTCTTTCCTGTTACTGAAGATTTCAGCCATAAAACCTCTCCCTGAGCACTGTGATGTGTTTTCTAGGTCTCTGAGGAAGTTGTTTCTAGGTCTCTGAGCTGTTGCTGCTGTCTTTTTTGAGCTGGACAAGATAGACTTTTTCTTGTTTTAAGTTTTTGAATTAAAAAAACCACATGGAGTGAGTGAGAGTTCATTATATTTAACCAAGACAGAATTTGAAATCCTAAGTTTTTGTGACTTATTTCTGGTAGAAAAGCACTGTTGAAGCTCAGGTTCTCTGTGGGAAATGGAAAAACAGAAACTTCCACAGACACAAGAGGGTTGAATTCACAGCCTTGGAAGAAGCTTGGATTGATATAAAAATACAATACACAGACATTAGGCAGAAAAATAATAAACTTATGTTTCTATAGTTGTAAGTAAAATATGCCTTAAGTAAGTAAGAAACTGTATTAGATAGGATGTGGAAGGGTTTATAATGTAGTGACGTAATTGTATAGATTAAGTGAAGAATTCAGAAGTTATAACGGAAGCATATAGGTGTACATGCGATAGCAGCCATTAGATAAAAGCTTCCACAGTGCAGGAAAATTGAGTAAAGGTGATAGATTAGAAAAGCAAAGTAAATGCTTTGGGAACTATCCGTTGGATTAGAAAGTTATATATTGCCTTGTAACAAAGAACTTGTGACTACTTTGAGCTACGGCTGACTGCTTGCTTTCATAGATCTCACAGCCTCTGAGACTGATGTTTATCTGAGCAATAAATTGTTCTTAACCCGATGATAGTCTCATCCCTTCATTAAAAGCAGCAATAATAATAGGTCCTCCACCCCCTCCAAGGTTTATAAAATAGCTTTTCTTCTTTGCTCCTCTCCACACTCTGGGTGTTCTACAGCTTGTTCCTCTCCATGACCACAAAACTCCTGCCAGAAGATTTGCTGTGTATTCCAAGGCTTTCTTCACTGTGGCAAGAGAGAAGGCAAAATATCCACTCTCTCCCCCTTTTAGAGCTTTGATTGGGTCCCTGAAATCTCTGCACTTCTCAGATTGCTTTTGGTGACCTTTAAGGCTCTCAGAGAGCAGGTGCTGTTTGTGAGGCCTTTCTGTGACTGTTGCTTTGTTTCCCTTTGATTCATCCTTTTTAAACTCCCAGGTCAGCCAGTTGCAGGTACAGTGCAATATTCATGAGAGGCTGATTTATGCAGGCACAAGGCTTGTGCAGCAGGATTACAGGGTACAGTATGTTACATGCAGTTTTAATTTCTTTTTATGACCAAAGGATACAGCCAGAGTTTCTCAAATATGGAATTTATGAAAGCCTCATTCATGCAGGCTTTAAAGGGCCCTTGCCTCTGTGCTCTGCTCAGATGGGGAGATGTGGGAAGATGGGGCGAGCAGTCTGTACAGTCTCTGCCAGTGAACAAAGCTACATGAAAACACCCAGAGCAGTCAACTGGACATTGAAATGGCCTCTGCGTGCAGAGCCCAGGCACTTCTGAAGGATCTATGTAGTCCCAGCCTTTCTCTGAGTTACAGAAGAAAAAATTCTGTGAAATATTTGAGTAAAAATTCTTCCAAGAAGAAGATTTTTGAACAGAAGGCATCTTCAGTGCAGTGCAGTGCCAGAGATTAACTTCAGGGCTTTTAAAACCTATTACAGTGCAAACCAGGTAACAGAGGGTATCTATGGTAAGTAGAGATATTTTGTCCTCTCAATCTCCTGTCCTGTGTGCCTTGTAGACACTGTTTGTTCCTCCTCTGGCTTAATTTTGCACTTTGTGTCTTACCTGCAAGTCCTTTCTTCTGAGAAGAAGCCTCTCTGCTCACACAAGGAGCAGGGTTTGTGTGTGTCCAGTAGCTCACCAGGCATGGTTACTCACCTGGAATTTGCATTGGAGATTATCAAACAGCCTGATATAAAAATTCAAGATAGTAAATGCAATAACATGGTCTGGGAATGGAGCGTGGATGCCTGATGTAATGAATTACCCAGCCCTCCCATCCTTGGAGTGTTACACATCACGTTACATGTACTTGCATGCCACAGGGCTATTTTGGGGAGAGAGATGTTTCTTCAGAAAGTCACTAAAATTTTGTAGTGGAACTGGAATCCTTGGTGTATTCAGAAACCTGTCAGCAGGTTCCTGATGGGAGATGCCCCTGGCAGCCTGTGACTGTCTCCAACTCCAGAGTCCCTGGGGGAGGATAAAGGGGACCTGTTCCAGCTTTCATAAGCACAGTGGAGTAATTTCCAAGTCTGGTGTCTCACAACAAGGCTCTTTCTTTTCATGGTGCTTCAGGATGGTCAGTGGGTGGTGCTGGCAGTGAGCCCCTGGATCCTCTTCTTATGGATGTTGCAACCACCTCTGAGCCCAGCCTGGACAAGTGGAAAAAGGCTTACCTACCTTCAGCTTCTATTTCTGCAGAAGGGGAGCTTTTCTTTCCATCTTTCCTGCCTGCCATGCCATCCAGGAAAACAAAAAGGCACAGCTAACATCTGCTCTTTTCTCCTCCTACGCTCAAGCTCTTTCTCGGCTCCCTATTAAACCCCTTCCCACGCAACAGTGTAGGCAGCTCCTTCGTGTACATCTTGGAGTACACATTTTTTCCCCCCCATCCCTTGGGAGCGACATTTGCAAGAAGTGACTGGTGAGGGTTTATTTTTGTTCTTTGCTAAGAGTTTTTGGCTAGTGGGCTCCTTGCTCTCCAAGTGCAGCTCCTCCGCCAGCATTCGGCCTGTCCTCCGTGCGCAGAGGGGCCGGCACGGATGCTCCTAGAGACAGTGTGTGAGGGTGTGAAGGGATGCAGCAATGGATGGAGAACATTCCAATGGCTAAGCTATGCCCAGGTGCATTTTCTTCTTCCTTAACTTCTACCAAGAGGGGTTACCAAGGAAACAAGGAGACAAATTTCTGGGAAAAACACAGACATTCTTAACAAGAAACAAGCGCTATACACATCTTTCAGCTTGGATGTTTGGGGTCTGTTCTTTGGTCTCCTGTAATGGAAAAGTGTCTGATTTTTGAATCTGCCTTCACTCTTGTCCCTGGATTGCTCCTGGGGCAGTTGCAGGGTGCTGAGCCTCCACCATGAAACACATAAGCTCTGAGTCACTTCTGCTTCTGGCAAAGGGAATGGGAGAATCCATCTGGGCTCATTCCATCCTGGAAAACTTGCCATATTTTGCAATTTGCACTTGGTTTTATTTTGGTTTTGTTTTGGCTTTTTTTTTTTTTTGGGGGGGGGGTGGTTTTTTGGGGGGTTTTTTTGGTTGTTTTGGTTTTTTTGTTTTTGTTTCCTTCCTCCTCCAATCGTAGTGGGCTGGCTTCTCCTGAAGCTGGCATGGCTTTTTTGCTGCAACAGGAAAAAAACCCATCAAAAAAAATTTCACTGAGAAGTTTAATCCAAGAGATTCAAAGCTGAACAAAGGTGCTGCTGTGCAGGGAGCTCTGAAGAAGATGCTCAGCTGTTTCCCACAGCCCCATTCAAGCCCCAATCCTTGTCAATTATCAAGTTATATGTACCTTACATTATTCCTGAGATTTGAAGGAGTAAAAAGTTCTGTTGACAACAAATTGCCTGGAGGGTACAAGCTAAAGGCAGAGGCACTGGAAGAGGTTGGGCTCGCTGTTCTGGTCTCCTTCTGCACAGCTCAGGGGATGTGAGGCCAGTTTTGTGGTGCTGGGCCTTGGACTGTGCAGGCAGGACTGGAGAGCAGAAACCAGCAACCCCCCAAGACTTGCCAGTCAGTGGAGACGAGTGATTTACTGTAGCAGAAATAGCAATTATCCTTGGAAATGAAACAAGATTAATTGCATCACAAACTGCAATCTCAAAAGCGCCTACTTCATAACATCAGAACAAAAAGAGTTTTAGATCTAATGTTACTCTAGAAGGGGGGAAATACATTTTTCAAGGCAACTAATCAGATCCAAACACTGAAAACAATTCAGAAAATGCTGTAAAAGGAACACGAATAGGAGTGACATCATAAAAAAGGAACATTTCAAAAGGATTTATAATCCCCAAATGAAGTTCTCCAGTACTGAAACAAAGAAGAATTATTTGTTTTTAAATTTTAATTGTGTTTCCTGAATAGTGTGTTTATTTTGAGGGGTGTGACACAATTGTGTATTTTCCCACCATTCAGAAAGTATAATTCAAGTTATCACAAGGAACACTTGCTCATTAAAAAAAAATAATCTAAGCTTGCAAACTTGATGGGCTTTGCACTGTGGCTAACTTCTGTGGTTAACTAGTGGCGGCTTCCATAGTGTTTAACTCAAACAAAGGGAAAGTTCAAAGAGAATGGTTCAGTTTATCTTACTATATAATATTTTTTCCCGTGAAGACAGAAAATTACAAGTGACAGTTTTTGATAGATTTACAATGCCCTTAGATTGCACTGAGGCCGTACTGAAGACATACTTGTTTTAGGCTTTGCTATCAAGAAATTTAAAATGCCAGTTCATTGGAAATGAATTCCAGAAGAAAGGAAGGGGAAAGTTTGTTGTTCTTCCATATTAGCTCTTCTTGCTAACCCCAGTGTGCAAATGGCAGTGGGCATGGGGAGAAAGTGGAAAGCCTTCTAGCAACATATTGATTTTGCAGCAGGGAAGAGCAGTGTGGAATTTGTTTTATCTGCATGGGAAGGTGTTTTATCTGTTTTGTTTGTTTTATCTGCATTGTAACCAGTGATAAATATCTCTTGTCCAGCTCTGATGGTTTCTAGAGATAGAAAAGGCGTGTATGAAGGAGATCAGCTTCTCCTAGAGGGGTCCTATGGGAAATAATAGATTTTCCTCAGGCACTGAAGTGATGCTCCATCCAACCAGATCCACAGAGCTTATCCAGAACTGAAATACCTGAAAAGTCCACAGGGAAGCTGCAGCTTCTCTTACTCTTGAGAGGAATAAAATACTTTACACAAGTGTATTTACCCAAGGGGTTGCACTACTTTAGGGCTCCGTTTCACACAGAGAATTCCCAAGGCAGGTCCCCAGGTGATGAGGTTTCACCTCTATGAAATGCAGAGGTGCCCAAGGCACATTGACAGCTGTGGTATTGGGACAGCGCTGGTACCAAGGACAAAAGGGAAAACAAAGGAAGTTTTTTGATCTGAAGTTTCATAGCTTGTTTCAGTATTCTATATGTTGACTTTTGGAAGCATTTTTAAAATACCTGAAACGCAGTTGCACACTATTTCCAGCAGTCACAGTCTGACCTGGGATATCACTATTTTGCACTTTTTAATAATGATGCAAAATCCCTAAAGTGAAGGTTACACTGAATAGTGGTTTGGATTAAATTATTTTGTTTGTCTGTTTTTTGTAATATTATTAATATTATGGTCCTGTTTTAAAACCAGAACAGTTGAGCCAGCAAGCATGGTCACAGCTTCCAACTTAGTAGATCTTTCATTATCTACCTGGGGAGGGGAAAAAAAGAGACAATATTTTCCTAAATATTGCTGCCCGATACCAAATCTCTGTAAAGGTATCACAGAGCTGAGCTTGCTCTGCTTTGGCACCAGCACAAACCCCTCTGAACTAGCAGATCTCATTGGTTCACAGGGTGGTCAGGAAGAGCCAGTGATGGAAATATTCTTTTGGATGAGCTGCGATTCCCTCTGAGATCCCAAATAGCACAGGCAGTGTCACTATTTAAAACGAATTTGACATTGCAGAGCACAAACCCATTCAGCCCCCCTGGCTGTTCCTCATCCAGCTGCAGCTCAGTACTATCAGGATCAAAGGTTTTGTCAATTATAAGGAAGTTCAGAGCCCCACAAAGATGACTTTGAGTTTAAAATCCCTCTGGAGTTTACCCAGATGCATTTGGTGCTTCTTGTACAGCAAAACCACAGCACAGCTTCAGCCCAGTACTGATGGGTGACAAAGAATTCCAAAATTCCTGGTTTTGAAACCTACTTCTCCAAATAAACAGAGAGTAACCCAGGCTTCATCCAAATGCTCTGGTTTCTTAAACAGGCCCAGCGCTAAAACTGGCTGTGAGCAACCAGACTCTGAAAAGTTTGGTGTGCTTAGAGCATTTCATTTAAAAAGAAAAAAATAAATTTAAAAAATGGCATAAAATAAAATTTTAAATAGTTTGCATGAAGGAACTAACTTTAAAAATATATTATTTATTTATTTATTTAAATTTAAAAACATCCCTGGGCATTGCCAATGCTGAAAGAAGCATTTTAAAACCAAAGCAAAGCTCTTAAGCCTTCAAGACCTGCTGACAGGGAGAAAACACTGGCATATGCTCTTCCCCCAGTCTTTAGTGTGAGAGTTTAACTTCAGTCCCCCTGAAGGATGTATAGATACCCAGGCTGCCCAGATGGCTGCATCCCTTCTCCTGGATCAGCCCTGTGTCACACACCTGCTCCTGGCGTGCCTGACAGTTTGGGTCTGGAGGTACAAACCCATAGTTCCATCAACTTCTCAAGGCCATTTTTTGGCAATTTCACTTCTCCATGTACTCAGAAGGTTGTTACCCAGCACATTTGTTATTTATTTGGATGCTGAAGGGCTGATGGCTAGTGGGTTTACCAGCTTAAACTTGATGTTTAAGCTCATGTCCTGTAGAGAAAAAGCCACTGAAGCATGGATCTATTATCCAAAAATAAGCAAGTTTGCCTTCATCCAGCACATTTCTCAAAAGGTTTTCCAGAAGACACCACTGAGACTTCAAAATAGGGTTTTCCTGCAGTGGGAAATGTCAAAATGCACTCAAGCATTTGCTCTGCTGCTCATAGAGACAACCAGTCCCAGCAGGAAGGGATCATGACTGCAGAGTATGTTGGGAAGTGGCAGCACAGGGGTCCCTCTCACTTGCCTTCTGCAAAACCTTGTGCTGCTGGCAATTTCAGAGCCAATGCTGGGAATGCTGGCATCAAGTAAATACTAAAAATTTACATTCCCCTAAGCACCTGTGCAAAAAAATCCTGTAGAAAACAGATTATGCCACTCCAGCAGTAGGGCAGCAGGGCACTGTGAGCTTCAGCATTATCACTGGTGACTCTAATTTTTTTTTTTAACCCTTTAAATATTTAAATCATTCAGGAAAGAATTCTTTGTCATTCTTTTTCACTGCTGATAAAATTTCAAAATCAAACTTTGAGGAAAGCACCTGGTTATAGACACTTTATGGCAAGAAAAGAAGCCCAGATCAGATGTGCAAACACCTGAGGTTTATTTGGGCCACTAGAGTTAATATAAAATGCAACTCTCCTAAAGAAATGACATTTTATTTTTGAGTCATTGAGGAATGCTGCATGAACCATAAATGACAAGAAGGCTGTGTGTGTTCAGGAAGGTATTTGGTGGGGGTGGGGCTGGTATTTGGGATGCCCTGGGTGTGTATTCAGGGTGAGTTTGGTCCAAAACTCTATGGCTCAGTCAGTAGTTTTAGGCTGGGACCAAGGCAGGAACAGCCACGTTTCCTCCTGTTTCATGTCACTGAGTTTATGAATCCAAGCTCCAAATCAGCCCAAACTGACTTGGGCCAATCTGGCCTAAGACTTGCAAGTCTAAGTCTAACCAAGAAATCTCGTCTTGATGGAAGTCTGGGGAGGGGGAGAGGATCTCTGTGTTTTATGAGCTTCATCAATTCTATCTGCAGTGAGTTTTGCATTCAAAAGGTGCACTTAAAAACAGGTAAAATTTTGCAAAGCACAGCTACATTTAATTTCTATCTAAATTTCTACCTACCATTCCATTTCTACCCAAGTTTTGCTGGTTTGTATTAAGACACCTGAGAATGTGCAAATCCCTTTATCAAACCTTTTACATGAAACCCCTTCTATTCCAATGAAAAATCTCCTGGCAAACCACCCCAAAGGCGCTGACGCAAATCCAATTGAGCTGCGGCCATCTGGGGGTGACTCTGCCACGTTGTCACTGGTGGGAGGCTGGTTCCCTATGTAGGGGACATCACCATCACCCAAGCTGGGATGGAACCCCAAAACCCCCAGGGATGCCTGTCTGGGACAGAGGTGTGACTGTTTTAAGTTTGGATTTGCACAGAACTGGTTTGGCAGGGCTCAGACACAAAGGTCAGGGAGAAATGGAATGTGGGGTAATTGATACATGGGGTGCTTATGTGTGAGAGCAGCAATGTTTGATCAGGGACCTCTCTGGGATGGAATCCTTGGCGCCCAGGGACACATACACACAGACTGGCCCACAGTGTGTCTGTTGCCAGAAGGTTTTCTCCCACCCTCTCCAAAATAACCCCCTTTGGGCCTGGGCTGAAGGGCAAATGTGTGAGACTGAATCTGCCTGATTTGGTATCAGCGTTGGTGGCATGAACTGGGGGGAAAATCCAACACAATTCAGGTCCCTGCAGCTGAAGCATCTCTCATCTATGTGCAAATGCTGAACTGACAGAAGGCAAAGTTTCTTTTTTTAAAGCCCAGTCCTGGTTTGTGCAGTTTAATTATTTCCTCAGATATCTTTTTAGTTATTTATTTCTAAAGCTAAAGCTCTCTAAAGCTCTTGGCTCTTTAACATTTTTAAATTATATTTTCTGAGTGTATTCTCAAACTAAATGTTGCTGAAAGCAGCCTTGTTTAAGAGTATGGGGGTTTGCAGAGCACTTGAGCCTGATTCAGCAAAAACACTTGATTATCTTCAGTTTAATTTTACAAAATAATTAAGAACATGCTTACAGCAAGGTATGTCCTTAAGTCCACCTCTACTCAGCAAAGCATTTAAACACATGCTTTGCTTTAACCAGGGACAAGGGAATTTGAGCATATGCTTAAATATTCCTCGAACCTGAGCAGCTCTGGCAGATGATTATCCTCCTGCCTTTCTGGAACTGGTGAATCTGTCACACTGCTAAAAAGATTGAAAAAAACCAAACACCTTATAATAAGCTATTTCTGGTAAAAGCAAGAGCAGCTCCTCCCCAGTTTGGGACTGGAAGGGCTTTTGTCAGGGCAGGGAGGGGGGTGATGCTCTGGAATGAGTGAAGCTTTGTGGCTGTGCTGTTGTTTTGCTCTATATTTGGATGTTGCTACACAGGCACAGTGCAGGTCCCTGCCTGAAGCCTGTGGGTGTTGCTGAAATTCAGATAATAAATGGCTCTTGTGATTTGACAGAAGGCACTTTGCTGAGTACATCCAAGGCCTTTCCTGGATGTGCTGGCTGTGATAGGGGCTCTCCAACACCCTCTCTGCTCTAAGGCTTCAAGTGTGTTGGTGTATTTAAAACTGGACCCTACTGGAGGGAAAGCTCAGCCTGGAGATGTTCAGGGCAGGGTTTGGCACTTTGTCAAAACATTCAGCAGAGATGATCTGCTGCTGAATTTAAGAAAACCAGTCAGGTTGAGATCAGCAGGGTTTCCACCAGGATCACCTGTTTGGTTTGTGTGCTGAGTTTCTCTGAAACCTGGGAGACTGACACTCTTTGGACTCTCAAACCAAATTATCCTGGAAAGCAGAAAGGCTCCAAGCCTTTCTGAGCCAGAACATAGTATGTTCTGGGACTCAGCAATTGTCTTAAATCACAGCTTCCCTAATCCAAATTTGGAAAAAGAGTCATTCAGATTTTAGGCCCAGAGCTGCATTGTGATGCCATCATCCCATAGCTGCCACAAACACAGGACCAGTGGCCAGAAGGGGTGGCCCCATCCTGTGCGTTGCTGCCTGCTCCATGTGAGCAGACACACATCAGCTGTGGGTAAATAAAGACTTTTTCTTCATTCAATTTTCTGTATTCAAAACAAAAAAATCTCTTTGGGAGCAGTGAGCCCCACATCAATGGTCCCAAGTGCTCTCTCCACTGCTCTCTCTGGTGTGACAGCATCGCAGTGATCAGGATCCAGGTGAGCATTGGGGGTGCTGCCTCCCATCCTGCACTCAGAAACCAAAGAGGCAATGAAACACAACTGTTACAGCAGCACTTTTTGTTCATTTGCTGGTGATTTGGGTAAAAGTTTCATTTTCCAAAATAAGGAGCCTCCTCGTTCCCACTAATAAAACCAGCTGCTGATCATGTAGTTCCAGCACCAAAGGACTGGGAAAAAGAGCAAATGGATAAAAAAATTGGTGTCAGTTTTCAGATGGGAATTATCAAAGTACTAGAGGAAGGATCAGATCTACTCTCAGTTGTCCACCTGAAGCTTATCCTTTAGATGGGACAAAGAAAAAGTCTGGATCTAGAGAGCTCTTGAGTATTTTTGGAATCAGGAATCTACCCTGGCTGAAGATGTAGCTCCCTCCTTGCCTGCCTAGTCTTCCTCTATATGCCCTGCAAAGCTCTCTCAGTACAGACTCTGCTTGCTTTCACTCAGGCATAGGGGACACTTAACAAGTCCCCCCCTTTTTTATTTTTCAGAATATATTCCTTCCCTGTAAAGCTCTTGGCTATTCCTATCTTCCTAAAAAAGTCTTAAAAAAATGTTTGTGGTGCTAATGGTATGGAATGAGCTAAAGCTTTATGCCATTTTTAGCACATTTGGAACAGAGAGAATTGGAGGATCTGAAAATATATGCTTAATCGCCCCCAAGGAAAGACTGCCATAATATTTTCAGTTACATAAGCGAACTAAATTGGAAATCTGGAATCTATTCAAGACCTTTTGATCAGGGAGCTTTGCAAGTGCAGAAAAGTAAAAACACAGACAGATGGGGATTAGAGTTGAGCATCAGGAGAATAATTTCCTCATTTAATTTCAGTTCCACCAACATATAAAAAGCATTAACAATCCAGTTACGTAACGTGTGTCAGAGCCTGGCTGGACAGGGCAGGAATTCTTGCTGTAATTAAACCATTACCGAGCCCATGTTTGCTGCATGGAGGCAGGAGCCTCTCTGCACCAGGGAAAGACACCCCCCACACCCCCCTTCCTTCAAAAATCTGAGCAAATGTCCTAGCCAAAATTAGGAGCAGTTATTGAGGCTAATGGGAGCTGCAGGGGGTTCAGGGAAAATTGAAACCTACTCCGAGATACCGCTGGGCTCACAAAATTCAATTGACAATCGCTCGCAAACCCCAATCCACTCTATTTCTCTCTATCTTTGTCACTAAATCAGCTTCAGTGGGAGAAGCGAGATCAGGCTGAAGAGCAAGAGGAGATATTGTCGCTGATTGTTTGATTTTGGAAACAATAGTGCATAAGATACTTGTTGTTTTAATAGTTATATCTTTGAGAGAAGGTGCTACAACATCCAAAGGCTGGAAAGAGTCTCACAGATTTGATGCTGTGAAGGCTGGCAGATTGGATTAGGATTCTGTTCTTGCCTGTTTTCCTCTGCTTTGGGGCATATTTTTGTGCATAGTGGCTGATGCAGAGTGATGCAAAAAAGCACTAAGAGGATGGTCTAAATGGAACCACTTACATTTCAGGATCAACTCACTTCTCAGCTTCTGGACAGATTTTGAAGAGTTTCTGATACCCCTGGACATCCATATTAAGATCTATTTACCTACTGGAATCAGCTCCCTAGCCTGCTGATGTCTGCAGCCTTTAGATAAAAGTCACTCCTTCTAGGTAGCTGATTTTTTTTAGATGTTTTTGAGAATTTCTGCCTGCAGATTTAAGTGCAGTTACTTTTGCTTGCCTTCACTCTTGTTACATGAACTTAGATGGGAGTAGGAGCGAGATTTCATAGACTGGGTCTGCTTTTCCTAATTTCAATTAATATGGCATATAAGAAGAGATCTGCATTTTTGGCATTGCTTTAGGATACTCTGCATGAGTTCAGAGGAGTCCCCAGGCAGTCTCTGCAGCAGGAGCAGAGTGGTCCTGGGAGCTTTCCTCCAACCCTGAGAAATCCCAGATTGTCCAAGACAAATCCCTGGAATTCTCCTATGGTCCTCCCCCCTGCCCCTTGGGGAAAAGTATGGCTTGGAAATCCCAACTTCCTGGAAAATCTGCAACAGGGTCTGAGGGCAGCCCATAACCTCTAGGTTTGAGCAGCTTGAAGAGAGCTGCTGTGGGAGCAGCTGTGAGAAGGGCTTGGGCTGCTGGACATGACCCTAAATGTGCACTGGCAGCCCCAAAAGCCAACCATGCCTTGGGTGCATCACAAGAAGCTTCACCAGCAGGTCAAGGAAGGCGACTCTGTTGAATCACCCACCCAAAATACTTTGTCCCTGGGGTCTCCACCCTAAGGAGGATGTGGACCTGCTGAAGCAGATCCAGAGGAGGCCGCAGACATGATCAGGGCTGGAGCCTCTCACCTCTGGGGCCAGGCTGGGAGAGCTGGGGGAGTTCAGAGTGGAAAAGAAAAGGCTCTGGGGAGACCTTAGAACCCCTTCCAGTGCCAGAGACCTGGAGAGGGACTATGGACAAGGGCCGGGAGTGGCAGAACAAGGGAGAATGACTTCAAACTGACACAGGGAAGGTTTAGTTTAGATATCAGAAAGAAATTTTCCCCTGTGAGGGTGGTGGGGCTCTGGCACAGGTTGCCCAGAGGAAGTGTGGCTATCCCATCCCCGGAAATGTTCCAAGCCAGGTTGAATGTGGCTCTGAGGAACCTGGTCTGGTGGAAGGTGTCCCTACCTCTGGGTTTGGAACTAGATGGTTTTCAAGGTCCCTTCCAATCCAAACCCTTGTGTTTTTCTAGGAGGCTGCGCTGGGGTTTGTGGATACACCATCACAAGGCTTAGGTGCTGCGCTGGGATTTGTCGATACATCGTCACTTTCCACATTGAATTGCTGAGCAAGTGTGAGCCCAGCCATTAATTGGACCTGGGGACTGTAGTTATTTCTGGACCACGAGAAGACCACAACAAGAAGAGTTAGTCATGTGTGAGCAGTACTCTGCAGGCTTATGTTCCACAATAAAGAAACAAAAATAAGAGAGAAGCATTAAAAAATTAGTTGTACACATGACTGGCACATCGTTTCCATCCAAATGGGTTATACCGTAGGTGCAGATGAGATCATAAGCTGCTATTTAAGGAGGAAACCTCTACTTACATAAATGTCTGATTATGCAACTGTCATGGAAACCACAGATGACAAAGATGTATTAGATTAGCTTGTCCATTCCCTCCGAGTACAGGATTGTTCCTTGTGGTTTATTTTTCACTCAAGATTTTAAGAACTGATTGGCGGCTGCTGGGTGCTGAGCTTAAGAAGAAATGATTTATAGTATGAGCTGTCCCATTTCTAAAGGTGATTTTCCTTGGAAACTCAGGAATAGAAGTGCTTAAAGCCACTGGTCGCATCCAAAGATCCTCACACCAGTGTCTAGTTCATCCTTGTCCTTGTATACTTGGAGTGTTCTGGCTTTCATTCCTTAAAATAGGGACTTACCATTCTGCCTGATCTTTCTTTAGTTTTCATCCCCTGATGTTGTTGTCTTTCCAAGTAATACTCCATTTTCTCTGGTTTTGCACTCTGCCAGTGTGTCCCTCATGGTTGCTGCTTATCCAAGCTATACAAATTTTGCTGCTCTTAATCTTTGATCACAGGTCAGTCTTTTGAGCCATGCTCATTTTTGCTGTGGCACAGGGAAATCAGCAGGGATTAGTATTTTAATCTTCTTTCCCTGTTTAAAGAAACCCCAGGACAAACATTGAATGGTTTTTCTGTCACTTGAAATTAAAATGTTTAAAAGTAAGTGTATTTATATCTCTTTTTCTCAATTTTCACCTCTAGTTCCTCTCAGTCATTGATTTGGCTGCTCTTCTGCCTTAGAAATGGTGCTTTTTGGAACAAATTGAACTTCAGTTTGGCTTCTTATCATGAATAATGTTGTTACGTCATGAGCTATATGGTTGAGTCTCACCCATGATCATTCTGCAGAATTAACTTGAACTGGTTATGAGCCAAACCCTCTGGGTTGTCCATTCTCATCAGACGTGAGATTTGGGAGGATGCATAGCAAGACAAAGACAAAAAGATTAATGCTAAATACCAGTGATATTTAGCATCATTTTTGTCAACTGGTCCCTCTTTGATTGTGTTTTCCGCTTGCTCACGTGTTTGCTTGCTGTTATTTTCCATAAAGGTGGTCTCCTTGTTCTTAATCCCAATGCTTGCTGAACTCAACTCCTACTCCCCTCATGTCCAATTCAGATAACAAGAAACAGGTATAATGGGTATTTCTTGTTCTTCAGACCTATTGAGGGCCATGCTTAAAGAGCACTGCATGATTTTTATGTGTAGAGGGACTTTAGCCAGGATCACAGGGCAAATTAAATTCAGGCTCTGTCAGATCCCAGGAAAGAAACAAGTTGGAGAGTTGAGCCCTCTCCTCTGTCAATGGATTCCAGAGCCAACCTTTACCTGACCATTAATGGATGATCCCAGGGAAGCTGCTGCTGCAGAACACAGGGAGAAGCTGATATCCAATTAGCATGAATCCAAAATACAAAACAGCTTCTCTCTGACACAATCACACCAGGCTTGCAAGCTAAGTCTGGTCTCGCTGAAGTAATTTGAACAACTCTTAGTGTTGGCATGGTTCTCACTGTCAGCCCTCCCGAGCGTCTTAGCAGTGACCTACACCTACCCTATCTTGCTCTAGGGCTATTTTAGCCAGGGCTGTCAGTGGAACTGAATTGTTCCATTATGCAGTGGCTCTGCAATGTGGAAAACTGCTCAGGAGGGACCACTCTCTAAAACAGAGGAGAGTAACTCAGTCTCTAGGGCCAACCCAGTCATTGATTTTTATTTATTTATGATTTTATTTTTATGTTTTCCTGAGGCAGCTGATACAGAGAGCAATTACAGTGGTGATTTTTCTGTGCTGTGGATCTTGATTGACTGTGCTGTGGAGGGACCCGCACTTATTTCACATCAAACCCCACTGCATGGCAGTGCTTTCCAGGTGTTACAGAACTGAGACAGATTTGACCTTAGAGATGAAAATTTGAATTGTAATGTCTCACCCTGGATATTCTTCCATCAGAGAGAAGACAGTAAAGCACAGTGCTTGTGGGATGATTTAGAAGACAAAAGCGCTGCAACCACTCATTTTAAAGCACAGCAATTGGACTGCACAGCCAAGCCAACTGGTTTTGGAGCAGGTTAGATGAGTTCCAACCTCCGCTTCAAGTATTTAAGGGAAGTCCTTAACAAGAACCTGCTTTGTTGCACTTCTTAAAACAACAAGTTACCTGAGGAGGAACTTGCTGGGTCCCTTCCCCATTTTTCCGCAGCAGATGCCCAAGTTGCTGCTGTCCTGTGTCCCACAAACAGACACATTTCTGTAGGAATGATCCCTGAATTTAATCTAAAAGCCTCTGAGAGCCTTCTAAATAATTTCAGCATGAGCTATCCTTAGGAAGTTAAAATCAAAGGCACAAGGAACAGCATATTTAATAAGATGGAAATGACAAAATGAGAACCACATTGAAGGATTTGGGACTTTTCTCCCTGTATGGATTCCAAAAGGGCTCATGAGTTTGCAGTGCTCTGGCAAGCAGAGAGATGCTGTGCATTCAGCACAGGCAGCAAATACATCTCCTCTTTCTAAATTATGTTATCAGGAAACATCTATATTGTTTGTATGGATCTAGATTATGCTCTGAGAATAGAATGTTCCCTGCATAAAGAGCACGGCTGGAGTAAATCAATGAGGATGCACTCAGAAACATCAATTAAAGGTAATACAAGTCTTTAGTGTGCTATCAGGGAGGGAGTAGAGTTTGAAAATCTGATCTTCCCAACCCTGCCTTCCTCTCTAGGAAAGCAGAGCTACTCAGAAATTCATAAGGTTTAAAAATAAAATACTTGTCTCCTCTCATCCTCATCTTTACTCAGGTTTTTACTCAGTGCTGGTTCCCAGCATAGCAGATGAGTAATGTTTTTCTTCAGATCTCAAAGTTCTGCTGGGTTAAGGAGTTATCTTTCTCCAAGTGTCACAAGTTGAGTACCTTGGGTTTGAGGTACATGCTTTGGGACACCAGAAATCTGATTACTTGAGGTGCTGAGAGCCCATCAGTGATCCAGTGGAAGTCAAGAAAATCAAATTCCAAGCTTGTTCAGTGCACCACCTAGAAATTCAGATTTTCAAAGCTAACAGTGATGTCTGAATATAAAATAACAGCAAATCTGTGATAGAGGTGGGAACAAAATCTAGACCATTCTGCCTGTCAAGTGTGTAATACCTGGAGCTCATCTGCAGAGGGGTGAGTAATTGGGCCACCTTTGGACATCATTAGTAAGGGACATGTCCATAAACATGTCACTTGTCATCATGTTCTCTGCTGGTCCCAGATATTTCCTATTATTGAGGCAAATGAGAAATTACTGTGAATTTTCCTTCAGCCTATTAATTCTGCATCCCCTTTGCCGATATTAATTAAAATGCAAAATCTGAACCTGAGTTTGAGCCTCCCCTGTTCTCCACACAGTTCATGCAGAGGCTTCCTGCTCAGGCACATTGGTTACCTATGTGACACACATCCATCATCAGGATTGCAGTTGTGAGGGGTGGAAAATTTTCTTCTCACTACTCAGAAGGAAGAAGGACCTTGCAAAGAATTTATAAGCTTCTTCAGCTAAGTTAATTATTCAGGAAAGGGTATTTTTCACTGCAAGGAGCATAGGCAAGCAGATTCTAATCATAACTCAAATGCCAAACGATTTAAGAACCTTTGGTTTTAGTGGCTTATTTGATTAATATTAAGGTGGTGGAGCAGGGGGGGTTAGTGTTTTGGGTCTTTTTTTTTTCCTTTAATGCTTTTTCCTGTTGGGCAGAAAGCTGCTCCCTTTTCGTCACAGCCTGGATAATGAACTGCAGCGTACAAAGCCAGTCATACAATACGCAGCAGTGGCAGTGCGGAGCAAGAATCTTTGGGAAGAGTTTCCATAGAAACATTGACGTCCTCCTGGTGAACAGGACACTGAGTTCCTTCAATGAGAGGTATGGGGTTTTAAAGGAGCAGTGAGATGGCAGGAAGCCAAGCCAGCAGAGCTATGACTCTGCATCTCCCAGCAGAATAGAGGGTTGGAGCTGCTGGGAGGGAAAGAAAAAAAAAATTACCCAATTACCCTAGCATTATCAAAATGTCAGATTTGATGATTGCTGCTTGAACCATACTGTACACAGCCTGGTAAATAATTAAACATCTGACCACAATGTATGTGAGACCTGACAGCCAAAAATCATACTCAAGGCTGTGAACTTGTGGCTTCTAAAAAATCTCATCAGATTTTGTCACAGACTTCATCCCCAGAAACCTTAAATTCGACACAAATTGGCATGATGCAGGCACGAACCTCCCAGGGACAAACAAGGTTGCACTCAGCGATGCGCACCCTCCCCTTCCCTGCTTCTCCTGGAATGAGACAAGTGCTTTGCTGATGTTCCAGCTCTGTGTTTTAAATAGTCCTTTGTGTCTGCCCAGCTGAATAGTGGCAGAGAAGCCCCGTCTGGAAGAAGGCTGTTTCTAGAAGGAAAACGGTCAGAGGAAATGTTTTTGCCAGAAACGTTGGAAATCATACAAAACAAAAAGGCAGCATGTGAAAGAATTCGCTGCTGAGCGCTCCCCAGCGTTTTTGTTCAGGCTCACAAAATGCTTCTTTTCAGATAAGACCAATGAAGGTGACAGTCTCTTCTCAGAAAGAGTGTGACCCACCCCACAGCCCATCTGATGCCAGCTATGTTTTTCAGAACCTTCCCCTGGCCATGGGAGTTCTGGCTCTGGAGTGAGCACAACTCAGCCTGAGAAAGTGAGCAGCCATCTGACCCAACAGGGTCACTCTCAGCCTTCATGGTTTCCTTGGGCTCTGACTGAGCTGTATATCTCTAGCACAATTCAGGTGACTCTCTGGGGTACCTGAATGTATTTCAGCATCTTACAGGTGTCACTCTTCCAAACAGACTCATAAAATGGCTTGGGCTGGCAGGGACCTTAACACTCATTCAGTTCCAACCCCCTGCCATGGGTACCGGCACCTTCCATCAGATCATGCTGCTTCAAGCCCCATCCAAGCTGACCTGGGATACTTCCAGGGATGGGGCAGCCACAGCTTCTCTGGGCAATCCATGCCAGGACATCACAAGCCTCACTGGGAAGAATTTCTTCTTTGTACATAATTTAGCCTGCTCTCTCTGTCAGCTTTAAAAATACCAAACACCCAAACACCTTCTTGGGGTGAGTCACATGAGGTGAGGAGCATTCACTGCATCTCTTTCTCCATTTCTCTCCAGTGCTGATATCTCAGGGGTGACTCGTTGCTTACCCAGCAAACCCCTGTGGTGTGAAGTTTCCTTTGAGCAGGTGAGCTGTGCTCCACTGGGACAACATGGAGCAAGGAGGGAACTTTGCTCCATGCAGGAGCAGGTGCTGTGGTCTTGAACCAGCCTTGTCCTCTCTGCAAGAGAGTTTCTGTTATTCAAAGGTATCTTGCAGGTTTCTACATGTCTGTTTCTTGTTCATATCCCTCCAGAGTGATTATCAAGAAATACAAGGCATCCACAACCCCATTACAGTTGAATGGGACCCCCAGGTACCCTGCACCTTCTGTAGTCTGCTCCAGACAGTCTTCAAAGGCCAAAAACTGCAGTGTGGCTGCTGACTTTAATCCCTGTTCTTTGCAATGCTCAGAGACTGTGGCTATTTATACTGCTCTTATTGCAATGTTGAAAACTCTGCTGAGAATGAAATTATTTCAAATCTATATGGGTATGATGCCACATGAAGTTCTTGTTTGTAATTTCATAGCAAAGACATCCCATTTATTAAATGGGCTCTAGGTAGGATGTTTGATACAGAATATGGCATTGATCTACTTGCAGAATGTTTGCAAGAAGATAATTTTGGTTCAACCTGTTCAGCAAGATTCACTGTAGAAAAAGAAAGACAGAAAAATCAGCAAGTCAGAGAATCTCAAACAAATGTCTTGAGTTCCAGGGACCTATTCAGATTGTTTCACAGGATGATGATATGAATGTCTTTGAAGGGAATAGGACGAGAGGGTAAAACAGAGGTTCATCTTCCTGAGGAGTACTCAACCTTTTTCCTCCCTTTGTCTCAATGTTGACTTCACCCTGTTTTGTGGATGGAGAAGACTTAGAAGTAAAGAACCATTTAGAATGAGGGATATTTTGCTTGAGCATTTTGTCCTTATTTACAACTTAGGGGAATTTGAAATCTCATTATTCTTTCTCGATTAACATACTTTTATAAGGTGTTCAGCTAGCATGACAATGAACTCGATTTATATATCCAGGTATATATCCTGAATTTGCATGTGCCAGGAAAAGATTGAAGGCAAACCAGACCCCACACCCACCATGATAAGACAGCTGAGTCAAGGTAGGTCTGGCACAATGCCTGGAGCTGATCCGGAGGGGTAGGGACTGTGCCCAACCTCTGGCTGACAAACACACAGCGCATGGGACTCACATGCTGGCATGATTCTACTTGTGCCTACACAAAAAGAGTGCTCAGTTCTACTGAATTAGGAAGAAATCCAGGTAGAGTAGGGGGATGCTCTGGTCTGACTGCAGCTGGGCCCTCTGAGCACCTCAGCATGGCATTTTTGGAAGAGCGAGCAATAACTGAAATTATCTACTTGACTGGTATTAAACCAGTGCACTACAGCAGTCCTGAATTTCTCTAAAACAAATCTTATCACAGCACTTCCTTTGCCAGAGGTGCTCTCTCCCCTCCCCTTCCCTCCCCTGATACACAGAGCTCGGTGCTGTGCTGAGGGTTTTTTTTAGGTGAGCCACAAGCACTGCCCCGGCCGAACTGTTCTTACTCCAGACGTACAAACTATCTTTCAAAGACACTTAATGAAGTGGCACTTAAGTCTTATGAAACCTGATGGCCCCTGATAACCCCTTTGGTGCAGTGCTAAACTGGTGGGCAAATTCCTCAATAGAAATGAATTAATTCCCATTAAAGGCAGATTTATGTGCTGCTGGCAGGACCATGCACCATGCCCAAGGGTCTGCAGCAATGCCTCAGTGATTCCGTACTGGCTCATCCTTTGTGGAGAATTCCTACAAATGTCTTTGCATGCTGCTTAAAACTTGTAGACAGGCAGTTCCCTTTTCATATGTTGCAGTCAAGAGCTGCCAAAGATATGTAGATGTTTATTTTCAGGCATTTCTGTTCAGAAGAAGCATCAGTGCCCTGCTCACTGGCTGAATGGGGGAAGTCTCCCTCTCCACCTGAGCCTATTCCCTTTGGGTGGATCTTCAGGAAAACTGCAGGAGGAACCACAGCCAGCAAACTCGTTGCAAATCCTCTACCCAGATGCACTGCTGTTCCTGGACTACAGCCCATGCCAACAGCAGGGAAATTTTATTTCCTGTGATACATCACTTGAGCTTTCCTTCCAGCAGATCCTGCTTCTTTTTCGCATCAGCTCCTCTGCTGAATCTAGGACACAGGAGATGCTCAATCCTGCCTTCTGGGCTCTCCTTCATCAGATTTACAACGTTTTTGTGCTCCAACAGTAATCACAAGCTGCTCGCATTAAATGCCACACTATTGGAAACTCTTTCCAAAGCGCTCCGAGTCTTTGATCATTCCTTGTAATAGCAGAAAAAAAGTGTTTCTTTCAATAATGAAAAATGAATTCCCACTTTATCCTTCAAATGGCAGTGGATTTCTGTGCCTTACATGTTATGCAAGCCCATTGTAGCAGCCATTTTGAACAACTAAATTTCCTATAAACTGCTGAAATTTCCAAGGTGAGGATGCTATTGTTACAAAGACAGCCAGCCTTGGAGATTGAGAGCATGTGCTGAAGATCAACAAAAAGGAAGAACGGATTTTTTTAAATATGGGAATTTGATACCAAAAATTAAGCATGGCCATAACAATTACAGCCACCTAGTGGGCAATTTTTAAAAAATTTAAATAACATTGATACTCAATTTCAGTAGTAAAATACTTGTAAATTAAAGAGGTGTAGCATATAACCTGGGGAGAAGCTTTCACTGTTTTGTTGTTGTTGTTTTTTTAACTTATTCTTCAGGAATACAGAAAATCTCAAGAATTGTCCTTCTTGCATTGTAGTCTACAAATATTAGGAAAATTAGATCTCATTTGGTGCTACTGTTTTAAGGAGGGACTTGCTGAGAGCATCCAATGAAGTGTGCTATTGCTCACACCGCAGCTGAAGGGACAGGACTGAATTTTTTAACAGAGATTTTCTTTCACCAACTGGTTCATTAAACTTTAAAGTTAGATATATGACAACACAAGCTTTAAGTTAAGAAGTTGACAACAGATCAACAGGCTTCACAAAGTGATTAAGGATCTCTTCTGCAGACGGTTTGTTCTTTTGGCTCTTGATGTCATCCATCATTTCAGGAGCTTCTCGGGTTTCACAGGGTATTTCATGTTGATAGGATCTCTAGTCAATTTCTACTGAAAAAAAACAAATTGGAGAGTAAGCATTTCATCTGAATCTTTGCATATCAAACGGAAGGAAAAGTACATTCATTCATTTGTCTTTTATATGGATCATAGGGCTGAAACACTGAACTTCAGGTCTGAATTCCAAAAACTCCAAAGCATTTTGATTTAGCCCATAATAAAATCTGCACTGTGATTTCATAACAATACTTTTTAATCCACCTCCAAAAAGGGATCAGGTACTCTGTGAGAGAGTTTCTCTGTCAGAATTTTTTGTTTTGGCTTTTATTTTCTTCAAGCTTAGTAATCTGTATTCAAGATTTTAAATACATATTTACAGAACAAACAAACCTTCTCAGAATAATTTCCACAGGCTTTTGATCGCATGCCTCGGAGTGGAAGAACAGGCTATAGGATCTCTTAACTCTGTGAAAAGAAATAACTGGCTGTGAATTTTGGAAATCCTCTCTGGCATGTGTTCAAGCTGGTATTAATGCAAACCACCCCATGCCAATCTCCTGACTCACCCCAAATGGCAGTTCCTGACACTCATCCCGTTGCTGGCCTTTCCTAGGAAGAAAACAAAGCAGCTCCTCCCTTCCTTCCTGAAACCTCACATGCTCCAAGGGCTCTGGACAGGGGCATCTTCTGTGTTTTCAAGTGTTTAACTGGGGGAGTGAGGCTGTGCCAGTAGGTCTTGAAAAGTTGTTTGCAGCATTAAAATTGGTCTCAGCTCCCCAGTCCATGGGCACAGAGTGTCAAATTCTGTAAGTATGTAAGCAAGTATGTCAAATTCTTCTGACTCTGATGCAAATCTCTTTGAAGACAGATATATGTCAATTATAGCATCATGTTGCTTCTAAATTTTATATATATTTATAGGACTCGATGGTCTTTTCCAACTCAAGATACTCTATGATTCTATGGTATTTATGTATTTATATATTATTTACATAGTGTATAAATATCCAAGTAACCACTATCCAGATGCAGGCAACATTTGCAAATGAAAATGCTGTTTAAATACCACAGTCCTGCAGAATGTTGTGTGTTTTTGAGGAAATCTCATCCCACATTTGCTTGTGCCAGTTCCAGGAGGTTTTTTATTCCTTGTCCTTCAGGCGAGATGTGAGGAGTGAAGCGCAGAGGCTATGCTGCTCTAACTATGAATTTCTTGACCTCTGACAATTTTAGTTTTTTTAATCACAGCCTTTTCTAAGAACAGACTGTGCAGTACAACTTGCCATATAAAATCCTGGATATGGAGCTGGATTTGTGTTGCAGTTACTGGTATTTCATTAACCTTTATCTTGACAAGTGGAAATAACATGCAGTGATTCAGGGGAAATTTTTCACTTGCAGAGAAAAATGGTGCCAAAAGAAAGCAAGTGGGCTACAAATTAATAAATACAAATCTCAATAGCACGAATCAACTTCCAGCTGGAATTGGCCGCTTGTCTGTGTTTTGGATGCATCAGAGCTGTTGTGATTATGCTCTGTGGGGCATGACAAAGCCACGGCTCAGGAACCTATGGGTGACCTCAGGGCCAGGGTGGCCCATCTCCAGCCTCCCTCCTCTGTTTTTCCCTCCCAGATGAAGACCTGGTCCTCAAGGATTGTCTGTCCCTCCATGGGCTGTGGCCTCTCCATGCTGTGTTGTTTCTTCAGCCTTGTGTCTCCACTGGGCTCAGCTGCTAAAGGGCTTTGGCTCTGCAAAAAGGCTGCTTATACTCATGGTCCTGTTGATGTGGATATGCAACCACTAACTCTCCAAAACCCCAGGGAGAACCTTTTTTAGGAGGACCTGAGCAAAATACAGCCCTCCTACAACTGCAGCCTCAATGGTGGCCAGCAGACTACCCTGGACGAGAGCTGGTGACTAATAAAGATAACTGATGTTTTTCCTAGTGAAAATCAGCCTGACTCACCTCTATTTTGTTTCTTTTATTGTTATTTGTATTGCTGTGATGGCAGACAGCAGATCTCAGTTATTGCGTCCAGGCTTTTATCACCATACAACAGGACAAAGTGCCTGCTGAAATGTTTCCAGACTAAATCAGTAGGAGGCAAAAAAGAAAAGGCTAAGTCACTTGCTCACTGCTGCCCTATAATTCAGGGCTGCCCTACTCCTCATTAAGCACCTTCACTCACCCATGGTGGCATTTTTTTCTGCTAGTTTTGCCTCGCTCTAAGCCGAGGTTTATAGATAGTCAATACCATTTGTTTTCCAAATAAAAGGTCCACTTGGCACATATATTTCGAGACCTGTCGTGCTGCAGGGGGAGCACTTGCTACCGGCAGGGGCTGCTCAGATCCGAAGCTTTGTATTGAGATACTGATCTGAGGCATCAGAGGAACAAAGCATGCAGTGGCGACCCAGTGCCACTCGCTCTGGCTGTGCCACCCTCCAGTGAGCAGCACAGTCCTGTACAATCAGTTCCTCTGTTAGATGAACTCAGGATCTATTCCTGAGCAGGGATGCCATGGAAAATGTCTCTCTGGAGCTGTTACCTTCCAGGGACAATGTCTCTCTCAAGCCAATGTCTAGCACAGGATAAGCTTCCTACTGTTTGAAATACACATCAGCCTCTCAAGGCCTTTGCAACACTAAGGGTGCTGCTGATGCTGGAAGCAGTTGTACCCACCTCTGCACCCACCAAACAGAAGAGATCTCACAGAGTTCAACAAAATATCAGGGCCTGGATCCATGCATCAACTGAAGCAGAATAATTCCCAGATCCAGAGAGAAAAGCACAAACAAAGAGAACCTAGAAGTCAAAGAGACAAAAGCTGTCTGGGAGACCAATGCAGAAAAGCTCTGCCCAAGGTTGGAGGTTTAATGAGAGCTGAGTAGGATGGGACTTGGCATAGATAGAAGCTGTTAGGAACAGTAGTGAAGAATAGAATATGCAGATAGTGAGAGGGGAGAACAGCTGAAAGAGGAGGTTGGGAGGAAAGCAGGTAGAGGGGTGTAAATTTTGGCTTGTGTGTACCAGTACAACCGCTACAACCCTGCAAGAAGTGGTCTAGCATGGCAAAAACCAGACAGTTCCAGAGGATCCCTGCAGGAAGCCAAGCTGCTCAGCTGCTCTAGGGGGACAGAAGTGGTGCTGACACTGAGAACGGGCACTCCTGCTCTCCTGCTGCTCCAAGGCTTTATCCTGGCCCAAGAGTTGGAGGCAGTTCCTCTGGCTTTCTTTTGGGAGGTTTGGTGGGAGTTATGTTTGTTTGTTTGTTTGTTTTGATTTTTCTTTTTATTATTGTTGTTGTTTCGAGGAGGTTTTGGTGGTTTTTATTGTCTTTTTTTTAAAGGCAGATTCCAGATGGGTTCTGCAGTGGCAGCTCTAACGCCTGCCCCAAGTTGTCTGGGCTCTCCAAGCGCCCCAGTGCTTGCTGAGAATGACCCTAGAACTGAACTAAGCCTGTGCCAAGTTTCACCTCTGTGACACTGGCTTGGACTCACCATGACAGCAGTGTTGGTGAATCTCTGCTGGTCGGACCCACCATGGTCAGGGTATCCCAGGCTAGCATGTGGGCAAAGGGGTGAGCGTTTGTTTGCACCAATCACAGCTCACATCTTGGCTTGGGAAGACATGCCTGGCATTCTGGTCAGCAATGACTAATTCTTGAAGTAAATAATCAGCCATTCTGGAGGGCTGTGCCTATGTATTAGGAGAATTATTACTTCCTTCCATCCTCAGCTGTGTAAAAATGCATTGCTTCTCTTTATGAGAAATTCTTATCTCCATCTGTCAGTCATCTTGCCTCAGTGGGGAAGAAATCCCCAAGCCCTGTCATATCAGAAAATGAGAAAATTATCAATATCTAGAGTGTATATGAAAAATAGGAGCTCTTTCTCCATCTGGGAGAATGAATCTTGATTGTAATGTCTTATAAATGTTAGTGGCTTCTCAGACTTTCAAAAATGTTAATAATCCTGAGGTACCAAAATACTTTGCCTTGGAGTTCTCCATATTAAAAACATTGTCTTGCCCTCTGCAGCCATCTCCAAGTCTCTCAGAGATGAGTGGTGCTATACATTGCTTTATGCATTCAGGAAGCAGAGGCAGGATTAGTACATTCATGCAAACACAACAGGCTCTGATGATTGCCTATGTATCAAGAGTCAGGATCCAGATCTGGTGCCTAAGATCAACTTAATAAATACTATCAACTTCTGCCAAGCATAGGAATAGAAAAAATATGTCAATAGCTGTAGCTTTGAATAGGAATACTTGAGTAAAGGAAATCTCTCTTCTTCAGATTTCCAATGGCCTCATTATGTTGCCTTGGGGAGAGAGAAGGGAGCACAGAGGAGAGAGCCCCAAGTGCTACAGCTGGGCTATGAGGGGGTCCCATTTGTCTCAGAGAGGATACCCCACCCCTCTGCATCACAGAGGTGTCTGAGCCGGTCTGGGGTCCTTCTTCCCCTGAAGAGCAGCCACTGACAACATCTGCTGCCCCTCCAGGGGCAAAGGTGGGTGTTCAGGTGAGTGGGCTCAGCCTCCCATCCTCCTCTCCTAGAGCCACACATGCATCCCTGTGCTGCCCAGGGTCTTGTGCTGTTGTTGCCACCTTCAAAAGAGTTTATTTTGGCATCAGCTCCCCATGGGAAACCTGTGAACAGCTCCTTCTCCCTCAGGCTATCTCAGACTCCAGCAGAGCCCCAGCTCCTGTGGCTGCACACAGGTCTGTCCCACTGCTTTGGGCTGTCACTCACCAACATGTTCCTTCACATGCTCCAGGGCAGCCTGAAGCAGCCAAGGCTGCCACATGCCACCATATCCCCAGGCATGCAGAAGAGTAGTTTAATTCAGATCCAGGCTTTATTAAGGCTACCTGGAACCACAGGTTTGAGTCCTGGCTCTATTGAAGCTAGCTGAGGGCTCAAGTGGAAGAACGAGGCAGAACTTGCTACTACTCCATGCACTCCTGTGATAGGACTCACAATTATATCTGAATCTGTTCTACTATTTTCCTTTTCAAATATCTGTCCCTTTTGCTTTTATGAGTCATTAACTCTTTTATTTCCCTAGCAGATTAGATTGTTCCTCTCACTGTGGCTTTGGGCTTTTGCAGCTGAATGGAGCCCAGGAGACCTGAGCATGGAGCATCGGGATTGAAGACACAGTAGAACACAAAAAGGGCAGCTGGTGCTCAGCAGACACCACAAGTCACTTAAAATGTCTTTTGTTTTTAGCTATTGTTTGGTTAAATGTGGTACCTGCAGCTTGAACAATAGGCAGAAGCAGGGTATTGCACTGATGGGCTGTTACGGAGTGCAAGGTGAGGTTTCAGTATGGGAAGCCAGAGGTAGTACATTTGCCTAGCAAGTCCTTCCAAGCAGTCCATTAGCTGAGCTCCCAAGGAGCCACACAAATGTTTATTGCGTTTATTTGAGTCCACACTGGGGAAGTTTATTTAAACGACTTGGTGCGGGGACAAATGGATGTTGGCAGGGCTTTAGGTTCCAGCCAGAAGCAGATGAAGCTGTGGGAGTGTTGCTCCCAGAGAGAGGTCCAGGCCACCCACACTGGGCTCTTCTTCCTCCTGCATCAAGGTGTGCTGAGCTCTGAGGAGAGGTTTCCAATCCTTCTTTGAGTCAGGTAGGTTATTTCTGGGATGCTCAAACTGGATGCAAGTGTCCCACTGCCCAGCTCACAGATCAATGTCCCCATAATCTGGGGACCCCTGTTCCACCCCATCTGGGCATTGTGTTGTGCTCCTTCTGCTCTTCAGAGAGCAGAGGACAAGAAACAGGATGCTTTCAGACACTTTAGCTACTGCTTTCTCAAAGCTTGTGGTGCTGCTCCAAAGGGAGTTACTCTTTGCATGCGCCAGTCCAGAACTTTTTGGATGCACCAAGTGAATGAAATGTAATTTCCTTCTTTTTTTCCCCATTAAGTTCCTCTGTTCTGAAGCTGAATTGAGTTTTTGGATCTAATTGTCCTTCCCTTTCCAAACAAATAGAATGCTTTGAAAAACTGCCTGTACTTTTATACACCCAACATCTGGTTTTGGTAAAAATTCTGAAACTTTTTTAATACTACTTGCAGTCTAGTGGGAAGGGAGGGTGATATTTAGTAGATAATTTTTGCCCTCATTTTTTAGGAAAAAACCCTATCTATTAATTCTGCTGCTGGAAATTGAGAAAGCAGTTGGGCTGAACTGTTAAGTGAACAAACATTTACGGATCTATTTACACCTGCCCTGAAGCAGTCTGCCATAGGTGGAAATGCTGTAATTATTCCTTCTCCCTGGTTTCCACTGTCCTACAAAGATCTCTTGGAGCAGCTTGTTAACAAGTTACTGCTGCACATGGTGAAATTAGAATCGAGTCCTTATTAACAACCAAACCAAACTGACAAAAAATTACTAAAATTGGCAATAGCAAAAGTGAGGGGAGTTGCTTTGACTCAGTTTTTGCTTCTTAGTCCCATCTATTTAAGAAGGCTGAGAATTACAAATGACAAATGTGGCTGGCAGTTGAGCAGGGACAGGGACCTGAGAGGGAGTGATAGGGAGATGCAACAGCAGGTTTTCTTCTGTTCCTTTTTCCATCACTGCATGTTTCCAAATTTATTCCTCTCCCTAAAGAGTCCGTCTCCTTTGTTATCTTCCTACTCTTCTCCCACCTCCTTCTCCCTTGGTTTATTTCTCAGAACAGATGATCTCCTCTGCTCACCAGCCAGGTTAACTCTAGTTTTGGTATCAAAGATCATTTAGGCTGAAAATAGCTTTTACTGGGCCCATGTTAAAACCCAGAAGTGTCTGGTCACCAGATATCCAGCTGCTACTCAATCAGGGTTATCCATGTGCCAGTACTCCCAGTTCCATGGTCTCAAGCCATTGCGGTTCATCACAACTCAGGAGGGTTGTGAACTCGGTTACAGCTGATTATGCATCACATGAGAGGAGCTGAAGAAGCAGGAGGAAAAAAAATCATTAATACAGACAGCCTGTCCTTTAGGGATATTTTTGGTTTTATGGCAAGTTTTTTGGGTTTTTTGAAGTGACATTAAATTGTTACCACTTTATGTTCATTAGGAAATGGCCAGTGGTGATATTTACTGTTGCCTTCTGGGGTACAGAGTCCAAATGACTCAGTTATGAAAATAAGCCTTACACTGTTCAGAAGTATGAAATGTGGCTCTTCAGTTCCAAGCATGAAGTAATGATGACTCTGGAGCAAGAGGATGGATGTGCTACAAATTCCAGTGCTGTCAACTTCTGCCTCCCCTGCGGAACAAGGGAAGAGAATCCCGAGCTGGAACTGCCTGGATGGAGTCAGCTGTGCACTGTGTCTTAGTGATGCACTAAATGTCCAAGAGCATCTTTACTGTGGAAAGATATTTTAACAAATCATCTTTATTGTCGCACTTCCCAGCTAGATGGTGACAGTGGGGGGGTGACAGTGCCCCTCTCTTGGGCTCTGCAGAATCCCAGCTACCAGTGGAGGCACAACGCAGAACAAAAGGGGCTACAGCACGGGCCTGGAGGGCACTGGGTTACTTTATTTGATGGCAAACTCCCTGAGTGCCGGGCTCCCAGGCAATGGACTGGGGGCAAACAACGGCTTATAAAGGGGAGCAGGTCTCAAGGGAGGATACAATGTTCAGCTAATCAGGAGAACTGGGGGTGGAACACAAGGCATGGAATACAAGGGAGGAAAACTGCTTGGAATAGGAGGGGTTAACAACTGGATGTGGGGAGGAAGGGGTTTGAAACTTGGCAGGGAAGTAGTTAAGTAACAACAGATAAGACACCTGACTCAATTGAATAACAAAGGCAGGTCTGTGTCCCTCTAAAACCGGGGGAGAAAAAAAACCCCAAAAGGACTACCAAAGCACAAATCAAACAATAAACCTGCAAAATAAAAACATACTGTAACATTTACTTTGTGCAACCTGCTCTGGGTAAGCCAACCTCAACCACTCCATGATCCTGTGATGATATTAGGAAAAATTTCTTCGCCTAAAGGGCTGCCAAGAATTGGACCAGGCTGCCCAGGGCAGCGGTGGAGTCACCACCCCTAGAGGTATCTAAAAGACTTGCAGGTGTGGCACTTGGGGACATGGTTTAGTGGAGGCCTTGGCGGTGCTGGGTTACAGCTCGACTTGATCTTACAGATCTTTTCCATTCTAAAGGATCCTGGGATAAGATTCTGCATCCATGACAGACTGGTGGGGGGAGGAAACAGACAACTAGCAGTGGGGAAGGTTACAATGAGTCCCTCAGATGAGAGTCATAGTAGAGATTTCAAAATCTTCACTTCGTTAAAGGAGCAAATAGCCTTTCTTGAGAGCAGGAGATGCAAAGCAGGTACGAATTCAGTGCCATTGTATAGCAATATCCTTTGGAAGATTTGCCAGATGGCTCGCAGCAAGATTTTAGACTGACTTTTTTCCCAGCCAGCCATATCATCATCCATCAGACAGTCACTTTCGACTGACATTGCAGAGCATGGCTGTCTCCTTTCTGCCTTGCTTCTGTTTATTTCTAGCAGACTTATTTATATCTGGAACTGATATAAGTGGCACGATTTCTTTGTTTCATTAAAAGATTCCTTGATCTAAACTTTAAAGGATTTGTTTTCAGAGAGATCAAAGTCAACCCAATGTCTGGCACCCCTAAGGTTTTCTTACATCCCAGTCTTCAGGTAAACCTGGAAAAGACATTTTGTGGCAGAGCAGTAAACTATGGTGACTAGGTTAAAGTGGAGCTAGCCATGCATTCTTGGGTACTAACACATGCCTATCATCCAGGCTTCTTAATTATTATTTTCCAATAGGCAAAACAATGTTGACAGAGCTTGCATTATCAGATGCAAGTCAAGGTAAAACCCAGTGCCAACAGCAAGTATGGAAAATTACATCCCATTGCCCAGCAACTCACAGTCAAGCAAGTAAAATATGATTTGCACAGCTGAGCAGAGGCATTGTCAGGGCACTAACCTAGGAGCCACACACTCCTAAACTCCATCTGTCATGACCTGTTCCTTACTGCTGGGAAAAATTCATGTAGATGGCTCCCTAAAAGAGGCTATTAATTCTGAGTACCTTATTTATTAATTCTCAGATGTGAATCTTTACATCCCCTGATTTCTGAACACACAGTGCCATGCTCTGACAAGGACAGAGCTGTCTCATTCCTTCCTGTTGCTGTGGAAGGCATTTTTTCCCAGCTTAGTTCAATTATTCCAGGAATCAGCAGGTCTCAGCACACACCCAAGCCTCTCTGCCTGTTACCTGCCAGTGCCATGGAAAGGATGGGGTGTTTGCCGGCACTTTGAAGGAGCAAAGCTGAACAGAATGCTGAGTGTTATTGTGGAGGGTTGGAATACATCCTGGATATGAATCATCTTGCTCTTTCTGACCTACTGTCCTAATTGAAACTCATTTATTCCTCAGATGCTCATCGCTGCCTGGGTTGTACCTTTTCATAATGAAGCAGCAGCCTAGAGCTGCAGGTGTTTGCCCCACTCCTTCATTACGTGACAAATTAGAGGAGATTTAGTAAACAGACATGCTGAATCATGGATCGTCATCCTCCCCAAACATGACCCCAAATTGCTGTCCTTTTGTTTCGTTGTATTCTGTGGCAGGGTCATGCCAGGACATGGCTTTCCATTGGCTATATGAATTTTACTGCTGTGCATATTCCAGTAAAATCAAAGGAGTTAGAAAAGGGATTCTGTAGAAGCTTTTTTTGTCAAGGCCTTTACACTCATTAGTTATAGTTTAGAGCACAAGCTGCCGGGCAGGACCAGCAGAGTTGCTCCTGTTTGATTGTGCAGGTGTTGATGCTTCTTCAGGAACCTCCATCACTTTGTAGATCAGAGATGATAGATGTCCCAGACTCATTTTTCCAACACATTTAAGAAGCATGCTCTTCCCTGATCATCTCATATCTCTATTTATTAAAGGGAGGACTGATTGCCTGCTCCAAGACACCCATAGTAACATTCTGCTCGGCCTCATCCCTTTGAAGAATTTCAATTCAAGGGCTTATCTTTGCTGCAGAATGAGTTGGGACTTCTGTCCAAGAGTGCTCTGCTCCCTGCTCTGCCCGCAGTCCTCCTGTCAGGGTAGCAATAAATGGCAGCTGAATAACCCACCAGTTGTTATAGGTGAGGAGGTTAAATGTTGGAGTGACTGCAGACATTGAATCCATCGCTGTCCTCGGCAAATCCCTGGTGCCTCCCTTGAGTCTTCCCAGTGATGTTCTTCCCTGTCATCAAGGCACTTCCCTGATTCAGCCGAACTGGGGACATTAACAATTAATTGTGCCCATTTGGACGTCACTTGGGCAGGCTGCTGTCAAACATTTAGAAAGAACAATCTGGATAGGAATACTGGCCTTTCAAAACACACTTCTGGCAATAGAAGTGAGAGCTGTCAAATGCAGCCTGGGCTGGGAGTAACGACCAACACTAACCTTTCTGGGGGAGCCATGATGCTTTTATGTATTTCACCCCTATCTTTGAAGGGTTCTGACAACAGTTTTTAAAATCTTAGAATGTGTTGCTTTCTTCACTTTTAGAGATTCCTTTTTTTATTCCATTACATCTTTTAAATGTGTCTTTATTTTGCAAAGGTACAGCCTTTGTGCTGATCAGCAAGAAGAGACTAGACCCTTAACTCTGGATTCTGACCCAGCTTTAGATCAGCTCTGAATTTTAGATTTACTCCTCCTTACCAATTTAAGATTTTTTTACAATTAGTTTTATTCTTAAGGGATTGTTTCTGAAAATGCATTTCAACTGATTTTTTTTTTTTAATTTTACAGAAGGAAACTCTTGGAGAAAATATCATCCAACTCAGAAGAGAACTTTCAGGGAGCAGATCTCCTGGTGAAGGAACAATTACATTACTATCCCTCTGGAGCTGGAGATAAATGGGTTCTATCCTCTTTGAGGCAAAGCATTTATGAGACAACAAAAGTTAGAATTACTGGCAAGGAACAAGGTTAGACTGTGCAGCAACAAGTGCTTCTGGAGAATCTAAGCCCGATGCATGTGCTGAAGATACTCTTTATTTTCTGATATGAAACCAGTCCCACATTAAAGGAAACAAATTTCAGCCTCTTCCTTACTCGGTTTTCAACAGCTGCTCAGTTGCTTGATAGTTCAGCCAGCTAGAAAGGAGATGTTCATAGCTAATTGGAAACAAAACCAATTTCTGCCACTTCCATGACTGGTTTCAATCCCAGATCACCCAGCTCAGGACTGGCATCTTTTGCAAATCCTCAGAGGTGGGATTGCTGGTTAATAATTGCTGTAATTCATTTAGGTCATAGCCCTTCTCTTTCTTTTCACTGCCTGAGGGAGAGCTGAAACAGGGATCACCCAAGGCACAAGTGCTGGTTTAACTTACTGCCACAGTCAGCTAAATCTGAGCTCTCTGCTCAAGATGTGTGGCTCAGTTCACCTCGGGTCTCTGGCATTGCTTCTTACAATTGCCCTTCTTATACTTAAATTTCAAAACCTGAGAATTCTTCTATATATAAGCATAATCACACTGTTGTACCTCCAAATGAATATGAGACTATTTTCAGGATTTAAAAAAAATCCATTTAAAATAGTTGGGTCTGTATTTTCTTGCTCATGTAAGCAGGTACTTTTAGTAAAAGTCTGTTCTGAGAAGTGTCATGCGTGTATGCAGCCTTGGATTAGACTGAAATGAAATTGTGAGAATTTATGGAAAAGCTTTTAGTGAGAAAACATCCTCAGCTATATAGCCTTAAAAACTAGAGAGTTGGAGTTGGAGCTCAGAGAGTGGCTATGAATATGGAGAGCCAGGAGTTGGAATAATCTCAAGGGAGGCAACTGCACCAGCCAGGATGAAAGATGAGTTTCAGCAGAAAATTGATCAAGATAACGAAGCAGGGGGAAGATGTCTTGTGACAGCAGCTGGATTTGTAGCATCTAGCCTCAAATAGGAGCATGAAACATAAGTTTGCTTGGAGGAGGAAAAAATCAATCAGGGAATTTCACATAGGATTGTGAGACTATAGAACACTCCAAGGCACCCTGGAACACTGCACCATTTACCCTAATCGGGGGGTGAGTCAGCACTCAATTATACTCAGGCAATTTTATATTCAGTTTTTTATGCGTTGGCGACAAAGCAATTTAGATAATATGGTCACACAGCAGAATCACTTTCTTTACAAATCTGAGTTCCATTAGCTACAATAAAAAGTATGTCACTCCAAGTGCTCATTTCCCAGCATAGAAGATAAACATCATGGGGGATCAAGAAGAAATCTCTTCTTCCCATTGCCAAACTCAATGTAATTGTGTGACATTGCTGTTTTACCCCTGCTTCTGAAGATCTTAGTTACAGCTACTCTTGAGACTGCACAGATTCACTGCTGTGTGCAGGAGCTGTCTGAAGTCTTTGCATTAATAATAGCACATGAGATAATGGCTCCTATTGAGTTGTGTATTCTAGAGAAAACATTCTGTTCTAATGAAGTGGGTCATATATATGTAGGTACACGAAAGTAGCTCAGTCTATCCATCACAGGGTAAAGAGCTGTGACCCGTGAAACAGAAGAACCTCTGTGAAATTGTGTTATTGGCAAGTCCCACGAGCACTGTCCTGGGGGATTTCAAGGTGTGGCTTTATGCAGCCTTTTGATATCAGTTCAGGAAAGACATTATGCTAACATGACCTTTTGCTTAATCTTTTAAGGCACTTATTATATTAAATTGGGAATTACACCTTTAGGAATCAGAAGTTGGAGAGGAAATGAATGATTTACTATTTGAACCAAACGATCATTTCAATGCCGGTGACAGACTGAGTCGCCCATGTTCTTTACATGAACAGGATGCACAAACTGTGTAAAATCTGCTATGTATGTCTCAGGAGCAAACACACAGCTTGAATCTTCATTCCCTTCCATTATTCCTTCTCTGTGACTTAATGGACTTTAACAGGAGCTGAGTAAGGACCAGATCTGTAGCACAGCAAGCTCAAAGAGAAATTTCCATTTACTTTTTTCCCCCCGTGGATAATACCCTTAAAAATTCAGGGTCAAACCTTCAACTGTCACATCCTGATATCTTTCCACTCAACTAGCTCTTCATGTCTGCACAAGTACTGGGTTCCTGTTCAGCTGAAAAGAAACAACCTTGTTGGTTTTTGTTTGTTTTTTTATAAAATACAGATAGTTTTCATGATCTTCTCATGGGGATGATTTTCAGACTGTATTTATCAAGACAGATATTTGAACTCATTTACTTTGAAGTCACCGTCACTCACATTGTCATAGCATGACAGCACAGCAGGTTAACTCAGCACTTCTCAAACCAGACTACCTTCAGACCCAGTATCAACACTTCTAACTAGTGCCTTTCCTAAAGGTGATATTCTGCCTGTCACCTGGTAGTCACTAATTAAACTCTCCAAGTTCTGGGCTCAGAATAAAACACTGTAACTGATAGAAATAGCATGAAGAAAGGCATAAGAAACCCAGTCAACAGCCACATGCTCCAGAGAAAAGGGATTGCCCAAAAGCTTAAAATATGGATGGCTTCTTACTGAGCTGCACTGTTCTTGGTTGGTTTAAATTCTTCGGCAAGAAACAAGGGAGATCTTCTGGGGATGTTAAAATTATATTTTGTTCTGGATTTTATTGCATAAACCTGAAGTACCTTCCAATCTTGATAATAAATTGACAGTGCATGGAAACATCCTTCCTCCCCTTCTCATTCAAGGTGCGTCTAGATCACTTTGTTGAAAAACTAAAAAACAGTGAAGGCCTCACTGATCTTTTCTAAGTAAAAAAAAAGGATTGCTGGGAGACCCAATGGTGCAGATTTGCTTTAGAGGACATTGTGGTTAGTCAGAAAAGGTGGTATTGGCTGGATCTTTGCATAAATAAAGTTGAGTTTCCATTTCTTTCAAAAAGAGACCCCTGGTAGTTGTCAGATGATATGTTTTTTACCCAAGCTGATGATAATCAAAACATCACCATTTTGGTAAACAGTCACCCCTCTAATTGCTCCTTCTTTCAGTTTAAAAGGACTGAATGAAAGCTATTTCTTTGTACTGATGTTTTTTCCCATTTACTATATATTTTTTTCACATTTAGTATCTTTCTTGAATAAGACTGAATGGCTTTCCTGGAATTCCTTTTTCAGGAAAACAAATATTTACTTGCCTTCCTGGAAAATGCTAAGTACACAAAATTCTTAAGCAAATTCCTAGTGAGACATTTTCAAGCTACTTTCATCTATTCAAAGACTGAAAGGGCAAAAGACTGGCCCTTCATCTTCAGTGTTTATTTTTGATCCCCATGAAAGTATTGACAGTTTAAAAAGCAGCTTTCTGTCTCTTTAAAACTTTATGAATCATTGTTTGGAATGAGCATAGTAAAGAATTTGAAGCTGATTAACTTAGAAGTTGCATGGCTATCAGCTAGGACAGTCCTCATCTCATAATTTTATCTATTAACAGGCACTGCACAACTTCTGACACTACTGACATTAAACTGGCAGGTTTCCAGCACAAAGGTGAACTCAAGTAAAAAATTATATTGAATTTTAATAAAACTTTCTTCAAAGGTCAACCTCTCTAATGTATGAAATCAATCCTCCTTCCTCCTTCTTCAGCCCATTTATTCACAGCTATAGGAAATTCTGATGCTCATAAAATATTTCCCATTCCCTCTCCCTCTTATTATAGTTTCTCTCTACTTGTGACCATTACCTTTCACAGCAGTTTTAGATTACTTACTCCTCATTTCACTCTTTTTTACTGGCCTTCTCAGAATCTGTACCCCATTCTGAAAATGTCGTTTATCAGGCTCCTCTTCAAGAACAGATGCTACCTTATACCATCTTCAGGCAAAACAAACAACCCACATTTTTACTTCAAGTTTCATCCTTGAAGCTGGATGAAACTTCGAGGAGAAAAAAGCCTTGGTGCAAAATCTTTATTTCTCCTGGTTTTATTTCTCCTTCTTATCCAAGAGCTGCTTTCTTTCTATGTCTTGCTCAGGACTCTATCAACTTATTCTAGGTGAGCTATAATATCGGTAGCATTCCACTTAGGAGAGGGGGATGCCCTTGTGAGCTCTGAGCTCTAATCTCCTGCAGATCAGTTCCTTCCATTGATGTTGGCCCAGAAAAATTATATATTCACAGGATTAGAGACAAGCTTGGGGCTCTCCTAGAAGACGACATGGCTGTTTTGCCTGAATTCTGCTCCTGCTTATTTTTTACTCCATTGAAACAACGTCACTTAAAAGGTGATTTTGTGGTTTCTCACCTCAAAAAACCTTTGTGGTCAGAGAGCTTTTGGTACTGGCCAACATCTGATAGGTCCGGACCTGCTTTCTAATCAGCATTTATGGAAAAATCGCTGCTGGTAAAGTGAAATGTAAGAGAATCTACATCCCATTTCAAAGTCAGTGTTAAGATATCTGCTGGAGAGCAGCCAGGCCTGGTTGCTCACACTGGTGGGGAAAAGGAACACATGTTAAAATCAGCAAATGGATAAAATTGGGCTTGAGAGGGATGAATACAATGGGGAAAGTTTTCCAATTTTTCAAGATCAAAGCCCAGGCTCCCATGCTAAAAGGAGAATTTTGATCCCACATAGAAAAATGGTAAAAAAGAGACTGCACTCTATTTGGGAATGTATAATACAAAGCTTCATGTCCACCATCAGGACAAATCTTACATATTCGGTACAGCAACATTCATTTATCAGAGAAGAGGATTCTATGAAGAGGATGGATGGTGAGAATTCTGAGTCTGTCTTCCTGCAGATTTCAAATTCTTGTCCTTAATGACATAATTAGCAAAAATTTTCTTGGTTATATATAATTGCTTTAAACAACTTTTAAGATTTACAAACTGTATTTTGGATTTGGAGGTGTTGATCAATAAAAAATACTAATTTCGATTTTTAAAGAGAGACAGTTGTTATTTCAGGAATCAAATTTAGATTTTTTTAGTAGAAAAGAAGGGCTCTTTGTCAAGTCTGTGCAGTGCAAGGTTTTGCAGCAATGTAGTTGTTTTACAATGCAGAGATCTTAGATTTGGAGATTATTCTGCAGAGACCCAGACTGTGGAAATTGTAGTTCAGTTGTTGATGGCCAGCATGGCAGGATCTGGCTATGAACAGAGCATTAGATCAAACCTTTCTTATTTAATACAGATTAAGAAAGTCTTCTTACTTCTAATCTCACTCCTGCCTCCTGCCTTGCTCTGAAACACTTGTGTAGATTTGCTCTGCTGTGGAGAAGACTTGTCAATGTCTGTCAGGAGAGATGAGAATATATAGTTTTTCTTTTCTTTTAACATTAATCTTCCAGCTGAATAGATCTGGTAACATGAGTAAAATTTTGCTGCTGGAGTTATTTTGTATTGATTGCATTTTTAAAGATTTTTCTAGCAGGGAGGCAGATATTTTGTTATTGCCATTAATCAAAAGGGCTGAAAAACACTGCAGGCCCCACTCTGACTCTCACGGATCAAAAAGCCTGTAGAGGTTTTAAGAATAAAAATGATCCTGGATTAAACTCTGGCTTTAGGTGTTAATAATTTAACACTACTACAGTTTGGCCACCTACCTCTGACATGCCATATGTAGACTGTGTTTAGAAGCTATTTTTTCAGACAAAAAGGATAAACTGAAACTTTCAGTGGAACAGTAGAAAGTGGGGTTGATCCTCAAAGAGGTTATTCCTGGGCCAATGACCCATCATTAACATTTAGAATCATAGAATAGTTTGGGGTGGGAGGCACCTAAAAATTGGCCTAGTTGCATTTAAGAGCAGATTTTTCTACAGCATGGACTGCATGAGAAGCTTCCTTTACATAAGCCCCAGAAAAGCACATCCCAATTTTTACAGCTTTAAAGGATCCCATGGCTGCATTGACTACCAACATCTTAGCTCTGTACATTTAATTCAGTTCTAATGCTCCTCATGTAGCACTAAAGCCATTTAAAAGAAAGTCTCTGCTTTTAAAATCTGGCTTTTTTTAGCAGCTCAGCAGCAGTTACCAGGCTTGTAAAGCTCCTTATAAAATCTCACCTGAAAACACTGATCTGCAGCACTGTGCAGTTTTTCCCACTTCAAAGGGAACTCTGCTGCTGCCACCCCAGAACTGAGCCCAGCGAGAGCTGAACCTGTCGCTGGTGGCTGATGTCACCTGTCAATGTGTGTTTCTTGTTCCACGGAGACTCCCGAGCTCTAATGTCAAAACCAAACCAAACCAAAACAACCCCCTCTATTTGTCTTTTCACCTTCTCTGTTTAGCGAGTTGTTTCACTTTGTCTCTTTTTGATCAAAACAAATACCCAGGACTCTCCTTCAGATTCCTGGAGATGCCACATAAGTTCCCAGTAGTCTCACACAGTTGCCAATGATTGCAATGTTATAATCTTCACGTTTGATTTTCCATTTGGGGTGCATAGTGACAAGTGACCCAGTTTTCACTGAAAGCATGTTCAACCCTCTAGACTTAAAAATGGGTGAGAAATACACGGGAAAAATGTAAATATTTTGAATTTTAATCAAGATTTTCAAGTTGTTTGCAATACTGCAATCCCAGTAGCATCAACATTGATACATCTGAATAAAAACTTTGTTTTACAATCAATTAAGCCTTCCATCAGAAATGTTAAGCTGTGGAAAATCCTAAATATTTACTCTTCTTTCCCTTAATATTTCAGCTTTTAGGTTACTGCCTCCCATTCTCATATATACTCTCAGCTACAAAGGGTTAAAAGTCTTGGAATTTCTTCCGACTGGCATTTCCAAATTTCTCCGGGGGCCCATGTAGCGCTTATGCCAAAATGCTTTATTATTATACAAACAGAGCAAGAGGCGGAGAAGGAAAAAAAAAAAAAAAAAAAAAAAAAGCCCGTTACAATTTGTCCTCCAGAACCGGGTCCTGCTGGCGATGTGAGGGAAACAGCCCCAGCACCAACGCTGAACACCCCTAGGGGTGTTTAAGAGCAAACTCGGAGATATTTTTGGTGTGGGTCCATCCCAAACGCCCCAGAACCCCGAGGCCGCAGCAGGCCCGGCGGCACTGAGGGACACGGACACGCACTGCCCGCCCACCGCTGCTCACCTTCGCTCCGCCAAAACCCGGCCTGGATCCGCCCCTCCGTCCCGCTGGCCAATCAGCGGCGGCCGCTCGGGCAGACAGCCAATCGCCGGGCGTTGCTATCTGTGGGGAGTATTTTTAGCCGCCGGGCGCGGTGGAGGGGCGGGGTATTGGCGGTGATGTGAGGGGTCGTCCTGCGGGCCCTCCCCCCCCCCGTAAGGAAGGAGCCCGCCCGCATCACCTCAGAGCTTGAGGGGTGCCAGCTGTGCAAGCGGCAGCTGTGCAAGCGGTCCCTGCCAGCCGCGCCATCTGCTGCCGAGGGCCCCACGGGCCACGGTGGTCATGGGAGATGTAGTTCAGCGCTCCCCCCCTTTCCCTACCCCGCGGGGCTGAGGGGCGCAAGGGCACGGTTTGACGTAGACAGTGACGCAACGGGACTGCGAAGCGAGTAGCGCGTTGACGTCAGAGTGGTCCCGCGCGCCGCACCGGGGGGGGGGGGGGGGGGGCGGAGAAGAGAGACGAGGCAGCGGAGCGGCTCGGCCAGGGGGCGGAGCCTCGGCGGCTGGGACAGGGCTGCCCAGACGCGAGTCACTGGGGGGTGGGGCTTGGGCGATGTGGCCGCGCGGGACGTGGGCGAGGGGCGGCCGTGGGCGGGGCAAGAGAGGGTATAAGTAGGGGCGCGGCGGGCGGCGGAGCATAAGCAGAGGGGTTGCAGCTGCGGCGGCCGAGTGCGCCCGTCGTGGGGGTGTGAGCAGCACTGCCCTCCCCCCCCTTCCCTCCCCCCCCTTTTTTTTTCCGACCCTTCCCCCTCCCTTTTTTTTTTTTTCTTCTCTATCCTCTCCCCTCCCATCCTCGCCGAGGGAGCCGGCGCTCGGAGATGGGGCTCGGTTGCTGAGCCGCCAGCCCCCGCCCTCACACCCCCGCCGGAACTGTTTGCACTAACCGCGCGCCCCCGGGTGAGTACCGGCCGTAAGGCGCAGGGGAGCGCGGGCGGGGGGTTGAGGCAGCACAGCCCGGCCTTGGCTCCTGGGCGGGGTGTGCTGAGGCAGTCACGAGCCCGCGGTGCCGGGGGTGCCGAGGGGGACCCGGTGGGTGCAGGGGCTCCTCGGGGAAGGGGCTGGGAGAGAGAGCGCGGCTGGGCTGTGAGGGGTCGCTCCCCCTGGGCCGCCCTGGCCGCGCTCGGGCGAGCAGGAGGGAGCGGTGCCGGCTGAGTAATCGGCGCTGGGCCGCTCCGGGAGCGCCGGCAGCGCCCGGCGGGACCTGCCCAACTGTGCGCCAGGAGAGGAGCCCTGCAACCCCCACCTGCCCTCCAGATATCCCCTTCCTCTTCCTCCTTCGCTTTCCTACGGGCTCAGAAAATGCTCTTCCTCCTCCTGCTGCCGCCGGAGCTCTAGGGCTGTGAGCAGAAATCTAATGAGACCCGACTGCCTGGTTATGTAACTCCCGCTGCTTAAGGCTCCTGCCAGGGCGCTGTTACCGGGCCACGTAAGGGCTCGGATCCTCCAGAAATACTGTCGTCTTCCCATAAATACATGAAAAGAACAAGTTCAAAATGATCAAGCCAGTATATTTGATCAGCTACTTTTGTACCGTGGATCCGCTTCGCGTAGAGAAATTTACAGCGTCAGCCTGGTGCGCTCTGAAAGGAGCATTCCTTTCTTGAAGGACATGGAGGAAGTGAAACAGCGCAGATGGATTAATAAATCATTTTTAAATGCCCCGTTTAACCACCCAATCAGCTTTTCGGTACTGATTGTGCCCCTTTTGTAAATATCTTCTGTTTGCCCTTGATCTTTTCCTTATCCCCACCCGGTGCTGATCCAGCAAACGTTTAAAGGTCGCCTTATCATACATGTAGCCTTTCAGACTATTCCCATACCATGTTGGGGAGAACACGAATGGCTTGGAAATACGGTTCCAGACTTTAAAAGGAGATTATTTGAAGCAAGAAATGAAAAAGCCGTGTAGTCACATTGTTAATGTCGAAATCCTTTAACTTTGATTTTTCTAATCTTTAGTGACAGCTATGCTAAATTTTGTTCTTAGTGATGCAGTGCAGAAAAGCCCACAGGTAATAGAGATTCTCTTTGGGCTTTTAACTTGATCCAAAAACGCTCCCCATAATTTGTTTTATTGGATCTTTTTGACAAAGGTGTGTGGTGTGTGTATGTTTACACCAAGGTGTACTGCAGGATTCATATTAGCAGTTCATGTGCTAATGTCTGATTCTTGTCCCTTCTCTAACTTCAGACAGCTAAATTTCTCTTTTGTCCTTTGTGAAGCAGTGACAACCATATCTTACATTAAATATAAAATGGAGTCATGGAGAAGGAGAAAGGCAATCTGGTTTGAGGCTGTCAAAAGCCTGGTTAGCCCAGGAACTTTGTGAAATCTGAGTTACAGACAGTGCGATACAATTGAGTATATAACTGCATCTTGCATCTGAAAATAGAGAATAATTTGAAGAAAGAGAAAAAATTGTGAACTAATTATCAGTCTTGGCCACCCTTGTGACAGAAAATACGGGCAGCTATTATGTATGTGCTGACTGCATTTCAGTGTGAGCTGTTGGATGTGCACAGCAGACATTTTCTCCTCAGTTTGCATCATTTCACCCGCGCAGAGTTTAGGGAGATTTGCTTGGACTTAAAATAAATGTTGCATCATTTAAGCTATTTGTAAGAAACTATCTAAAGCAACTGTTAACATTATTATAACTCTGCAGCCTGTGGTTGTAGTCAATATGTTTCCAAACTTTAAAGTGATAAATGACCCTTGGACTAAGACCTTTCAGGCTAAACTAATGGTCTGGTACTAAATTTTGTAGCTGAGTACTGTAAATCATCCAAATACAGGTTGATAATTGAACTGTTGACACTCCCAGCAGTTCTGTGATGTCTTAAAAATTATCCTTGCTGCTTTGTGAATAACTAAACACGCAGCTCACGTGATTTGGAAGTGCCTCATGCTGCATATGTAAACACATGCCTATCCTCTCTAGTGTTGTTTGTAAGTCACACTGAGTGGAGCTGACATCCTCACCTTCCGCAGGCAGGAACAGAAATAGTTGGAGGCACATTTTTTCTCTTAAAAAGTAACCTATTTTCTGCAGAAAATGGAGCTAAAAGAATAGGCCTTGGAGCTTGATCTTACACTGTTCTTATTTGGATGTGTTTGCTTTTCTCTTTTCTTAAAGGAACAAGAGCACTCAAGGTGAAGGACAATAATCAACTTGAATCAGCATTTTCAATGAAATTTTGTTTCCCTGTGGCATCTTGAACACTTTCTTCTTTGGGTTTTGAAACAGACTTATAACTCTGTGGCACAGCAGCTATGCAGCTTGAAATCCAAGTAGCACTCAATTTTATTATTTCATATCTGTACAATAAGCTTCCCAGACGACGTGTCAACATTTTTGGTGAAGAGCTTGAAAGACTTCTGAAAAAGAAGTATGAAGGGCACTGGTATCCAGAAAAGCCATACAAAGGATCAGGGTTTAGATGTATTCATATAGGGGAGAAAGTGGACCCAGTCATAGAACAAGCATCCAAAGAGAGTGGTTTGGACATTGATGATGTTCGCAGCAACTTGCCTCAGGATCTTAGTGTTTGGATTGACCCATTTGAGGTTTCATACCAAATCGGTGAAAAGGGACCAGTGAAAGTGCTTTATGTGGATGATAATGAAAATGGATGTGAGTTGGATAAGGAAATCAAGAACAGCTTTAACCCCGAGGCCCAGGTGTTCATGCCTATTAGTGACCCAGCATCTTCAGTGTCCAGTTCTCCTTCTCCTCCCTTTGGTCACTCAGCTGCTGTGAGCCCCACCTTCATGCCCCGCTCTACTCAGCCTTTAACCTTCACCACTGCCACATTTGCTGCCACCAAGTTTGGCTCAACCAAAATGAAGAACAGCGGCCGTGGCAACAAGGTCGCCCGCACCTCTCCCACCAACCTTGGCTTGAATGTCAATGACCTGTTGAAGCAGAAATCCCTCTCCTCCTCCATGCACTCTCTGTATGGGCTCGGCCTAGGCAGTCAGCAGCAGCAGCAGCAGAAGAGTTCTGCTCTCTCTCCTAACGCAAAGGAGTTCGTTGTCCCCAGCGTGCAGGGTCAAGGTAGTAGCATCTTTCCTGGTGACAGCCCGCTGAACCTCAGTCCTCTCCAGTACAGTAATGCCTTTGATATGTTTGCAGCCTATGGAGGTTTAAATGAGAAGTCTTTTGTGGATGGCTTGAATTTTAGTTTAAACAACATGCAGTATTCTAACCAGCAATTCCAGCCAGTTATGGCTAACTGAAAATAAACAGAAAGAGAAATCCAAGTAAATACTATTGTACAAGTTGAAGTGCACGTACCCAAGGGTGTATCTTTTTTCCCACCTCTTGAGATTTTTTTTAAGGCTTGTAGTATGAATACATTCAGGCTTGGTTAGATAAATACAACATGCATCATTTTTTCATTTGCCAACCAAGCACAAAATTATTTTATACTGACTGTACATTACAAAAATATACTCTCAAAAATATGGCCTCTTACAGTATTTAAGATATAGCAAGGAAGTGGCTAATTTTTTCATGTGTATATATATATGTGTGCTCAGACATATATGTATATGTATTAAAAAATTGGCACTAATAGGTGGGTTTATTGGTCTTTTTCTAATTGTATAATTTAATTTAGTACAAAGTTTGTAAAATATCAGAGTATATATATTGTTTCTACAACATGGTATTGCATTTATATCTTTTTACTACAGTGATCTGTGACAGCTGCAGCAGCTTCATGTTGTATTTTTTTTACTGAAATTGTAAAATATCCATCTTAAAGACATCAATTCTAAAAAAAGTAAAAAGGTTGTGTACAGAATATTCCTTAGTGGTGGAATTAAAATGTACGAAATATTTGCTTTTTTCAAAAGAAACACAAATTGTATTTTCTGTTAAAAGTTTAAAGATTTTTGCTATATATTATGGAAGAAAATGTAATCGTAAATATTAATTTTGTACCTACATTGTGCAATACTTGAAAAAAGGTATAAAAGTATTTTGAGTCAGTGTCTTACATGTTAAGAGGGACTGAAATAGTTTATATTAAGTTTGTATTAAAATTCTTTAAAATTACTTGGCTGTGGTGATGTGTGTGTTCTTTGTGTCCTGCTGACAAGCTGAGCACTGTGTTCCTCGTGCTGGCACTGCTAGTGATGCACCAGAGTCTGACTCTGGAGCAAAGGGCTCTATGGCTGGACCTCACGTGGGGTTCCTTACCCAAAATAGCCCTGACAAAGTACATAACCTCATTAAGGGCTTGCCTACAATTATTTGAAAAAATCACACTTGTTTTTTGTAGCTGCAGCTCACTGAAGCCAAAATGGTATTATATATTTTTTCCTTGATAATTAAGACTCTTAAGCTCTGTGAACATTGAGTTATGGGGTGATGGGATGTGAGTAGCAGGGACTCAGGTGATTCAGTAACATTTCCTTTCCATGTCATCAGGATTATTGGAACTATTCTCTCGGGAGGTCCTAGACCAGCAAATCAGCACTCTGCCTCTGTATTAGGGATTAATAGCTCAGAAACTAAACTGAATAAAAGTGCTGATTTACAGCTTACTAAAGCTATTTGCATTTTATATGCTCTATTAAAAAGAGAAGTGTAGTGCAACTACACTGTGACATTCTAAGGTATTTATTTTAGCAGATTTTACGAATTTTAACTGAATCGTTTCTCAAAATCAAATGGGGAATGGGAGGGGAAATAATTCAGAGGCTGACAGAACAACTCAGTTTTTCCAGGTCTATTTTGAAGTTGAATCCTTTACTCTTTTCCACCTGCTCAGCAAACAGTGTTCTTTGCTAATGGACATTGTCAAAGGGAAAAGAAACTGCATTAATGTGTAAATCTAACAAAGGTCAGCTTGTGTTCCATTGCTGCTCCAGCCGTACAGAGACCCAGTGCTAAGTGGATAGTCCTTGCCTCTTGGCAGTAAGCTGTGAGCTACAGACAGATCACAGGATTGCAATGACCTGAACTTCAGTGTTCTGACACTGGAATTTGAGACCAAAGGTCGGTCTTTTCCTGTTGGATGCACTTGATGTGACAAAAGATGCAACTCCACGCACACCCGTGTCTTTGGTGGAGTGGAGCTGTAGTGGCAGCAGCCTGTGCTTTTCACAGCAGTGCAAACTCCCTGCTTTTGGCAGAGGCTGGGAAGAGCTGGCCAGGCAGAGGTGGGAGGCTGACAGTGGTATCCATTTCCAGTGCCATGACAACCAGTTCAAAAGCAATAATGCAGCAAAAGGGTTTTTTTGGCGTTCATCTGTCTCTGTTTAACTGGCTCCCTTTTATTGAGTTTGCCATCTGGTTTATCTTTCCACTCACAGCACAGCTGCGGACAGCACTGGCCTTAAAAGCGCATTGCTTGGTACCTCATTTTAAGTGGATGATTTTGCTTTTAAGAGGAATTAGAAAAACGCTGGATCAATTGCTGGAAAACAGAGAATGCCAGCTCTGTGTATTGTTCCTATATGAATGCCTAGACTTTAATATTTACTACTGTTTTACTATTTACAGCACAATACTAATACCTAAACTGCTCAAGAGGCTGAGTAACTCTGACAGGGGAGACTCTTCATGTGTTCTCTAATATTTCTATTCCTGTGATTTAAACTGAGATAATTTGTTTAAAGGTCAGCAAGCTTATCCTTTTCCCAGGCTGATTTGTTCCTTTCCACTGCAACCAGCTCTGTGTCTGATGGGCCATGCAAGGAAAAATCTGTTGGAGCACACATTTTTGCAGAACCTTTCAATACAAAGATTTGACAAGCAGGGTTTTGTTCTGGTGCTTTGAAAGGAAGACAAGTCAAAAAGAGAACTTCAATTTCTCTCAATGCAAGTGTGGAGATTTTTTGTTTTAATGATTTTTAACCTTTAAGCGTGAATGATTTTTTAATCTTCTTAGAGGAATGAGAGATGTCTGCTTTGTGTTCGGTCTGCTTCACCCAGTTATTTATCTTCTGCTGAGGTTCTGTGATGAACTTCTGAGATCAAACATTCACGTTGTAACATTCTGTTCTCACCGAGTGCCAGGTCAATCGCTGGGGTCATTTGTGCACACTCAGTATTCAGCTGTCAGGTAAATGCACTTGCTTGGATCAAAGGGACATAAAAATGGGGGAAAGGAAGCATTTGCTCAGGTGTGTAAATTCTTTTGTATTTTCTCACGTGAACATGCAGTTTACTTCCTTGGAATTCCCAGTGTGGGTTAAACCTTGGAAAGTGACTTTAATTTACAGTGAAGGAAAGGGTAGAAATATGAGACCCCCTCAGTGCTACTTAGTGCCTCCTATCACATCACCCCAGGTGCCCACCCAAGCACAAGTTCCAGGTACTTTGATCTGTAGGGCTCACTTAATTCAGCACAAGTAAATAACTTTTCAAAATTGCAGTCTAGGATCCCTGAAGCTCTTCAGAGGCTCCAGTATGGTTGCACAGAAAGTTCAGGGCACAACTACAGTCTGTACTGTGTTCATTCTGTGGGTGGGGAACAGACTTCTCTCTTGATCAGGAGCCTGGTAATGGCCACCAAACTTAAACTGCTCTGGTCATTTCTGCCGTGGGAACCTGAATCATGGGTGGAGTTCACAGAGTAGGGCTCCTTTGCTGTGTCCTGTTCTCCAGGGTCCCTGGAGCTGAGTCCAGGGCCTGGCACTGCAGGTTGATGAGTACAAGTTCTGCAGTTCTCAATTTTGGCTCAGGTAATTCATACATATTGAGGATGGGGCTCTGAGCCACCTGATTTAATTGAAGCTCTCTGTGCTCATTGCGGGGAGTTGGACTAGGTGAGCCATCAATGGTTTTCAATCCAAACCATTCTATGGTTCTATAAGCCATGGAAGGATCATCCTTCTTTGATGATGCAAAATTAGAAAGCTGCTGAAAATTGCTTGTACAATCTCTTGGTGCACAGCCAGGACAGATGATCCCCCAGTGCTGCACTCTCTGCTCCCACCGCATCCCAACCTGCAAAAGCCTGGTGGGAGCAAAAAGCCCAGCTGCATTCTGAACTGTCAAGTAACCAAACGATGAGTTGTTAAATCAGCTCTTTGGACTGACATGGGATCAAAGCAGAGTTCATGTACTGATCTGATGCCCTAGACTGTTCTATTAACATTTCAGGAATAAATACCTCAGGGTTTGTGTTGGTAGTTTTGGAGCAGATGAAGCAAACCGGTGGTTCAGCACTCTTTTTTATATCATCAGCAAGTTGATTTAAATTGAGTGTACAGAGTTGGCTGCATTCCCTTCATGAGTTGCATAAAAAGTTTGCTAAATTGAAGTGCCAGAGCTGTACAATCCTGCTGAAGAGACTGTTTCCAAAGATCAATGAGAGGAACAGTTAAACTGTTACCGTGTGACTTTTGTCCTCTTGGCTTTATTTTAGTGACAGTAGTAAGGAGTTTTGCCTTACAGAAGGGAAAAAGCATTAAGACTCAGGAACATAAACTACATCCCCTTTGGAACTACGAGTTCTCTACGTCATAGACAAAATATGATCAGTGTGCGCAACAAATGGCAGGTGTACAATATTTTTAGAAAAACCTTGGCATGCAGTGCAGACCTCCCTTAACCTCCATCCTTTATTCTGTCAGCTTTGGTTTGTTATAAACAACCTGTCGTATTGATGGCTGCGTTTTTGGTGGAACTTGCTGTAGTTTGCATTTGGTGATTTGGCACTTCAGAGGCTTTGAATCACAGCGCCTTTTTTCTGAATTTTGGAATACTCTTGCATTTACTCAGTCTGTCAACCATGGAGCTCACTGTGCTACATTCCCTTGTCCCCTTGGCTTCAGGATTACCAAGAGCATAAAAGAAAAGAGGACTCTGGGAATGTAGAGCCTTAATTATTGTTGTTTAGTGCCCCTGTGAGCTTCTCTGAGAAGTTTTTATCAACTGGCTAATGCCTTTAAAACCGGGCCTGGAAATCCACCTTCTTTCCTTGGCAGAATTCATTCCCTTGCTACACCCATAACCATAGCTTTTCTTCCCCCCACAGCATCCTCAGTAGGACCGAGTTCTGTGTTGCTCCCTTTGTTCACCACTTCTTGCTACTTGCTGTGCTGTTCCAGGCTTTCATGTTGCTCCTCTCTTCACCCAGACTCCACTTCTGCCTGACCTCAGCCCTGACCTGTGAGGTGCTGGAGCTGCTGTTCCAGGGGAGACACGGCATGCAAGGCTCCAGTGAGAGCGGTGCCCTCTCCCAGCACCTCCTGGCCTCAGGCTTTGCTTGGCTTCACTTCAAAGGCGCAGTGTCAAGAGTTTAGGAATGTCAGAACACAGGGAAGGGTTGCAGGAGGTGCTCTCATCCCAGGGAATGGGGCGAATTTGCTGCTTGGGCAGCCTCAGTAATGCAACAGTCCAGGAGTTTTCAGCCACGCTGATGGAAACCAGAGGTGGCAGGTTAGAGAGGAGCATGGTGTCACAGATGATAGTTTAGGTACTCCACAGACCAGAGCTGACTCTGGGCAAGACATTGCCCTTTTCTGTGCTGTTTCTGCCTCTGTCTCCATTGGAATCCACTGTAAGTGTCAGACTTTCCCTGGCTGTTTGCTATAAGGAGCTTTATCCAGCTTCTCCGTGCCACAGGAACAAACTCTGAGGCTGACCTGCCATTCCCTCCTTTTATTGCATTTAGTCTCTGTGGCCTTGGAGTGCCTCCTTTGTTGCTCAATTCTCTTAACCTGGATTAGGTAACCTTTGTGTTTTGAAACAAGACATGCCTACAAGAGTGAGGCACTGGGTTCTTATTGTTCATGGCATGTAGAGTCTGATTCACCCCCATCAGAGCAGAAGGCCTCTGGAGCACTGAAATCTCACATACTGATTATTGATATAGATTATTGATATAGAAAAGAATGTCTGTGGATGTTTCTATATATATGAAAGTATATATTCCTCTGGTACAAATAATGTGAAAATTTTCCAGCTGAAGTTGTTGCTGGTCAAAATTAGATTTGCAGACAGATTTTACAAACTAAAATGAATTCCCCTTTGATTTTCATTAGACCCTGATACTACACATCCCACATGCCACCATAGAGACAGGGCTGCTGGGCTCTGCCACAGCCATGCTAAGAAGTGTGAATCTTCTACACATCGACTGGGCAAGAGTATATTTGGTGCTTTTAAGCCAATATTTGAGCCTTTCACTCCCTGCTGAGTCTCAGATGTTGTAGGTAACTACAATATGTTTTTGAAGCTCAGGGGTCTGTGCTTTCCAGGGTTAACCAGGTACCTACAGCACCTTTGCAACTGAGTGGAAGAGTGCAAAATTCTGTTGAAAATATTAACACCTGGGGCAATTACCTACTTTGCAGATATATGAATAATACATATTGAATCTCATGTTGTGTTTATTAACTGCTTTGAGACATATTTGCATATTTTACTTGAGAAAATTGCTATTTCATTTTTGAATAACAGGTGTTTTGCGTAAAGGATGTTCTGCTCTTTTGCCTCTAGACTTTTACAGTGCTGTCCTTAAAGATTCTTTTCAGCATTGCTAAACCAAATCACCTGAGAAATTGTGATTCAATCTTCCAAGAAGGTTTTAGAAATTATGAGGTAATCATAAATAATAATCCACCTCACCTCACATTAATTTATCTTATAGGTGTAGAGTTAAAGAGATTTCAGAGTTTCCTTCTCTCCACAAGTTCTCTAAGAACTTATATTTATGTGAAAATTTAGGTCCTTAGGAAATCACAATTTCTCTGGAACTGTCACTGTGCAGGAAACAATATTGAAGGGACAGTGATGAGCTCAGAAGTGCTAGCAATTAACCACAGCTGCTTAACAGAATCAGATTTCTAAGTGACACAGAAGGACTGAGACCTGCTACCACCCTCCCGCCTGTGTGCTTGGCATGACAGATTTGGCAGGCAGGTGGCAACAACTGCAGGCAACCCCTCAAATTGACTTGTACAAACTGATAAGGGACAGAAATACCCAGTAAAGGGATCAGCCACTCCATCTCCTACCTCTGACTCCTGACCTACAAGGAAGGTCTCCAGAACTGCTTCAAAAGACAATCCAAGTACTAAAATTCCTGACTCCAGGATAGAAAATCACATAGATATTGACTGCATATTACATTATGGTTTTTGCCATCACCTGACATTCCTAGGCAATAATTATTCCTATCTCTCTTACTCTCTCTTTGTGCCACAAATTACATCATCAGCTGTCCTCTGGCTAGCATCCTCCCTTTCATCAACAGGAATTAATCATCCTTTCTCTCAAACTGCCTAATTAATATAATGGAGTTTAACACAGAACAACTATTCTCAGTCTGTATTTAGCTCTAAGATTATTGCTTCTATTTCAGATCCGAAGCAGCCTGATGTGCTTGCAATCATGTGTAGTTTTTCTGAGCGTGCCCACTGACCTAATAAATGATGTCCCCTGTCCCTGCCCTTGCCTCACTTCCATCTTGCCCTGTCCTCGCTCTGATGCCTCTGCTGCACCTCCAGGCTTGTTCCTGCTGGGCTGAGCCTGCCAAGGAAGGCACCACCTCAAGGAGCTGCTATGGGAGGTGCTCCACTGGCCCAGCTCAAGGGGGAAGTGCAGGCATCCTGTGCTGGAGCTGCTCTGTCTGCACCACCCATCCCACCTGTCTCCCAGTGCCACCTGGCAGGGGCTGGTGACAGGTAAGATAAGCTGCTGGTGATAATGGAGAGCTGGCAGCAAGGCTGGCTGAATGATCATTTTGTTAGCACTCATTTGGGGGTGATGGAACTTTTGGAGGTCAATAAAGTTGTCTTTCATTTTTTCTTGGTGTCTCTATGGTTTTAAGTATTCAGTGTTTAGAGTCTTTGACCTGCCCAAAGTCAGGTACCAGAAGATCTGGTTAAATTCAGCACCTGGATCTCATCTGGTATACATCCATCTTTTTTCCACTGTTCTGCTGTACAACCCCTCTCCTACTTTGTTTAGTCCTTGAAATTTCTAGGTTTCCCCCTCCTAATTTTTATTTCTGTCTTCCTTCAAGGTCTCCCTTAAAACTTGCTTTTCTTAGTTTCCTTCCCAAACCAATCTGTTCTCCCTTGCTGCTTGTCTGAGGTCTGTGCCTCACCATGTATAATTTGCAGCGTATTATCTGATGGAGACTGTAATCTCTCTAGGGCAGGGCTGTGTCCTGCCCTGGACTCACAGTTGCCTGTTTTACTCTGTGAGGCTGAATAAGAAGGACAGAAATAGAAGAGTACACAGACACTCCCAAATAAACTGTGCTGTGTGATCTATGTTCCAGAAACAAATGCAGGAACAATTGTTACTAGTAACGTGGTTTATGCTGTACACTGCAGCTTGGGAAGAAGTAGATCCTTTAGGCAAAGGAACATCCTTTACAAAATATTTGTGGAATGTATTTATCTAAAAATACAAGGGCTTATGTTAGAGAACAATGTTCCTCTGCTGATTTATAGTTAACTGTCAATGGCAACACAAGACTAAAACCTTTTAACCAGTCATGCTGTAGTAATGTCTTAACTTTATCCCTTTCCTCCTCTGTAACATCTGTTCCAAGGCTGATTTCCTTGGTCTCGGCTGCTGCTTTTGGAAGAGTCCCCCTCACTTGGCTCTCCCATTGTGGGAGGACCAGAAAAGGAGGATGGATGAGGAGAAAGGAAGAGCCTACTCACAGAGGTAAAGGTTGGGGGTGAAACCTCAGGCATGCAGGACAGACTTCTGCCTTTAGAAAACTGGAACTTCCACTGAAATGTCCCTCTGCACATGTGCTGGGGGTAATGTGTGGCTAATAATGCATTTTAAAAGGCTTTTTGGCCAGGGATCTCCAGTAAGGAGATTTGGACTTTTTGCTGCCTGCACAAATGGCCTCTGCACATAAACATCTCCCGAGTGGAACTGAAGAACGAGCACTGTGTAAGCAGAGATGAGGATCAGCTGTGAGCCCACCTTGGTGATGCTTCCCCCCAAAAGCCAGAATGGTTAGAGGGAGAGGATTTTGACTTTGCTTCTTTTCCAGAGAGATCTGGGGCTGTCTGGCCCAGCCCTGCTGCTGGGGTGTTGCTGCGAGGTGGCAAGTGGCCCACTGGAACAAAAGGCTCATTCTGGCTCTGGCCAGGCTCTCACATTGCACAGCTCCCAATTGTCCTTTGGAAAGAGCAGTGCTGGAGTGCCCAGTTTGTGCCCTCCTGTGGGGCACTGTCATTCTAGACATTTTAGTCTTTTGTCATGTATAATAATATATCTGTACTATTTGCAAGCAGTTAGTCATCTGCTAGCCAGAATGGTTTTTTTTTTCCCTTGAGGATGTTTAGGATCACATAACTCTTACACGGAGAGGGGAAAACATCTGAAGATGTTCAGATTGGTCATATCACTGCTGCAGTTATCTTCATCCAGAGCCTTTTCTTTCATTCCCCGTTAGAGCTCCTGAACTTGAGGGCTGTATCTCATCTCCAGCCTTTCCCAGAATGACAATTATCAAGGCAAGCTGGAAGGCAAAGAGGAGTCCAGGCTGTACAGCCTCTAAGCCTCCATCCAGTTATTATATTTCTTTATTTACTTGTTTTTATTTTGTTGTTGTTGGTGGTGGTGGTTTTGTTTTTTGTTAGTTGTTTGTTTGTTTGTTTTTTAACACTTGATAAATCATGCCATGGAAAGCTGGGAATGGGAGCATATGACCTGCTCTCCTATTCCTGCCTTCCAGCAGCAGTTCTGGTTTCGCTGGGCACCCATTCCCTTTCAGAATGAGGTGTAATAACCCCATTTCTGTGTCTGTCAGAGGAGCTCTAAAGTTTTCTTCTTGCCTGAGAGCTCTGTCTGACCCCAGGCTATGATACCACTGCTGCTGTAAAGCACCTCCTAATCACCCACAGGCTTTTATCCTCAGAAAATCCCCCTGTGGCATTGCTTCCCCTGTTGAGGAGAGCCCTGGACTGCGGCCCCAGGTTGGCCTTTTTCTCCTGTGAAATGCATGATCTCCCCACAGCAGGGAAAAAGTAAAGTATTATTTGCTTTCGATCCATTACACGTCCTGTGCTTGGTTGGGATGTGCTTAAACTGGGGACAGCTCATTATGGGGGGTTTTCAAGGGAGCTGATGTTGAGTAGGACTAAACAGCAGTGACTGTCACTGTAGATGGGATCAATTTCTTCTGGGGATCAGCTGGGCTGTGCCCACAGTGAGGATGTTAATGGGTATTGTCCAACACTCAGTGGCATCCCAGCAGTACAGGGACGACCCAATTGAGACAAAAATGAAGGAAAATTGGAAATTGGTCGCTGTTACTTGTAACTCTTTGAGGTCCTTTTAGAAACAGACCCCAAAGAGCCGCCAAACTCCAATGGATTTAGCCTGAGGATCGCTCTGTGCTGCTGTCAGGCTGGCTGAGGGGTCTGTGTCGCACTCGGCTGCTTTAACTGCTGTTTGCATTCACAGGATCAGGTGCTGGGAGGCCACTTGCAGAACAAATGCCTTTGGTCTGCACCTTGTCCTTGTGAACTGGAAGAACCTGAAGGACTGGTGAAAATGGGGACCTGCAGCCAGGTCCTGTCAGGATTCACTTGAGGATTGTTCTTTCCTCAGTCTTTGCAGAAATGAAGTAACATTTACTGGGAGGTGCCTTCCCCCGTGGCAATTGGCCCACGAGGATGTGCTGAGGCACGGCTGGGGCTAGGATGCACTAAAAATACAAGTGACAAGTGTAAACATTGCCTTGTGCCAGGGTGGGAGGGTGCCTCAGAGAGGTGCCAGGGACGGCCAGCGGCTGCGGGTGGCAGAGCAGACAGAGGCACACACTCTCTCCCTCTGAGTTGTTTTGGGGTTTTTTAAAAAGGACTTATTTAAAATTCAAACGGGTTTACACATTAAAATTGCAGCTTTCCCCTCATTGTGTCGCGGTAGCCACTTTTCAAGAGGCCGGGGAAGAGACTGCAAACCGGAAAACAAGGAAACGAAGAAACAGGGAAAACCTACGGAAGGAGAAATGTCTCCACCTCCTCCCTCCTCTGCGGGGCACTCTTCTTCGTTTCGCTTTCTTTCTAAGCCCTAAAAGCGAATACAAAACATTAGAAAGGAGGTGGCCCGCTCCCCCTGCGGAAGGCGCGGCACAGGGGACAGGCCAAGGTGACACGGGGGGTGCCACGTCAGCTGTGCCCGAGCCTGCCAGCAGCGGTGGCCGTGGAGAGGCATGGAGAGCCTGCCAGCAGCGGTGGCCATGGGGAGCCATGGAGAGCCATGGAGAGCCTGCCGGCAGCAGTGGCCATGGGGAGCCATGGAGAGCCATGGAGAGCCTGCCGGCAGCAGTGACCATGGAGAGCCATGGAGAGCCATGGAGAGCCATGGAGAGCCTGCCAGCAGCGGTGGCCATGGAGAGCCATGGAGAGCCATGGAGAGCCATGGAGAGCCTGCCGGCAGAGGCGGCCATGGAGAGCCATGGGGAGCCATGGAGAGCCATGGGGAGCCATGGAGAGCCTGCCGGCAGAGGCGGCCATGGAGAGCCATGGGGAGCCATGGAGAGCCATGGAGAGCCATGGAGAGCCATGGGGAGCCATGGAGAGCCTGCCGGCAGCAGTGGCCATGGAGAGCCATGGAGAGCCATGGAGAGCCTGCCGGCAGCAGTGGCCATGGAGAGCCATGGAGAGCCATGGAGAGCCTGCCGGCAGAGGCGGCCATGGGGAGCCATGGAGAGCCATGGAGAGCCTGCCAGCAGCGGTGGCCATGGAGAGCCATGGGGAGCCATGGAGAGCCTGCCGGCAGCGGTGGCCATGGAGAGCCATGGGGAGCCATGGAGAGCCATGGAGAGCCTGCCGGCAGCAGTGGCCATGGAGAGCCATGGAGAGCCATGGAGAGCCTGCCAGCAGCGGTGGCCATGGAGAGCCATGGAGAGCCATGGAGAGCCTGCCGGCAGCAGTGGCCATGGAGAGCCCCGGGTGCGAGCGCTGCCGCCGCCGCCGCCGCTCCGAGCCCGCCCCGGGCAGGCGCTGATGAGCCCCGTGAGCGGCTCCTCCTTCGCCTTCTCCTCCTCCTCTCCTCTCCTCTCCTCTCCCTCCTCTCCCGCACACGCTTTCTGTCTGCCTATCTGGGGAGCTGCGGGCTCCGGGGGCCTGTCGAAAATAGGCTTCCCCAGATGAATGAGCAGCCCCTACAAAACAAACAAAAACGTGCTTTCCCCTACCTCGCTGACTGGGGTTTTTTGTCAGCTGCAGGATAAGGCCAAACAGCTTTTTATTTCTGGCTTTGGCAATCCCCCATGGGCAGCTCCAGCTGGGAGGGATGTTTCAAAGCCCTTTTGCTCCAGACTATAAAATTACTCAGCATTTACGGGTCCAGGTCTTTAGAGCTATTTTTATTCTGTGCCTATTTTGCTGTGCCTGAGAGTGACATGTTGTGGATGCTTCCAGCTAACAGTGCCTGAATGTAAACAATGCTTTACTCTTATTTACAAACCAAGAGGTTTTCTTTCCTTAGTTATGTTTACAAAAATGTATTCATGTTCTGAATACATTTCTTTATGCAGTAATGAAAGTACCTGAACTCCAAGGCAGGGAGGGTTTGGTGAGCAGAAGGGGCAGGAGCCTGTTACATAAACAATGTGCTGCTTTTGAAAGCAGACCTAGAGGCGTTTGAAATGTGTTTGTTTAGGCCAGGAACCCATCTGGGCCTACCAGTAATGGATTCACAGAGCTATCGTGTGTTTGCTCAGTTCAAAGGTTTTACATATGTTACATGATTTGCACCAATCAATACAGAACGTGGACACATATGCTCACATCTGGACCATATGAGCCATGAGGGCAGGGACTGAGTAGTGATCTTGCTAGCACCTGGCACTGTCTGGATTTCAGGATAAAAATACATATTTTTATTTATTTATTTTTAATGAGCTGTTAGATTTCTGAGGCACAGAGTGGCAGTGCCCATTTCTTTGCACAACTCCTGCTGGAGGCAGCTCTACCGCAGAGCGGCCTCCCTCGCCTGGCTGGCCAAGAAAGAAAACTCCAAATTCCATGTGAATGTAGCACAGGACAAGGATCACAACGCTGGATCAAGGACCTGCCCCCACTCACAGCACTGCCAAGGACATGGCAATGCATTTTAATTCTGACTATGGAAGTAGGGAAAAAAAAGTTTTATCCACAAAGAAAGAAACCGGTTCTTTATGTGGGAAATATGAAATAGAAGCAAACCTCAAGGCTGTATGTAGAAACGCCTTTCTGAGCCCTTCAGGGTGCCCATGGCCCTTGCTTCTGGTTGCCTGTCCATCTCTCACAGCTTCGGGAGGCTCCAGAAACCCCCCGTCTTTCCAGACACAGCTCTGGAAGCAGCACTTTTCCCATGGTGCTGGAGAGCACTTGCAGAGCTCCATCACTGAGGACTGGGCCAGAGCATTTGCCCAAGAGTCAGATTTAAAGCCCTGTGCTCACCCAGCAAAAGCCAGGGCCTAATTTGGCAATACTCTCTCTTGAGCAGACTGGTGAGAAAAGTGGAGGCCAGGAACTTCAACTGTATGACCTTGTAATGCCCAGAGACTCAAGCCCGTGACAAAAATCTTGCTGGTCAAGGCAAAGGCTAAAAAAAGGGGGAAAGGAAAAAAAAAACCAACCAACCAAATCTGTCATCTGTCCAGATTGCTAACCAAATAACCTGTAAGCTGCAATAGTTCTGCAAAAGATGCTCTCAGGAGTGTATTTTACTGTGAAAGAGGTTAGAAATAATCATAATAAAGAAATGCATCTGTGTGTACTTCACAAAGCAAGTAAAACCTTTCTTCCTCTTCAAGCCCGTGGTCTGTGAGTAATTTGTGGACCAGAGGAGCAGCTCTGTCTATCTTACACGGTGTTTGTAACAAATCATTTGCTCATGTGTTTATCTTCCTGTCAGGGTGGGAGCAGCAAATCCTCCTCTAGTTTTTATCTGCTGGAAAACTTCTAGAGAAAAACATGAAAAATTTGATTAATAAGTAAAAGGTGTAAGGGTGCATCTTGGGGATAAATGTGCTCCTAGAGCCTATGGTGGAGGGGCTGTGACAGTCTTTACGAGGCAGCTGGTGGAGCATTTCTGGCTGGCACACAGTGCTGAGCCACAAAGGCTAATAATTTTGTAGGAAAACAAAAGCTAAGCCAAAAAGACCATCTCCAAAACCTGCTTCCCTGCCAGGACTCCTGCAGTGAACAGGCAAACAGCCATGGCCCAACAGAAACGTGTCAGAGCATCCCAACTTGGAGAAAACTCTTTCAGAGCTCTCTGGAATCCTTGGGTGGCAACGCTGCTCCTCCAGACCCTCCTGGGAGCCCTGTCCTGGGGGAGAGCTCCAGCCCCAGCTTTGGAGGTTCTGCGGCCGAGAGAGACCTTAAACTTTCATTCACAAAGAAAACTGAGGAAAAGAGTTTCTGTGTTAATGCTGGTGGTGGAAAAGTGTAAACTTGTGATTGCTGGAAGGCTCTGCCATCTGAAGGCAAACTAAAAGAATGACCCAAAAAATGCCAACAATTAATTTTTTAAAAATAAATAACATGAATTTAAAGCCAATTTTCTGATGCTGGGAGATGTGACTCGTGATTCTTAAATGCTTTGGGTTGCCATACCTGGTATTTCAGGGGAAAAGCACCATAAGAGACCCAACAGATAGAGAGACTTTGGAGTAAATCCTTCTGATTTACCTGTTAGATTAGTAGATCTGACAAGGCCATTAACTTTTCCCTTTTAATCTGTGTTTATTTTCTGCTGTCTCTCTGTGCTCACTGAGTGCTCCATCACCAAAATCCAAACCTCACAATAAAAGCAGCAATTCCTTTATGTCAGAGATCAGATGCTTTCACCCACCTCTTGATGAGGTGACCTTTGGAGCTGGCTAGCACAGTAAAACTCGAGAATTGCAAATATTATAACCAAATTGCAAATATTATAACCAATTTGAATTGTATCCTGGGTTAATTACCGGAGTCGTCCACATCTGTTAGTGACAATAAATTACAGCAGAAATGGAGAATTTTCTTGCAATGCTACTGCAATACTCACTTTTTGGATTATCTGGTGGTTGAGTATTATCTACTAAGAGATTCATGAATAATTTTGAATAACTGGACCAATATCTTTAGAAACTGCGCAATTTACAAACAGGGAGAGAGGAAATCTCAAGTAAATTATACATTGTGGCTTTTCTCTGTAGCTCTGGAAATGGATTTAATTGCCTTATCACACCCCCTACCAGATCTTTTTTTCCCCCTGCTAAACGGAAAATCTCTCCTCCTAAAAATCTCCTCCTAACAAGACAAGGATGAAATCAGTGAGGCCGGACCCAGCTGCCATGAATAATACAAATTATGCAGCCAGGTGCCTGTGAAACAGTTAAATGAACCAGGGCAAGGTTGGTCCGGCCTCAGCGGGAGGATGCTTCTCTTTCAGCCGCAGATGTCGCCGTGTCCCCGCGATGTCATTCATGTCGCGATGCCACGCGCCATCTCGCGTCGGGCGCCGGGAGCGGCCGGAGCCGCCTGTCCCCATTTCAGCCGCCTGACGTCCTGTCAGCGCTCAGAGATAAGGGCTTTATTTATTTATTTTATTTTATTTTATTTTTATTAATTTGCTCTCTAATATTGCCAAGATAGGAAGCTGAGACCATGTGAAGAAGACCTCGCATCACTCTGGGGCCATGATGGTGTCACACTGTTGGCGGCTCTGTCGTTAAATTTTGGGCAGTGTTGGATGGAGAACCAGGCCCTGCTTGTAGAGTGAGGGTGGAGAGGCCCTGGCACAGCCTGCCCAGGGACATGGTGGATGCTCCATCCCTGGAAACATTCAAGGTCAGGTTGGATGGGGCTTGGAGCAGCCTGAGCTGGTGGAAAGTGTCCTTGTGCATGGCAGGGTGTAGAAAGAGAAGGTCTTTAAAGGTCCCTTCCAACTAAAACCCTTTGATGATGCTACACTTCTAGGGTGTGGTGAGTCATGCTGAGGCTGGTGACACCCCTCTGCCCCACAGCTCTCCTGGAATATCCTGATTTCATCTTGCTCTCTGTTCAGGGATGGAGGGATTTGGTCAAGGCCAGCTTTGGAGGCATTTCCAGAAGGAGCTTTGTGATTCCTAGCATCTTCTCCAAGCACCAGAGAGGCAGGAACTGTGGGGATCTTCTGAAGAGCCTCAGGGCTCCAGAGCTGGGTTTGGGTCTGTGCCTGTTGTCCCTTCTGCAGCACAGGCTGCTTGTGGGGGCAGATGCAAGTGAGGCGCCTGTTTTAGGAAGACCTGACATTGTGGGGCTGGGATGTGGCTGAGATTTACCTGGTGATCTCAGGAGCACGTTCCTAATTGCAAGGAGCATTCTCTTAGCAGGGCAGTAACCTGTTCAGCCTGAGCATGTGCCAGCCCTGCTGGGATTTTGAGATGTCCATGGGCTTTTGTGGCTGCAAATGGGAATGTTGCAGGTCATCAAGCTGCTGGTGCTGTTTTGAGACATGTGATGTGGAGGATCTGCTTAGGGGGCTGCCTGCACACAAGAATCAAGCTGTACCCCCTGGTCAGACCCACGTGTGGATCATCCAGGTCTGGAATGGGAGCAGCTTGCTTGAAGTTGTCATAGGAATGCAGAGCCAGGACTCAGTTTCCCCCATGTATATTAATCAATATCACATTTCATTTGCTATTTTATCATCCTGTCACTTGGTATTACTGGAGCTCCTCACAGTCAGCTTGTGGTTTTGCAGCCCTGAATAAACTGATCTCAACAACAACCTTCATATCCTACCTCTCCAATCCCTTTCCAGACCTTCTCCACAGGGTCCCTGGGACGCTGCTGATGACTTCTCTGCACACTGAACTCTGACCTTTTGGTCTTACTCTTTCTTTCTGATGTTTCAACCAGTTGTTGGCTAAGGAGGGTGTCACATCTCTCCAGACTCAGGACAGCTAAATTATTCTAAAAGCCTTGGGTGAGAGAGCTGGAGCTCTAAGGCCTTGATCCAAGTCAACTCCCTCAGCTGGACCATCCCTGTCCTTGTGATTGCTTCAAAGGAAGTGTCACAGAACATCACTTCCCTCTGTTGAACAACACACACTCTTCCTCCTCAAATTCTGTTTACCACCCAGCTGTGAGTTTTAGCCTCTTACAGTTTCTACCAGACTTGCTGAGTTTACATACCCAGCCCTTGGGAACCATCCTCTAAAATTAGCCCCATGTTTGCTACCTTCCCTGCTCTGTTCCTGCCATGCACTGAAGCAAAGGTTATCTGCTCAGTTAATGGTTAAGCAATGTTTTATATAAGTACTTTTACCCTTGGGTGAAAACCATCTGATCCTGGAGATTTATTACTGCTGTTTTCCTGTTTATTTCGAGCAGTAGAGGAAACAATGTCCTTTACACGTGTTACAGTCCCCCCTTGGCTCAGAGGAGTGAGGAGCAGAGCAAAGGAGGAAGAGAAGGCACAAAGCCCTTTATGGTAGTTCTTTTTATGCCAGGTAATCCAGACCAACTGTTATGTTGTAAGAGCAGTTTAAGGTGAAAAAATGTTCCCCCTCCCTCCTCTGGAGGAGTCTTTCCCTTTTTCTCTTGTGCCCAGCCTTCTCATTCCCTCCTGCATATCTGGGACACATGAGAGGGGTTAGTAATTGCCAGGTGGGACAAGCCCAGAGGCTTTCCATCCTATGATCACCAGGGGACAGTACCAGGGCTCTGGGGAGGCTTGTTCCCATCCTGGAGCGGCCTTATAATTCTGAAACACAGACAGGCAACTCTCGTTGCCTTTGTCACAGCTGGTCCCTGGCACATGCAAGTCTGTGTCCACCAACAAGCCAGAGGTTTGGAGGAGACCCCCAACACCTTTTGGCTGGGCTAGCACCAGGGACAGCTGGGTGGGAAGAAAGGTGGATGTAGGGATGTGCATACAGAAAAATACTGGAGTTAGAGAGTTTCCTCACTGAAACCTGACCCACCTATCAGCCCTTGGAAGACTTTCCATTTGCTTTCTGAACTCTGAGGCCTAAATGTCATATCATTTGCCCAGCCATAAATAGCTGAGAATTAAACAGACTGTGCTGCTTTTTGGCTAATAGATATGTCATCTAGTGCTGCAACCTTATCTTAAAATCCCAGTGCTGTTTGCATTGGAGATCAGGACCTTAAGCTGTCCTTTTCTTTCCAAGTTTTAAAGTGCTGGCAGAACATTCATTCAGTTGTGCAACCTCCATTCAGAGGTTCTCAGGTCTTAGGCATGGGGATAATTTTTTGCCCTTTGACAGCTGCTGTAAATCAATACAGCAGCTGGAGGTCACTTGTAGTCAATCAGTAACCAGTCCTGGCAGAGAGGAAAACAATAAATACTTGGTATTAAAACAGGCTCTAAACTGGATATTCTTGCTCAGGCTGACATTTTCACAGCTGTGACTTTAAAATCTGGCTCCATCCAGCCTCATTGGAGGTACAGCCTGGTCATGATCTTTTCCTGGTAATTATCCACAGGGGAATTTCCCAGCACATGCCCAAATTACAGCCAAATGGAGCACAAGGTGCTTCAGGTGGAGGAAGTGGGTCCTGTTGTGCAAGGTGCTCATTTGGTGCCAGCTGAATTAATCCTCCTTTTTTCAGGAAATCATTATTGGTATGTATGGTATGTATGACCTTCATCACAACCACCTCCCTCAGGAGGAATTCTTTCAGGGGTCCCTAATTTCTTTTAAAACAAGTGGAAACCCAGCTCTTAAATACCTTTGCTGTCTGAATCATATTCCAGTGGCGTCATCACTGCTGTGTGCTCCTCGTTCTGGAACTTGTTGCCCAAAAAATCTTCTGCCTGACCTCATCTGGAGCCCCTGCAATGAGAACATGCTCAATTGCCTCTTTTTCCTTTGAGCTCAGCAGCTCTGGGCGTTATGTGATGCAGAATCTGTCGCTGAGTAATCACCCAGCCAGCTCTCCGTGCATGCAGCACCTTGTACCCTGCCAGCTGTGTGGCACCAGCCCCAGGTACCATCTGTGTGCAGCAGCCACACGCCATCACTTTGCTGCTGCTGCTGCTGTTTGTCCCCTGTTAACAGAGTGAGACACAACCACCCGTGGCTCCTGTTGGCATCCAGGTGCTGCATGGTGTCCGTTCAGCTGCAGGGCTTGCAGATTTGGGGGTTGCAGTTCTCATCCTCATTCCAGGTTGGGAGTGAGGAAGGTGGGCACCTCATGCTGGTTCAGGGCTATCAAGTATCCATCAGATCCATCCCTGATCCCTGGGGAACTTCTGCAGGTCTCAGACCCAGCCAATGTGGGTCTGTTCCCAGCTTCTGGGTTGGACTCCATCTTAGGAGGTATTTTCCAACCTTAATGATTCTATGATTCTCTGTTTCTTCCTGAGCCAGTGTCTGTGGGGAATGCTGTTTCCCTCCTGTCTGCATGTGAAGGAAAGCTTTGACATCAGGTCATTGGCCACAGCGATGTGGCTTTGGAGGTGGCATTAATGCCCCAGATCTTCCTTGGAGCCTGACACAGGCACTGGTGCGCCTTCTGAGCCCACAGCCATGCAGTGAAAGGACTCAAGGAAGCTTTTCCCTTTTCTCTCTCCTCTCATACATTTTATATAAACTAAATACTAGCATTTCCTTCCAGCTTTCTGACAGCCTGAGAGAAAGACCCCACAGAGCGAGATGGAACCTGAGCTCATGAGCAACACAAAAGGGACTTCCTGGTGAGGAGCCACATGCACATGCCCATTAATCCTGAAAGGTGGGCCAAGATCCTTGCACTGGGCAGGAGCATCCCCAGGCTGCTGGACTGGTCAGGCTTGAATTTTAGGCTTCTTAAGGGTTTAATAAGAGGCTGAACTAAAATTCTAGCTTTGAATGGAGAGCTGAATTCTTCAAGGTCAGAAGGTGGAGAGGCTTGGGGTTGGGGTCAGTCCCATGCCATGGGGAGGTGTGGTGCTCCCAGCACTGCTAGGAACAGAATTTTTTCCTGGTGAGCAGGTGAGGGATGCCTGTGGCACTGCTCCTTCTGCCTCAGGGCACCTGTGATGGTTCTGTGCAGTGGGGCACAGCCAGGGGCACTCCGAGGGGCTCACAGGATCATGTCTGGAGGTTTGGGCAGGAGCTACACGAGAGTGGTTAGGGAGTTGGGCTGGTCTGTTCAGTGTCCATCTCACCCCACCACATTGGAAAACTGACCCAGAGTGTCCCCCAGGATCTCCTGTGCAGGAAAACCCTTGCACACCAGGCCCACGTGTCCCAAGGAGGCTGGCAGACACTCCTTGCACAGCCCTGGCTCTCAGTGCCTCAGAGCACTTGCATGCTGCATGTTTTAAGTGCCTGATGCCTTCCCAGGGCATCACCAGGGCTTCACCAGGAGGGAAAGCCAATAAAGCACTTTTGAGCCAAGGCTTCAGCAATGCACTGTGCTGGCTAGAGCAGCAATGAATCCTCTGCTTTCTCTCCCAGCTATGTTTGCATCCCAGCTCTTCTGAACAATCAGCTCCAGGTCTCCCAAGACATTCCAACACTCCCGAGTCACTTCAGCACTCCCACACTTACAAAATCCCCTAACTTTAGGAAAAAAAAGGAGCCATACAAACCCTGTCTTTATTAAACCTTCATCCTCCAAAACCCTTGTGTCAGTATGGCAAGAACATTCCACTTCCTACAGGTTGCTCAAAGAATGGCAGATGAGCCATGGGTCAGGGGTGGCTGCCACAGCCAGGGATGATCTTGTGGACATGCTGGCTGCTTCAGAGGGCAGCAGGGCTAGCATCTCCCATCTACAGAAAATGGTCTCCACAAGAATATACACAAACATTATGGGCTTTTGATTGGATTTTTTTTTTCACATACACTTAGGAAAAGTACAACAAAAAACCCAGCAGGTATTTTCTTGGTCAGCAAAGCCTAGTCCAGACTCCTCTCTCTCCCTCCCACATATCTTCTTGTGAAATTACCCAAATAACTGGAGATTTACATCTGTTCCTGTTGCAGGAACATTTCAGAGATAAACCAAGCCCAAACCACTGGGGGAGGAGCCCAGTTCTCCATCCTGCAGTGGTCTCTACCCATGGCTTGGCTGCTGGTGCAGAGCATGGAATTAGGGGAAGCAGAGCTGAGCTCACATCCTATGCTGTTTCTCTCGCTGTGAGTTTTCCTCCCTGCAACAACCAAACACTCAACGTGCACAGGCTTTGGGGGGTGCAGATGTCCAACATCTGCCTGTTTAATCTCCTTCCCCAGCCTTGCCATGCCTAGTCCCAACACAGGCCTGCAGCAGTGAACCCGCTGCCAGCCTCAGCCACCCTGCAGTGAGCCCGTTAGATGGCACCATGGGGCAGCACTGGCTGCACATTCCTGCCTCTCTTCCTCCCTTCCTTCTTTTCACCCAGACATGTCTTGACACTTCTACAGCCCTGAGAAGTGTAGGGCAGAAAGCTCTAAGCCCTGCTACAGTCGCTTGGCTGAGCCCACAGAGCAAGGAGCAGGGACAAGGCTCACTATGCCATGTTTGTCCCTCTTCCCTGCAATCACAGTCCTCAGCAAGGCGGGATGTTTCCATGATCAGCCTTTTCTTTATTTAAGGATTTTGTATAGGCAAATGTTACATTTTTTGGACACACAAATGTTAAAATGATTGATCCTATGCATACTCACCTGCTCCCACCCACAGCCTGTGCTGGCTGTCTTAGGGAATTCATTCATACACCTGTATACTGTGGCCTGGTGGAAAGCGTATTCTGAGGTTTGAAAGACTCTAAAAAGGCTCCAAAAGGGCGACATTGATAAAAGCCTTTAAATTGTCTGCTTTGTCTGCTTATGTTTGTGCAGTTCAGATTCAGGAGTTTTGTGTCTGCCTAATGCAGTTGGCAGACTATGTATCACATTTTCCTAGGTTGAATTTTGTTCTGACTCCTCTTACTTTGCTCTCTCATCCATAAAGGCAGAATTGTTACTGAAAACAAGCAATAAATTGCTGTGTATGCTCAGGTGTAAAGGCTTTTCAAAAGCAAGACAGCTGGCAGCACACTGCTGACTTGGCTTGGATTTTTTGTGATAGACAATATATTGATTGAAACTTAAATAGGGACGAGGGTGTTTGCTGACCTTGTTCTGGTGACAGAAATGTCATTTCAGGGTGAGACTGTGCCTTGAGCTTTTACAGGGACCTGTTGTCCTGGGCATAGGATCAAGGGAGTTTGTCCTTCAGTAAGGATTGCAATATAGGTAGTAGCTGTAATTTTAAAATGAGGTTTTTAAAAGGAAAAAAAAGGAAAATTGCAATTAAAAGAAGAAAACTCATGCATAGGTTGGTTAAATGTGCACAATTGTAAGCAGAGACAATAATTTACAGACTTTTCTCTTGAAATATTAGTGCTGCTGTAAGAAGACAAGCATGTTACAACGACAAATCAGACTGAAACTGAGACAGATTAAATTGACATTATATATTTCTTAGCTGTGTAGCCAAACAAATGCTATGAATTCTGTCATTTATGATGGAAGCTAGATAAAAATTTTGTAATTAAGTGAGTCACCTAAATAGCACTCCTATATGGAGAAACTGATTTCAAGGCAAGATTAATGGCCTTTTGCTGCTGGTTTACATGCCTGCCAAAGACCAAACTATGTTGTTGCTAAGCATCATTAATGGATTAAAATAGGGGTTCCACATAATTCCTACAGGGTATCTTCAAACAGTGTGTTTAGTTTGCCACTAGCCTAGCACTTATTAGCCCTACTAAAGGATCAGGGCAGCTCACACATGTGAGGGAGGTTAATGCAATCCCAGGAACTCTTTCAAAAGCTCACAGGTTTTCTTGTGGATGACTTCGCGGAGCTTGCGCACGCGCCGGATGCTGGAGGTGCCCACAAAGCTGTCTGGCTGTAGGATGGCCATGCCATTGTGGACATCCCCCATGATGATGAGCTGGCCATCCACTGTGGTCATGTTGGGACATGGGCAGCTCCAGTCCATGTTCAAAAGTGTGATTTCTAGTGGTTCCTTCCCCAGGAATTTTAATCCCATTTTGTCATCCTTGAGAATCTCCTCCACTGTCACCAGGGCGTGTCCTGAGTCTTGGTCTTCAGTCAGCTCTGTGATGCGGCCCAGGATGACAAAGTCGCTTTTGCAGAAGCTGGTCACCAGCTTCTGGCGGGGCTTGCAGGCCTTGCAGTGAGTGTTCTTCGGAAAGGGGCACATCTCCTCGCAGGCCTCCCGGCTCTCAAAGTTATTCTCATTGCCTCCACACCCGCCATAGATAAAGGACTGGCACTGCTTTGTCAAGCTGTTGTAGGCCCACCTAGGCTCGTAGGCCTTGCAGTGGCCTTGAAGGGCGGGCAGGTTGCAGATGTTGATGGGGCCGTTCATGCACGTTAGCATGCAACTCTCGTAGGTCTCAAAGTGGTTGAGGTTGCTGTTGCAGTTCCCATAGATGAAAGTAAAGCAGTTGTTTTTCTTGGCATCATAGTACCACCTGGTCTGCTCTTCCCCACAGTCTTCACTGTCCGGCTGCTTCAGGCACTCATCGGTTGGAAAATGTGTTTTGTTCTGGGAAGTTTCCTTGGATGTGGGCTCTCCTCTGATGACTGACAAAGGGAAATCTGCCCGGAGGAGGCCACCAGTGTTCTGGGCAGTGCAGGTGTAGATTCCTGCATCCTGCAGCTGCGTATTGTAGATGACCAGCTGGGCGATGTTGGTGACCACGACATTCCCTCTGACGTGGTTTGGCTTCATGATGACTTTGTCCTTCCCATCGACCTGCTTCTCCCATGTGATTTCTGGCTTGGGTCTCCCTGAAACGTCGCAGAGGAAGCTGACAGTCTCTCCCACGTAGACAGACTGATGGACGGGGTTGTTCACCAGTGCAGGTGGCAGGATATCAATGACTGTTGTCTCAGAATAGGCAGTGGTAGGGCGAGCTGTTGTTTCTGGGGGGATAGGGCTGGTGTTTGGCCAGGTGAGATGGTACCTACAGGTGACCACGTTGAGTGTAATGCCTTTGATGCAGGCCTCTGCATCCATGTAGCACTTGTTGTAGTAGGTGAGTCCATCAGAGGCACAGGTAAAGCTTGGTTCTTTCTCACATCTGTCCTTGCACTTGCAGACGGGCTGCCCGTCCCAGATGTCGCACTCTGAGCCTTGCTGGATGCACATGAAGCGGTCACAGGTTGCCTCTTTGGGCATCCCCACAGGCCCCTTTTTCCCCTTGATGTCCATGTACCGAGCAGCCACACAGCTCTTGGTTCCACAGACATTGGGGCAGCACTTCTCAAAGGTCTCGCACTCCTGTGGGGAAGGAAAATAACCTGATAATTACTGGGAACAGAGTAAAGGCCTTTTTGGAGACTCAGCAAGCAGAGAGCTCAGAAACTCAGCTCTGCCACAGATATCCATGGTCTGAAACTCATTGCCCCAGCTGTCACTGAGTAGAAGCATCCCCTCAGCATTTCTCAGGGGGTTCTGAAGTGCTGAAGGAGAACACTCTTGAGAAGGAAAATGTATTTCTGTTTCTTAAGCACACACCTCCTCATAAGTCTTTACACCAGAGTCACATGGATTGTTTGACTATGAACCAACCTCCCCCTTCCATGCTTTCTGAAATGCCTGAGGACAAGCCCTGAGAAACACGAGCAGATGGAAAGTCTTATCATATGGCTGTAGGCAGTAATCCTTCTTATTTTCCACAGAAGTATGTAAAGTATTATTTGAATTCCCTGAGACTAACAGCCAGCTCTTGGAGGTGAAACTGCCAAGGATTTGCAATTGTTCTCATTGTAGAGGAAATAATAGAATATCTCAAAAGTAAGGTAATATTTGCTCCAAAAATAGTTTTTCTATGGTATTTAAAAAAAGAAACCCCAAACAGCTCATTATGGCTTCTCTGTCCTATTTTAGTCTTATTTTCAAATGCAGCATCGCTCTTCTAGTGATTTATTACATCCCGCCTTGGCTACAGCCAGCTCTTAAATTGTGGTTAATTTTAGCAGAATTTTCATCTTCTGTGCAGAAAAGGTATTTGATACATGTGACCAGGGTTGCTGGGTGGTTATAGATTACTTCAAGGGACCAGGAAAACTGCTCCCATGTGCCCAACAGGGCACACTACCACCATGTGTTAAACCTGTACAAGCCCCCTAAAATCCATTAGCTTTCTCCATAAGTGAGAACAAAATGGTTTTTAAGCTACCAAGCTAAAGAGCTTCTCTTGAGTCCAGTATCCTTTCCTTACTGGGAAAAAGATGATCTAATATCAAAAGTCTTTCCCATTTCCAGCTGCACATTACTAGGTTTCAAAAGCAAAGCTAGAAACCAGGATTGCGGAGGTTTTCAGCTGGGGTTAAGGAGTGTGGCTTGGCAGAGTCCTTGGTTGCCTGCAGTACACTCACTCTATCCAAAGTCCCAGGACTCTGTGCTGCCACTAAGCAAAATGAATATTTGTAACCAGTGGCTTCTGCTTTCAGGTTTTGACCAGTAAATTATTAAAACATCATCATCTGCTACTGCTGCTGCTGCTGCTGGGGTTTTGAAAGTGTTTCACTGTTCATTGCTGCACCTGGTAGTTGGAACAGAGGCAGCTTATTTGGGAATGGCAAAAGTAAAAAGGGCACCTTCATTCCTAACACATGGGATCCATCTGAGTAAATGTCTTTGTTTACTTATAGCCAGAATTTTTGTCAGTTTCCCCCCACTTTTTAACATTGCAGAAACAACCTGGCTACAGAGCACAAACCCAAGCACTTTTTTTCAGCACAGTAAATGTTCTGTCAGCCAGGTTTGGGCTGCAGAAGCTTTGTCATGGGGCATGATGTAAGAATTAAGACTAGCAGGTATTTTCAGATGCCAGCTTGAGCTGGCAGTGCTGACAGGTTGAAAAATGAATTTTAGGGTGGTAAGCTAAACAAATTTTGAGCTGGGAGCATCCCACAGAACATCTGCCTGGTCATTTTAGCCATGCCCTGTTCTGCACCCCAAGTAAGCTTTGCACTTCAAATGTAGCAAAGGCTGATAACTTAAATGTTAAATCAAACTATTTTATACAGGATTCCTCCCAGGAATATAAAACATTGATGATGGCCACCAACAACAAAGAGCATAATTACACTGTTAAAATACTACAATTGGCCCCAGGGCATGCTGAGTTCTGGAGTATCAAATTCAGATATTTTTTTTGACATGAAAACAAGGAAAAGGATCAAAGAGAGTGAATGCTATACCCACACCAGCAAAAGTGACAGCTGGCACACACCTCCCCTCTTAATTGATAACTCATCAAACCTTTTCTATGTTATATAGGTCACAGGTCAATTCAATACATGCACTGTCTGCACTGGGTGCTGCCCAGTGCCCTTGCAGCTGGGACAGAAGGCTCCCACCAAACACCCCGACAGCCCCAGCAGCAGCCGTGACGCAGAGACACAGAAATGTGCATCACTCACCAGGTCAGCGTCGCACTCCCTCTTGCAAGTGCTCTGTGCGTCGACCCACAGGTTGGGGTTCATGTCATTGGGGCATATTCCAGCGTGGGAGTACCGGACTGGAGGTAGGGCTCTCCCTTTCAGAGAGACCTCCAGAAGCAGAAGGACACTGCTCTTCCCTAGCAAGATCCACATCCACCGAGTGAACAGCACCAACAACATCTCAGAATTTCTCCAGGGCAGTGTCTAAGTTGGAAGTAGCTCTTTTTTGCTCGGGGTTGCCTTTTTTTTTTTTTTTTTGTAAGCCTTAAGTTTTTGAGGAACTCAGATGCACCTGACTTTGGTAGAAACTTCAGCAAGCTCCTCTGCTGCCTCTGTCGACAGTGCAGTTTGGTCTGGACCTCATTGGATTAAAGGTCCTAGAAAGTCACCCCCTTATTTTAAGAGAAATGCTACTTGTGTGAGCAGAGTTAGCTCTATTTATACCCTGCCTCTGTTAACAACTCAGAAAAAGTAAACTTGATTTCTTTGACAGGCACACGCTTCCTATGTCCTGGTGGCAGTCAGACAGATTTGTTGCAAGAAAAAAAAGCTGGAAAGAGTTCAAAAGGCTGGAACTGGCATGGTGGGACCCCTGCATGTTTCTGAATGCAGGGAGGCCTTCTTAACCCCTTTAGACCTAAAGTACTTCCCTATGCTAAGAATGGCATTTACTTCTGAAAGGGGACTTGTCTAAGTAACAGGGACCGCAGTCAGGGGATTTCCCCACGGCAAGGGGCTACACAATCACTTGCTAAAAGAAACAAATAATAGGATTGAAGCAATTAAAGCCAGAATATCATATTTTAACAAAGGAAGTAGGGAAGAAATAACTTATTTAAACTTAGGATCAACAAAGCAGAACGTCTTCGTAACTTCTCCTGGGGCTCCTCCGGGCTTTTTCTTCTCTTTGGTTGGGAGATTTCCATGATGGTAAGTTTAATGCTGCCTTCCAGTCCCACCAGGAAGATGTTAAAAGTGTCCCTGAATTCCTCCACATTTTCTGACAGTCAGATCCCATTGTACAGTGCATTGCTGACCCCTTTAACAGCAACAACAAAAAATAGAAGTTCAACTCTATGGAAACCTGCATAAAGGAATGTACAGCATTTTTGCATTGGGGGGTGGGAAGGAAACTCAGTCAAGCTGAGTTCCTCATTCCCTGACTGTTACAGCAAGGGGCTGATCCTGCTCGTGCTGAACATGTGCCAAAATCCTGAGATAAGTGGCAGAAGTCTGAGCTGCTCAGCACCTTCCAGGATTAGGGCCTCTTGGCTGAGTTTTGGGCTAGCTTGGGTGGATCCTGCATGTTGCTAAGAGCCTCCTGGGACAATAAAGTAAGTTTGCATCCCATGTGGAGGTTCTGCAGGGCTGGACCAGCAGCACTGTCCCTGGGTAGGAGGAAAGGTTGTGCATCCACTCCATGTCCAGTGCTGAGAGCTGCAAAGCCAGTCAGAGTCAGCCCTTACTTTTTTCCATTGGGCTTATAAATTCAGGGCTGTTTTTCATGGCTGAGTTTAGACTTTATTCTCCCCTGAGCAATGATGGCTGCCAACCAGCACAACCAGCAGTGAAGTGGGTCACCATGGGGCTCCTGCTCTTCCCCTGGGGCCAGACAGCAGAGCACAGTGACCTGCTGGTGTTTCCTGGGATCACCTGCGGGAGAAAGGGAAATACAACAAGGGAGGGCAGCCTGGAGCCAACCTGCCCCGGGCTGTGGCATTTCTACAGCAGCCCAGGCTCACAAAAGGGACTGTTGTAGCTCTGATTTGTGTTCCTGCATTAACCATATGCACAGTATTTGAATTTCATGGGACGTGCAGAGCGAAGTTGTCCAAATTAGCTACTTATAAGGAGCAAAGTCAATGGCCAGGCAGCAGTTTGCAGTTGATTTATTCACTCTGAAACTTTAGAAACCTGTATGACACTTGTACAAAGTGTGGCTGTGCACTAAATGTTTTATTCAGTACTTGTTTACAAACTCAGCACCCTGTGATGCCTAAAAAATCCAACCAAAAATGACACATTCCCAAGAGATACTTAAAATTCTTGCAGCTCTAGTAACAACAAAGTCACATGTATTAGTGGTTCTGTTGACTAAACAAAGACACTTTATATTGTAAAACTGACTACAGATAAGCTTTGAAACCAGCTGTACGTGGGTCTTGAGGAGTGCAGGTGTCCAGGGTGCTGGGGAAGCTGCCTTGTTGATCTCAACAGCCACTGCACATGCAGGGAGTTTTTCCTCAATCCATTGCATTGCCACAGAGTAGCCATGGATGGGATTTTTCCCTGCAAGCTTTAATCTTTTATGGCTGTTTTACACCTTACCTGCTGGGCCACAGGTGGATCTTACAGTCTCCATCTCCTCTCCTAGTGCCAGACAGCCATGTCCTTGCTAGCTTTGGTGAGTGAGACACACTAATATGGGCCACCATAGGTAGAACTCTGCTCCAAACAGAAAAAAACAGCACTATCTTATTTTTAACTGTCCCTGACCAGGGATCCCTTGCCCAGTAGCACATTTCAGCTGTGGGGAAGCAGAGTGGGGCTCTGAAAAATCAGATACTCATTTGCATCAGACAGGCAGAGCAGTCTTCTGCTTTGCTATGTCCTTCTCCACCCATAGGGATATTCTCCAGTGACAGGTAAGTCCCATTGCAGTTTTCTGCTTTCAGCTCTGAGGGATTGTGTTCCTGGATCAGTCCCTTGGCCACTTGAGCTCAGCCAGGAGAGAGGAAAACATTGCCATAAATCTCCCTGTGAATGTAGGCAGACAGCTCCAGAAGGCAAGAGAAGCAGTGAGGGGCCCAAACAACCCCTGACACCTGCCCTGTTCCTGCTAGGACATCCCAGAGATGCTGTTACCCAGCCTGAGGAGCACATCCAGGAGGGAAAGCACTGTACAGGCTGCCCCAGATTGGCTCAGGGACACCAGGGACCCTGATTGCCCCAGCATGGACAGCCAAGCTCTGACTAATGCACTCACTGTCTCCTAGGTTTCATGGACAGCTGTTTACTTGCCTGTTTAAGTTAATTTAACTACAGTGACCTCAGTGGATCTGACTGGACACTCCAAAACACCACCAGTTAATGCCAGTTGCGCAGTGAGGTCTCTGTCATGGTCCCCAGCCCAGTTTTTCTGTTCCTCCCTGTGTATAAAGCACTGTGCATTTTTTCTTTAATATAAGCGATAAAGTAATCCCCATTCTCCATTTCTATGAACAAATCCATTATGAAAGCTGATTTTATGACTTATCTCAGCCATGTCAGATACTGATGTGATAAAGGTCTTCCCAAAAGAGATCAAACCTTAGAAGCAACCCTATTAACTACCCCAAAATCCCCCTTTCTGATCAAGATGCTGAAATGAATGAGTCTGACGGATGGGGAACCTGGATGAACTTCTCTGGATCTTAGATGGACAAACCTGAGCCCCAGTGGCACAAAGCAACATCCGGGGTCTGCTCCCAGCAGTGGAGACATTGGTATGTGACCAGCCTCAGTCCTGAAAAGCCCTCCTAGGAGGGCTTGCCTATTTGTCCTGCCCTCAACCACAACAAATACCCAAGGTCCTGGTTAGGGTTATTAATCTTGAACTGGCTTAACTGTTGTTGGGTTTTTTGTAAATTATAGTTTCTTTGTCCTTTTTTCGGCCCTCCTCTTCTGTGCCAAGTGTTGACCGAGTGTGTGCTGTGACACCTTTTAATTGAGGATGGAAACAGGATTCTCTGGTGCACAGAAAAGTTTCATTTTATTTGGGTATTTTTCCTTATGCCACACTAAAGGAGTAGCAAACTGTTGATCAGATTTACTAGGCCAGCAGTCCTCATCTGGAGTTACTCAGTGGAGGGTGGATTAATTTGCTGGTTTTATTGTGAAAGCTCTTGGCAGGAACCGTCTCCCTGAGATGTTAAAGCTCCAACTCCTATTGATCTCTTCCTCAGCACAGGGGCCCTTCCAGCCCCAGCCTCTCGTGCTCCCTGGGCCCACTGCCATTGGCAGCTGGATTTGCCAACACAAACACGAGCTACCCCCTCTCCAGACAGTCTGTGACTCATCACTGCTGGTGGCACTTGCTGCCTACCCAGGGGCTCCTGGCTGGAGTGGCAGTGCCATGGATGTCCCCAGCACATGTTGCAGATTAAGGCCAGAGGTGAAGTTTGGATGCTGGACCTGCTCTGCCTCTGAGAGTAGTGTAAAAAAAGGACTCTGTCTGGTCCTTGAGGCTGCCTTCCTCCTCATCTCACAGGACAGCTGGTGACAGCAGGGTCTGGTGCCAGCTCCCTGCACTCACTGTCCACAGCATCAGTGAGCCCCTTCCTCCAAATGGAACACCCAAATATGCCTTGCCCACAGGGACCCTGGTCATGCAGGCTGCTCCAAGGCCATGCTCTTCAGCATGCACCTTCTGTAGGTGGCTCCTTGTCCATGCACAGCTGAAAATTAAGATGCCTGTACTCTAAAACAAACCTGTTTCATTTAGCCAGTAACAATGTTCCAGGCTGTATGCAAAGCTTATTGCACTTAAAGCTGATAGCCAGACATTTAAAAGCGAACGTCACTGCCAGATCCCTTTTGGTGTGCAGCTGCCAACTGCTTGTCTCAAGCAGAAACATTGCTTCCACAGAGAAATACAGATAATGCCCTGGGACTTCAGCTTTATCTTGCTTTGGACTGCAAGGAGTCAAACCTTTCCCTTTGAGTGATATCCTGAACCCAGGCAGGACCTGCAAAGTGGATGGCCAGGGATCCCATCTTGGATGCTTATCACAGCCCTCAGAAGACCACACATCTCCTGCTGGCTGGATGGTTGGCTGAACAAGGAGGATTTTTGGCAGCATGAGATGCACCTCCGAACATCAAAGTGCAGGCAAAGGCTGATGTGCTGGCCACATGCACACACACCAGGCAGATTTGGGCTGAAGGCGTACAATGGGAACAGCCTGTCTGGGTCCTTTTTTGGCTCTCTTCATATGCACAATTAGCAGCAGAGGCATATTTCAGTTTTCCCCAAGTTAAGATAGAAATCTCCCTGTAAGCATCCAGAACTAACAAGTGCTGGTTTTGACTTCTAAAATAACATATCTGAGTAGATCCCAGAGAGCAGGGAAAGCTCAGTGGGCATATTTCGTATGGTGATTGCTCACTGAAAGGAGCTGCTGTTGTTGATGTACACACTGCCTCATGTGCAGCTGCTTGGTAAGCAGGAGTTAATGTGGTTAGACAAAAGGGCTCAGTTTGGCGGGGGGAAATCAATAATGTCAGGGAGTTTATTACAGGGTTATGGGCCACCTGCTAGAACTGAGCATTAGGCCTGTGTTGCATTGTGTTTTGGGAAGAGCTGATGGCTAGTGCCAGAATTATTATTTTATGCCTCAGCAGATGGCTTCTGCTCAGGGGTTTTATCTTTGAGTGCAGACATAAGACTAATCATCATTTGCTTTCTCTTTCTCTGCTAACGTAAGCTGGGCAGGAAGCAATTGCCACTTTGATGATGGTTCATTATTGTTTGGTTTATTCTGTCTGAAACAGCACAGCAAGAGGCACCAAGGATACAAAGGAAGATAATCAATGAGATATCTGTTATCAGAGAGATAAGGGGAAAAGCTGAGCTCAGAAGCTAGTCTTTCACCAGCTCATGTCTTTCTGTCTCTGTTTCAGAAACAAAGCCTAAGATACCCCATAGATAATTTGGAGAGGTCATGTTGGTATCTTTGGATTGTCAAGATTGCAAAGATGAAATGTTGGGAATGGGTTCATCCTGCCTTAGAGCAGGATGATCTAAATCACTTCCTAAAGATCCTTCCAGCTCTGTTGTCTGTCACTGTCAATGCTGAGAGAGACCTGCTCCATCAATTAAGCTTTGAGTTAGGGAAATCTGAGGTCTGTAATGCAGCCTGGAATACCAAGCAATAGAAATCATAGTCACAGTGCTACCAGTGCAGGACCAGCACTTTCTGTATTAGGCCCTCTCAGCTACCTGATGTACAGGCTGGACCAGGCCCTGTCACCTGCTGAGCATGGCAAATACAGACACCATGGAGACACGGCTGCAGCATGGAGGCTTGAGCACCTTGTTTTGTTACAGGTTTTAGGAGTTCATAGTAAGTTTTATGGCAAGCTTGAATAACAGCACTTTAGGGAACTGGCACCAAACCCGTGGTGTGCAAATGGAGATGTTCCCATGGCTTGCAGCACTGCTGTGTGGCTGTGTGGGCCATAGCATAAAATCTTTGGGATTGAACTGGTATATTTGTTGTTGTTCTTCATGACTTTCAGTTGTTCTGCTTGGTTCCAGCTCGATTTGAAGCAAAGTTCAGAATAAAAGTGGGGTGCAGGCCTGGTACATGCTCAGGCTGAATGTTAAGCACATCTTTCACCAGACCCAGTGGTGTTTCTCCAGGAACCTAAGTTAATTTAGTTTCCCATGTAAAGCTAATGAATATAGCTGAAATAGCTGAACTCATTGCACAGATTCACTTCAGTCTACAAATGACCCTAATTTAACCTCCCTTATATTTACTTTTAGGAATCTAAAGCTGGGAGGAAATCACTTGCTGAATATCACACAGCAACAGCCACAAAAGCTTAGAGTCCCAAGACCCTGCTGCCAGCCTCATGGGCACCATTTCCTTCTCAAAATGCAGGTTCAATATATTAAGTCACATTGCTTTTGTTTGTGATGTGATTCAATTTATATAAACAGTAAAATTTTAACGTGCTGTACTAATTTAATTTAACCCCAAGCCTTAATTCCCTGTGACTTCAGCATGAAGGAACCATCTCTTTGTCACTTGGGGCTGATCTTTTTTTAGAAAGATTATGAACCTTTCAGTGGAGGAGAGTTTGTGAGGTGGGATTAAACTGCTGCAGATTTGCATGATTTTGTGTTCCATTTTGAGACTTTACCAAATCCCTTAATCTGTGGAAGTTTGGAACCCTCCTTCTGGCTGGGAGCCTCTCCAGGAGATGCAGAGCAGTGACTGGGCTTTTCATCAGGCAATGAGTGTTGGCTTCTACAGACAACGTGGAAGTTCCAGAGCTCCTCTGTGGGTTTGGTATCCAAAACTTCACTATAAACAAGCTAATTTTCACAAAATGGAACTATTTCCATTCCTGCAGATACCATGAAATCCCTTTAGCAACAATTCTGTCTTCTTGGAATTAAATCTAAATTAGGACAAAATTCCTTTTTAACTGAAGAGTTATTGCCCTGATTTGGCTTTGCTGGCCATTAGCAGTCCTGGCTGTTACACAGCACATCCTCTGCCCATGCCCAGAGGGTGACCTCTGCCAGGAGCAGTCCCTGCCTTCTAAGCTGGGCACATTAAGAGTCTTTCCAAGAGGTGAACTATTTTGTTTTAGTTTGCCCTGTGTGCCACCAGATGCAAGGCATCACACAGTCTGCATCGGTTGGACCCAGACAGCAGCAAACAGAAAGGAGACAGAGCAGCTCTTTGGGGCTACTGATGCCCTTATTGGAAGTGTCCAAAGGCGCCAGAGTGCAGGTCTGGTTTTTAAAGGTGCTCTTCTCCTGGCATTTATTCAACAGCACATCTGAACAATAGGCTGGAGGTGTGAGTGATGTCTGCAAACCAGTGATGACCCACTTCCATTGATCTTTTGAGCAGCTAGCTCATACTTCCTGCCCTGACAATGGGATGTTTATCTGCATTTAATAGCTTTTTTTTCCACCGTTGCTCTTTCTGATTATAGCTAATTCAACACACATTCTTATTTTGATCTTTTTTTTTTTTTCAGAGTCCACCTGCAGCCCACAGCATCACAGGGTCTGCTGAGATGCAGTACGTTCTTTCCATGGCAGTTTTGGAGATAATGGGTCCTGTCTGACACAATGGTGGCTGGCAGAGTGATCCTAGGTTGAACAGATTCACGTGGTTTAATCTTTACAACTTCCCTGTGCCTTTAGGGCCAGCACGTTAGGCTCAGTGCTCTGTATCACCAGTTGCTGGGATTGTGTTTAATGACAGACACAGCAGACGGTCTTTGAGGTGGGCGGTTAAAAAAGAACCAGAGCATCATTAGTGGTGAGGGTTTCACATGCTCTGTAATGGCCTGATTTTTCTCCAGTTGAAGTCGATGTAAATATTCTGCTGACTTCAAAGGGGTGAGGTTACAGCCAAGTACTCTTGGAAATCACATCCAGTGCCTGATTTTTCCTGACCTGAATGGCAGTTCAGTCAGCTCTGCTTTCACAAAGGAGCTTTCAGGAGCCCTGGAAAAGCCGCAGGAGTGTTTTTAGCCCTGGGTTCACATAGTAGCAGCATGTGAATTGTGGCAAATTTAGAGGCTGATTCAGTCCTCCCAAGTTTTGACTCCACTTCTGCAGATGTCTGGCTGGCATCATTCTTGCTGTCTCCTCGCTGACTGTGGGGGAGTTCAGGGCAATGGGATTCCCATGGAGGTACTTCAGTTTGGTGGGGCCAACTCCTGCACTGGGGCAGCAGAATGTGGGGTACCCTCACAAGACCTTTGGCTTTGCTGTGCATCAGCCAGGAGAACAAGCCGGTCAAAATGCCTGGAAAATCTTTACAATGTAGCATGAGCTGTGGTTCTGTCTCTTCCCAGCCCAGAGAAAATGGTCTTGAATTATTTTCCTCCTTTTTCTCTTTTTTTTTTTCTGGGAAGGGGTATTTTTTCTTTCATAATTTTGCACATTTTCTTTTGTGTAACATCATACTTAAAAAGCTCTATGAGAGTGGAAAATCAAACTTTTCTAAACATTTCCAAACATTTCCATTAACTAATTTTCTTTTGAAGTCAACCAGATTTGTCAGTTTGGAATTGTTATCTCCACAGGAACTTTTTCTGTCTTTGCCACTGACTTTTGTGAGCCCAGAGCGGTTGCTCTATGCAGTATAGCTTCTACCTCCCTGAAGGGGACTAAAAAGGTCTCAAGTGGGTCAAGTGACATCAATTTAACTTTGAAACCCCAACTTCTTGCCACTCCCTCAGAGCTATGTGTGAGTGTGAGATGTGATTTGCTGCAACTGAAAAAACATTGGGGGAAAATGGTGAATGCAAAAATTGTATCTCTAGCCATTTGCTCACGTCTCTCAAACTGAAGTTCAAGCACAGCCCTTTCTAATTCATACACACACATACACACACGCACACACACACACACACACACTTTGTTTTTTAAACTTTGCCATGGTCAGAAACCCAATAGTGTAATTGTTTCAGGACAATATTTTCAGCTTTCTCAGCTCCTTTTTGATTTTTCTGAGGAATCCGGTGTACCCATGGCCATAAAAACCAGGTTAGTGCACAGTAGAGGCTTTCATGGCCACTAATCTTGATGACAAAATTATTCAAACAAACACTTCTTGTGTCACCGATATATATTATGTAAAACCTTGTGACTTTGATTATGTGTCTATAATACAGATTAGTCTGTTTGGGTGTTCGGTGCTGACCTTCAATAAGCTGCTAAAGTATTAGCAAGAATTTGCAAGTGACAGGCAGGCAGAGGTGCTGTTCTGCCTAATCCCATTCTCAAAACTCTGGCTATATATGTCTGAACAGTTTCTGCTGCTTTCCTTGAGGCACCAACCAGGTTCTTTCTTTTTCAGCCCCCTCCCAGCCACCTTTATCCCTCTTTCCACTGCTGTAATGTGTCACAAATGTTGGAAGATTTTACTAACCTTATGAATTAGAGCCAGGGAAACAGCAAGAACAAATTTAGAATAGGAGGCAGAGAATGTACCAGCTGGGAGGTGATGCTGTCAATCTCCATGGAGACCTCTTTAGTTACAGCGTTGCTAATTACTCGCACGAATTGTATAGTGCCTGGTTGAAAGCCTGGCCAAGTCAACGGGGAGCTCCAAACTGACTGGCTGTGTCCTGTGCTCATGAGGGATGCACAGGGCACAGCCCCTTGGGGTAACCAGTTATGATTTGCACTGAGGTCTTTCTCCTTGATGACCAAAACACATCCTAAGGAGAATCCAAACACCTTCACCTGATCTTCTCCATGAGGCCAGCTTTTTCTAAAGAAAAGAGCTCTGGAGCTCTTGGTTAGCAGAACAATTTTTTTTTTTTTTCTCAGGCATGCAAGTGAAACATCTCTGTCATCTTGTGAACTTTCCACAGGAGTCTGCTCCTGCAGGAGATGAAGTGGGATAAGATTCCCAGAAGCCTTTTGATTCCAAATGCCTAGACAGGATATGCCTCTATGCAGGATTCAGGCAACTAGTTATATTTGCCCCTTATCTCCAGGATGAACGTGTTTCATGCATTAGGAGAGCAAAGGGAGGGACTGCAGACATGGGCAGAGAAGAATGCAGCCAAAAATTTGGAGAAAAAGCAAAGGCAGTCCCTTTTCTGCAGAGTTTTCCAGGTTAGGATGTCTCTGAGGTCAGAAGGGATTGGGCTGACACCTGGGGACACTGCCACTACCCCAACACAAGCAACAGCCATCCTCAGGGGGAGCAATTTGGCTCCACGACACTGCAGCTCAGGCTTGTCATTACTGGAAGCCAAACTGGCTTTAGGTACTAGTCCACTGAACAATTTCCTCTTGTTATCAAAATCTATTGGACTTCTTAACCACAAGTCCCTGAGCTGATGTACCACACCCCTCAGGTTCCCGGTCCCTGATTTGTTTCTTCAGAAATTATTTATTTGTTCTACAAACAGAAATAAGATTAAATTAACAACTGGGAAAAAAAAATCAGCCACACACCATGCCTGATTTCTAAAGGCATTTGGCTGCCTGAGCAGATCTTTCCCTTGCAGATCACCATTCCCCCAAATATAAATGCCATTGTCCAAACTTCCTGTCAAATTTCACTCCATGCTGCAGACGTGTGCAGCTGTGTGCATGAGTGTGTGCTCACACCTGCTTAAATGTCCCTCTTTAGACACTCAGATCCCTTTGAACCCCTGCAGGATGCTCAGCAGTGCTGAAAATCCATGAGATGGCTGGTTGCAGTGAAATTCAGGGGTGCTCCAGGGTGCTAAAACCTGTCCTGAATCCCAGTCCTCTGTACCATTATCAGCATAGCAATTCCTTCCAGGTGACTTAGTGAAAAAGCTGTCATTTATGGTCAAAAGAAAGATGATGGGTGTGTTCCCTGCAATTCTGGAATTCACTGGAAGGATTTTTTATCTCATCAAAAATAGAGGAACTACTCTTGAGTAGAGCCCTATGCACCCTGCCTCAGGTGCTCATCTTGCCTGGCAGTAGGCAGCTGGAAATGTTTTGCTTCAAAGCTCATTCTCTTTGGATCCTTTGGCAGGAGCAAAGGGGCACAAGGGGCATCTTCAGAGGATGATTTGGCTGTGCTATTTCAGACCCTTGCCCTGGGAGGAGATGCATCTGCCTCTGTGCTGCATGTTTCCCCCCATCAACATGGAGTGTTGGGTGACACAGGCTCAGACTTGATAACATGGGGGTTTGAATTTAACCTAATTCACCTACAGACACTCAGAGGGGGCTTCGATGGAGTGAGCACAAAAACTGGTATAGCATAAACTGCTTCTCCCATGTGACTTCCTCCTTTGAAACTGTCTCCTCTTCCTTCAAAAAGGAAGGTCCAGTGTGAGCCGTACAGTTAGGTTAAATCTAAGTGAATATTTGGCTTGACTTTTAATTCCATCTTTATTCTCCACCAGTCCTTCCATTTCTCTGAGCCTTAATCAGGTAATACCTTTAAATGTGTATGTGCATTAAGTATCATATCTAAAGTTTTTGAACCTAAATCATATTTCTCACACAACTGCAGTTGTGTCCACAATGGCAGTGTTGGTTTAAATTGCCAGAAATGTTATTTTTGTGGGGTGGGGACCGAGTGTTTCAAATATGATTGTACAGCTGTCAGTATTACTGTGTTACTGGGAATTAAGCCTTTAAAAATATGTTTAATCATAACTTTCAGTGACTGAGAAGTTGGTTCAATGGGGAGGAATGGAGTTAGGAGGGGAATGAAACCTGAAATGCAAAGGGAATAAAAAACTTCATAAGCCTTAAGAAACCCAGGAGCAAATAGCAAACAGACAGACCATGGTTTCTCAAAAAAACCAGAAAATAACAAATCCAGAGGATCAGGCACAGTTAGAAGCTTGCATAAAGACATATATTAACACGAAACCAACAAAATCTGGAAAACTTGCTGTGGGAACAAAGACTGGTCCAAGCATCCCTGTGGTTGGTGCAAGGCTGTGATAGCGAGGTGCTGGCTCTGCTGGGTAAAGCCACGGGCTCAGGGCTGTGCCCAAGGCTGGTGAACAGGGAGCACTGAGCACCTGTAAATCACAAAGAAAACAAAACATCACGGATCTGGGCTCCAGGCACAGACTCAGGGCTCAGCACGTTCCCACTGAAGGCCAAGGTCATTTAACATTTGGGAGGCAAAGCGGCTGCTCCAGCCATGAGCATCATGTGCAATTCCCAGCAGTTTCCAAAGGTGCCGATCAGCACGCAGCTGGCACCTGCCCCACACCTGCAGATCCTGCAGGCCCTGCTGCTCTTGGCAGGCAGGTGTGTGTGCATGTATGCCTTGCATAGGTACATGCACAAACCCAGATATCACATGGGAAAGGAGCAGGAAAAGGACAAGTTCTTGGCTCTGTTGAGAGCTGGTAAGTGTGACACCAGTGCCAATAAATGGAGAGGGGACACACGAGTACAAGGGGGTCTGAGGCTCCATGTGTAGGGCATGAGCAGGAGGTTCATGGTGGCGGTGGGGAGCTTTGAGTCAAGTGAACTCGCTGCTAATCCTCTTGCAAACAGCCTTCCTTGAGAGAGGAGATCTCATGACTCCAGGGAGAAGTACATTGTGTAACTAAGCAATGGTGAACCCAAGCTCCATTTAACAAGGCTTGGCACAGGTGCAACAGAGTAGGATACTCACCCCAAGAGAGCGTGAGAGAGAGCATCTCAGTGCATCACCCGCCGGCTTAGAGTCCTTAAAAGCCCTGTGTGGCTTTGGGAGAGGAGCTCAAGTAGAGGGGGAAAAAAGAAAAGGAAAAGAAAAACAAAAAAGCCCGTAACTCCCCAGAAAGCAGCTCCCTGCACTGGGTATCCCTGCACTTGTGTGGAAATGTTGCATAATGTCCCTTTGCACCACAGAGAGCTTTGAAATCTGCAGGATCAAAGCTGTATGGAGACACTATGGATGTGCCAAGACAAATTTAAAGGCATTTCACAATTACCGCAAGAAGCACAAAGCCACACTCCAGGATCCTCTTGCTGTATCACTGTGACATCTAGTGGCAGTGGCATTGGAGAACAGAACAGGAATGGTGTTCCTTGTTTTAGGCCTGTCCCTGCACTCCCCTCCTGAGTAGCTTTTCCCCATCCATCTGAGAGTTGTCTTGTATTATTTTGGAAAAAGCTCCTTTGCCACTAATCTTATGGGATTTTTACAGACGTAAAACAATCGGGATTTAAAGCTTTCACAGTGTGCTTCCTAGAATGTATCAATAGGTCTCCACTTGTGTGTGCCTTGTCTTTGTTTTACAGCTTTATGGGACAGACACTGAAAAATTACAAAAGAGATCATGGGTTAACGAGTGATCATTTAAGATGCCTTCACTGAAAAAGCAAATGAGTTAAAATGCAAATATTCAGGTCACAGCAGTGTCCAGTTAAGGGTTGATCTTCCAGGTCTCTAAGATTTGAATTTGCATTTGTCATCAGGTAAATCTTGTTTGCAAACCATTCTCCAAATCCAGTGTTTTTCATACAGTTTGTTGAGTCTTTTGGTAGCAGCTGGGCAAAATTTTTGTTCAACCTCTTGCATGGGATCAAAAGCATGTGATCTGGTGTGAAAAACTTGCCTCTGAGCCACCGTGTAACCTTTGCCACAGCAGTTAAAAATGTCACTGCTTACTTTTTGCTCCTGCTTTCACGAGGGTAGTTTGCAGGTAGTTTGCTGCATTGCTCTTAGAGAAACATTTGGCCTGTGGGCCTCTGCCTCTCCTGACTGATTAAAAGGAAGATGAGTATTTGTGCTTTGAAGCTTCATTTATATGGAGAGATATTCGGGAACTGTTTGGATGGTGATGCTGCAGGTGTCATCTTCACCTAATGGTCATAACTACCAGAGAAGGAACAGCAGAGCAAAGCAACAGCAACCCAAGCCCTAAATTAAATGGTAGGTTAAAATAATGTCATTAATAAGAAAAGTAAGCAATAAAAGAGAGGCAATGGAAAAAAATCTTAGTGAAAATTGCTCTTTGGTGGCAGACACTGATGCCAAAACAGAAAGCCTGGAGTTAAATGAGCTCCCCAACACATGCCACAGTGATTTAATAAAGAGTGTGAGCAACACACTGGAGAGGGAAGGGCTGGGAACTGGAGGTCCCACAGCTGGAAGTGTATGGGGAAAGCCATGGATTTGAACCCATGCTTGTGGTCCTTTCCCAGCCCATGGCAGCCTCACACCTCGAAGGCAGGAGCCAGGCTGCTGGCTAAAAAACACCCCAAGAAGGGCAAGGCCACCGTTGAATTTGCAGGCAGCCCCAACATGGGAAGAGATGACGATCTTGACTCCTCTTTTCAGAAGGCTGATTTATTATTTTATGATATATATTAAAAGAAAATTATATATTAGAATATACTAAAAGAAGAAAGGATTTCATCAGAAGGCTAACAAGGAATAGAAAGCAAGGAAATTATAATAAAATCTTGTGACTGACCAGAGTCCAAGACAGCTGGACTGTGACTGGCCATTAATTAAAAACAACCACATGAATCCAATCAAAGATGCCCTGTTGCATTCCACAGCAGCAGTTAATTATTGTTTACATTTCATTCCTGAGGCCTCTCATCTTGTCAGGAGAAAAATCCTAGCAAAAGGATTTTTCATAAAATATGTCCATGACAGGCCACAGTGATAGATGATGGGTTGGACTTAAAGACCTTGGAGGTCTTTTCCAACCTAAATAATACTATAAGGTGCTTTTGCCTGCAGGCAGTTTTTACCTGCAGCTTTTTCCCTCTTCTAAAGTGCTCTCTCCCCTCAAGCCCCCCCACATGGCTCAGGATGTCACGGGAGGTAGGATGAACCCATCAGAGGAAACACTCCAGTCTTGGATTTTCACCCTGTCCAGGTCCCCATCTCAGTGCCTGAGGTGGGAGGGCCCATAGAATCACAGAATCATTGGGGTTGGAAAGGACCTCTGGAGATCATCCAGTCCAACACCCTGCTACAGCAGGTTCGTCTGGAGGAGGTGACACACGAATGAGTCCAGGTGGGTTTGGAATGTCTCCAGAGAAGGAGACTACACAGGCTCCCTGGGCAGCTGTTCCGAGCTCTATCACCCCTAATGTACAGGAGTTCTTCCTAGTGTTGAGCTGGACACCAATGAAAAGAGTCTGACAGCATCCTCTGACACTCCTTGGATATATCTGAATGCATTGATGAGATCCCCTCTCAGTCTTCTCCAGACCAAACAGGCCCAGCTCTCGCAATGTCTGTGCATCAGAGAGATGCTCCAGACCCCTCATCACCTTTGTGGCCTTTGCTGGACCCTCTCCAGCGAAGAGAGGGTCCAGGGAAGGCCACAAAAACGGCCTGTATTGAGGAGCCCAGAACCAGACAGAGAACAACAAAACTGGGCCGTTCTTTCCTGTGCTGAGGAGCCCAGAACCGGACAGAGAATACCAGAACAGGGCCGTTCTTTCCTGTGCTGAGATGCCCAGAACCGCACAGAGAATACCAGAACAGGGCCGTTCCCTGCCCGGGGAAACCCCAGCGCTCGCCGCCCGCCCCGGTCTCAAGATGGCGGCAGCCGTGAAGGCCGGAACGGGGCCCCGGGGCGGGAAGGGCCCCGCTCCGCCGCGCTGAGGCCGCCCGGCCCCTCCCGACGGGTTCCAGAGCGGCGGGGAGGGGCCGCAGCCGGACCCGGCCATGAGCGGAGCGGCGGAGGCGCGGGAGCTGGAAGAGCGGCTGCGAGAGGCGGCGGCCCTGGGGGACGTGGCGGAGGTGCGGCGGCTGCTGGGCGCGGGGGCGGACATCGACTCCCGCAACGAGATCAATGGCTGGTGAGGGGCGGCGGCGTCGCGCGGGGTCCGGCGCTGCGGGGGACGAGGGGCAGGCCGGGGTCGCTGCGGGGCCCGGCTCGTCCCCCGCTGCCCTTCTCAGTGGCGGTGTTCGGGGTTCTTGGGCTTGCGGCTCCCCCCCCACCCATCCATCAGGCGCGGGAGGAGGGAGCTGCTTTGGGAACGCAGCTGCTGTGTTTCTTAGTTTTCCCATTTGTAAATACAGAAAAGCTAATCTCGGGAGGCTCGGAGATTTACGGCTAAAGAGGATTCCGATAAAAGCAGGTCGCCCTCCCTCCACCTGTCACTGCGTGTTTGCTCAAGGTCCCCGTCCAGTCGCTTGTGTAGGGGGTCACTCTGCAAGGCAAAAGAGGGCCCTGCCCTGCGTAACTCACAGATTCAGAACTTTAGAAAGTGCCGCAATGAAGGAAACTTTTTTCCCAGTTATCACTTTATGCATAACTTGGATGAGGTAGGACAGGGTTGGTGAGGCAGAGCCAGGCCGATGAATCCCAACCCTTCTGCTTCCTTCCTGCAGGACCTGCCTGCACTGGGCCTGTAAGCGGAACCATGCCCAAGTGGTGTCCTGCCTGCTGGAGGCTGGCGCAGACAAGCACATCCTCACTGCTAAGGGAGAGCTGGCGGCACAGCTAACCTCGAAACCAGACATCCGCAAGATTTTGGGAGGTACAGTTCCCATTTTAAAAATCATCTAGAATTCTTGGTGTAAACAGTAAAACGTTTTTAGTGCTTTTATCTGAAGGAGTAATTGGCAAAAACCTTGGCTAGGACCATTGTATCTCATTAGATAGCTCTGATTTATAACTGGAATTCATATTTGGGCAAATAGATGTGGAGATTTCAGGTAGGAATGCCTTGTGTTCTGGGCTGTGTCACCAAGAAGTGGAAGAGCTGTATGCTTTGGGAAGTGTGCTGCTGCCCTCCTGTTTGCTGTTATTAAGCTAAAGCTGGCATACAAGCTGCCAATAGGGGGTTTCACAATTGTACAGTTTGCTGTGGTCTGACCATGATCAATACTACAAATCTCCTCAAAACGGTTTTATCACTCAGGAAGTTATGCCTTCTGAGCTATTTGTTATAGTGTGACTTGCTGGTATGGTTAATTTTTGCTCTGTAATTCTGCCATCTTACACTTTTCATATGCACAGCAAACCCAGTTAGATGTGTGTGACACTCCTGAACAGCATCCAGGTACTGTGCTCCAGATAAAAATTCTAAAGTGCTTTACCTTTGGAAATGTGCTGTCCTCTGCAATTGAACTTAAATTGCTCTCTGCAGTGATCTGCTCTTACAACAACAGGGCAGGGTTATCCTTCACAAGGTTGCAGCTAAATCATGACTCAGGTTCCAAAAGTTAAGCCTGAAGGAATGGCATGTTCGTATGTGATGCTTTTGCTTTATTTTGGGTGCAGTGTGGGCTTAGTTTGTGGCAAACGACTCACCAGTTTTAACATCTAAACTGTCAAGCACACGTAGATGAACTCTGTTCTTAGTTGTTTTATTTTTCTGTCTGTGAAGCTTTCATGTGTTTCCTGGGGAATAAACACATATCACTTACCTTTTCTCCTAGTTTTTATTCTGGGAGTGAGATATCATTTAGCAGATCTTTCTGAACTGCTTTGACATCACTATTTATGTTCTGTAATCCTTAGGCAGGAATGTCACTTACTGCAGTGCTTTTATCCAAGAGTTGAGTTTGTTTGGGTATTACAGCAAGTAGTCACTTCCTTGAAGAAATACTGGGTAAAATTGCTGGCCTAGGTCATAATAAACTATTTACAGCAGGGTTATTAAGAGCATTTTAAAATTAGATTCAATAAAGGAGTACTGGTCATCCAATTCATTTGAAAGCGCTGGAACAACACTGCTAGAAATGATGTGTCTTTCAAAGGTTACTCCCCCCGCCACTTTGTTATCAAAAAACATAATATACTGAAGACATTTATAGGTTTTTTTTTACTTTACAGCTACTGGCCTCCAAGTGTTACATGCTTCTGGAACATTAGTGTCATTCTTTGATGACCGTGGAATGTGATATAGTTTCAAGACATAGGAAAACTAACTGTATTCAAAATGAGAAATATCTATCCAGTAACATGATGGATTTTTTTCTCTCTCCATCCCCTACCCCTCATTTTTGAACTTCATCAATAGAGGAACAAACTGAATGTCAAGGAGTGAAGGATTTAAATTTATCCATTGTTGCGAACTACTTGGCCAACCCATTCCCTAACATTTACACCGAAGAAAGCATTCCAGGCAGCTTGGCAGAATCCCAGAGTGAAAGTGCTTCCATCTCTTCTGCTTCCCAGAGTGAAACTAGCCCTTGTCCATCGACAGCTCAGGCTGAGAGGATCTGCATACCCACGTCATGCAGCAGCGGCGAGATTTCCCCAGCAGCGGATGCAGCAGCCCGGCCACCCCCTGTGCCCACCGTCCCTGCAGCCGCAGCGTGTGCCAGCCCAGGGGTGCCCCATGGCCCCGGCTGCCCCCTGGCCACGACCCCCAGCCTGGGGCTCTGCTCCCCAGGAGTATCCGGCCAGGCCTTGCCTCTGCAGCCTCACACCTCCCCCAGCAGCCCCACGCCCACCTTCCAGCCCTTTTTCTTCACTGGAACATTCCCATATAACATGCAAGGTAAAGAGGTGCTGGGTCTCATAGTTCTGTTACAGTTACTGGGTGAAAAATGAAGTTAAGTAATCATTTCACTTCAGACTCTAGTAGAATAGAGGCAGAGATGTCGAATTCTGTGGCCAAAAGTGCTCTGAACTTTCTTCTGCTCAGTTATGTAAAATGTCTGTTATACTGTATTTTAACCATGGTAATACTTTGCAAAACAATGGAAAGATCAGTCCATGTAACATGAGCATGTAAATTTTGCACTACATTTGCATCAAATGCAGCTCTGGTAGTTTGGTAACAACTCAACTTAGTGACTGAATGGATCAGTTTCAACAGTGTTAACATGGTTATCCTGTGTATTTTTGCTGGAAGCTTCTGTTAACTGCATAGTATTTCTCAGATCATAGGGATTTTATTAAAAAGCATGAATTCAGAAGATCATAGTAAATACTGCAAATGTTAGTTTTGAGTTTGTTGTCTTTTCTGTTGTTAACCTTTTAATTGTTTCTCTGTCAGAACTTGTACTTAAGGTCAGAGTCCAGAACCTGAGAGACAATGACTTCATTGAGATTGAACTGGACAGACAAGAATTGACCTACCAAGATCTGCTCAGAGTGAGCTGCTGTGAACTGGGTGTTAATCCAGAGGAAGTAGAGAAGATCAGAAAACTACCCAATACACTTCTAAGAAAGGTAAGAATAGAAATGAGAGATTAACTTGACTCTTTACTTTGCAGACCTCAGAGAATGTATTGTTGCACAAAGATTGGCAAAATGTCACTTTTGTTGAATAAAAACTGACAGATTCAAAGGGATGCTGGACCTATCTTAAAACTTCATCATAACTTGTTTAAAAATAGTCTCGTCAAAATAGGCAGAGTATTTTAGCTCCTAAAGCATATGGAACTATTACAGCTTGACTTTTAAAAAATGTATCAGAAACAGTGCATTTAGGGTGCTTTAAAAGGACGTAATTGCCAAGTACTACTTCACTGTCTGCTTGCTTAAAAAGAATTAACAGTAGGGGGAAAAACTCCACAAATTGGCATATGAAGAACTTAAAGATAATGCTGTTAACAAATGAAACTGCTCTTCTGTTCCAAAAATGTATATTTCAGAGGTCTGTAGATGAAAGTGGTCACAAGTCTTGGTTAAGTGACATGCACAAATACAGCCAAATCATAATGAAATTAAAGGAGAAGAAAAAGTTTGAGGAGAAAAACCAAACAAACCTGCTACACTTCTAATGAGTATATGTTGGTAGGATTTTTTTTTTTTTATTCTTTATTGCTATTATTTGGGATGATATCCCTGGAATTCTTAGTTTTTAATTATATATTGCTGTTACTGGGAACGATGTCCCTGGGAATTATAGTTATTTTATAAATAACAACCAGCTAGTAATAATAGGAGTAATAATGTTGTTCTCTCTGTTCCTTACAAGGACAAGGATGTTGCCAGACTCCAGGACTTCCAAGAGCTGGAGCTGGTCCTGACGAGAAGTGACAGCTCTCCTTTCCGGAACGCTGCGGCTGCGCTGATGGAGCAGCCGTGCTTCAACAGCAGAGCATCCAAGCTGACCTACTGACCCTGGCAGCTGCATCTGCAGTGGCAACACCTGCCAGTGACAAGTGCTGCCCTTTGGAAGGCAGTGACTTAAGTGTGTGTAAAACCTTAAATTATTATTAGGGTTACTATTTTAACTAATATTTTATATTTAATATCCTGTTTGCTTTTATTTTTTTTTACTTGATACTGTATTCAGGCAAGAGATACCTCATTTGTACAGTAAAATCACAGGTTTCCAGTGTATTTGAAGTTTATTGGTTGTATCTGGCAGTGCAGGGCATGAAAGATGTAAATTATTGATATGAAAATTTTGTTAAGTACACCCACTCTGACCAAGTAAGACTCATAGAAGGATTCACCACATTGTATGTCTGTGTGTGCTTCCGCATTAAATTAGATGAAAGAGACACATAATGGATAGCTGCTCTCTAAAAATGTGAATGTGCAAGTCCTTAATCTCTTGCCCCTCACAAACACTCACCAAGATGGTTTGTCTAGAGATACTTAATGTTCAGAAGTGGCAGGAGAAATCCTTTTACTGGGCTGAAAATAACTGGAATAAGCATGTCTGTATTTAAATGTTTATTTCCCCTGTGAGAATATTGTACCTCCACCAAAAAATATGAAAGCCTCTCTTAAACGTTCATATTGAGTGCCCTTTCAAGAGAAAGCCTTTGTTTCAGATGGGGAGGGACCCCCAATCTGTGTCCGTGGTTTTATTTACTTTCTTACCGATGTGAGCCTGTGCATTACTCACACCAGGTGTCAGTATTGTCAAGACAGGAAAGCTCTCTGTGGCCCTCCCTTGTACACCAGTTCCAAGGGAGATGGTTGTTTCTGCCGTGTGAAAAGCACAGCAGGGTCCTAATGAGAGATCACAGGTGGAAGGAACATAGAATGCTTTTGTGAGCCACTAGATGGGAAAACCACCACCAGTAAGTAACTAACTTGTAACTTTACATCCTGCACAGTCTACTGTCACTGTTACATTGCCTTGCTTTAGCCAGGTGAGTACTGAAAGGGCTGAATGTCTCCAGGTGCTTTCAACCTTTCCCCCCCCCCCCTCTTCTTTGTGGAGAGTGAAAAAAAAAACATAACTCTGGTTAAGCTACAGACTGTTTAACTTGCATTTAAGCAAGTCAGTAATGGAAAAATTCACCTGTGGGTTAAAATACTAAGTCACAGCATTCCTGGAGTATTAAACAGCCTGAAGCTTTCCTATATTAACATGGCAGCCTGGAAAGTAACCCTTTTGGAGGCTGTTTTCTTTTTTACCAAAAAATACAATGCGGACCTTTGCACCAAAACCCTTAAATGGGTCCTGAGGCGGGTGGAGGGCTCAGGGATTTGCTTTTTCTGCATGAGCTGCTTTTTCTCCCCTCTGCTCCCCCCCACCCCAAACTATTGATTTTCCTTCCATTTCTGCTTTATGAAGCTTCAGGCAGAGTTTCTGCACAGCTGATGGATGCTGTGTTTGTTGTTGATCTGGACTGCAATGTTGACAGTCAAACTATAAATAGTACAGCACCATGTTCTAGTAGAAGCAGCATGGCTGTCACCCTCCCCATGTCTTGCTTTAGCCTGGAAGACTCTCTCAAGCTGCTGCACACCGAGAGAAGACAGAAATTCCTTCTTCCAGCAGAGATACTTGACTCTGGGCTCAGGATTTCACCAAGTTACTTAAGCTTAAAATTCTTGCTTATTTCAGTCAAAAAAATTATTGTCCTTTCCTCCGTGTTCCACACCCATCACCTCAACTCTGCTAACCTCCCATTCTCAATCCTGGTTTTTCTCCAGCCAGGAGCTGAGAGAACTAGTTATGTTTAACGCCAGATTCAACTCCTGGGAAGCTCAAGACTCTGACACAGTATGAAGTAAAACTTCTTAACTAAGGTTCCTGCTTTGTTTTTCTTGTAAGACAGGAAAGAAGGTTCTGTTTTAACAATTGTGTATTTATCTCTCCAGCATAGCTTGGAGGCTAGCTTAGATTATGTGCAATAACAGTGTGAAAAACAGTAGTGGTTAAATGGTTCAAAATTAGTAAGAGTATCTAATTTTTTTCCAGTTCCTTTATTTAGGAAGTCAGTGTAAGGACTGTCTCCACTAATTACTGAGCATTTTGCTAGAGGGCAGCTGGTTTAAAAAGCTTTATTTGTCTAGTTTCCACCAAGAATAACAGTTATGTGTTAAGAGCTAAACTCATAAATCTAACTGTAATAACACTATATCTATGCATTAACAGAAGTATTTTTGTATGTTTTATGCAGTTTGATAAACTCTAGGGCACACTAGTTATGTTAGCTGGTTTTTGCTGGGCTTTTTCTTTAAACAACGAACCGTTGGAATGATAACTGAGATTAAATTTACAAAACTGTTTATCCAAGGATGCCTTTTGTTTGCACTACAAACGTGTACTGAACTGACATTGCTACTCTTCACTTAAAATAAAGTATAAGTAATTTTAAGTACTTTGATCTCTTCCTTTTTCAGGGTAGGGAGTAGACGGATGTGAGGAGGATAACTCTAAAGTGGACAGGATGCTTAAAATTTTAATGCAACTTTGAAAAATCATAGGCCAGTACACTTTTAACACCTAATAAAGACTGTCAGGCTGTCAAAACCAGTATAGAGAAAGCATGTCAGAGGTGCTTACTGAAATCAGCTACTTTTGCCTAGCATTCCTAAAAAATCTGGGATAATATTTATCCTGGGCTTAAGCTCTGAAGATACTTCTCACAAAGATGAATCTCTGTGGAGATGTCTGAACAGTCAAATCTGGAGGAAGAAAGGCGCTGTTTCCTATGTTCTGCAAAACAGAATTTTCCTTCATCTTCAAAGCATTAAAGACTCCCCATGAGACATGTGAGAATCTGAATCCCAGGCTAATCTATGAGAGATTTTATAATTTTTATCATTTTTAGGTTCCTCATTTTATCATTTTTACTTTTGCAAAGTAAGGGGAAATGCAAATCCTGTAACAAGTAAGTGCAGTGGAAGGTACAAGACAAACATTTTCACTGCTGAAAGAGGCTGAGTCCTGTCTCCCAAGTTTCAAAAGGAGGAGGTGTTCATCTAATGTCTCCAGTTAGAATTTAGTTATAATTTCACTTGCTCCCACCTTATTTTTTCCCAAAACCACCACACCCAATCTCCATCCCCTGTGCCCATGTCTGGTTTAGAACAATAAAAGTCAAAAAAGGAACATGGCTGTCTACATGTGGTATCAAAACTAGCACTAGTGACCAGAGTAGATGCAGATTCCTCCCAAGTGCACTTCCACACACAGGCCAAATAAATCAGCATAAGTTACAATGGTGTTCTGTCCATGTCTGACTTTGGTTACATATACAGTCAAGGCCTGAATACTAATGGAAAAGATAATGCTCTTATTAAAGAATGTAAATTCATTGCCTTACAGCCAGAGCACTGACTAGTACACAATGCAGTTCTTTTCCAAAAAGAACCACTCTTGCTTGCACTACAGCTTCACAGGGAAGCAGGAAGCACATTTCCCTGCCTGTGTGTCTGTTCTGACCAACTGCACAGGGCTGTTAATCAATACCCCAAACCAATATTGCAATGCAAATGTGAAGCAGTCTGAATGCCAGTCTCAGCACTGGCATTTCTCTAAACATGCTGTCAAAGTTGACCTGTTTTATAAAGAATTAATACTGCCATTTTTATTGCAAGATTTCTGTAATTTCTTAACCTACTGCAGCAAAAGGCACTTTCTGGAGAAGACAGTGAACCCAACAGCAGCTAACTGCTGCAAAAGTAAGCCTGAAATTAAATCCTGATAGAACCAAAAAAAACCCAAACCAACAAACAGCACAGAATAACTAAGCATCCAAATTAATGAACTAAGCTTGAAGACACGAGAAATTTATTAGGAAAGAAGCTTATTTAATATTAAATGTTCAATGACAGAGACAATCAAATTTGTAACAGAAATTCAAAGATACTTTATTTCCATTTCTCATATATCAAGAAGCTAGGAATTGCTTAGTTGTAAAAATGGGATTCATTTTAGTTCAATTCACACAAATACTAAACATTTATTCTTGTGTTTTAAAGTCCAAGAATGAAAACTTGCAATTAAACACTGAGCAAGCCATGTGTTCAGGTTATGTTGGTTTCTTATCTTAAAAAGTCTTAAAGAAAAAGAAGGATACAGGACTTATATTCTCAGTAGCATATGTGCTATTATCAACACATCTTTTTGAACTCTGGGAGGAAACACCAGTCCTGAATTAAATTTTATTAAAAAAAAATCTAACTCAACTTTATATTTTTCTATGCCACTACAGCTTTCTTTCACCTCATTTAAAAGCAGATCTTCAGTTTAAGCTGTCTTCCACTATCTTCGCAGACTCTTCACATAGTAGTCCTATAATGCAAAATTTTGGGAGAACAGACGATTAGACAGCATTAGGAGCATTTTGTTTACCATTCCTATACACTCGCCCAGTTGTTAGCTGTCATCTTAACTCTACAAAAACATCACCATTGAACATGACTGGCATTAGAAGCAATGATGTAGCATTAATGGTTTAATATCAACATTAAATGTTTAAGAGTTCCTAGCATACATAATGCAACTACAGTAACAAATTATATTGCAAGAAGCTCATTTATCAGCTGTCACCTCCACTGTTAGTTCCTTATTTCAGGAATACAACTAAAGACCTTCTGTAAGAAAGCTATGTCGAGAGTGGGGAAAAAACTTCAAGTTACCCTTTCAATACATAATTGCCTATTGCTTAGCTGCTTAATTTCCCACAAATAGTTTCCAGCATACATTCCTGCCATCAACACTGCCATCATTTGGTGGCAGCTGTTTCTGCACTTATATCTGCCTTACAAGCCTGTTACCAGCCATTCCACTCTTCTGTGCTATGGCTGACTGCAAAGTCTCCTACACAGTAGGAAATATTAAGCACATACCTCTTAAGGACTTGAATTGCATTGAAAGTAACAAGGCGAATATTATGTAGTGTTTATTGCATTTTAAACTCTTTAAAGATATCTAATTCTGGGCAGCACTGCATCCCTACACACAGTTGAAAGAAAATTCCATTCTGTTAACATCAGATTTACAGTATTCACACAATACACAAAAAGTCCTTTTCACTAGCTTCAAAATCAAAAACACAACAGTAAGCTTAAAGATTACAGGCAACAGCATTCAAACATGGATGTGGGTAGAGAAAGGAGTACCTGGCATGAGTACCTGCTTAGTTTGACTGAATCCTTGATTTTTAATTTGGCTTTTCATGGGCCGCTCACAACACCAACGCTGTGTGAGGTATGGTAGTCAGCTGCAATAATTCATAAACCCTACACTTCCATCAATCCAATGCTACTGGCTCTCGAGTTACAGAACAAACTGCATTAGAATGCAAGGCAATAAAGCAAAAAAACTAGAAACATCCTTGACAAAGAAATACTAGCAGTTTATATGAAAACAAAGTAGTCCAACATGTGCCTCAAATATTAAGTATTTAAGCAAAAGTTTCTGCTGATGTACCAACACAATATGGACTTAAATACAAAACCAGTTCAATTAAAAAAAAAAAGATAACAAAATCCCTAAAAATAAAAAAGGATAATTAATTTTTCTATGGTGACTATATTACAAATATGTCCCAAAGAGGCACACTAATGGGGGCATGAGTCTGCTACAAAATAGCTGAGACAAAACAATGTACCTCAAAACGTTTTGCAGGACTACACTGTCATTTCCTTCAGAAGGTGCTTTAGTTTGTCTTCTTACTTGACTTAGTTCCATCTTCATCTGTGCATACTTACGCTGCACTGTTAAACAGTAACAAAAAGCCCTAATCAAAGTTTGAAATAATGCACTTACCTCTGTCTGATCTGAGGTCATATCAGATCAGTTTTAATTGGACTGAGTGTCACCTTCAGATTTAATGTCTTCATTGGTCCCATTGACCTCATTCTTAGTCTCACTCTCCTTCGAGTCTGTATTTGTGTCTTCACTCTGTTTTTCTCGACTACTGGACTTCATACTACTTTTTTTATCATCAGATCCCCTCTTTTCTGCCATGAAAGAAGACATTGACCATGGATTTCAAAGTAAAAACAAACATTGCACACGTGAGATATATACTGCATACAACATGGGACAATTACATTCTATAGCAATAAGAGTAATACTCAAAAAGTTACAGAAATAGGCTTCAGACTACCATGCTGGAATGGAGAGGGGACAAAATAAAGGTAGAAGGAGACAGTATAGGGTGGGGGAAGAGGAGAAAGGTCAGACCTCCTAACAGAGGCAGCTACTCAGCTCTCTGTCAAAACGAACAAATTGGAGGTAAAGAGGTTAGGCAGATGTGTAATTATGGTGCATGGCTTCCTTACTTATTATGGGACTCTTCTGGTCCCCACATTTTGATTTCTGATTGTGTATGGCTTGCTTTGGTTTATAATTTTTGTTAGTTATGGTTCTTGAAAAGGAATCAGAAAGGAGTGGTGGACAATTATGCTTGACTGCATAATCAAAGAAATTTATACTTGCCAATTAAAAACCAGCAATCTCAAACTATCAAATACTTTGGGAAATGATATTAAGCACTGACAGCTTTGAAGGTGGAGATCAGTGATGACCAAAATTAAATTTGAAGTTGCACATTTGTCAGCATTGTTAATTCTCAATTTTATAAAAACAGCAGTCATTTATAAACAACTCATTAAAAGGCCTTGGGGAGATAGCTTGGAAGATATATAAAAAGCAATTTTTTTTCAAAGGCAAAGAAACAGCAAGCTGTGGGGGAAGGAGCCCACAATTTGATAATGAATTGGGAAACTTACTGAAGCATTTGCTACACTAAAAACTCAATCTTCAAAGAAGGAAGGAAGCCAGAAGTAAAAATATTTCCATGGGAAGAAAAACATTCAGTATTAGAGCTGCGTGCCTCATCTGTAAATTCAGTATTTGCAAATTTAATAAAAATACCAATTCCTGCTGTATTATTTCACACCATAATATTCAACTCTTGCTCAGTAAAGACACTCTGGAGAGAAAAAAGAAATCCAAAAAACCAACCTCTCAGATGTCATCACACAGAACAACATTCATGCTCTTTTTTCTGATTATTCCCTGCTATCTGGGCAATCAAAATAAATAATATAAATAGATAGATATATCCCTGACACAGGAGCACACAGATGGAACACTCTGAAAAAGCTATTTAAAACAACATTATCACCTAGACTGGCATAACACACTTTTATATTCCAGGATACAAAACAAGAAATTAAGCTTTAAGAGAGCAGCAACATTCCAACTTCTTTGTTTTATAAGACTACCAAAGGATAAGGTAAAGTCCTCACAGAGAAATGAGGGCAACTGCCTAATGACCACCAGTAGTGAGGATTCACCTGCAGCAGCACATCCAGTGCAGGGTGCCTGGAGCAAGCACACGGCAACATTACCCAGCTCACTGAAGGACTAAGTCAGTTTGGGTCTGTCTGCCCTCAATTTGGCAACTCGGCAGGTAGATTGCACTCTAACTAACCTTGTTAAAAAGTCTTCTTTTTGTGTCTTAAAGGTATCTCCGGTGCACACGTGGATCCACTGAGGAATAGTAGTCTTGTTTCCCCGCAGAGGACTAGTAGTCAGTCCAATAATCTTATCTTCTGTCCTATGTAGATATGGTAGATCTTAATAGCCCTATGGATGTGCAGTGTGCAGGGTTTTGTTCTGTCTTGTTTGTGTCTTGAATATGGTCAAGAGGATAATTTTGTTCAAGGTTAAAAAAAACTGTGGTATGAAAGATCAAATTCTTCTAAAAATTTTAGTATTAAAATAGGTATACCATACCAAACCTCCAGTTTGCCAAGCAGAACTGAAAAAGTGTATTCAACAAATAGCCCAATAACTTTCCAACCCCTAGAGTATCTGCAAGAAGTTAAGTTCCCCCACTGTATTTTTAATCAGTAAGAGAAAAAGCATATAAAATTAGTTTGCTGTTGGAACTGGATGTATTATTTCAGCTGTAATCTATTAGGTATAATCACATTCATACTGACTTTGCTTCCTGATTAAACACATGCACATTTTTCTGACTGAGTTTATGTGGGCAACTGAGATGTGTTTTATGAGAATTCTTATCATGACAAAGTGAATCGCTTTACTGTTCAGAAAATCAAACATAATATCCAGTATTACTGAAGTGTTCTGGTAGTATTTGCTGAGGTTTAATCACTAACATTAAAACATGATCATAATTATTTTTATATAAGTATCAGAATCCAGATTAGGGAAGACAGACAGCCAAGCCAAAGTGGTCTAGAGGCCCATTCCAGTATTAACTCTTCATAAAATGAAGGTACTTGGAAAATAATTTTTGTTTTATTAAAACCCCCTATTTATTCCATCTGCTCTGAAGTTTGTTTACTTGAACAGTAGGTGCACTCTACTGGTTTATATTAAGCTAAGGCTCAGCTGGTGTTTACGGCTGGTGGCTCCTTTCTTTAGCAAAGATATCTCTGACACTGAAATCTGTGTCACAAAGCAAGTGCCCCATTTTTTGCTTTTTCTTTTTTTTTTATAACCTTGGTTGCCGTCTTCTATGGTATCTTAGTGAACAAGAAACCAGGACTTCTGAATTTTCAGTGTGGGACTAATTTAATGTGCAATTGTACACAAGTCTTGGTAAACTGCTCCTTGGGGTTTTTTTTGTGTTAATATTCATGTTTATAAAGCAGTCTGAGATATCCAGGTGAAAGGCACTACCATGAGTAGTTACAGCCTTTGCTGCTTACTTTTACAACTGCAGATCAGTGGTGGCTAATAAAGACAAGTAGATTCTGAAGACAAGATTCCCAATGTAGTAAGTTAAGATTTAAATTTGAAGTTACTATTGTGCAAAAGCTAGACACTTCAAATACATGAATCTCTAAAAGCTTTATTCTTAACTACCTATCTACAGCGCCACATTGCAAATATGACAATGCAATGGTGCTTACAGCTTCAGTACAGAAATTCAATGTTGCCTTAGTAATTACTATTGGGTTTGGTTTTTTCCCTCCTTCCTTCCCTCCTCTTTTGTATTTTTTTCTGTTAGAAGACTTTCCCAACAAAGGGAAAAAATCACAAACTTCTTCAACAGTACAGTCCTGTTCTAAGGCTTATTTGTGCTTTTACAAATGTTAGGATGGCACAGTCAAAAAAAAGTAATTGATTTTCCCAGGTGGGATTTTTCATCACAGCTCATAGCACCACCTCACTGTTCTCATTTCTGGCGGAAGAAAGCAGCAAGAAGAAAACAAAACAGCCAGCAAGGAAATTAGTCAAGTTAAAATTAAAAATACTTGAGACGTTGAAGAGAGTTCACTAGCTCCTCTATTTATGGGAAGATTAATGAAAGAACTGAAAAGCTCAAAACCAGACCAAATTTAAAGAAATAAGAAAACAGTTATTTATATGCATAGATAACAAACATTCAGGAGAATAGGACATTCTTCACCAAGTACCAGAAATCTGTTCATAAAGCAGGCAAAAAAATCAGGTAAGAATAGTAACAAATGGACACATACAGGCTACAACGCTGAATCTGAGTTTAAAGCCTGCACATCATTTCCACTGCCAATGAGCAAGCAACAAAACCCACTCTCTTACACGGCAAAGGAAAATAAGAGAAGAATCATTACTGAAGGTGTCCCATAATATAAGCCAGAATAATTGAAACAGTTCAAGGAAGTCAGGGAAGAGAAATACATGAAGCATCACCAACATTTTGGCAACTAATCCACTGGATAAATACAGAGAAGGGTCAAGCAGACAGGCCTATGCAACCCAGACACATGCACAGAGCACCTTTCATTCCAGAGAACCTCAAAAGTACCTTAGAAACACAATTGTTTCATCCATTACTGATGATCAGCCCATGAAGTGGGGTGGCTGTTTTGGACTGGCCATTAGTCAGCTCCCCACCAGAGCCAGAAGTATTACGTTCCTATAGAAGTTCCAAAAGACTTTTAAAGGGGGAAATTTAGCAGTGAATTAGTATCTTCTTCTCACAGAATGTGAATCTACAGTGTTCTCACTGTAGCTCTTTGTAATCCTACCTAAAGTTTCTGAGCTTCAGCCTCTGGTCACCGTGAATGCTGTGATACATGGCGCCTACAGCTACAAAACTGTTTCAAAAACTAACACAGCTTTCTGTTCAGACTCACCTGAATACTGACAAAGCAAGACTCACTTTGCTTAAACAAAAAACAAAAAAAAAACAAAAGGAGAAAGGTGCGGGGGGAAGAGCAGGAGACTGGGGAGAAGGCATGAATTGTCATTTAGAGCATCACAGGGATTCTGCAGTATTTATCTTGAACTGCATTTATAGATTGGGGAAAAAAACTTAAAAGCACTGTTAAAAGAATAAAGGAAACATGATAGTGTTGGGAATTAATAGGTCATACAGGTGAGAAGCAAGGTACCAGCCCCCCACAAAACATGTACCTGCAAAGGGTAATTGCAAATATCCACTACAAGTAGGAATATAAGACATTCACTCTTAGAAAATTATGTTTACAGGCTTATGCTTTTCTAAAGGTAAACAGGTCTTAAAATATATAAAAATCCTTGCACACTTCATCTGCAGGCAAACTGCAACAGGTAAGAGAAGGACACTGGGGTGTAGGTATGCACACACATGTAGTGACAGTAACTGGGAAGAACAAAATCCTTCAAATTGCTAACAGCAACACACACACCTCTCAGAATGAGGTCTGATTTGGTACTAAGAACTTTCAGGCACTCACTGAAAAGCTAACAGCTTTTGAGACTCTAAGAAAAGATTCATTTCAGAACTTGCTAAGAACTCAGTCCTTACACAAACATACCTTTTTCTTTTGACTTCCTGTCTTGTTCTCTCTCTCTGCTTTTGCTTCTGTGCTTGTAGGATTTTCGATCCCGGCTTTTTGACCGTCTCCTGTCCCTACTACGAGACCTGTGTTTCCTTTCTGATCTATCATGGCTTCTGCTTCTCTTCCGATCACGACTCCTTAACATTCAGACAGAATTTCAAAACGTAAATCTCAGCTGCTATTCTCTATCTCAGAATATACAACAGTAAAACAGCAGCACTTTAAAATACAGTGATTGCCTGCAGAAACCAAATCTTAATATATTGTATAGAAATGTTTCCCAGTACATAAGAAATATGCCTCTTTATTTACTGAAACACTTAACTACATAGTTTAAAAGTATCTACAACCATGAAATAAAGACTAGCTGAAGGAAGAAACAAGAAACCGTATTTTTGGGGAGCATTCTTTGTTTGCTGAAAGCTCCCTCATAAAGCCGCTTCCACCACTATGGGTTCATCTTCCAAAAATGGAGAGAAGACAGTGACACTCAGCAAAAACCTGCTTATCCTTAGAACCAATAAGGTATGTCTTCACTTGAGAAGAAACACCTAAGTGAAGCTAACAAATCATTGATGTTACTCAGGCTGACAGTAAGTCCCCTTTTACCTTTTGGAAATTTACCTGAAAATACTTAAGAGACACACAGACACACACAGAGGTACCTGCTTCGTCTTCTGTCTCTGCTTCTTGACCTTTTGTGGTCTCGTGAGCGGCTGCACCTCCTGTCAGATGTCCTGCTGGAATGCCTGCTCCGTGAGCGGCTCCTTTTACGTCTCTCTCTATCACGAGCCCTCTCTTTCTCCTTTTCCTCCTCTTCACGTCGTCTCTTCCTTTCCCGCTCTTCTCTTTCCCGCTCCCTCTCCTTCTCCCTCTCTTCTCGTTCTAGCTTCTCTTTTTTCAACCTTTCATCACGGTCAGGCTCTTCTGTTCTTTTTCGTAACTTTTCCTTAAAAAAAGAAGTTCACAGGAAGAAATGAAGACTACTCAAGACACTTAAGCTTACAGATTCTGAGGATGTAAAAGCCTAAACTTTTAAAACAGGTCTGTTTTATCTTCCAAACAAAGGACAGTACTTCCTAAAATCCCTGAAATGCAAATCCTTTGTCTTGCAGAACCTTTTTTTGCTTGTCACTCTCACAACAGAGGCCACACTACATTTTCTTAAAAAGACCATAAAACTTCCAACCTAAACCAACATCGTTGCTTGTGTCTATGTCACAACAAATTACATCAGTGAAAGCACAGTGCAGGATTCCATTTCTTGGGAGTATTTCACCTTCTTGAGAAAATTCACTGGACAGCCTTTTATGTACATCAGGAAACCTCCAAGCACTTTTCATTTCAATAACTAGAGGAAATACTTACTTTTAGATCTTCTACAGTAGCTTTTATTTTGGCATAACCCATGTGCTGCTTTCCCATTAAGTGGTCATCTACCCTCGACTGTGCATCTCCTACAATTAAAAAGGCTCCACAAACTTCACAAACTTCCATTTGTTTTTCCTGGGCTGCAAAGCTCTCAATTGTCTGAAAAAGAAGAATATTTGATACAGCAAAAGAGAAGTTTTAGTCAGTGAAGAGGTTTATAAGTCTTTGTTACTGTTGTCAAATCCCAAGCTCTACTGAAAGTTGAAATCACATCTGCCTGCTTTATCTTTGGTGCACTGCACCCCATCACAGTAAAGAGGGAGAGAAGAGGCCACCCTATGCCCATTCCCACATGGAAGGAGCCCGTGAAAAAACACAGAACCATTACTCACTGCATTAACATGCACACAGTTGTATCTGCAGCTTCCTTGCAGTATCAGAAAAATTAAAGTTTTAAGTTTTTCTTGTAAAGCTGTTTTAAGATATCTTTGGCATCAACTGAAATGTCAGGAGCTGCAGAACTACCATGGAATACAACTCAAGGAATCAAAAGGCTAGAATACTACCTCAAGAAAAACAAAAAGAAAAAAAATACTGGCTTCTATTTAAAAGTATGGTGGTCAAATTAAACCACTTGTTTCAACAGACATATGAGAAGTACACTGAAATTTCAACATAAGCCCAGGTTCATGAATCATACAGCATGGACATAAACATGCTGTGTGCAACATTTAAGAATTCTTAAAAAAAAAAAAAGTAATTATGCCTATCAACATTTTTTCAAGTTTTTACTTCATTAAGTATACCCCAAAAAGTTAAAACTAACAATAGTCCCACATATATATCTCAAAAAGTAACCACATTTAAAAAAAATTAAGGTATTCATCACATCTTTAATATGCTTCATTCTCCCACAAATCAAACACTTGTTAAGAGAACACATCAAACATTAAAATGCATTCTTAACTAACAAAAGAAAATAATAAAAACCACACCACAAATAAAGTCAAACAAAGCTTTATATGTTCTTAATTTCTTAAACAGCTGTTACAAAACCCAATCCACCAATTTTTAAGCATGTTTCAAATAACACACACGCAAAACTATCCCTATTAAATATATCCCTATTTTAATAAAAAACCTTAAAGCAAAACAAATTAAGTCCTTTCCCAATTAGTCACTTAAAGCAAAAAGTATGCTTCAATCTCTTCAAGTAAAAAAACTGAGTCCCAATGAAAAACATCAAACCATATCACACCCAAGAACATGTTAACAAGACAAAGTTCAAATTAACCTCCTCAAAACTATTACACCTTTAAAAAAACTTTTGCTATGAAAGCATTTCTACTAGAATTATCAGTTTTTTTAACAAAAACAAGATCTCTTAATTATAAACAAAACCAACAACAAAATTTTCAAACTTTTAATCCTTCCAGCCATTGTTTCAATAAATTGTAATGAAGAACTCTTCAGTGTTATATAGAGCAACAAGAGCTCTTAAAATATGGTACAGACATAACTGAACTTAAGAATTCCAATTGAATTCTTAAAACAAGAATCTCAATTTGAGATTTAATTAAATGCCAAAATAAAATCTTTAAACTTAAGCTTCTTTTTTATTAACAAGAACTTGATACTTAACACATTCCCTCTGGTTTATGTAGCTCTGAGAGTCAGCCAGATGCTGTCACAGCCCTGACTCAAGCACTTTCTGTAACAGCTTCTCTAACAGTATAATTCTAGTGTAGAGGTCACAGGGCAAAGTTTAACTGAGACCTCAACTAGAGGAAGGTGAAAGCTCTCCTCCAGGACTGCTGGGTGAGTAATTTCATAATTTGTGTGCAGGAAGCCCACCCCCAAGATAGAATGCCTAATCAATACACTGGATTAACACAGCCAAACGTCCTGTTACTATGCAATGAATTCTACACAGACCTTGCATGCCTTCAGTGGAAGGACATGGTTATTTAGAATGTACTGTGCACCAAACTTTGATATGTCTCACAGAACTACGAACACATGACTTACTGAAGTCGTAGACCTCAGCAGCTCTCTCTCTTCCTTTAACTGTTCAACAAGTTTCATCATTCCTTGTGCTTCTTCCACCTTTCCTTCTGAACCTAGTTCTTCAATCTAAAAGGCAATAAAAACATTAAAAGTTTATTTTTTGATCAAGTAACAAAAGCAAGTGATCTCTCTCATGGGGATTAAAAACCTCTCACCTGTTGAAGCAGTACATCAATTTTGTCAGTTAACACCTGAATCTTCTCTTCGTTTTTACCGGTAGGTCCAGCTCCCTGTAAAAAGTGCAAGAGTGACTTGGGGCTTTTTTTCTTTCCTTGTTGTTTTTTTTTTTCTTTTTCTTTTGTTAAAATAGCTTAAACACACAAATGTATGTCTTCTCATATTCCAGAGACACTTTGGGAATAACTTCCCCAGGCCTCTTCTCCCATGAGAAGCTCCTAATAATAGTCTAGTCTACTATAAAACACTCCACGACACAACTTACTCCACCCCTGTTAAGTCTAGTCACACTAATTCCTCCCAGTTCAACAAAAATGTTCAAGATCCTGGCCCATAAAAAGCAAGAAAACTGTATTCAAAGTCCTAACTTTAAACTCTGACACTCCCATGCAGCTGTTACATATCTTTGCAGACATTTGATTATGACTCAGAGGTTCTGTACACTTTACATTTCAAACTCTGAGTAAAATGCAAAAGGAATCTCACTTCAAAGATGTACTTGTTAGCAGTGTCCTCTCTGCAGGCTGCTAGAACAGACTTTTCGCTGCACTCCCACCTCTGCTCCACAAGTGGCATCTCTCAACTTGACACTGTCCACAGCTCCTTCTGAAGCAACTGGACTTTGTACAGAACAGTGAGGTGGGGCAGCAGAAAGAGCAAGGCTGTCCTGGCAGTCACAAAACTCAGAGAGCACAGGCCACAGACACTGCTCCAAATCCATCATGGGGAGAGACACAGCTTGCTAGTGCAGGGAGGGAGGAATGTGCAACTAGAGGAGAGAACATAAACTGAGGTTGTCAGGGTAAAGGCAACAACTGACAGGTAGAGAACAGATACTCATTCTGAGGAAACAAGAGACGGTGAGAACAGAGAGGGCTCTTGGTGACTCTGGAGTCACCTGCCTTGTCTATTAATGCCAGATGCAATCTGCTGGCTAACAGGCAAAAAATCTTAATTCATCAGGAATCTTCTGGATAACACTAAGTTTCATCTGAATAGGTAAGACCCTGAAGATCCTATCTACAGGAAAAGCTGCCTCACTGACTCCTGCAGACTCACCCCAGAAGACTGTTGGTTCTGTGAGAGAGCCAAACGAGCGTGGCCCCTCCGGATCCTGCGCTCCACCTCTGCAAGCAAGCTCTGCAAATAGCGCAGGAAATCCCTCTCATAGCCCACCTTCATGAATCGAGAGCTCTTCTCATACCTGAGAAAAGGTTTTAAAAATGAGAGCTCACATAAATCTGTAATAGATGAAAACTAAGTAACAAGACACACAGTATTATAAATTCTTGCTCACAGTAAGAGAATATGATATATTTAAATAAGTAAATTTTTATTTAAATAAAAATTTAAACAAACTTTTGCAAATAAAAAGAGCAAGTAATTCGTAATGTTTGGGCTGCTATTAACAAATTGCAAAGATACCAGAAACTCCATTTACTTTAACATATCAAACAACAAACTTACTGTTTGCGTAGATTTTCATCATGAATTTTTTCACAAGGACCTAAGAAGACAACACAAAAAGCTTAAGTTTGCATTCCTAAATGTTGTACTCATATTCCACCAACATTTGTTTGTGCATCATGACAGAACAGAACTATAAACATTTCACAAAGACTTTTATGCTTCTGCCATCCTGCTTCCTTTGCTTGGAGCTTGAAAGACACACTGAAGAAAAAGAATGTCAACATCATTAGGTAGTTATAAAAAAGAGACTCGACATATGCAGTCATGATAAAAAATAAAATTTCCAGATCGAGTTTCACATCAGTAAATACAAACAATGTAATATCCTAAATACCTGGGGCTTAAAAAAAAAAAAAAAAAAAAAAAAGAAAAATTACATATGAAGGGAAATTTCATCAGGCACTTTCTAATTTCCAGGGTTCTCTGCAACACACTGGCTACTTAAAACAGATCTTCAGAGTAAATTAGGAGGTATGTACCCTGAGCTCATGAAGGTGGCCATGTTAAAATTCCTCACCTTCCCCAGACTCTCAAACTCTTTAACAGACTTAGAAACTAACACTAAGACAAAAGTCTGGTTTTGCTAAGTTAACTTCTCCAAAATATATACTATATGTAGCCATCAACTACCAGCAATTGAGAGCTGGCCTTTAGAAATAACTATTACAGTAAGTGAGTCTTTTACTTTAGGTAAAGCAGCTCAACAGTATGTCACACAAAACTGCCACTTGAACAGGAGAAAAACACCCCACACCCAGCAACTTAGCTTACATAGTAAGAAAAAATTTTTAAGAAGCCTTTCAACTTAGACAAAGTAAGATCTGGGATAAATATTACTTTTACCACACTGTATCACTGGCAACCCTTGAAATGAAAAAAAAAAAAAAAAAAAAAAATCCAAGTGTTTTGACAAAGCAATTAACAATAAAAACATAGTTTGCAAACAAAAGCTCAACCGTAATTACTTTTCCGTGAATAAAAATGTCATGACTTATAAACTTACCTAAATCAGAACGGGTGTTTGTAAATAACTCAGCTGGGCAAAAGCCACAAAGATAGTATTTGCAAACCTGACAGAAGAAAGAAACAGGCATCATTTTTTGTCTCTCGAATTGAAAATTTTATGCAATTGCTTTTTATACTAAAACGCAAAGTTTCAGTGTCAAAGTTTCCTTTGAACATAGTAAAATTTCTAGAAATTTTACACACCCTTTATCTTTATATTTCTTGGCAGCAGTAAGTGCTACAAGATGCACTTTGATGACAAAACACTAAAAATCTTACTTTTCCTTGTAACAGTTCTTAATTCTACCACTAAATCGAAATATTTAAGATTAAAGTGTCATCAATTTATAAATATTAAATATTTAATATTTCCAAATGAAAGGAATGAGATCAGAATGGACTATTTAGTAAGTTTCAGTGAAATTCTTAACTGTGAAAAGCAACAAGAGGTGAGAAAAACCGGCATGGAAGCATGGAACATGGGACTACTCTGTGTTCAGCCTTCACTTCCTCAGAGCTACTGGCCTGGAGAACCAGAGCTACCTGCACTAAAACATTTGGTACTATCCCAAGGACTTTGATGGCAATTAAAAGACAGAATTATCCAGAAGCTTTCCCACACCACTGTTCTTACAATTCCCTATTTTAAGAATGATAGCCAAGACATTATATAGCTCTTCAGGCAGAAAAGGCATTCATTTTAATCTGGTTTCCTGCCAACTAGAAAGAGTTTGGTTTGCTTCTCCACAGCCTGGTTTTACATTATTGAGTCAGGATCTCTTTCTGATAACAAAAAAAGACCACCAGAAATTTCAAAAACCCCAAACCCCACAAACCTGTTATTCTAGTCAATAAATACCTAACATATTATGGGCAAAACCAGCTTTTGTTAAAAAGATTATTCACCCTCACCCATGAGCATGAGCTTAGCTAGTCAAGGTGGTCAGTTCCTGAAGTTCATGACACAGAAATATCTCCTGTCTATCAATCAGAACGCAAGGGTAGAATCAGACATACTTTCATCCCAAACTTAATAAATAATCATAAATAATTAACTTTTCACTAGACCCTCCCCACAGATGTGACTGCCATTAATTAAGGTGTAAATCCAAAACTAGCCTGGACGTTCTTCCAACACCTCCTTCACATGACATCAATTTAAATTTTTGCAATCTAATAACTCTGAACGCATTACAGCCTAGTTCTAATCCTCTCACATACCCTGTGAACAAAGACTTGGACTATCTTATCTCCCAAGATACAGACTGAAGTATCTGAAGAAATGAGGGTAAGGACTGAAGCCCCAAACACCACCACCTCACTAAAAAGCCTGTGATACCCATTGATCAAATTAGACCAGCCTGATTTATTTTTCCAAGCTAACTGCCAGACTGCTAATCAGCCTACGGAAGTTCAAACTCTCCTGACTGCTTTGCAGATTCCTCAGAGAAACCATCAGGCTTTCTATTAACAAACCATGGAAAAGAAACACCAACAAACAAATCTCTTATTATGTCATTTGAATACTTCTCCCTTGATCCAGGTTTGGACACTGGTACCTATCTGAAGCAATTTAACAAGAATAGTTAAGAAAACATGTGAAGTGACTTTTTTTTTTTTCTTCTCAGAAGGAAGGACAAAGTTATTGGACCAAATCTGATTTCAGAATCTGCTCTTCTTGGAAAGCTGCAATATCCCTTGTTTTACTACAGTTACTTCAAAGGAGCAGTTTCTGGGATGGATTTTTCTGTTCAGTTTTTCTGACGGATTTTTCCACAGAACTGTAATTTGTCTATACATTCTCTTCTTCTTCCATTTTCTCACACTCACATCCAGGTATAAGGATCAGTGGAAAGACATTTCCCAAAAAAATTCAGAGAAGGATTAAACAATTTCTTAAGACACAGTACAGTAATGACAGTCTAACCACACCAAGTAATTAAAGGAGTTGTAGAATATCTTCTATCAACCAAAAAATTAAAAACTGGCCCGTAACAGCTTAGAAACTAGTAGTAACAAAAGAAGCAAAGGAAAAATTAGAAGTATGATGAACAAAGCAAGACATCCATCCTCAATAAAACCAGAAAGAATTACAATTATTACGAAACAGCACTACTAGGAAAAGCCTCTTTTTATGAACTGATTACAGCTAAAAGTTGGAATAACCAATTCTAAAATATGAGGTTAAAAAATGCCCTACACTGTATTAATTATTTATATATTAAAAACCCAAAACAAACACAAGCTATATCAAACAAACAAAAAAACCTCAAACCCAAAATAATGACAAAAACCACACACACAGAGCAAAAAGCTGCCATAATTTTCTTCTACAAGCTCTAGATGCTGCCATTCTAGCACTATGATGGTACTCAGTGTATTACTTGACATTCTCTCCTAGGAAGCAGCCTGCAGAGAAATACTTCAGAGTGGTTCAGACTACCGTGGCTGAAGCAATTTTCTTCCCCTCTCATACCCATTTCATTATGCTCTTCAATTTCATATGCTTCAACAGGAAAATACAACCTGCTGGAATTCTGCAGAATCTTGCAGGTATCACTCCAGCTCAGCTTCATACAGTGCAACATCTGCCTTCCCAGGCTGAACATTGTTGTGGTGTGCTGTATTGTCCCATTTTGGCCTTCCAGGTCACTTCCCCAGGTGTGCCTATACTCTCTCCCTTCCCCCTTGCCCCCTTGCTGAGTGAGTCCTGTCAATCAGGCTTAACATTCCAGCAAGGTGTGGTGTTGTTGGTCAAGTTCAAAGGATGCCACTCAGGCCTGGGGGTCATTGGCCTGTCTGGGTGTCATCTTCCCCTGAGACCCTGCCCCTCTCACCTGGTTGGTGGCTCACCTGTACCTCCCCTCCCCCTGTCCCTGAGCTTCAAAAGGTGATCAGACCATGCGGCCGTGGTTCTGTTGGAGCAGGTCCTCACATTCAGACCTCTGTAACCATGGAATAAACCTCTGGACATTAAACCTTCCAGCAGAATCCTCTCCTTTTTCTCTTCACCATTGCCTGAAGCTATTCCTCTTGAGGTAACGGGGTTCCAACAAGCCTGGATTTGTTCAGTGCCCAGCTGCAATCTCCAGCTAGCCAAGGTATCTCTGGGGTGACACGCCGCAGTTGCTGCCTTTGGCCCAGCAGCGAGGGTCAGACTGGCCCAGGCACAATCCAACTGGAAATATTGGGAGCTTTTTTTTTCAAATAGAACATCAACTGCACTTTCCAGCAATCCCAAGTAATCAATGGTGAGTGGGAACAGTAAGGGCCAAGGAATGGTTTAAGCATCATGGAACCATTGAATGACTGAAACAGATGTGAGTGATGAGCTTCAGCTGGCATCACTCATCCACGGTTTATCAGTATCGCTGCACTGATCACAAGCAATATGAAAACACATTCCACAACAGGCAGTTTGGTGGGAGTAACCACCAATGCAGGTAACCAGCATTTACTCCTTTTGCAGAGTTATTCTCTGCTAGCGAGCAGGTGCGACAGACACGTGTCAGTGTCAAAGTGCTGCTGCAGGATAAGCCTTTGAGACAGCCTGGGTCTCAAAGCCCCTGAGTGCTCAAACTTTGGTAAGATGCTACAACAGGGATGCTGGAACTTTCCATTTCTTCATCGCAAATTCACTAATCCCTGAAATCTCTAGCAGGTGGGAAAGCAGCATCCTTTACATCCAAATGCACAAAGTTAACAGCAAGAACTGCAAGCTCAACCGGAGTTCGGGAAGCAGTTCAAAGCTCTCCCATGTAAAGAAGCTATTAACAGCTCTATATTGTTAGTGCTTCTACATTAACATGTTTCTCTTCTGCAAGAAATTTATTAACTTGTAGAGAAGTATCTCTCTAACAGTAATAAACAATTACAAAAGCAAATTCCTTTAGAAAGACAATTCCTAGTAAAAGGCTGAGAATAAAATTCAGCAGGCTGAGGCTTACACATTAAAAACTAGTAAATTCCTTCTCATAGTTGAGTTCTTTGAATCCATTAAAGCTCACGGGCAGTAGATATTTTAAGAGCAATGTCCACCCACCCAAATCCAAACAAACATCAGCCCTTCTCTAGAATCCACTCTTGAAGATAAATGTTATTTGTTGTAGGAAGAGTATTAGTAATGAAAGGTTAAGTCCTCTCCCTCCATCCCCTGGAGGATTAAGTCCTTAAATTCTACCTAGATACAAAGCAATTTAGGTTGCTGGCATTATAAAAGCACAACACATAAATAGCTAAAATCATGCCATCATACTCTGAATGCAAAGCAACATTTTGAGAAACTGCATCATCAGAGGTGATTGCTCACAGCTGTTTGTCCCTAACAGCTCTTCATCCCTTTCCACTTTCTGAAAACCCTGAGTTTGCCTTGAAGAAGCATTAAAATTTCAAACCTTACAGGAGCAGGGGCAGCCCATGCTGTACTCTTGTACTACAGAACAGCCTCAGAATTCTTATGCAACTGCTATTTCTGTAAGAACTTTTTCCTTGCCTTGTGCAAGCAAGCAGCATATTAAAGCAGGAAGGTGTGAATCAATAAAGAAATACATTTTGTCTACAGATATGATAGTAAGCAGAAAGACTAAAATACATGATACTAATAATTTCTTCCTGCACACAAAGCCTTTTTGCCAAAACCAGGACTGATCACCTAAAGACATGCCATCATACTGAAATATACCACAAGTGGAATTCCAATTTTTAAAGATTAAAGGCTTTAATTATGTCAAAGTTTTATAGTAAGAACTTGAGCTCTAGAAAAACTTTTATAATATATGATCTACATGTTTCATTGGCACTGCAAATAAATCACACAATGAGCTATCACACCCTCTGCTTCCACACTTTCCACTTCCATCTTGTATTTCACTGCACCTTCCAGTTTCTGAGAGCCACATGGACACCATCTCCAAAGAATAAGCAAAATACAGATGAGCTTCTTGGTAACCTTCCACATTCAAAACTGATGAAATGTGGCACAAAATCCTACACTATGGGATCAATACAACATGCTGGCATTGAGCAGGTTGCATGCTGATCAATGTCTAATCTCAAAAGAAATTACATTAGCAGATGTATTTCACCTGAAAAGCAGGACAGCAGGCAGAGGAATTAATGTTACCATTTGAACCTTATCTGCATTTCCTGTCTTTTAAAACATGTCAGCATTGCAAATTTAATCTTTAGGTGACAAAGAAAGTCAAAGTGAGACACGTGTTTAACAGCAGTAATTGTTAGGGTTTATGACCTCAGTGGACTAGAGGAATCTAGGAAAACATTCCTTGCAGAAAGGTTGTATTTAATAATAAATCAAAGCAGAGCAAACAGCCACAGATCCTGCAGGACTGAAGGCTCAACCCTAAGCCTGTAACTTTCCCACTGCTCTCAGACACAGGACAGTGCTCCTTTTCTGAACTGTCACAGGACTGGGAAGGAGAAACAAGGCCCTGGTTTTGTATCAACAAAACTGAACAGCTTAGAGACTGAGTCATTTGGTTATAGTCAAACTCCACAGCCTAAAGCCGTAAGCGAAAAGAAAAACTGAAAATACTCTGTGATTTGTTCAATTGAAGATGAAGGTAATCTGAACTTACTAAACGCGAATGATGGGGAAAACAAAAACCAACAAAGAAGTCTTTCTCATCTTAACGAATAAACCAAAGCAATCACCTTATCTGTTCTACCTGGGCCAACATGGCTCAAGCCATTCACCTTGTATTCCATGTATTTCATCTAACTCCTCCTTATTTTAAATTCACAGTCAAAGGAAAGTATCTAACCGAACACTCAAGCGAATTATTTTCTTAATAAAGTAAGTCTAGAAACACATAAACAAGGCCATGAAAACTTCCTGAAATTATGATTTCTTCCTGATGTGCACTTCTTATCTACAGAGCAGCATTTTTCTAGGGAAAGAATGGTTCCTCACACTTGAAAACTCTAAGGTAAGATAGGTATTGGGCCTTAGATCACACAAACTCAACCATTCCAAACAAATTCAAACAAGTATTATCCTCCTTTATAATGACCTAAATCCCATATAAAAACATGAAAACATGTCTTAGATTAACATGATTTAATGCAAGCATTTCTCCTTCCCCCAAATAAACAACAACACAGGGGAAGGAGCTAAATGCTCTGTGCAGCTTTAACCACAGAAATCCCTATCATTCAAGACATAAATTATTGTGACACTTTCTTTTAACATACATCATTACGGAAAAAAAGGTATCGTGAACGGGAGAAAATAAAATTTAAAAATTCCTGTGTTCATCTCTCCCAAAGCTATAGGAACTCTGTAGGTACCAGTGAGTTTTCCTGAAAAAACTTACAATGCAACTATAATAGCCAAAACTAACTCATCATTCATTAAAGCTCAACCAACTGGAGAAACCCCAATTAATAAATAATAATAATAATAATAACAATAATGTTGTCCTGTTTGGGCTACTTATTGCAGAAAATGAACAAACACCATATTAACAAAAGTACGTTAAGTACTCCTAAACAACAGGCTTGTTTAGGATAGTGTCCGTCCCCCCCTCCCAAGCAGATTCTTCTGAGTTAGGAAATACAGAAAGAATCAACCTTTTCTTAATCAAAAGTCTTATGATTTTTCCTTGTAGTACAAGCTCCAGACATTAAAGTCGGTCGCGCGTGCCTTTCTTTTTCCTCCCCCAACACCATCCTCAGGAAGAGATCCAGATACATTATCTCCCAAACTCGAACATCTGTCTCAACCCCCTTCGTGCAAGTCAGCGGCTTCCACTCTGAAGTGTTGAATTCCTTCAGCCGCCCCGGGAGACCCCTGCCACCAGCAGCTCTCTGGAAACCCCCGTTCCCGTTAACGGCGGCGCCGGCGGGCACAGCCTTCCCCCGCAGACACCCAAACAGCGGGGCTGTCCCTCCTGCAGCCCAACAACAGCCCGGCTGTGTCGGGATCTTCCTCCTCGGTGAGACTCGGCGCCGTCCCGCGCACGGCCAGGGCCGGCCCGCCCCAGGCCGCCATGCAGGGCCCAGCACGGAGGGCCCCAACCCGCACCCCGACAACCCACGCGGAACCCCAGCTCTGGCCGGCACGTCACGCCTTCCCTCTTCCCCCCTTCTCCCTCCTTCCCGCAGTTGTCCCTGGCCAAGAGAAGCCGCCCATGTCGCTCCGACAAACCCCCGGCTCCGCGCAGTGCGCGAGAGCAGCGGAGGGAGGAGAGAGGCGGCCCCGCTACACTCACACTCTCGTGGTCCCACCGCACGTTGCTGCGCTTTTCATCCGGGGCCAGGTTCCTGTCCCTGCCCATGAGCTCATCGAGGAGCTGGGCGGCCGATATCATCGTGAGATGCAGGCCGAATCCCCCTCGCCAGACACCAGCTCGCCGCCCACCTCGCCCCGACAACCCGCGCCGCGCCTGACGGAGACAAAATGGCGGCGGTGGCTGGCCCTGCCCACAATGCACCGCGCGGGCCGAGCCCGCCGTGCTCCGCTCCCTCACGGCGCCTCCGCGCTGCCCAGCCCGAGCAGCCGTGTGGCGCGCAGGAAGAGCGGGGAGTCCCCACAAATACCGGAACGCGGAACCACCACAGTCGCGTGTGGCTCCGCGTACGCGGCAGCAGGTGCCACACAGACGGTGTCCTGCCCAGTGAGGTGTCATGACAAATGCTGCCCAGCTCCGTGTGGTATCACTGCAGATGGTAACTTGTCACGACAGAGAGTGTCCAGCCCAGTGCGGTGTCCGAATGCAGGGACACAGCACAGAGACAACATGCTAGTGGCCTAGCTGGTCATGGCTGGAGGCTAAGGACACGGGCCTGAGCACAGCTGAAGCAGTGTCATTGTCCCCTCTCCATCCTGGCAGGAGAAAGTCACCCAAACTGTTCCTGATGCGCTCCTTCCGAGTCCCTGTTCTGAGTGCTGCCAGCTGCGCATGTTCACATAAGAATTCGGGGAATTGTAGGATCGTTATGGTTGGAAAAGGCCTCTAAGATCATCCAGTCCCGCCATCACCACACTCACTAATAAACCATGTCCTCATGTGCCATATTCACACATTTTTCGAATGCTTCGAGGGATGATACCACCACTTCTCTGGAAAGCCTGTCCCATGCTTCACAGGTTGAGGGAGAATAGAAGTCCTGCAGATGTAACAAAAATCTTAGTCTTTGACCTTGGAAGCAGCCCACTTTGTTTTCTTTTCTAGATGTTACTTTGTACTCAATATATACTGAATTTCACATAGCAATTGTCAACTATTTTACAATTGCTCAACATAATTTTGAATGTCCTAAGTACATACAACTAGTTAAAATTTTAATTATATCATATTTTTTGAAACACTTGAAGCCAATGTTCATGCTGATCCTGTAAAACCGGCTTAGACTGACAGCAACTTGTTCAGCATCACTGAGGGCTTCATGCAAGCACCAGTTGTTATCTGAGGAGTTTCCTTTTGGAAATGTCTCCCTGATGCAGCACTGTGAGGCACCTTGAACTTGTTTCAAGCTTTCCAGCTTGAAATGATTTAAGAACCCAACAGAACGGTTGAAACAGTGTGATTGAAATCAATGTAGCACAAGATATGGTGTGAATTTTCAGTCAATATCCTGCAGTCTCGGTTTGGGGATGGGAGGGAAGGTGGGGTGCTAATGCTGGGAACTGGGGCAGAACTTGGGCTGTTTCAGTTTCTTTGTAATGTTCTGATGGCATCGAGGAAGCAAACAGGTACTCTGGAGACCAACTACCCAGAATTCCCTGGCATTCTGCCACAGCTGCACAGAGCAACCTGGAATACAAAAGTCTGAGTGAAGTTTGAAATTATTATTTTGACTTTTCATAGTGGTAAAATTTTTACTGACTACTCTGTAACTTGGATTAGGACAAGTCCATGACGACAAAAAACAGCTTTTCAAACCAAACCATGAAAAGGCAGGAATTACTTACAATCTTTCCAGTTGCTTTGCAGACAGATAGTGATCTTTATTTTATTTATGTTTTTTTATGGATTCTTTGACTGCTGAGAATGCACAAAGATGATAAGAGTTTCCTCTGCAGGACAAGAGGGTGCCCCATCTCTGGAAGTGTTCGAGGCCAGGCTGGGTAGGGTTTGGAGCAACCTGGTCTAGTGGAAGTTGTCCCTGCCCATGGCAGGAGGTTGGAACGGAATAAGTGTTATGTTCCTTCCCAACCCAAATCATCATAATCTTAAAAATCTCTTCAGTACGTCCTCATGGAGCTACCAGGCAAATCCAGTTTTTCTGAATCCCTCTATTTAGCCTCTTTAGCAGAAGGTTTTTGCACAACAGTGGTTATAATAAAGTTCTTCTTTCCTTGAGTAAAACCACTGTATAAAATTAATCTTAATTAAATTACCACAGACACTCAGTGAGCTAGAAATGTGGCCCACCCCTAGAAGTGTCCAATACCAGGCTGGACGGGGCCTCTAAATAACCCGGTGTAGTGAAAAGTGTCCCTGCCCGTGGAGAGCGGCTGGGAGGGGTGGAACGAGATGATCTTAAGGTCCCTCCCAACACTTAACAGTCGATGATTCCATAATTCACTCTATGATAAATCGAGAGCCCGCAAAAACAATCAGCAGAGCAAGAGACAGCACATAACGATGCCTCTGTATGTCATTTCAACAACGTTTACCCAGGACTGCCCGGTCTGGCCCGTCCCCGGGCAGCGGCCGCGCCCCGGAACCGGCTGTCGGGGCCGGGTTGTCACCGGCAATAGTGTCCCCCGCGCCGGAGGCGCGGCGCGGCCGCGGGAGCGCGGAAGGCGATGCGGGAGGCGGGCGGCGGCTGCGGGGAGATGGCGGAGCGGGAGCGGCAGGAGCGGCTGAGGGAGGCGGCGGCGCTCGGCGACGCGGAGGAGGTGCAGCGGCTCGTGGAGCTGGGGGTCGGCCTCAACTCCCAGAACGAAGTCAACGGATGGTAAGGGCGCCCCCCGAACCCAGTCTCCCGGGGAGCTCGGCCCGGGCCGTCCCGTGCCGAGGCTGCTGTCGATTCGCTCCGCACGTGAAAGGCGAGGCGGGGTGAATTGAGGAGAAAGGAAAAGGTCGATCCGCCTCCGAATACTCCGCTATGGAGCTGTCTCTATTCCAGAGAGGATAACCAGGGTCACAAACACGCGTCCTCGCTCCACCTCCTGCCCTGGCTGCCCCTTCTCTAGGTCATTGTGGACTTAATTTGTAATGTTGGTTTTGATTTTTTTTTTCCCCAGCCTGAGACGGTGTGGTCTGTCAGAACACAAACCTCAGCTTTACATGATCTTGCCTAAGCAGAAATATTTATTATTAACTCAAGTCTGAAAATTACTTTCTCTTTCAAGCAGGGAACTTGTTCTAGCGATGTATACAAACACTTGGGGATTTGGCATCTCGTTTAGGTCCACCTGAGGACATTAAAGAGAAGGCTGTTCTGTAATACACACTTGTACAAGTAACACTATAGACATAAACACACACATAATTTTATTTGAAGGAAGATTTTCGAGGGAATGCTAAGACATTTTTGGAGACTGTTTTCTGCAGGCTCAGTTCAGCCTGTATTTACTGTGCTATTTCATGCTTGAAAATATATCAAAAAGGGGAAACAACTTTTTACACGGACAGATAGTTATAAGACAAGGGGGAACAGTTTTAAATTAAAAGAGGAGAGACTTAGATTAGATGTAAGGAAGAAATTCTTCCCTGTGAGTGTGGGGAAGCCCTGGCACAGGTTGCCCAGAGAAACTGGCTGCTCCTGTCCTGGAAATGTTCAAGGCTGGGTTGGACAGGGCTTGGAGCAACCTGGGAGAGCGGAAAGTGTCCCTGTCTCTGCAGGGGATGGAATGAGATGAACTTTAGGGTCCCTTACAACTCAAACCATTCTAGGATTCTATGACATTACAATTAAAAACAGGAAAAACAAAATTAGGAAAGGAGCAAGACATTTGAAGATGAAAGTTCAATCAGCAGTTTTGAGAAGGATGGAACACTTAACAACTTGAGCTTTAAACTGTCATTAAAATTAAAGCTTGTAAAAATACAACTGATTCAAAGGGTGCTGAATTATCTTAGTGAGTGAGATGAAAACCAGCCTGTCATCGGAATGAGTTTGTGTCTAAAACTGGAATTGATGAAATAAGTCTTGTAATAAAATTAATTATTTTTAAAAATAATGATCTGGTAGTATTGGAATAAGGTTCCAATATTACCGGATGGAACATGCCTGGGCTCATCTGGCTCTTGCTGCTCGACCAGAGGCAGCAAATGAGGTGGTTTCACCTCAGAGACACCTTTGGCCAGCTGTATGTGGCAGCTGGCACTTGGAACAAGCCCAGGCAAGCAGGAACTCAGGTTTTACCTATGATGGAAAGGCTTTAGGCAAGGTGAAGAGGAAAAGGAGATGGATTCTGCCAGAGGGTTAAATCCAGAGTTTTATTTCAGGGTCACAGACATCTGAATCTTGGTAACAGCTCCAACAGAATCCCGACCGCATGGTCCCGTCTCTTTGTAAGCCTGGGGAAAGGGGGAGGGAAGGGGTAGGTGTGCCACCAACCAGGTGGGAGGGGGGGAAGTCTCAGGGGACAATGACACCCGGACGGGCCAGTGACCCCAAGGCTGAGGAGCATCTTTTGAACTTCACCAACCAGACTACGCCCTTGCTGGAATGTTAAGATTGAAGGGCAGCACTTAGCAAGGGGGCAAGGGAGAGGGGAAGGGAGAGGTTGGCACACCTGGGAAACTGGGATAGCTAAAACAGGATATTGCTTCACCCTGCAACATGGTAGTTTTTAACCATGGCAATAAATGGATCCTCATTGTTGTTTAAGTTTGTACAATTAAAATTTTTGCAGTGAGCTTCTTAGTATGTGTGATTCTTAGAGGTGCAGAGTACTTACATTTTGGTGAGTATCAAGTCTGTGGGTAGATGGTTCCTCTCTGCACAGGCCATATGGAATGGCTAGCATGAATCCCAAACTGAGGCTGTACTGTTGATCTTTACATATCTTCTCTAAAAACTAAACCAGCAAATTTTGTTCTCAATGCAAATACCCCGTCTGACTTTGCAGTCTCTTTCTGTAAAAAAACCCTACCAAACCAAACCACCCAAAGTTGAAAAAGCTTTTTGAAAACTTTCAACTGAAAGTTTTTTCCCTTCTAAGTTTATTTATCTCTGCTTTATTTTATGTAATTCTTAAAAAAAAATAAACAAACTTGGAGAAGGGTTGAGCATGTTCATTTTCCTGAAGAATTTCCTTCAGCTGGAGCTAGAGAATTAAAATATAAAAGCTAGAGAAGGGTCAAATATCACTAGAACATGGGTAGGAAAGAATGGTACAACTCTATAGCAAGTTAATGTGTGAGTCTTTAAGTACTTAATATATACACTAAATAAGATCTGAACCCTAAGCAGCTTTTATGTTTCCTTAATATGTTTCTCTAGTCAGAAACTGCAAATAATAATTTGAAAATGCAGAAAAGGGATTAGTTCTGTGCATCACTTACAGATTGCAGAAAATTAGTTGTCCGCAGATCTAAGCCAAGTAATTGCTGATACAGCAAATGGCAACTGGGCAAAGAACTCTTCTTAGAAATGATGCTTACTATATTTTAAATTAAATTTACTTGCCAGAAAGTGCAAGTAGTCGTGCTGGCAGCATTAATTAAAGAGTACATATCCTAGGGGGATACCAGTAATAGATCACATATACACAAACACAAGTATTCTAAGTACAGCTGATTCTTTCAAAGATTAAAATATCATACACAAACCTTACTTTCATACTTATTTTTCCAGTAGCCTAAAGACTGTACCCTAAGAAATGATAAATTGAAAAGATCCTGAACTTTGAAAATACTATTGCAGTAAAGAGCATTGGAGCAAAGAGAAAATGGCATCAGCAGGTGCCAGTGCAGACTCCCAGTCCAGGGCAAATTTCCAATGAAGTTAGCAACTCAATCCTATTTTACATGTACGTAGAGTGTTGTTATAGGCAGCAAGAATGAGTGGAAACAAATCTGCCATAACTGAGGATTTGACACAGTGTTTTCCATGTGCAGGACCTGTTTGCACTGGGCCTGCAAGCGGAACCATGCGGCAGTCGTGGCTTATCTGCTGCATGCTGGGGCTGACAAGGACATCCTGACAAAGAAAGGGGAGAGGCCAGCCCAGTTAACATCCAAGAGAGAGATCAGGAAGATGTTGGGAGGTAACCTACAGTGACTGTGCCATATGATCATCAAAGATTGGTAAAAGGGCATGTGTGCTCCAATCTTTGTTTTGCATGTGAAGATAGTGTGTTTGGATTTTAGTATTCGGACTTGTTTTCTAGAGTGTTTACATGATAAGAAAACAAAGTTTTAAGTAAAGAGGATTACCAATAAATTCCATACCCAGATAGCCAAACTTTTTTCAAAACACTGGAAATCTAGAAAAACTATATTTTCAGGAATGCTGTGTGCCAGGTAGATGCAGTTTCCAGTTTTCAGAAGGACAGCAGGAGAAAAATATCTGTAGGAAGGTCTTCTATGAGCAACACCTGATTTTCCTTATGTTCTATGTCGGATAAATCAAAAATCAGCAGCCTAGATAAATGGCTCATTAAAAGACATCAGTAGAACATCTCTATCATGCTTTGTAACTTCTGGAATAGAGCAGGCTTTGCTGCTGGAGGTGATATGTAATTTGAAATGCAGCTGATTAACAACATCTTGTCTCTCCTGTGCACTCCTGTGTCTGGTTTTGTTTTCACTGGTGTCTCTCCCAGCTATTGAATGGGTAATCCAGCAGCTCTCCCAGTACTGCATGTTCCCTTTATACTCTACCTTAATATCAAACAACATATGACCCTTTGTTTTTCATTGCCTGCAACATTATGAAGATGACAGCATTATTCCACCAGAGACCATGTTACAATATTCTGTACAGATTAAAACAAGCCAAAACAGAAGTACTGCAGTGTTTACAAGGAATTAGCACCCCCGGAATTATTAGAATCAGACTCAGCTTTTATGTCTGTATGGCAACACCTGAGCATTCTGCTTATTGTACGAAAAAAAGACACGGTGCTTCCTGATGCATCTTTTAACCTGTGATGCTTTTAACACCGCATTCCCAAAAAAAAAGAAACCCAAAATCAGTCTTGGAGAATGTTGTTTGGTTTGTTTTACAGTGGAAGATGAACTCCCAGACTTAAAGCAAGATTCAGATCTGCCAATCATCCCCAATTACCTGGCTAACCCACCTTTCCCATATGTTTACAACACCTTGAGTACCAGCATTCCAGATCCTCCCCTGAATGGGAATCTCTCACACTTGGAACCACAAGACACCAACCCTCCGTCTGTACCTGACTCGGACACCTGTGGACGAGCACGAGCGCTGTTGCAGCCGGGGAACGCTGCTCCTGAGGCTCCTCCCAACAGGGACATCCCACCCCTGCCTCAAGGGTCTGCTGGGCCATCACACCCAAATCCTGTCCTCCAGAGAGCTCCTGTTTACCAGGGCTCAGTGTCTTGGGGCAGAAGTCCCTCTTTGCCAGCAGGATCCAACCAGTCCCTACCCCAGCAAGGGAACAGCTCCTGCATGGGACCTGTGCCAGCCTTTCAGCCTGTTTTCTTCACAGGAGCTTTTCCACTCAACATGCAAGGTAATACCAAAAGTCTCTTCTGGCTTTGTGTTGATCTTCTGACACCTTGGGCAGTGCAGACTAATCATGGGTTTCCGGAGACTTTCAGATTGCCATGCTTAGCCATTTAGGAAACATTTGAAGGGAATGAAGTAGGCAGATATGCTGTTTCTGCTAGAACTGTTATTAAAATATTCATGTAAAATTTGCTGTCTCAATTGCTACAAAAGCACACAGACACCAGGGTAATCTAATTCTCTAAATAGCATAGTCCAAGCTGCAAATACAGATCATGAGCAAGAAGCTAGTGAGCTCAAGAGAACCTCACATGGCTCAGTTTGCACTGAGCTGTTCTAGGATCTGCCTGTTATGCAGGGAAACTTTGCCTACCCAGAGAGGGAAACCTGGAATTCCAGTTACCATTAACAATTTTGTTCTTCAAGTAAAAGGCATTCTGATACCATGGGGGAGCAATGCAAAGTGAACTGAGAGCAAGAAATACCAATAAAAGCAATCTTGGATTGCTCAGGAAATTGATAACCAGTACAAGCTGCTGTTAAATCAGCTTAAATCAATTAAAGAGTATTCATGCAATGGTTCAGACATGCACACATATATTGCATTAGATTTGCTATGATTTTTTCATATAGTTTGATGAAAATCAATCTAATTAAATCTGTGGTCATACAATTCCAGGTTTTGGTTTCTGAGTATTCATGTATTCTTACCAGTGACACAAATGACAATAGAACATAGAAATACCTGGAAGTTGTTATAGAGACATTGTTTCCAATTTCTTTATACCTCTACCTATTAATGTGACTTTTTATTTCTAATAGAGCTGGTGCTTAAAGTGAGAATACAAACCCCTAATCTTAGAGAAAATGACTTCATTGAAATTGAACTGGACAGACAAGAACTGACATACAAGGAGCTGCTCCGAGTGAGTTGCCATGAGCTGGGTGTGAACCCTGAGCATGTGCAGAAGATCAGAAAATTACCAAATACGATGTTAAGAAAGGTAAGAGCTCTACCTTTTGAAGTGCAGCAACTTAGAAAAGAGATTTTTAGGTTACTGGTACAAAGGAATAATTTGTTGGTCACCTGCATAGGCCCATGTTGGAAAAAAAAAAAATCAACCAAAAATGAAAAATCTCTGCTCAACTTGCAACACTCAGCACTTGTTTGGGATTTCTTCAGTAAAACGGTTCTCAAATTTCTTGAGCACCTGCTTTCATCACCATTTGGTGCTGGACCCAGTTAATACCTGATTCTATGCCTCTGTTGTAAAATTCAGTACAACACAACGCCGCTGTGAGCTGCCAACAGCATTTAAAAGGCCTGCAGAGCTCAACCAAGCTCTGTGAATTCAGTAAGGCCTGGCTGCAGTCCTTGCACACAGGTGTTTTGTAGGGTTGCTCTGAACATAACTGTCCTTCCTTTAGTAGCATTTAGCCTGTAGCCAACAGAGAAGGGACCTGTTGGCCTGTTTTACCAACTCATCACGGACCTTTCTTTCACTCTCAAATCCTTACAGAGTATTGCTGGCATCACTCTTGGGGCAAATCTGATTAGGAATAGATCCACAGACTTCACTCTGCTGCATCTTCACTGACTATAGGATGTCTTCCTCTGTGTTAGTCAAAAAGTGGAGGAAAAAAAAAGACATAAGCAATTCTGTCACTTTCCAACTTTAGTTGTTGTTGAAAGAACTTTTTATTTTCATCTCTGATCACTTCAGGCTCTCTGGTAGGACTTCAGGACCCCTGTTGTTCCTGCAGTGACACAAACCTGACTCTGTGTACTGCTGTTGGCAGCAGAGAACTGCTGCAGGGGCTCAGAGCTGGCCTTGCTGGGTAGCCCTGAAGAAAGCCATGCAGGCCATGAAGGTCTATGTGCAGGACCTCCTTGGGTAGATGCAAGCATCAATTCATCAGCTTGCTAATTCATGCTAAGAATTAGCAAGGGGAAAAAGAAAAGGATTTGGGTGCCATGCAAATCTTGCAAGTGTAATCCTACTCATCACTTGCACTCACTGTCAGTGTTGCATTCCTTCTAAAAATAGACTTAAGGGAATAGTTGAATAAGACCCCAGAGTAAATACAAGATGCAACAGGATATTTGCTTTCCAGTTCACTGTAAGGAACTCTCATAGTTAAAAATAAATACATACCTTGTGTTAGTATGAGCTTATTATTTTAACTTACCTCTGCAAAATTAAAGGACACTAACACTATCACCTAACTCCTTATTGTATTTGTTTAAAGGACAAGGATGTTGCAAGGCTACAGGATTTCCAAGAACTGGAGCTTGTTCTAACAGTAAACGACAAAAACTCACTTTTCAGAGTCCCAACACTTTCTGAACAGAGTGGGTATAACAAGAAGGCATCAGAACTTACGTACTAATTAAGGAATAAAACAAAGTATTTTTATCTTTCATTTTACAATTATGTTTGAAAAACAGTACCTATAAGGGCTAATGATGTGAAAAAAAATCTATTTTGTTAACTGTGAAATAAACTGAAGTGGTTATGCACATTTAAAGCTTCTAGTTAATCTACAAACAGCGAGTCTGGTATAAAAGTAGCTCATTGCACAGGAGTATTGGTAGAACTATCTGTTAATGCAATACTTCCTTACAAAAAGATAATTAAATACTGCAGAGTTAGAAGCTCTCAGGGAAAGGCTTACCTTAAGCTGTTCTAATAATTTGTTTGCTATAAAATAGCAGAGGTACTCAAGCTAAAGAACCTGCCATGAAGCTGATTTAATATTTCTACTGAGTCCATTACCATCAATATTCTCTTTTTAGATCATGTTTATTAAGTCCTATCTTACTTAGAGGGGAAAACAACCAGAAGGGTTTACATCTGTGGAAGCACAAAACTATGTCAAGTTTAAATTCTATCAAGTGACTTATAGTGATTTCTTAATCCCTGTTTACACTTTTCCCTATTTCTCAGGTTGAAAATAAAAGTGACAGTAATTGTCCAAATAATAAATATGCTCTCAACCAAAATCCCTTTTAGAGAATTTTTTCCCTGTTGTCTGTTAATATATACATGAGCAATTGACATGTAATGACATGTGCAATTAAATATACTATTTTTGTTACTGTATTGACATTTCTTCAATGCTGATTTTATTTCCCCTTTTAAAAGCACATAAAATGTAATTTTATTTTTCTTTGACCTCTACATTCCTGAGAAAAATTGCATCTTGAACCTATAAAGATACCTGTGTAAAAGAAACTAGTGAAGTACCCAGGATTTTCTGGGGCTGATAGCCAAACTTGATGTTCCTATGCAATGTATTTTCTTTTTTTCACTGTGACTTGTGTTTACCCATGCAGTTTACTGAAAAGAAAATCACAGTTACTTAAAATTCAGAGTTTGACTACTTTGCTGTGAAATTCTTGAAATAAAGAAAAGTATATAAGAGCTGAATTTTATCTGATTTTTTTAGGATTTTAGTATTTAGTCACTTGAATTTGAGGAAGAGTTCTACTCTGCTAGGCCACATGAAAAGCAGGTGCTATGGATTAGGTGAATAAACTAAAGCATGAGATATAACAGGCAAATAGAATGCACCAAACTGGTCCATTCACCTTTCCCCCCAGTTTCTTTGGAAACTGCAGCTGCCAAAGGAATTTATCTGTTGTCTTCTCTCGGAGTTCAGAGTCTGAGAAGGCTGTGCAGTGGCTGTGCAGCTGCTGAGGCAGTCGTGGGCTGGGGACCAAGCCCAGCCTCCCCCTGTGCTGGGGCTGCGGCAGGAGCGGGTCAGAGCTGCCCGTGTCACCCCAATGCGGGCCAGAGCCGCCTGTGTCACCCCAATGCGGGCCAGAGCCGCCTGTGTCACCCCAGTGCGGGTCAGAGCTGCGTGTGTCACCCCAGTGCGGGCCAGAGTTGCGTGTGTCACCCCAGTGCGGGCCAGAGCTGCCCGTGTCACCCCAGTGCGGGCCAGAGCTGCGTGTGTCACCCCAGTGCGGGCCAGAGCTGCGTGTGTCACCCCAATGCGGGTCAGAGCCGCCCGTGTCACCCCAATGCGGGTCAGAGCCGCCCGTGTCACCCCAGTGCGGGTCAGAGCTGCGTGTGTCACCCCAGTGCGGGCCAGAGTTGCGTGTGTCACCCCAATGCGGGTCAGAGCCGCCCGTGTCACCCCAATGTGGGCCAGAGCCGCCCGTGTCACCCCAATGCGGTGGGAGCTGTCCCCAAAGCGCCGCCCAGGCTCGCTGCTCTCCCCCTGTGCTGGGGGCTGCGGCAGGAGCGGGCCAGAGCTGCCCGTGTCACCGCCAGTGCGGGCCAGAGCCGCCCGTGTCACCCCAATGTGGGCCAGAGCCGCCCGTGTCACCCCAATGCGGTGGGAGCTGTCCCCAGGGCGCCCCCAGGCTCGCTGCTCTCAGCGCTTGAACTCAGGCACTGAGCACACCAGAGGGAGCTCCCTACCCGCCTCAGGCCGGGCCGGGGCTCTGCCAGCACAGATCCCTGCCATCACCTGAATCCTCTTTGTGCCCAGTCACCACACTGAAGCTCCGTCTCCCCAGGTGAATACAGAAGGTTTTGTCACACTGAGAAAGCCTCTTCTGCAAAGTGCCAGAGGTCAAACATAGTTCATTGACAATATCTGTTTTTAGACCAGATTGTTGGTGGAATGTTAAGTTCTCTGTAATGGAATAATAAAATTGTCATTCCTCATGTCACCCTGGCTGCTGCCTTCTCCTCAGCACAGGATGGTTCAGGCATTGGCTGAATCCAGGAGGACTCAGGGTTAACCAGTAAGACCCCCCTAAAGAAAAGCTCATCTCTTGGACAGCAAACTTGCACATGTGCTGATTCCTATATATGCATTCCCAGGAATATTTTTATACCTTGTGCCGTTTATACCAGGAAGATACTATTATCACTCCCCAATCTCATCAGTGTATAACCATCACATTCTGTGTGTGATAAATAATTCATTACTTTGTGCTCTGAAATAGGAAATGTTAATGTCTAATAAATGCTTGGCGGCAGATTTGGGTTTCTATTTCAGAAGTATAATTTGTAAGAATTAACAAATTATTATTTTTGTCTTCTCAAAAATTTTCTGCACTTTCCTTCTGGTAAAACATAGGAACTTTTTCTTGCTGGGTGGTTTTCTGGAGTGCTTACTGTAAGACACAAACAACTAAAGCAAAAGAGGTTCTAACAGATTCTAGCAGCAAATGCTGTTTTAACACAGGCCTCCTTTTATCTGAAGAGGCCTGGTTATCAATAATAAAATAGGTAATTATTTCTGCAAAACAAATCACCCATTATTTCAGATGATTAAGTGTTGAACAAGATAAACTAAATACACACCTGTCTCAGCATGCACGTTCAGCTTAAGTGAAGACTTACTCTTAGTGGCTTCTTACCAAAGACATACAGCAAACTTCTCATACCTTTGGTCCAATCGTGTCCCTGTGAGCTTGTGTGGGGTCTACTGAATTGGAAAAAATCCGTGTAGTTAATGTTTTATATGAAGCCATTTGTAGGTTTAGCTTTAAATACATGTTGCTCCTTAGGCTGAAGAGGAATTTTATAACGACAAAGTTGCCCTGGACACAGATCCTAAAGGTCCCAAGGACTCCCTTGTCCTGGGGGAAATACTGAAAGGAAGAAGTTGGAACTTCTCAGAGGTTACACAGCATTTCACTGTTACTCCGCTGAGTCAGCTTAACTAGGCCTGTCTTTTCACTTCAAATCCTATGAATCCTTATGCAGAAAACACACAACTCAGGTGTAATTCGTACCATTAATATAATTTACTAATTACAAACCTTAATGCAGTACATAATTGTGCTGTGGTACATGCATTTTCTTGGTGGAATATTTGTCATTCTTCGGGAAAAAAAACATGTAATAAAATACTTTATGTATATAGAAAATATTTTAAAATGTAAAATTCACTTCCTGGTCCTTATAATTGTAAAATTCTTTGTTCACATATCACAAGTTGAGTCGACTACAAAAACTGTTTTGTAAATTACAGTACATTCACAAGTCACTTTTGTGACAAGACAGTAATATCAAAAAACACCAAACCAAAACCCAAGGGGTCTTCTCTTCATGCCAGTCCAGCATCTTTGGCCATACTGTAGAAGATACCTTTTGCTGCTATAAGGTTTGCAGGTGTGTCAAATTCAGCTATGGTCCCATTGTCTAGAACAAGAACCCTGTACAAAACAAAAGATGGTGTGGGGGGAAAGATGTATCAGAAAATTCCTCACAAGGAATGCAGTACCTGTTTGTGTCACAAAGCAAACTTCTCTAATCTTTGCCTTGCTTTTGTTTTCCTCAATTATTTTCACATGTTAAAACACAATAGCTGATAAACATTCTCCCTGAGCTGCTGCTTGACAAAAACAGTTACAGGACAGTCACTGTCTCCCAGGGGCAAGAAGAGGGAAAAAAAGCATCTGGAACTGAGACTATAGTTCCAGAAAGCCAAGGAGATAAAAGCTCATGAAGAATACTAATATATTTTCAAGTAATTAAAATGGCATGCTGTTAGGGAAGAAGTTACAGCAGCTGCTGGTTTAACAAGGTTCCATAAGCTTCCAGACAGTCTCAGGAGTGTCCCTGGGCAGTGTCCCCTACACAGTTCTGGTTTATGAATATAGAACCTGTTTCCTATGCCAACAGAGGCAAAGTCAGGGCTGAAAATTCTGGGATGATACAGCACACCATTGCTTACACATTGCCCGACAAGAGAACCAGTGTTCATCTCTAGAGACAAACCAGAGCCCTTGAAGTGCTGCTTCACATCCCCAGCAAACCCACGAGCCCACCACGCGCTACTCAGAGACCTCACCTGGTGTAATCCATGATTGTGTTCAGCCTGTGTGCAATGGTCAGCACTGTGCAGTCCACAAACTGTGTCCGAATGGTCATCTGGATGAGGTCGTCTGTCTCCAGGTCGATGGCGGCCGTGGCTTCATCCAGGATCAGGATCCTGGTTTTGCGCAGGAGAGCTCTGGCCAGGCACACGAGCTGCCTCTGGCCAACGCTGCAAGCACAGGCAGCCTCTCAGTGAGCCCAGCTCCCCACTGCTCACAGCCACTTGTGCTCAGCAGGTCACTCACAGTGTTACCAAAAAAACCCTGAAATATTTTGCAAGCTGTCTGTTCTGTCAGCCCCATAGCTCACACATGCAGGCTGCAGCATACCTACCCTAACTGTGATAGGATCACTTACTGCCTGGCCCTATGCTGGCAGAGCCACCAAATGTACCTTTTATCACTGTGACAAAAGCCAGGGCAGCTAATGACAACATTTCTGCCCAAGCTTTAAGAAACACTCATAGTTCTGATAACACTGAGCATATGCAAACTTAGGAAAAAGAAAATAAAAAGGAAAAGAAAATGTTATGAGGCTGCAAGTCCTTTCTACCATAAAAAATAAAATATATACATGTATCTGAACAACCCAGACTTCCTCCCTTGCCACAAACATAGCCCAGACTCAGTCTCTGAGTGTGTGCACTCAAACATTCATCACAGGCAATCTGGTGACACCACAGCCTCAGAAGCCAATGAAGCATATCAGAACATGGCATTTTATCATCCCCAGTCATGTCTTCATGGGCCTTTCAAATAGTAATGGAAAATAAACATTGCTGAAGTGTCAGGCAGAGAACTCTTACTCAGCACAGCAGTTATGTTATCATGGCACTTCCCTTCCTACCAGAATGTGTTTAAGGGGCTGCCTGTCCCTAATATCCTGCAATCCTAAAACTTCTTTCTGACAAGATGGGATTTGGGTTTGGGAGAGGAATCAGATAATTTGTGGCAGAGGCAGAAGAGGAGGCAAACATTTGAACATTGGTGGCTTTCTTGGAACAGAACCAGGTGCCTGAATCATTTCAGATATGACAGACCAATGTTAGCCTGTGCTCAGGTGTCACCCACTGTCACAGCTGAATGACAGCTCAGTGTATGTTCCAGTCAAGGCATTCCTTACCTAAGATTCTCTCCACCCTCTGAGCACTCATAGTCCAGCATGGATGGCTGACTGCTGACAAACCTCTTCAAATGAGACAGTTCAAGTGCTTTCCATATTTCTTCATCTGAATACTTATTAAATGGATCCAGGTTCATCCTCAGTGTTCCAGAAAAGAGGACAGGATCCTGGGTATAAAACCAATTTTCATTAGACAAATGCTTTAGCTGTTTTAAGTACAGATACTGTACTGGGCTGCTGCTTTGAGGTGTCCATTGCATCGCAGGTAGGCTACCTCCCAATCCCATCCTCTCTGAAAATACTTTACATCATACAGTTCAAACCCAACTTTCAGCTTAGAATAAGATAATAATAAGAATTTAGAATAAGATGGCTTATTCTAAATCCTTTTTTATCACCCAGCTTATAAGGTGGCAGGATGGGACCAGTGAAAGTATAAACAGTTTGATTTTCTGAAACAATTTTCTGAGTGCAACAAAACATTTTCCTCTTTGGATAAACAATTATTTATGGTTTGTTAAGCTTCTAGAAAACAGTCCTTCATTGTGACACACAGAAACAGTACCTGAGGAATAATTGTTAGCCTTGATCGAAGGTCATGGAGACCAATTTCTGAAATTTTCACGCCATCAATTTTAATTTCCCCTTTTACAGCTTCCAGGATCCTAAAGAGGCAGAGTGTCATGGAGGATTTCCCTGCACCAGTTCTGCCAACAATTCCAACCTACAACAAATTTCAGGTTTAACAACAAAGCACATAGTTAAGAAGAAAACAACACCCAACAAAAAACTCCCCAACAACCCCCCAAGATTGTTCTAAGAGGTTTGACTGAAGATCTGAATCTAAGAAAGAATGTTCCATCCTTCCCCACAAACCCTGGGTACACTGTGATGTACTTATTGCCATTCCTGTAACTGGAATGATATTCCATATAAATATCACATGTCATGAATACAATGAATAACACAGGCCGAGAGCCATCCTACATAACTTTGGGTGATTTGGGAGACCCATGGTAGGTCCAGGCACTCAAGGACAAGAAATAAAGGCTCTCTAAGGCAATTCCTACTTCATGGTAAGCACAAGTATTTCCATGCCAGAAGGATGCTGTCATCCTGTCTGCTTAGAATAAGGGCAATTCTATTTTTTAGCAACAGCTTGTTCAGGAAAGGACTTTCCCATGCTAATTATTCTGTCTCCAGCAGGCAAACCTCAGAACTTTCCATCAAAGCATGAAGAAATGAATCTCCCAGAATAAAGGCAATTTCCTGATTAAGGAAGCAAAGAATGTCATTTCCTTCCATGCCAAAATTTCACAGGGGAAGTCAAAGACAAGAAAAAGCTGGAATTCCTTTTCCCATCTGTACACTTCAGAAAAGCATTCTTGTCACTGAATTTTTGTCACTTGCATTGGTGCCTCCTACATGGCATATGGGAGCCCGTTGCCAAGTGAACTGGAAAGTCCAGAAAGTGCAATGCAATTTACTCTACTGCTTTCCAGCCAGGAGGATGCTGGCACATGGACAGCACAGGTGTCACTGCTGGCTCCTGCACTGGCATCAGTGCTCCTCTGGACCCTCTCCTCTACTCCACAGCTGTCACCAGAGGCCCAGAGCAAAGTTCTAGCAGACATTCAGCTGGTAACTCACCTTTTCCCCACCATGCACTTGGAGGTTTAGATCCTTCAGCACCAGATCTAGGCCCTTCCTGTACCTCACTGAATAATTCACAAACTCCAGGTCTCCCTTGGATGGCCAGTTTTCTGGAGGACTCTTGCCCTCAATGATCCAGGGAGCCTGAGGAAAACAGAAGTCAGAAATGCCTCACATAGGCTTGAGAAAAAAATAATTCAAACTCAGATAAAAGCATTTTATCTGATAAATGAAATCTCCATGATCAAATAAATTTATAATAATGGGGAAAAAACATGGGGTCCTAAGTATCCACCCCAAGTCTTTGCTGTGAAGTTAACAGGAAAAAACTCTGAGCACAGAGGGATGAATCCTCAATGGATATTAATATTTTCCCATCAGCTTTAACAGAACACTGTCAGTTTTCTGCCAGCTCAAGCTATGGTTTATAACACCTATCACACATCTTGTCTAGCTACCTTTTTTGTTCCAGGTTAAATATTTGATCTGCAGAACTGTTTACTGCAGGTCTCCTCCATTTCTTAATTCTTAGTGTGCACATAGGACTAACAAACCAGTGTGTCCAGAGAGCAGCTTTCCTGGCACAGCTCCATCTGCCAGCTTCAGAAGTCTTTGGCAGCAAAGGTAGGCAATTGGATGATTAGCAGTTCAGTGAACCTAGAGATGTTTTCTCATGGGAGGTGAGGACTGATTAAGTTGATTAAATAGAAGTACTATTGAAAACGTGTGTAAGACCTGATAATTGTACTGCAGCTCTGCTCATGTGTAAGACTTGATAATTGTACTGCAGCTCTGCTCATGAGCAGGACCATGGCACCAGCCACACAGGGGAGACAGGGCATCAAACTCTTCAAACACAAAGGGACCAATATTCTGATGTGAAACTCATCTCCTGTGCTATAGCCACTCACAGCAGCTGAAAATGACATGCTAAGCACAGGCTGCATGACAGCAATAATAATTTGGAGCTGTGATAGAATAAATTACAGTTCAGAGCATGACATTTGTTCAGGTTAAATGATAACTCTCAGAGCAGGAACCATCTCAAGAGCCTCAAGAAGGACCATGTACATGCATGCATTAAAATTTTCATCTTGTTGCTGAGCATGCTGGACTCGTGGTAGCTGACCTCTGTTTCAGTTTCTGAATACTCTTTTATTCTTTCCACAGCCACAATATTGGTCTCAAGTTCAGAAGTCATTCGGACCATCCAATTCAGAGACACGGTCACCTTGGGGAAGACAAGGAACAAAATATCACCCACAGAGGAACAACACATATAATAAAAAACCACAAAACCAAAACAAACAAAACAAAACAGAGCTTCAAAACAAACAACCCCCCTCAACAAAACCAAAACAACTCCCCCCAAAACAAACCTCTCAAAAGAAACAAAACCCCAGCACGAACAAAACACCAAAAACCCCCCAAAAAAGCCACAGAAAAAGCTAACCCCAAAAACCTCCAACAACAGCAGACACTGCTATTAAGACATGGATTCACATTAATGCTACAAATGAGATAATTACCTTTGCATTAAAGTTAATACAGTTATTGGGACAAGAAATATACAGATTATCAAATGCTTAGATGAAGAAGATTATGATGATGCTTCTTGCTGATTTAACACTTGCCCCTCTCAAAAAAAGCTGGAAGGAAGTCATTCCCCAAATCATGCCTTTCACTGGAAAACTGCTAACAGCAACTTTGCACACTCAGGGTATCTAAAACGCTTCTGGCAAGAGTGATGCCATTAAATCTGCTACATTCTCCACAGCCTGGGTCACTACAGTTTGCCTTGTCTAATTATAAGTCCCACTGATCTGCCTGTAATTACCTGGACACACCAATGTGCTGCACAGCAGGATTGATGCACAACACATTAAGCCACACTGCTCAAATGGTCTGTTCTTGATGTTCTGGCACTTACTCATGTTCTGGGGCTCCCATGCACCACGCTTGAGGGTGCTGGGGTGCAGCACAGCCTTGATGCTCCCAAAGTGCCCTGAGATCCTCCTTCATGTGAGCTTGCTGATGATTTCAGCATCCAGTGTGAATCTCTGTTTTCCAAACATCCCACTACTCATTTCAATTATTTCCTTATTAACTCCAGCTTTAGCAAGTACTTAGATTACTGGAAATATATCCATATCATATACAAAAATGTACACTCCCCCAGTAAAGCTGTAACATGTACCTGTAACGCATAGGACACTGACAGTCCCACCAGGCCAGCATTCAGGCTGTTCCTACCAATCACAGCAAAAAGGGCAGCAAAAAGGACAATGCAGTTCCCCACAAACTCAACTCGGATGCCCAGCCACCTGGGAAGAATGCAGAGGTAAGCAGTGTGGGAAAAGGTTGCCTCGGACCAGTTGTGCAAACAGGGTTATCTAAGTGGAAACAAGAAATTATATTTTACCTGTTTGACACTACGCCAGGATAATAACTCTTCTGATTTTCATCTACCCTCAGATCACTGATGTCCACGAAGGCCTTCACTCTCCTGTAGGCTCTGATAACACTGGCCCCTGACACAGTCTCTGAGAAGTGGGAGTAGATGGGGGATCTGCTCACAGACTCCAGGCGCTTCAGCTGGCGGGAGGTTGCCACATAGAATCGCTGCCATTTTTCACAGGAAATTGAAAGGTTCATGAAATACTTTCACTTTTTAAATTAACAGTGAAGAATTTCTTAGGTTAAGGATTTAAAGGAGGTTGCTACTAATGCACTCCAACCCTCTAAAATATTGTCCAAAATTAGGAAAAGTATCAAGAAAGTTACCTTTACATCATTCCACAAGAGTATTGAGTAACTGCAATTTCTATAGACTGAAAGTTGAATTTATCTATGTCCCTCTATATTTAATTAATATAATCAAGCAGAATGAATCCATTTGTAGGAGCCTCATTTTCCAAGAAAACAAATTGTGCATTTGCACCTCCATTATCAGGTCTGTATTTACAGTCTGTAAAATAAGTTTGACTATGGCTCAGAAATCAATAAAATTGATGCTTTCTATTTTCAACATTTTAATTCCTAACTACTTTGAAAACTTTTCAGTATGTCAAATATATCCACATTTAATATATTGGCATGCACTGCAGTGCTGGCTCCAGCAGTAAGGTTACTTTTTATTACTTAAAAGCTAAAAAAGTTTATGCCTATCTGTTTTATGGCCACATCTTGCAGGACATTTCTTTTTCTGAAAAAAAAGTAAGTAATGTTTTGTTTATATAAACACATAGCTACTTCAGGTATTTCCATTTCACCCACAAATCAGTGTTGTTTTCCCTAAAAAGAAAAGGAATGGAATAATTGCAATAGTTGTCACACATTTTTCCAGTTACCTGAACAAAGAAGTAGAGAATTGCCAGTGGGACTATAACCACAGCAAAGAGTGGAGTGCTCGCTATGATAACGATCATGGTGGACAAGGAGGTGAAGAATGTCCCCAGGAACATTATGATGGTGTGTGGGATGACCTCATCAATGATGTAGATGTCCTTGGAGAAGCGGTTGATGATGCGCCCGGTTGGGGTGGTGTCATAGAATGACTGTGGGGTGTGGAATTTGTTCTCCAGCAGTGCAGCATGGAGGGTCCGGGCAGCACTGATGCCCCCCATAGCCAGCGTGAAGGTGCTGATCAGCACTATGAGCCCTGACAGGTGAGGAGCAGATGTGTTATCCCATGATGTCCATGATTCACAGCTTCCCTGACCCTTGGCAGTTCCTGTTGTGGTCCAAGCTTGTTTTACTTCACTTTATTTCCTGCCCACCCTCTCTTCCTGTGCACATCAGCATTGCATCCACTGCTGCCTAAGGCACAGGAACATCCACAGGATTCACCATCCTCTCTATGGGAAACAGACACATAACCATCTTCCTGCTGTTTTCCACAATCCTCCATGATGTCCTAATGTTACAACTTCACCCCAACCCTTCATCCCCTTCTGCACTGAAATGTGCATGTTTTCTTTCCATCTTGCTTCTCTCAAGCTTCCACATCACCTGTTCAGCCCCTTCAAGGGCTTCACAACAAAATTAAAAGTGTTGGGCTGAGCTCAGACTGTGTAGCTCCAGGTTACATGAGCTTTCTTGCTTAGGATAGGAGCTGCGGGGCAATTTTCATAGAATCATAGAATGGTTTGGGTTGGAAGAGGCCTATAAGATCACCCAGTTCCAACCCCACCACCACTACCCCAGGCTGCTCAGAAATCCATCCAACCTGGCCTTGGGATGGGGCAGCCACAGCTTCTCTGGGCATCCTGTGCCAGGGTCTCACCTCCAGCACAATAAATAATTTCTTCCTAATATGTAATCTAAACTTATCATCCTTTTGGACCACTAGCAACTGGTGCCACGGCTTTCTGACCTAATACCTCATTCCAAAACGTTGGGGTATGATGACTTTACCTGTCCTCACCTTGCAAGAGGCCCAGGGCAGCGTAGACCCCAATTCTCATGGCTGTGTTGTGTTGAGTCCCATTTACCACCGGTTCATTGGTCCAGTCACTGAGCCACACGTTGGCCCCGATGGCAGCAGCATTTTGACAGCAATACAGGAAACAGATCACCAAAGAAATGACAGGGCTGACAGCCTTCATGTACTGCCAGAACACTGCTAGCTTTACCTGCAAAATCACACAGTAAAGCTGATTTGCACAACCCACACAAGGAGTTTAAAGAGAATCACAATATAGAAACATTCTTTGTGAGAGGAACTGCTGACAAAACTTTAACACACTCTGACACCAGCCTAACTCAAAACTGCCTGAACTCCTAAACACCACAGAGAAAGGTTCATCTGCCTGAGCTCCATGTCAGGATGATGGCTTTCAAAACAAGTCAGAAACCTCTCTGAAACACTCTTCTCCTCCATGTTAAGGATTGGTATTTCATTACTTTTGTGGGGTTTTAGTTTTTAAGACTATGCCAGAGGGGGAAGAAAAAACAAAAAAGGAAAGAAAGAAGCCAGATCAAATAGGAGCAAAAGATGGGTAATAAGAATAGGAGCCAAGATTTTCAGGAAGTAGAAGCAACTTGGCAGGAGTATCGTACTCAAGACAACTTTAAATGGCCTATTCAAGCAAAAGTGTTGAACATGCCTCCACTCTGTGTCTTCACAGCAACTTAAATGAGGTACCAAATGCTAATGCAATCCAACAAGAACATAAACAGCAAGAAGTAAAGGTGCTGTCTCTAAGGTCATGCAAAAAGGCAGAGAAGCAAAAAGAGACAGAGACTCAGGACAAAACTCAGTGCTTAGTAAAAAGTATAAGGAGGAATAATTAAAAGAACAAGTGCTGTTGGTTAGTGACTTGGAAGGCTAAAATAATCCACAGAAAAAGCAGGTCTGTGCCATGGATCATGTACATCAGACTAAACAGGACACACTGAGCCTTCTGAAGTGGAAGGAAGGGGCTTTTTCTTTATCAAACCTCCTTGCTCCTCTTCCATCTGCTGCTCCTCTCTGTTCCTTTCTTTGACTTTTGTGGTACCATCCTCTCTTTTTTCTTGTTCCTATTTCTCTCCCTGGCCCTACTCAGGAGGAATACAGCCTCTTTGTACCTACAAGCACAAAGTGCTCTGTACTTAGGTTGGCAAGTATTTAGGCAGAACAGCCTCACTGGCACCCAGAGGCAGCTGGTTCGTGTAACCCAGTGCTGCAGCTGGACTCAGCAGCAGCCAAACAGTTTAAAAACCAACAGTGCTGAAAGCTCTGCGAGACAAAGGCAGGGCTGATGGAATGCAGGGCTCTGCAGTATTGGGTGACTGTGGAGGGAACTGGAAGAGATTATTTTTTCCTTTTTTTTTGTTCTCCTAAGTATATAGGGCTACCTAGGTGCCAAAATCTCTGCCAAAATCCCTAATCTGAATGATCAGTGGTCACCAGATTAATGCCTAAAGCCTGCAGTTGTGATTTGTGCACATATTTAACAGAACTGGATCTAATGTTAAAATAAAGTGGATTTTTTTTTCAAAAAAAAAAAAAAAAGGCAGAAAAAGGGAGGGGGGAATCAAACCATACCGTGCCTGTTTCAGTGGTTTCAGCCTGAATAAGTTTCTCATTAGCACTTTTTCTTGGAAGAGGAGGCTCTGCTGGCTTCTTCTCACAGACTCTTCGTTTCGTTGACATTTTGTTGGGACATTCTCCTCCCTCAGAAGACACTACACTAAGTTGCCTAGTTAAAACACAAGAGTCATTAGGAGAAAAAGGGCATACTGTGGCAGTGCTAAGGCAAGGCTGGGATGTAGTGAATTGGATTTATTCCCAGCTCTTCCACTAAGTTCCCATACCAGCCTCACTCATAGCTGTGGATGCTTCTTCCACCTCTCTGCATGTTCAGGGATGCCAGAAATACAGGATCTAAGAAAGGCTGTGGCAGAGCCTAAGCTCTTTAGGAAAGGCCTTTAGAGGCTTCATGACAAGGCAGACATTTCAAACTAAACCCTGAGCTTTTCTGTTTTCCTATCAGCAGTAGCTGGACAGCATCTATGGGTATGATTATAAAAACCTTCAAAGATTTCCAAGGCTCCCAACGGAAAGGTGCAATGCAAGGAGTTTATTTTTCACACATCTGGCAGCCGTTCACCATTGTGTGGGTAAATACACACAGTGGTGTTATCTGAGAACCAGAGAGCTGCTTTTAGAAATTAGTTCAGTTCAGACTGAAAAAAATACAGAAGGAATAGATGTTTGATCTTGAGTGTTCACATTTATTTTTAAAAGGATACTAAACCAATTTATTTATGAGAGGAAATTGAGGAAACTGAAGCCCAGATGGAGAAGCAGAATGTGACTGACATCTGAAAGATGTTTTTTACCCCAGACACAAAGTAGAATAGCAAGGACCTCATGTTTACCTAAGAAACTGTTTGCGGACCTCGTTTGTCACGGGCTCGTTATCAACCAGGTCTGTGTGGATGCTCAGGGTGTCTTCAGCCAGCAGCACTTCTTCCTCCTCCAGCACTGCAAGACAAGATCACACCTCAATTTTCTGTCATAGGAAAGCACAGAGAAAGGTGGCTATAAAAAGGAAGAGCCATGAAAACAAACCCACCCCCGCTCCCCCAGGAAAATTATCATGCATAAGCTCCCCCCTAGCTTTGTTTATATCCCTTCTGTGCATCACTTCTAACGAAATTGCAAAGATCTTGTGACGTAGGTTGACTGCCAAATGCACTTGTATCACATCCCTTTAACCAATCAGAATGCCAGGCTATTGCCTGTGTTAAGAGTTGGCTCTAGCTAAATTCACTAATTTGGCACATTCTAGACATGAGCCTGGGCTGGGGGAGTCACATCAGGAGCCCTGTAAGCCTCTGCTGTGGCTGGAAGGTGCCATGCATGCTCCTCTGCCAGGCTGGAGAGCAGCAGTGCAGAGGCATGGGAAGACTATCACACAGGGGAAACATCCACCAGAATGCTTTTATCTTGCATCATTTTGTCAGAATCAAACCAAGCTGAAAAGCAACCCAAGATTAAAATTTCATTTGGACTTCGCTACATGAAAAATACCACAATCACATATAAAGGAAAAACACACCAGGCTCTGGGTAGCCCCTTTCATACCCAGTTTATTCTTGGCTATTTTGTCTTCTTGCTGAGCTTGACCTTTCTAATTGTAAAATAAATTCCCAAGTTTAAAATAATTTCTCAGACAAGATTGCTTTCTTCTAGGACAAACCACACAAAATTTTGAAACAAATTAGTGAAAAGATTTCTCAGTTGTACAGACCTGGCCACAGACAATAATTTTCACAGTAGTGCAGAAAGGCAAATGCCATGAAGAACCAGGGGACACTACACAGAGAAAGTATCTGTAATCTTGTTGACAGAAGACATGTTTTAAGAAAAAATAATACTGTACTTGTTGGTTCATCCTCTTCAATGTCTTCATCCAGCGCATAATTCCGGAGGAATTCTGCAAAGGCCTTGTTTTGTTTCAGAAGCTCTTGGTAAGATCCCATTTCAGAGATTTTGCCATCTACCAGGACAAATATATGGTCTACCTGAGGTAGGAAGCTAATGCCGTGGGTTACCAGGATTCGGGTCTGGATAGGGAAAAGGAAAAAAAACCACATATCCTTCATTTGCACTGTGGGGACTGACAGTACTCAGCAAGCCAAATACATTTTTGGGACAGGGAATGAATTATTGTGTCAAGGTGAAATGCAAGTGAAATAACACTGTCCACATTAGGCAAATTAGCTTGACCTGATGTAAATGAAGTCTCTTTGCTCCTACTGCTGACAAAAACAGAGAGGAAAGTAAACACACTGAATTATCATTCCCTCCCTCCCTTATGATGATTTTCTTTGCAGCCCTTCCCTTTTGAGCTTCAAGATGACGTGAGAAGATGGCAGCAGGAGTGGAAGGTGCAGCAAAACCACTGCAGTTTGGGTTGTTGTTGCCAAAATCCTCAGTAACATCCATATTTGGTGCAGCTTCCTGGCTGCGCTGCCCCAAGAAACAACAATTAACACTACTAGCCTGTGCATGTTCCAGCACATGCCTTGCTTTTTGGAGATCTCATAGAGAAAGGATTTTAAAAGGCAGGGCAGGTTTCTGCCTGTACACATTCTGACCAGAGCACAGTGTTCTGGACGTGTGTGAGCAGCGCTCCGCCACAGCCCGGCTGTGAGGAGAGGTACAGGCCTGGCCAGCTACACACAGAGTCTCAGGAAGGAGCTGTCACTCAGGCCTGCGTGGTGAAACAGCTTCTGTGCTCCTGAGTTTGTGTGTGCTTTCAAGAGGATCTTAAGCCCAGTTTACCTTTCCCTTCAGGATCCCATCCGGGCCAATGACTTTGTCGAAGATGTGCTTGGCCACGTGCGAGTCCACGGCAGACAGGGGATCGTCCAGCAGGAAAATGTCCGAGCTGCTGTACACGGCACGGGCCAGGCTCACTCGCTGCCGCTGCCCCCCCGACAGGTTGATGCCCTGGAGGGAGACAGGAGAGAACAAATCTGTCACACAAAAGCTCTGACTGCTCATGGTTCTCACTCAGCCCAGCACTTGGGTGCTAAATTGAAACATGAAAACTGAAGAAAACAACCCACCCAGAGATGGGTACAGAATGCCTCTAGACCTGCCTGCTAATTGCCAAACTTTCCACTCACCCAGCAAACTGGAGATGCAGTAAGTCTTTTTTTAATAAGCTCCTAAAGGGAGCTGTTAAAACACAAAACAATAAAAAGCGAAACTGTCAACCAGGATGTAAAATGCAAATTTCAAAGCAGGGCTGTGGCACCTGGAACATCTTCCACATATTTCCTTTTATACACAAATCCCCATCTCCACACCATTTCATGTACTCTAGCTCAGACTCAGTAGCCTATGAAAAAATAATATCTTTGTTGGTAAACACAGATGTAAGTGTTTCTCATTAAAATGTGTTAAGGGATGATCAAATTTTTTTTTCACTTGAAGCAAAACCATCTGTTCCCTCCCTTTCAATCCCTACAGGAATAGGAAGGCCTTCAGTGATTCTGGACAGATGCACCTTTACAATACGAGACAAACAGAGGGCACTCCGCTCTTCCAGGACTGGATGTGTAATTCTGCACCACAATACACACACAAGCCTGAAATTAAGACAACATTCAAGTCAAGTGCTTTCCGGACAACTGCCCTGCATGTTTTTGGTGCTGATTGTAGCAGGGATGCCATCGTGAAGATCAAATCAAACGAAGTGCTGATTTTACAGTGTTATCTCCTTAGCTAGAGCAGGAATCACCAGGCAGGTCTGACTTGAAAAAAAAAATCTACCTAAAAAAAATTTACCTTCTCTCCTATCTCAGTTTGATCTCCTCCTGGCAGCACTTCTAGATCAGTTTTTAAAGCACAGGCCTCCAGGGCATCTTGGTATTTTTCCTCATTAGGAGCTTGGCCAAACAAAATGTTATCTTTCAGCGTGGCATTCTGGATCCAGGCTTGTTGAGGCACATAAGCAACAGAACCCTAGAAAAAGGAGAGAGAAAATCTCTGACTCATAACAAGCATGAATTCATACTCTGAGTAAGATCTTCAGCATGTCTATGGTTTCTATACATTCACATTATATGTATATGTGTGCTAACTGCTCATGTATCATTGATCAAATCAGGAAACTAACTTCATATAAAACTGGGCAAAACTCAAACATGCAGACAAGCTGCCAGAGGAGCAACTAGAATTCCCTCTGGAGCCTGAGGTGCGTTCTAGGCAAGGGCAGGCATAAGCAGCACATTTCCCTACCATCATTAAATGGTTTCATAAAAAACCACCAACCTTCACAGCCACTTCTCCTTCCAGCTTTTCCATCTCACCCAGGAGAGCAGACACCAGAGAAGACTTCCCACAGCCAACATGGCCAACAATGGCAACCAAAGAACCACTGGGGATCAACATATTTATACTGTGGAGGAAATAAGCTTGAAATGAATTGAACATTAGCTTACTAAAGACATCAGCGGTCTTTAAACCAGGGCTGAAATACACAGTCACAGCCTGACTGGATATAATAAGCAAAGTTTGGTCACTGGTTTTCTCCTCCCTTTCTTGCATACAATCAACTGTAACCATAACTTGAGGAGCAAATGAAAACCCAGCATAACATATTTTGCTGGTTGCTAAAGCAGTAGGTTTGTTAACAAGCCTTCTAAGACTCTTTGCTGTGTTGTATCAATTCATCAGCAAGTCAAATTAAGTTAATAAGCATTTTGAAAACAGACAATCTTCCAGAAGTATTTTGGGGTTTGATTTTAAAACCGAAAGCAAATGTAAAAAAGTAGTGAGTGAATATGTCCCATCTAAAAATGTTCAGACCACTTCAGAACTGTATTTCCTGTGCTGGTAAATAGGATTCACAATGACACAAGAAAAACAGGACTTTCCCAATTAAAATCCTTTACTGTTTTCCCCACTGTGTTCTCAAAGGTACTACTTTAAGCCCTGAAGGTGAACTGATATAAAAATGACTGACAAAGAGACACAGTCTCTTTGCAGCCAAAGTGCTTTTCACTAGTGAAATCCAGTCAAACTTCTATTTACATATATCCTGATGCATAACAGAAGGTATATATGCTTCCAGGCAAATTTTGTTTCTGTTCATACAAGGAGGCAAATGTGCAAAACAGTCGCCCCCACAGTCTAAAGATGGCCTTTCCACTGCCACAGAGATGAATCTGCCACAAGCCTCTTCAAGTAATAGACCACTGCTGGGACACCCAGGTCCCAACACAGGCATCCTAACTGCCCTCAAAATCCATCAGATCAATCTAATTTATACAATGCTTCAGTTAAAAAATGCCTATTTAAGGAATTTATGGAGCCTGTCTTTCAATGGGTAACTATTTTATGCTGGTTCCTGTGAAGTTAAAGCCTTAAAGCCCTGTTCTGTAAAGCTTAAAGACCATGAGGCACGAGCTCCATGTTTTGAAGGCAAAGAAATGCTGACATGTGATGCATAGTTTTTAGCAGACACCTTTCAAACACGCCTCCCAAGAGCCAGAGACCAGGTAGATATTGTATTGCTACTGCACAAAGAAATCTTACTTTTTCAGCGTTGGCTTAAGCTCCTTTCCCCAGCTGAATGTCGCATTTCTTACACTGATGGCATTGCCTGTGTGGCAAAAACACAACAACAAGAGAGGCAGGAGATGTGTTACTCACAACAGCACAACTGAGAACAGGCTGACAGAGGGATCTTTATTTACACACACTGCACTTCCCTTTTCTGCTGGCATGGGAAGCACAGGTCATGAACATGGGAAGCACAGGCTTCTTCAGAGTGAAAATAACTGACTGTCACTTCAGCTCTAGACTGTGACCTGGCAGATCTAGGGAGCTGAAAAGATGCCCTGCTTCACCCTGCCCTGGTGGGGCTGCTCCCTACATGTGCTGCTCAGCATCACCACAACTTTACTTCAGAAACTCTTTTCAAATCAGTAGGAGATCACTGCATGCTGTTTACTTTGATTTATCAGATTAACTTTGACAGTCTACAGCTTTTTGCCTGCCACACCTGGCTTGCTCAACTGTTTAGGGCTACTTCTGTTTTGAACAGAAGTAATCAAAAGTGTTCACAAAGTTCTTGAGCATTTGTGCAGTGTGAAAGGTCTGAACAAGTCTTGCTGTCCATAGTCAGAAGATGAGTCAGCAGATGCATTCCAAATTCAGTGCTGTAAGCATCCGGTACATTGCAGATGCAAACTCATGCCCAACCAGCTCAGAAATATGGCCAGGAACTTTTCTGATTTCCACACAGCCTGAACACCAAGCACTTTCAGAGCAGCAGCTTCTTCCCTTTTTTTAAACTCAAGATTAACATTGTTATTTTCTTTTTGGCTTTTTTCCTAGCTCAACCAGTCCAAGAGAGATAAGTCTGCTGCATTTGCATAGTTAAGAAAAATATCAACATCTTTACCTGGTGCAATCACTTTTTTTTCCACACAATTTGGATTAAGTTCATCATGACTCAGGAACTGCTGAATTCTCTTCAGGGAAACACTTGTCTAGGAAAAGAATGTGGCATTATTTCATCATTCTTTTAATGAGGACTTAACGCTCTTACTACTGAAAAAGAATGCATGCACAGTGCCTTGAGCTTCCCCCCATGGCCTTCCTGAACAGTGAGTCATTCCTCCCCTGCAATGAGTCTTATGCTGAGATTCAAGCTTTTAACTGTGAAATTTCTCACACCAAGCTGAGTTTATCTGAGCAAAGCAAAATTCACACAGGCTCACTCAGATGATGTCAGGCTTTCCAATGCAGGAGAGCGGGAAAGGATATTAAAAGGAAAAGCAGCTAAAACAGGCAGATGCAAGGGATCTCTGCATTCCAGAAATCAAGGATATGTTCTTTCAGTTCAAATTTTTCAGAACAACCTGTGCTCCAGGCCCTCCTTACCTGTGCAATGTTGCTAATGACTTGTGGAAGCATACTGAGGGGAAACTTCAAGATATTGAATAAGGACAGAGAGACAAAAGCCTTTTCTGCATCCAGGATGTTGTTCTCATCCACAGAGACATACACAGCAAATGTTGTCAGTGCTACCTGAAAGCCAGAAAGGCAGTTTACTGCAAGATGCCTGGTATATTCTGACATTTTAAAAGTACTCAATCCTGACAGGCATCTTGGAAATAAAAGTACCAACCACAAAACTGGGAAAATTCTGTGTTTCTGACCTTTTCAACGTGCTTTAAAAATGTTAAGTTCTATGGACAAGTAGGTACAGAAAAAGGGCACACAAAATAAAAGACCTGTCAGGTTTCTAGTGGCTACATTCAGTTGAAGTAAGAGTTTCAAGAGGTGAACTACAGGACTCGGGTAAATAAAAAGGAAAAGTTTCTATCAGGTTGTGGTTTCTTCCAGCTCCACCCAAGCAAATTTCCCCATTGTAAACTGCAGCCTAAGCAAATGAGATTCACTAATCAGTAGAAAAGGAAGTGAAATCCAAGTTATTAGCTGGCTTGCTGTATAACAGGGGCCGTCCACTGTGGAAGGATCATCCTGTGCAGCAAAGTCACAATGAGCAGGAAGAGGAATGTGCACTGGAGGAAGTGCAATGACTTTAAGGAACTACAAAAGGGGCAGAATCTCCAGGCTGATCAGATCATTCCTGCAGGGCTGGGCCTTAGATCTCGAGAAAAATTGGCTGGGAATAGTTTTGACCACGGACTTATCTGAATGGTTTTATTCACCAAAACCCTTTCTGCAAAAGAGATCACAGTCCACTGAAGTAGAAAATAGAGGAAAAGACGAAATTGAGGAAAATGCATTTCAGAGTTGGTAACATTATCATTTGGGCTTCAGTTTTCACATTAAATCTTTTTTGAGCTGTAGAATAATTTAACAACTCCCTCTCTCACTAAAACAAGCAGAGCACTGCAAGATGAAGGTAGAAATGAGAGCTAAAGACAGACGTTGTCCTGACTGACTCAATTAAAGTTTCTTTTATTTTGCTATTCACGGATCTCTCTGAGGTTTCAAATTCCAATTTTAATTTGTTATGGGAAATACTTTGAAGTGGTTGGAAATTCTCCTGTGACAGCTATTCCCAGCTTTCACTGGCAGGCTTTATCACAAAATATTTTAATACTGATTAACAAAAGAGCTTTTGAGAACAGGGAACTCTGTATCAAAGCATGTGAATAATTTCTTCAAAAACTTTACATTTTATTTCTATGTACATTAGCAAGTAGAAAGCCTCAGGCTTATCCTTCAAGGGTATACTTGTACAGCTTAGAGAGCCATGAAAATTTAATTTACCAGGAAGGGTGCGCTGATCCAGGCAAAGGTGGACAAAGAGTTGAGATAGGCAGATTTTTTCAAAACTTTCAGCTCATTCTTCCGTATCTCCAGGACCTTTTCTGAAAAGGATGGCTCCCAAGCATAGAGCTTCAGCACCTTGATGCCACCCAGGATCTCGTTCATTAATTTAATGCGGGAGTCTTTGTACCGCATTTGTTCCACCTGGGTTATTGGTAAACACAGGAGACAGAGTCACAGTCAGGACTACAGGAGAGTTTTCAACATATGTCTCACAGCTGTTACAGCCCTCAGGCTACTTCTGAAGAGGATGCAAAAGGTAATTACAGAAAGCCAGACTGTTATGAGCTTATTGTGCAAGTTAGTCTAACTCCAGAGAAATCAAAGGAAATGCCTGGAAAGCAGAGTACAAAAGCCTTCCACTCATTTTAACTCTTAAGAGCTACATTTTTAAACCATCCTAAAGAAAGATTCAGCCACTTCACAAAAATACTACCTTATCATTTCCTTTGATTTCTTCAGATTTTTTTCTTCCTTGTTTGCACATTTTATTTCTTATCTCTTGAAAACTGTGGCTACTTCTAGGGGTTTCTTTTCCTATCTATTAAAATACAGTCTTTCATTCAGTTATTAAAATAAAAACATCCCTGCTCAAATTTATAGACAAAATTCACACACATAAGCACAGCAAGTTATGCATCTTATAATGGGCAAGGGAGAAAAGGAATGTTACTACTAACATGCCAGCATCCAAGAGATGCCTGTATGTCTTTTTAAGGCATATAATAATATCACTGTTACTAAGGCTGTGCTTAAAAGTCCTAATTTATATCCAACTCTTACCCTTTTTACACCAACAGATTGACTTTTAATTTCTATTTTAATCTTCCAAACAGTCTGATAGGTTGCATAGGAAAAGACAATTGTTGGATTTTTTTCTAGCACAAAGCCAAAGGGCACTGTTATATTGGTATTTTTTCAGCTTTCCATGACTAGAGAGAACTAGACTACAAAGAAAGGAATAAAGGATTGTTTTCCCTTAAGATAATAAATGAAATCTGGCCCAGCTAAGTAGCAGTGAACATCAACACTGGTTTTTAGCATAAAACTCAAACTGTCAGGTTTTAGCTGCCACCTCTGAAAACATTCATTTGCAGCTTAAAGAACAGCATTTATTTGCCTTTCTCTAGATAGTCCTAGAGGAACATACCAGGTGAAGGGATATGGAGGCAGACAAACCTCTTGCTAATCCCAAAAGCTGCTTGCTCCAGAGGTATGAAGAAGCGACTGGCTCAATGACAGAAAGCTTTTTTTCCCTTAAATTGCATTCAATTCACTATGGAAAAATTATCTAAGATGATACAGTTATTAATATATCAGTACATTCTTACTCATAAGTAAATTGTTGCAAATGGCATCTTATTAACAACCCCAGATGTCTTCATTTCTCATAGCACAGCTGCCAGCTCATGTAACATTACCTCCTCTGCTGCTACCTTACCTGGAATGCTCTGGTTTTTATTGCTATTGCTGAGTTAAATGGGATAAGTAAGACCATCACAGCAACTCCAGCCAGCACAGAAGGCCCTAAAGCCTTGATTTAAAAAGAAAGAGTAAGTTGTTGTACCCAAGTGTTCCCTACAGTCAGGACTAAAACAACAATAAGTGATAGAAACAGAAATCAATGTTGACAAGTTGAACTTATCCCAGTGAAGTGCTGAGATCCCACAGAGTAACTGTGAATAGGAGACAGAAAAATAAGGGACCACTTTGAATAATAATAACAATAAAAATAACAATAATAACTGTTATTATTGTTGTTATTGTATCGGTGATAGGAACTTTTCTCTGGATTTTTCTCTGACCAAGGGAACTGTAATTAAGGAATTAACCCAGTACCTCAGTGTGACTACAAGCATACAAACTGCTGGTAACCAGAGCTCAGCTTCCAGCAGAGCAGTAATTCAGAGCTGCTGCAATTTAATGGCTTTTGAGTTGAAATCAATATGGTTAAGTTGGTGCTACTGTTTTATGCAGTAAAAGACATCAATTGCACAGAAACAAGTCTGAAAGCCAGTGCTCAAACTGAACCTGGAATAAACCTGAAACAATGTCACAATGTAGCAAATGAAAAATTATGGTTTTTCCAGGTGAGATTTGTCTCACATTGACTTGCACAAAACTTCTTTATGTAGCAGGATATAATCTCTTCACACAATATTTCCTACGTCCAGGTTTTTGTTTGGTTTGGTCTCTAAACCACTACCCTCAAGCTCTCATTTGTATCAACTACTGGGAACAAGAGTCCAAGACTGAGCCCATCAAACTCGAGTAAAGAAGGGGGAAGACAAAGGAAACATTCTGTTTCAAATGCCCATCTGGCCTGTCAGCAGAACAAAATAATTAAGACATTAAATGAGGCTGTGCAGCACCCTTTTACTACAGGACAGAACACTTTAAGTTGGTAAAAAACAGAGTGGCAGGTCAAAGTGACAAAAAAAAAAAAAAAGGAAAAAGAAAAAGCCTGCACATTAATTAGATTAATTGTGACAATGTCTGTACCTGCCAGAGGAAATACAAAGCTAGAAATATCTGGAGTGGTGCAGACCACAACATGTTCAGGAAAGTCATCAGGTCCATGAAACGTTGGGCATCCACTGACATTAGGTTGACAATTTCTCCAACAGTAGATGAGCGCTTTGCTGAGTTTGTGATCACTAAGGACTGACAAGGGAGAGAGTGTCAATGCATTCACAATCTGGATACACATGGAGAACAAATCCTCAATTATTAGCAAAATGACACTGTCCAAGAATAATGTGCTTCTCCCAAAAGAATAAAATAATTCACCTATATCCATTCCTGATCTCCAAGGAACAAGAGCTCATGAAATGGTTTTGCTTATGGGCATCTCCAGCTCAAGCAGTGCATAGCAATCTGAAGAAAATCTCATTGGGTCTGATCGACTCATAGCACAAACATGTTCTCCTAGATCCCTCTTCCAAACTGTGGAATGGTTTGGGTGGAAAGGAAATTTAAAGTTCCAACCCCTCTTCAATGGGCAGGACCAACTTCCACCATCCCAGGTTGCTCCAAGCCCCATCCAACCTGGCCTTAGACACTTACAGGAATAGGGTAGCCACAGCTTCTCTGGGCACCCTGTGCCAGATCCTCCCCACCCTCACATGGAAGAATTTTTTCCTTACATCTAATCTAAGTCTCTCCTCTTCCTGCATTTAAAGTGAACTGGTATTGGTATGTCTAATAACCTACCAGAACACCCATATGACACTACTGCTCACTGGAAAATTCTGTAAAGTATTAAAGAGGTACTCCTAAAAGCTCACCAAACTGCCAATCTTTTATATTCCAGGAGGCTACTCCTCTCCAACATGCCTAACCTTCCCTAAATATGTGAGAATTGAGCACACTTGCCTGGCTAGTATTCTAGCCCACAGAATGCTTCCAGCCTTACCTTTCGGTATATCACCCCAATGATGCCAGTCCTCAGCCTCATCCCAGTAACAATGCAGTACTGGAAGTGCTGGTGAAGGACGAGTGTCTGCAGCACAGCGCAGATAAACATCAGAGCTGCAATCAAAAATCCCCACCAGGCTGGGGCATCTTTGTTCTTAATGAAGCCGATTAATACACTGTTTGTCAGCAGCATAGGGAAGGAAAAGGAAAAAGAAACAAAAATTTAAAAACCATGCATCAAATTTAATGGGACATAACACAGCTTCTCCCAACTACAGCATCCTGCCACATCCTCTCCCTAACCACAAAAAGCAAACAGCTCTCCAGGACATAGGCTGAGTTATGATTTCAGTCAAACAACATTGCAAAGATCCAACAGCAAAACCTGCAGCTCTGCCAGTGACAAAGTCCATTTGTAAATGAGCCTGAAAATGAAATATGAAGAGAAACTCTTGGTTTCCCCTGAGATTCAGGGTTTAAACACACAGTGCACTGTCTGAGCTCTGTTAGGGAGGCCCCCAGGGCAAGAGGTGAATGATAGGACAGAATAAGGCAGTGCAGCAGGGCAGGCAAAACCAGCTTCTTACCCAAATCTTCTTCAAGCAGCCTGAGTGCTTCTGCCTGGGGTGTTTTCCCACCAAAAAAAAAAGTGCTAAATTAAAAGACATCCTCCTGGATGGATGCATAAAGAGTCCTTCACTCCTACATTTTTTTTTGTAAAATGGTACCATTAAGATGGCTATAGCAGCTTTTATTGGTAAGTCCTTTTTTACTCCTTCCAGCTCTCACTGCCAGAGCTGCACACTGACACACAGCAAACAAGCAGAGTGACACATGGCAATGTCCAGTGCTCTCAAAAATCATGTTTGTGATTTCAGTCTACTGATCAGAATACCAAACTGTCAAAATATAGGAGAAAAAGAGGTTTTGCTCCATGGTTCAAACAATCAGCAGGAGAAAAATGAACCTGGAAACTAAAAATCAGGCAACCAAAGCTTTGCAGTAGAAGCATGAGGTTGCTACATATTTCTTTTTTCAGTCCAGAGAAATCTTATTTCTGCACTGCTCCATTCATTCATTCTCCAAAAGGGAATAGCTTCAGGGAAAACTTCTTATGGGTAGTCCCAGGGATTCACCAATCTTTTTACAAACATGAAACTATCTTACATGCAGTCTGCCAGACAGCCATGGCTTTTTCATCTTCCCTTACTATCAGAAGGGCATTTTCCCAGACTGCAGGAATTTAGACTTGAGAAGGAATTCACCATAATATGCCTTGAGATATCACTGAAACGTATTCAGGAATTCATGCAAATTTGAGAAATTCCCAGAATACGTTACACCTAATGTGCTCTCAGGAGGAGCCAGCAGCCTCCTCTTCAGCAGGAGAAGACAGACTGTCAGCTATTAAATGTCACCATACTTGTCAGACCCTCTTTTTAGCAAATTTCTGGGTATATCACAAACCACCCACAGAACAACACGATCTCAGAACATGGGTTATTTTTAAAAGATACTCAAATAGGAGCAGAGCCTTCTCCTCTCCCTCTCCCTACATCCACCTGTGACCTCCACCCAAGTTCCATTCCTCCCTCATGCATTAATAGGACTTTGTGCTTTTCTATTAATAATTGTTAGGTAGAAATGCTGGTAATTCCACTATTGCTTTTCTTCTAGCTAATGATTTTCTGCTGAATTCCTCACTTTAAGAAAAATACTAATAAAGAAAAAAATGCAGGGATTGTGCAAATTCCTTTATGGATCAGGCTGAGCAACTGGCCCTCCCTGAAGATGGTGTTCCTCATACAAAGAGAATTTTAAAACAGACCACTTCTCTCATAACCTCTTCCTCTGTTTGGTTTTTTTTTTTTAATATAACTATAATTTTCTTTCACATGGAAATTCACTGCAACTGTGCCTCTCACATTCTCATTGCTGAACACAACTAAGAGCATATGAACTCATCTAAACGACCCAAAACCTTTCCCAGGTGACAGCAGTCTGGCCAGAGCACCACATACTGGAGCATCAGACAACATCTGCACATAAAGTCACATCACAGCTGCAACCACCATCCACATATGAGGATATCAGATATTCAGAGACCACTGGATCCAGCCAGCAGTGCTTCACTTTGATTTCACAGCTAATCCTTTAGAAATGGGGAGAAATTGCTTTGGACTGAATCAGAGAGCAACATGTAATTTGTAAGTCAAAGCAGCCCACAGCGATGGGACATTTACAGATGGAACATTTCAGTGAACTTGTCCAGTTGAGTTTCCACAGCAAAGAATTCATGTCTCATGGCATTGCAGGGGGAAGGTGAGGGAGCATACACATGTGGCACTGTGAGGGAAACTAACTCTTTATTTCAAAAACAATTGCCTTGTGCCAAAGCCAAGCAACCACAGGGATCATATATAGAAACTACTCACAGAGTAAACCGACCTTAATAGCTGAGGGTTGACAAAAGAGAGTAGGTCTTGTATCAACTTGAAGAAGGAGCCAATTAAGAAGTATGGCCCGAAGGTCCGCAACAAAGCCTTGAGAAAGGAAGGTTTCCTATTGTGCCTTTTGTCTCTGATCAGGACTTCTGCTTCCTCTGGGCTGCCACCAGCATGATTCTGTACATGGGTTGATTTCCCCACGTAGGACACATCCTCTTTCCTAGGGAAACAAAACAAATTACAGGAGACAACTGACAATGAGAATGGCATTGTCCTGTGTGAACAGCACTGTGGGAACTCCCCAGATTCTGCACCCTCCTCTGCTCTGCTACTGTCCAACAGCAACACTTCCAACACCATCAAGGTGTGCTCAGCATCAGCTACTCTTGTGCAATTGAGTCTTGTTTTATTTTCTTTTTTTTCTGCAGTACTTAGGGGGTGCAATCCATAGGCCACAAAATCAATCACCATGACATGAGAACAAGGCCCAAAGGAGGAGGAGAGAAGGCTGGACTTCCTTAGAGGCCAGAATTGACTTTGGATCTCAAATTTCATGTATTGGAATCCTCAAAGAAGTGCTATGGACCTCCCACACAAGGCACCCTCACCTACTCCTTCTGGGCCTGTGTTCTTGTTCAATCAGTAGTTGTGCTAAGCCTGTACCCTTATCGATCACACAGCTGCTTCCAGAGAAGCAGAATTAATCCCCCTGGGGCGACAGCCCTTGCAGCAGGCACAGTACTCTCAAAATACAAAGTTTTGCATTTCTGGAAACTTGAAATTGAGTAGAAACCATAGCACATTCAAAACTGGGCCATCCCCAAGATCTGGACCACAGCTGTTCAGATTCTTCCAGGAGAGAAACACTGGGTTCAAGTACCTAAATTTTACTCAGTTGACAATTGAGGCATTTAAACCCTGTTTATCTGCAACCATTTTGTTAACCATTGGAGTCAATAATTGTCGGGGTTTTTCCCAACCTTAATGATTCCAGGATTCTAGGATTCCTTTTGTACTTTTTGCCGCTCTCCCACTGCCAAATAAGCTAATAAAAGTGATTCTTCCACAAGTACTCTTTTAGACTGACTGATGAAAAATGGGCCCAACATGCCCAAACTTCTCTTGAGGGCTCCAGGCAGGTTTTGTAGAAGCCCCTTTGGCGTTTAGGTGCCTGACTTCTGTTGCCCATCAACAAAGGGTATGCTCTGGGAAATTATTTCCTCCATGAATTGCTCTCAAACATCAGCCTGGCAACTCTTCTACCAGAAAATATCAAATTGATGTTGTTTCCTGGGGGCTATGGGACTAGTGAAAAATTTCCTGAATGTCAGACAGGAAAGTTAAGTCCAGGTGGAACAGGGAGAATGAAATTAATCTGGGGCACATAAGCTCTACAAGAAAAAAACAGATGGAAAAGATACCCTAGAAACAGTGAATATTTACCACAAGGCATTTGAAAAATAACTTGTAAGTACTACCAAGTGAGGTTGAATTTATGATTTTTTTTATAAAGACTGTGCAGATTTTTTGGAGCTGGTGAGCTGCAGAGTCCAATAATTCCAACAGCCTGTGAGCATTCACTGTGATCACTGAGGCTAACAGTCCACATGTATAAACTTGTCCACATCCTTTCAGAAAAAGCCATTTGCAAATCCCAACATCTTTGCAATAAAGCTAGAGGGCAGGGGGAGACCCTAAACCAGTCAATTTATTTTTTTTCCCCCCAGACAAGAACAAACAGTGTTGTCTTTGTCTTCCAGATCAAACCTGGAGAGTTTATGAGAAAAGCCTTGTTTTTCTGGCAGCCAGACTGTTAAACTCATTGAAAGACTTGAAGAAACAAGACTACTTGCCCCGACTTTGTGCTATTAAAAATGTTTATTACACTGAGCTATAGCAAAGCAATGGTTCTCTTCCAGCTAAGAGTCCCAAAGGGAGAAAATGCACTTTTAGTGTTTACTACCTGTAGTTAGGTGAGGTCAGGTTTTCAGCAGTGTGTGGGACTGCTCACACCCAGCTTTTAATCAAAGCAAAGAACATGTGTCTTGTTGCCATTATTTATAGCAGGGCAGATAATAGGTGCTGATTTATCTCATGGGAAAACACACATATGTTTTGGTGCTGATACGGCCCTGCATCTTCAATATATCTTCATAAGGACAGTCTCTAAAATCAGAAGCTAACTAAAAATGAGGGAAAATGCATTCCAGCTCTCTCTTCTCCATCCAGCATAGCTCTAACTTTCTCAGAAGAAACTGCACTTATCAGTAAAGTGAGTGAGTAGAAACTTCAGCCCTACAAGCAAAGAGAGCAAAAGAAAGGAAAAATACTCTTTGTGTGCTTTATTATCTATAGTAACATTTTAAATCCATGCTGGTTTCTCCTGTAACTCACAAGAAACAAAAGAATTCTTAGCAATTATTTAACAGTAACTCACAAGACAGCAGTGATACAAAAAAGGTTTGGGAACAACAGAAATGTGACAATCATTACCACAAAAGTTTAAAGCATTAGCTATGTAAGAGCTGCAACTGATTAAGTTTTTAAAAATAAATTACTACTATGTACACCACAAATACTTTTCATCACACTTTCAATGTGTACAAATTGACACAGCATTTTAATGCCATAAAAGCTTGCTCAGAGCAGATTTAATGAAAGTTGAAAGGAAAAAAAAGTATTTACAATGTCTCTCAAGCAACTACCACTAATGTTATTTGACAGGAAGTAATAGAGAATATCTACTTATAACTGAAGCATAAGTAGAGCTTTCAGAGTTCCATAGAGCACAGCAATTTGGAGCGCAGTAATTTGCTTTGTTTTTGCTCTTTTCCCCATCTTAGAATCATTAATACAGTTGCCACAAAGTTTTACCTGAGCTAAATATGACTCATAATTTATAGCTAAATTCACTGCCAATTGGCCCCAGTTTATATGAATAGTTTCCAAAATGCAATGAACCCCATGAGAAAACTCCAGGCATAGTCTCTGTTTTCCTAGTAAAAGTTTTCCTGGACTGCATGCACTCCTGCATGATGGCTGTGCTCTTACCATAAAACAGCCTGAGGGAATAAGATTTATGTCTGCGCAAAAAGACCAGAACCCAGACCATGCACATTATTTGACACCATAAAAATAGAGACATTCAGACAATGAAAAAAACCCCTGAAGCAGAACTATAACACATCCACACTGAGCATTAGTGGACAGCTGCGGGTGAACTGCTGGAAATATTTCAAATTTTAGCTGCAAAATGGAACTCTCCACATCATATTTATCCTTGCCAAGAAAATGACAATTCTCTCCTAATATTAGCAAATAATAGTGTCTTTACAATTTGGCAAGGACATGCACAAAAGAGAACAGAAGAAAGCTTCCACGTGGAGAAGAAATCTCCACAATGAAAGGAAATGGAAGCACAGGCCCCCTCCTTATTGACATTTTTCATTTGAAACACACTATTATCACATCTCTTTGCTTGGAAACATTTTGGACACCAAACAGTGAGAGAAGAAAATAGAGTTGCATAATGGATAATTTTTAAAGATTGGATTAGGACAGAACATGCAATAAAAGGAAATCCTCTCAAGCAGGGGTATAACTGTGCAAGTTCTGACCCTCATCCCATTTCCATCAGATACTAGGACAATTTTGCTGCTAGTTTTCTAGGCAACAGCAGCAGGGTCTCAGCAATAAAGTGGGATGTTTCTTCCCCTCCTGCCTTTCACATGTTCTGAGTTTCTTATCTTTACTACTGGGAAGTGAAGACTTGCTCACTGCTGAGAGCTTTAAGGCTAAAAGTACTGCCAGGCCAAAAAAGTCATGATGAAGATGATGAGAAATTCTCTTTGGTTTATGTGTCCAGAAGCTGTGCTCCAACACACCTGGGAGGGATGCAATTATGCAGTTAGACAACTACTAGCTCAGTGGTGAAAAATTGTTCATTTTCTACAACCTAACCAACTCAACAGCTTCTTCTCACACATCTTCAGCCCTTCTCCACATGGGAAGTTGCATCACCTGCCCATGGAGATTTTAAGCACCTAAAAAGTGCGTTGGTGGCACACAAGCCCCACAGGGCTCCTGTTTGCCTCTGCCTAGACATATTAAAAAAAGAAAGTTAAACTATTAATGACTGAAGAATAGGAAGGCTGAAGTGGCGGGTGCATTTTTAGTTGGCTCATTTTCATGGATGAGCAACTTATGAGTGTTGAAAGGACTCAGACCAAGCTCTCAACTTTGCAGACTTTTTCATCTACTTACTGTTTGCACTCTGCTTTTTCTCTGTCCCACTCTTTACTCAGCTGTTGCACGATATTTTTTGAAGTGTCATCTTCGTTCAGCGACCACAAATCTTTCTCTTCCAGAGGCCTTTTGTACCCATGAATTGCCATGCTGCACATATGGAGAAAAACAGTGCAATTAAGTTTGGAAAATGGAATTTTCAGTTTTAAAGCATTGCCAGTAGCTCTAGGACTATTCAGGTAACAAAAGCAAGAAGACACTCCACAGAAAGGGAGATTGGAGAATAATTATCACCCTTTGTTCCTTTTATTGATGTTTGCACTCAAGGAAAGGACACAATGTATTTCTAATTACATGTATTTTATTGAAAACACTACTTCAGAAAAAAAACACTACTGCAGAAAAAAAAACAACTAACAGAAGCATTTAGATGAAATTGTGCTATTAAATGGAAACAGTGAAGCTTTAGAAGTGAAAACAAAGTTGATGTGGAATAACTGTCAGAAGTGAACAAAATGCAAAAGTGGAGCTCACTGGAGTAAAAAGAAAATCAGATTTTTCTGAAAACTGCAGTTCCTCAACTGTAAAGGGAATTTTGTCAAGGGATACAAACATCCTATTTGCCAAGAATCTCCCTGGGAAAGCTGAACATTCTGGAAGTTTAGAAAGTTCTCATCCTCTCACTAAAAAGAACTTTACAGGGCTTTACCAGGACAATAAAATTGGAAGAATGAAGATCTCAACCGCTGTGGAAAAATAGGGTCTTAACACGACCTTTGACAGCTGTTCCACTTCTTTATCATGGAGTAGCAGGTCCAATCTCAAATTTGCATCTTTGATACTGCGACCTCAGTTGGCAGCAATAATTTATATACATAACCCAGTTAACCCTCCCTTTTGCACAGCAATGTCCTTACAAAAAAGCATTCACCCATGAACCTCAACAGAAAAAAATATGCACCCTCAGCTGGGGGAAAGGCTGCCACAATTTATCTTGTGGAGCAGAGACCTACATCTTGGTTTAGGTTGTATTCCTGCATGTGTTGAGCACAGCCAGGCTGCACATCCTATTCGTCATGATACTGTTGCTGCCATACCTTGCAGAGAAAAAGTTTGGGCTCTGTGTTTCTAAAAAGGCAAATGCTCAAAGTGCTGGCACTACTGTGGATAAAAGAGCATCCAACATCAACTACTCACAGAAGCAAAATCTCTGTACTGCTCACTGCAATACAGATCACAAGCAGGTTTTGGGTTTGTCAGCTGTCCAACAGCTTGAAGAAAAAACTCACCTGGTAAACCACCAAAATGTCAATCGTGACAGGAAGCCTGAATTTAACTCGGGACATGGATTCTATAATGAATTTATGGGGGGAAAAATGAAAATAAATAAAGCAAGACATTTACCATTACTTTAACATGACAACAGTCTATTTTGATAATTTTTGGCACATTGTGTGGTATATTACATGTACGTACCTATGTCCTAATGAGACATAAAATTGATTTCTTTCATTTCCCATTTCCCACACTGAACTCCTTTTATACCTAAAAATTGCTTCATACACTGCCTTTAAATCACACCTATAAAGTGAAATGTCATTCTACAGTTTCAGAGATGTTTGTTTTAGGACATGAGCTCAACTTCTCTCTCAGCTTGGTTCAAACATAAATCCAATTATAGGGACTATTTTTGAATTGGAGAAGAAATTCAACCTGTGACACTACTAATATCTTTTGATATTAATGTTTTTCCATATCTGTTCTCAACACATATAGAACTCATTTATTAAGACAAACCTCATAGACTTTTGCTAATTTGAGATGAATGTTAAACAAGTAGTGCACCATATCCTCAAAATCCCTCTTGAAATAATTATTATTACACTTCAGTGCTCACAAATATAATTTACACTGCTGTGAAGCAGCAAGCAGGAGAGCTGCTTTCACTACACAGCTTCAAGCCATTTCTGATGACACAGATAATGGAAAAAGACTCCAAACCACAATACTACTCTTCACACCCAGTGTTTTTAAGAGGTTCACTGAATACTGCCATCTCTATAACAATCCAAAGCTGCTTTCAGTGACAAGTACTCTCAGTGGAATTCTCAAAACACCATACAGTCTGTAAAATCCAAATAAAGCAAAGTGAAAAAATACTTACAGCATCTATATTAACAGGAGAAAAAAATGGAGGCTTCTCTTTAAAACATGAAAGTATCAACTCAATGATTATCAAAGCAAAGTAGATGTAAAATGTGGTAAACCTGAACCTTTCATTTACATGGCCCTAGAGGAAAAAGAAACACTGTAAATGATTGTTTTGTTGCACTTCCAAGTTCCCCATACTCTCTCTCTCCCCACTTTTTCACTGCTTCTTTTGGCAATTCCTTTCTTCCTTTACAGTTGAATACTGCAAAGCAGCTCCCAGCAGGAATTATCTCACAAAAGTATGCTTGTACTCTGACAAGTGCCCAAGAACATGCTTATCTCCAAGCTTTTCATTAAATCATGTCAAGTTCAAAGTGCTTATACATCTTCACTGCATGCAGACACCCTCTGGAATCAGGTCTACATAATATCCTTTTAAATTACCTCTGGGGGTTCTCGCATGATCATGTCTTAAGCATAGGAATTGTCAACCCAGATCAGAGAACATCCTTTTACTTTAGTATCTTGTCATTGACAAAGCAGTGAGTGCCAAATACTTTCAGAAGAAGCTGCAGAAAAACCACTGCATTGCATAATAAGAGCTCCATCTGCTCTAGAGAGATTTCCTTTCTTAATCATGTCTGCAGTTTACCTAAATCTTCCTGCTGTGAGGATATGTCCTTTATACAGCTCTTTCATGCCCTAATGCCGTTCTCAACAGTCCCATTGCTCACTTAAGATGTTTAAACCTAAGTGCAAAAGAAGGAATATTTGGTTCTGGGCAGTCAGAGCAGGAGAAATGTTACCCAGACTTGTTCTAAGGCTCTGCACCCAAAATTTCAAGATGATTATGGATTCAACATTGATCGTCCAATATTTTCACTTAATAAAGCTGCCTCTAAGTGGTGTTTGAAACGGTCTCACCAGACTGCAGCTATTATCTGACAAAGTTCTACCCAGGCTCTCAGTTAAGGTTTAATTCAATCTCTGATGGAATATTTACAACAGCCTGCTAAAAGAAAATCCTTGCTAACAGGATAATGTTGCTAATATTACAAAGAAGCAAGAATAAAAACAAGAAATTACCAAACAGATTCAACACTGATTTCACTGAGGAGAAGTGATCATCTTAATGTTTTCCAAGCACTCTTTTTCTCTCCCAGGCTTTGACAATTTAATCACTGGAGCAACCTGCCTTGCCCTGCTTAGTGAAATATGTTTCTGTGAAAAACTCAACAAGTTTCTTACTTTGGGAGAACCTGCTATGTTTTCAAACAGGAATCTTAACAGCCCAGATTTCTTTCCCTCCAACTTTCCCTCTGTTTCCAGCCCCAGTGGAGTCAAAATTTTGTCCTCAGCACATCAGGCACTGACACAAGGAAGCCCATGGAGCTGTCTAATATGGCCAAGCTGCCTAAATAAAAAAGGAACTTAACATATTAAAATGTGTCCTCTCTGATTACTACCCATCTCCATTTAAGCAAAAGGCTGCAAAAGGGAAAGAGACAAAAAAAGACAGGAGTCTGTTCACATATACACAGCGTTGGCATTGCTCTCTTATGTCTATCAGGTTACCAGCATAGCCCTGGGCTAAGCAAAATCTGCCTTGCCTGAGACATCCAGTTCCCTTCTAGTTACACAAGTCTGAGTCAAAACAACAGAACCAAACTCCTCTCCCCCTCTCCCTGGCAAAACCTGGGCTCAGATCTGCCTCCAAACTCAGGTGACTCATGCTTTTCACATAGATGTGGATGCTACATTTCCTATTCTCCAAGTGCTAACAAGGATAGCTTGTTACCTGTGCTGCTGTAGTCATGATCTTTGACCGTAAGGGCCCCACGGCACAAAGCACAGACAAAAACCAGAAGATAATGAGCACTCCAGAGGACCGGATTCCTCTCAGCCTTTCATACTGGATAAGCAGTGTGGCTAAAAGCTGTAAAAGTAAATACAGGAACACATGAACACAACCCCACCCCAGTGCTACCCTTCTTTGCACTCTCAGTTGGCAGTTCTTAGAGCCACCATTGACTAGGAGGACAGCAGAACCTCTCTGAAATGAGCTCCATCATGACTTCACAGAAGTCAATGGCAAAACCTCCATCATGTGAGGAGAGGAGCAAATAACACTGAAATAATTTGTTTTGGTGTTTTCAGAGCCTCACCTTCAGAAATCAATTTTTAAACCTTTGCACATAGGGCTGGGAACGATTAAATATTAGCTACAAACATTTTAAACAAATTTAAGAGCTGCCATTTTTCCAATCCAGACAGACCATCCTGACTTGTCTAGAAAATGGTGTTTTTAAAAAAAATTAACCAAGGGAATTAAACTTAATGGGCAAATCTTACTGCTTTATTTTTCATACAACAGCCACAAGCCTGTTTGTCATCCTAGCCAAAGCCAACTTGTTTTGCTTAAGGGAGGAACAACCACCAGATAACAGACACAGCTTTACAAAGTCCAATACTATACTAAACAATGCACAAACCATGCTCTATTGTATCTCTTTATTTAGGCAAAGTCCTACTCAAATTCTCTCCAGTCCTGGATCACGAGCCCGGATAAACAGGTGAAAGCAGGCTGGAAGGCAGAACAATCTCTCCATTACAAATATTTTAATTTACAAAGCTGAATCTACTTGAGAGAGAGAGATTTGTGACTCCAGCCTTTTCAGAAGCAAAATTTGATTCAGTGATACAAATACTAATAATGCAGTTAAAAGAGGTCCAGATAAGGTAATGAAGGCAAAGGGGCTCTTCATCCTTCATCTGTCTAAGAAAAAGTTATTCATACTAGTCATAGTGAACAGAAACAGCTACAAACCACAGTGATGCCAACAACTAGTGGAGTTACAAAATAGACTGGTGGAGGAGTTCTGTTTTGCAGGAGCTCATGGAAGGAGTAGAAGAGATCTGCCCAGCTCACACACCACAGCAGGACACCAAACAGCTGAGAGGAGGCAAACAGAAATGACATTTGGTAAACTCCTCTACAGGAGCAGTCAGAGAGCTAAACCCCCCATTCTGAATCACAGACTCCCAGCAAAACAAACCTGTGTAAACACAATCAGAGCACTGAGCAGCTACAATTTGATGAACTGTCCCACTCAACAGTTCATCTCAACTGTTTTCTGAGGGATTTCCAATCACAACCAGCAGAAAGATTATTGTATTTACCTGGATTTCTCCCCCTATTTAGTTTTGATTGGAAACACAGGCAGCATCCAGAGTAAAGGCAGACATGCCCTGAAGCAGAAGCCTGGTGTTTTTCTCCAACAATAACCCGAGTTATTTAATGGCCTATGGAAAGCAACTTTCTTGCTTTTATTAGATCCAACCACTCACAGACTGAGGAGCTGCCGACACCAGAAAACCTTTAAGCACAAGGTGCAGACAAAATCACATTGCTATTTTGTGGGGAGAGTGGCTTGAAAAAACCCTTCTCATGAAAGTAATTGCACAAAGAGAAACAATGCCCACTAGACCTACCTTAACATCTTTGCTCTGCAGCTTTCAGTGGTTTAAACATTACTTAAGGGTGAAGTAGCACAGTTTTGGCTCACAAAGGGGGACTGCTCAAGGTAGAGCAATCAGTTCTTCCCTCTACTGAGAAAGGTGGACTCCTAGGACGGATTTCCTTCCTCAGAGATCTGTATGCAAACTGTTTGTTCCTATGAGCAAACTCTTCAATATGATAAATCAGAAGGAAATTAGTTTAAACCCCTACTGCAGCACTTCTTTGGATGCTGAACTAATAAAAATGGAGTCTACGTGATATGTGGGGCACAGCAAAGAGCTCTCACCGTCTTGAACCTGCTCAGCACGGACAGCACGATGTACCCCCGTTGGTTGTGCTTCAGGTAGAGAAGGTAAAAAGGTAAAGCAGTCCACAGGTAAATGCTGGGGATCCAAGCCAGGATGGTGTTCTGGAAACATGGTGTTAGGTCTGGGTTATCCGTGTGTATTGTAAGGTTGGAATCCTGGAAGAAGGATGAGACACATTTCTTAGCAGAGAGGCAGAAGTGCTGCCAATTGGAATATCTGCTTGAATGAAGTTGTATTCAGATCCTGATGGAGCTAGCACATGGCCTAAGAGCTTTCCCGAGATACTTACCCCAAGCACTTTTGGTTAATCTCCTCCAGTGAAAGGACCAAGTATTTACAGCTATAAAGAGGGCAAAAGAGAAAGATTTCTGCCCTACTGTATTTCAGAGCTGGACATACATTTTGTAGTAGACAATCCCCTTTTGCTTCTGTCTTTGCTGAGGCTTGGTTACAGGTGCTGACAACACCATGTTCCTCAGGCATTCCTAGCCTGGAGTGCCTCTGCCACATAAAGCTCTTGAGGAAAAATTCTCCATATTTGAGAAGAATGACTTGTCAAGGACTGGACAAAATGATCAGATTTAGACCAATCCTATGCTGTCCTGGGAAAATCCCCTCAATTTATGATTAACACTTTGTCCTTCTTACTCATATGCTTCCAACTTTAATTACCTCCCTATTCTAAACAAAGGCAAAAGGAATGTACTGAACATGCAGGTAGGAATCAGGTTTTCTTGGAAACATTTCAAGTAATGCTTTGCAGCTGTGATCCTGGACACCACAAGCCACATATGCACTTGAACCTAAAGATTTGAATGCACTGCATGCAAACACTGTTACACAAGTTCAGACTAAAACAGAGCTTTCAGTATGGTGAAGGGGAATTTGGTTTTAATCAAACCTCCTGGAAATTCACAACTTGGATTTTGGCACCTGATGTGACATCTTACACGTGGTAGATAAATACCTACTTGCAGGGAAAGTAAAATTACTTTGTTGTACTGCCATTAACAAGATGATAAAACTAAGATATCCCTGGTTCAGATATACCTTATCTCTGCACTACAACAATTTACTTAATCATTTTTGGGTGTGACCTCTCCCAAGTGTTTCAGCTACATGGAGCCAATTCTCATGCCTTGCGACAGACTGCTCTGAAAATCAATTTCTCAAAGTATTTCCAGTCCTACTTTTCTTTACCAACACAAAAGAGATTGAACGCTGAATGCAGTGGTTGATTTTAGGAGAACTGAAGAGAATCTGCAGAGAATCTTTCCATTTCATTGATGATCTGAACGTGCCTACAACATGAACAAGCTTGTTAAGTGTAATGAGACTACAAAGCCTTGGCTGGGCGCAGGACAGTTTGGCTGACTGTGACACATTTGTCATTCAGTGCTTCAGCTCTGGCAGTGAAGGCTGGCACAAATCCACCAGCTCCACATCTGAACTGCACCTTTTGCACAGCTGGTGCTTCTTCAGCCAAGAAATGGCTTTTTTTGGAGGCAGTCAGACATCCAGCACGGGTCAGCAGAATAAAAACAGCCCAAATTTCCTCAACAGGTTTGTCCAGACCTCAGGCAACTTTCAGCCACAAATCAGCAACACAGGGCCAATTACACAGCAATTCAAACACAAGATCAAAACAAAACAGAAGTCCAGCCCCACATTCAAACTATTTTTGTGTTTACCTCCAGCAAACAGGTCTCTGGCACCAGAACAGATGAAAACATTTAAAGAGTACCCATCTTTTGGCTCATAATCAAAACATTTCAGCATCTCTAATGCAAAAAGCTCCTCTAGCAGCTACCCTGCCTGGGGCCCTGTAGAAGCTTGGAGCTCTTTAGTTCCCAAGTAGGAGCTTATGTACTCTCATTTATTCAACAAAATACTAATTTCCTCTTTAAATTGCATGTTTAACAATGTCTTGAGCATGTTTGCAACTATGTTCCTTTTGCTTATTGGACAAAGTCCTAGAAAAGGAAAGCAGACGAAGAATAGCAATAACTGAAGCTCAGACTAAAACAAAAACTCTGTTTAATGGAAAAGATATTCACAGAACCCTCCCCCCGCTTTTTAATTTAAACCTTTCCTATAGGACCAAAATGTCACAAATAGCTTTCTGTCTGGCAGCAACTTCGAAACTGCCCCAGATGTCCATTAACTTCTGAACTGAACACAAGCTGCCTATTGTAACCAAGACACAGACTGCAAGGCTGCCAAGCCATTGGAAGGTTTTCATTTACTCTTATTTAAACAAGGCAAAGGGTTTGCACTTCTGAATCTAAAAATGCGGCTGGCCGGAAAACAAAAATTCTGTCAAAAAACCAACAAAAAAACCCCCCAAAAAACCAAACCAAACAAAAAAACAAATCTCAAAATCTAACTATCCCTGAGAATAAAAGCTGAACCTTTCCAAAATTATGTGACACTACAGGAAGCAGCATCCACGTGATGGCCGACAAGAACCTAAGAACCTACTACTGCACAGCACATGGGAACAGGGGTGTGGGCTGAAGGAAGGACCTGTGGCCAAGATAACAGCACTGACTACTGGCTTCTTGGTGATGCTTTTCCAGCTCCAATTCTGTCCTGGATCAGAAAAATAATCTTTTCTGGAAAAGATCTGTTTCTGTAAGGATCTTCTGCTCTGAGAGCAGACTGTTCCCATCCTGAATAGGAGAGGGGTCCCTATTAGAAGACATAGTGCCTAAAGCACTTAAGTAGTTGAATTCTAGACAAGTAACTTGCTCTCCCTGAGACCAGACTGGAGTGGACTAATGTTGCTATGTGTCCTGGGATAGAGTTCTTAAGGATTTAGTTTTTTCAATATACTTTTATTTATTGTCTCCCTGGTAGCTGACACATCGTTCGGTTTCTCTCTTTTTTTGGTTGTCTCTCTTTGCATTACAGTTTTGTTATTATTATTATATTTTATTTGAATTATTAAACTGTTCTTTTCTCAACCCATGGGATTTACTTTTTTCCTAAGTCTTCTCCCATCCCAGTAGGGAAGTGGAAGGGGTTAGTGAGCAGCTGCTGGCTGGGGTTAAACCAGCAGCATGTAACAGGGACTCCACAATGAATTATTATTATTATTACTTTTAAATCAAGGAGCCTTCAAGTTGTGTTTTTTATCAAACAGGATCTGTCTTCATAGAGCTGGAAGTTCCATTTAATGGCTTTACAAATCACCACACTGACAGTGTGTATTCCAACACTCACTCCAACCCTGAACAACTCTTTTTGAGTCAGAATATGACACAAAGGCTCAATACAATCTATCCTGAGCAAGCCAACTTTGTTACATATTCAATGCAGCAGTAAAGTTACTGAACTCCACCCTGGAGAACAAACACAAGAAGCAGCGGCTGAAGGGAGACACCAGTTCTTGGCCTCCTGTCCTTAAGGCTCCTGCTTTAATCTGCCTTTGTCTTTCTGAACTCCGTCCTGGGAAACAGATCAAGCTGTAATGTTCCTTGTGTCCTGTTCTGGTCGAGGGTGGAAATACTCACCTTGGACTGTCTGGGTGTGAGAGTTTTCCTTGGATTTGTTGCTGAAAGAGGTCTAACACACTGATATTGGAGAGCTCCGCTATTCCTTGTGTCGCAGACATTTTTTCACATAAATCCTTTCTTTGGGATTGTGCATCTTCTGGGAAGCAAGGGCCCGAGAAGAAGAATGTAAACAATGATTATCAGCTGCTGTGGAATGCAATAGGATGCACCTGTGATTGGTTCGTGTTCCACGTGTTTATAATTGGGGGCCAATCACAGGAGCAAGCTGGGGACAGAGCCCTTGGATACAGAACTTTGTTATAGATTCTTTCTATTCTATTCTTAGCTTAGCAAGCCTCTGCAACTTCTCTCTTTATTCTATTTAGTGTAGTTATAATGTATTATATATCATATATCAATAAATCCAGCCTTCTGATCAACAAACAAGATTCTCGTCCTTCTCTCACCATGGAGACCTCTTCAGGTCGCTGTAATATCCTTGGCTTATGGCTCTGAGCTCTCCTGAGGGCTGCTCACCTTTCCCTGCACATCACAGTTGTGCCCTTCAGTGACACCCTCTGAAAGGCAGCTCTGTGAGCCAGGGCTGTGCTGACCCAGCACAGGCACTTCCCCCTCACCAGGGGAAGTACTCAACAGCAAATGTTGGGAAACACAATTTTCTCCACAAAACTCATTCCAGGGAAACCACAAGAGCCAGCATATCCATCCCACTCAGGACTGCTGCCATCCCCCTGACCCACAAGCAAGTGCCGAGGACAGCAACCTATTACTAATCCAGACTCCCTGTGCTCTGTGGCTTCTCCTGACTGCCAAATGCAGCAGCATTCCCTTGGATGCAGGATGCTTGGATGCTGGAGGCTCTGCCAGTGAGATACAGTACTGCAGAAATCACCAGACCACTATACTGAACTCCGTGGGCACATGATTTATTTAATCCTCTAGTACTAAAATACAATGGGAAGACCCATGGGAAAAGATCAGAGATGCTTGTTCTTCAGCTTCACAGGAGAAAAGGGGTCTCTTGGAGTTTAAAACTTACAAATTAGTGGGGCTTTCTCCTGATCAATTAAGGATATCATTGACTGGGGCCCTTGCCACAGCTTTCACTCACATCCTTCACTCCAGTCTGTCTTTAGATAAACACAATTCTTGTACTAAGGGCAATCTGGGCAGTAGGACTTGCATTTAAATGACTAGTTTCAAATACATGATCTTTAATCACAGGAAGGTATTCAATAGGGGAGGCTCTGAGCAGCCCTAAATCTGCTCTAATACTTCATACTTTCTATTACGTTCTGCCCTCTGAAAAAGAACATTGCTATTGAAAAAGCCATTGTTGAAACTGATAATGCCTTTAAAGGAAATAAAAGTTCAGTGCCACATATCTTGGGCTTTGTGCACATCATCCATTACAGCATTTAAAGAACAAACAGAAAACCTAGAACTCAGCTACAAAACAGAGACAGGGAAATTCCTATCTGTCCCTTTCCCAAAATCCCCAGATGATGTTAAAGAAGCCTGCTGACAAAGACCAGCTGGAGTTCTGGTCTTGAGTTTAAGTCTAAATCAACTCCTACTCCATTACAGAAGCTTAAAATAAAGCTGCCTCACACTGGCTTTACCCAGCAGTAAAAGTAATTATTGATGATGCCATGGAGTGGCTACCTAGAACAGAGGCTGGATAAAGTTAAGAGAATAAAGTAGGTATTCATTAAAGGCCTTCAAAGGCTACACCTTGGATAGTGCAGGAGCCTTGCAGAGGCCACACTCAAGATAGACGAGGGTCATGAGTCCTTCAGACAATTAAAAGTTTGTTTAATCTGTGTATCAGGGGTTAATCTTCCAGTAACAGCTTCAGGTAATGAAGGCATATTCCCCCAGTTTGCTCTGCCCCCATGCCCCTTTTCCCCCCCATGCACTTTTGTTTATACTTTTCAGGGGCTGAGCCAGAGGCTGTCCTTGGATCTCAGGCCTGGAAGGATTGTTTTGTCTGATCAAAATGTGAAGAGAGCTTATTCACACCCTATACGGAGTTCAGAGTTACATACTAATGCAGTGCAGGATCTGAAAAATATAAAAGCTAAAATCTTGAAGCATCACTGATGCTGCAATAATGTTCCTCAAAGAGTAACAGAGAGCATCCAAACCCTAGGGAAGACTTACAGCATCTATGCAGTGCCAAGCAGTTCTCTCCCTTAAATGGATACATTAATACATGCTTCTCTCTAAATTCTACAGCTCCAAAAGAATGGTGAAAAGCACAGGAAACACAAACCCGAGCTCTATCTGCTGGAAGGTGAAGGCCATCGGGCTGAAGTCATTGACACCTTACCCAAGGCTAACAAAAATCCTACCAGTGATTCCGTGTGTCATCACTAGTTTGCATTTTATGGAAGATTAACAATGAAACTGGAAAGCTGGCCAGGAAGGTACACATCCATGTGGAAGATAGGGAAGGGAATAACTGAAAGTAACAATGCCTCCCTGTAGTACATTAACACGGGAATGGTTTCTGATGTAGAACAAATCGTTAGTGGGAATTAAAATGCAAAGCAGACTCTTCCTGCCCTTCTTCTGCCCTTAGGTCTGGTCAATACCCTGCCATGGACTTTCACTTGCACAGTCAGGGGAAAAAAATAAATAAAAGGAAAAAAAAATCAAAAGGAAAGGAAAGAAGTACAAAGGATGTCTTTCTCTTGGCTCTACCACACTGCCTCCTCCCAGGAATGAGAGTGGATCTGAACTACAACACTAAGAACTACCAGGGCTCAGTCTTAGGTACAGTAGAAGCTTCATCTCAGCCTCTCCATGTCTCACCTCCCACTTCTACCTGTAGTCCATCACCTCTGCTAGGTCCTTGTTAATAAACTCTTTGGGACCAACTCTAATAGTCATTGTAGAGCATAAATGCTAGCAGGCCTCCAGAAGAGTGCCAGTTTCAAATGAGCTTTTCAGAGCACCATCACCCATTCACATTTCCAAAGGAACAGCGTCACCCTTACACAAGGAGTTGGATGTTTCATTAATCCCGAGTGGCTGCTGCACCACTCAACTTTTTCTCATGATTACAGAACAACCTTTCCCCCACCTGGTAAGGGCAGGAGGTAACAACATTCTTCACTGCAGCAACACTGCTCAGAAAGAAGGTGGGGTTGAGGGACATAAGCACTTACAGCTCTGCATAAACCACACAGGTAACAAGCAGAAATGGTATCCTTCTGTTTTACAAAGCACGCTGCACCAGTTCTCTGCGTAAGTGAAGGACACTGGGCAGGAAGCTGAACTTTCTTTTCTAGCAATAAAAGGCTCTTTAGTGGCTTATTTTAAGGGATCAAACAGGCCTGGCAGAAGGCCAGAGCCTATAGGAGTTAGTTTATGATTGTGGAGCAACTTGTCACAGGTTTTTGCTCAAGCTGACGTTTCATAATTCAAATGCTACTAACCACACCACGTACTTGGGGATTAGACAGCAATACTAGACAGTACTTTCCTTTTTTACTCTCATTTCAGTTTTTGAGTTTTAGGATTAGAAGTTCAGAGCTTCTTTGCTGTCAGGTACAAAAATAAGACAGGATGAAAAAAGGCAGGTTCATATTCCCCACAGCCATGGGAGCCAAGTAATGTTGGGTTTTTTTTTTCAGAAAAGCACCTGTAGCCTCAGGGAGATAGTGAAGGAGAACACACTATATATATGGATCTAAGACAACATACACCTAAAGTAAAAGTAAAGTCCATCTATTTCAGGTGTTTCAGTAACACTCAGTCCTCTTGCTTGGACAGAGGGACATTTTTTACTTGTGGAGGGGAGGGCACGGTGCAATCATACAGGTAAAAATGCTCTAGAATCAAAAGCAGGATTGAGAAGATGAAACAGGATTGTTCCTACATAAGAAAGATTCCAACTGTCTTTTAAAACTGACCACAGCTATATACTGTTGGAGAGAAAACTTCCTGTTACTGGCATCACTGATGATTTTTCCTATGGCCTTGTGCAAGCACCAGTAAAGAACTGGGGTGTCCTGTTGCAGACCAGTGTGATAACAACTGGGAGGGAATAGCCTTGATTTCAGCCATCTCCTGTCAGTTAGAGGAATTAAATTAATTTAAGGATCATCATAAATGTAGCTCAAATGAAGAGATAGGAAAAGCACAAACAGCTATGAATGACACACAGCCCCATGTAATGCCATTTTAAGCTAGCCCATCCAGTTGGGCTGATGTATACTACTAATAAAAAGGATAGTCACAGAAAAAGTGCCATCAGTGCTGCTCTGAGAGCAGTTGAAAAATATTCTAGAATAGAAATCATTTAACTGGAGGGAAGAGGAGAGAATTTTTCTTTTAATTGTAAAAATGTCAAATGCATTCTCAGTTTCAGAGAGAGAAAAAAAAATTCTTTCTGAAACTGACTTTTGACTTTTGAAACAACTCCTATGAAACAGTTTCTCTTCTCCATCTCCTTAATTCTGTTCTAATTCAGGGCTTTATGACACTGGCACGTGACATTACTGTAAATTACCTCAATTTTATTGCACTGACTTCACCTCTCATGCTACCAAAAGATTAGCACAGGGACAAGATGCCAGCTCACACAGGCCCAGCATGGAATCAGGGCTGGGCACAAAAGCCTGGGCACACTCCCAGGAAGATCTCTGTCTCATGGCCACCCTGCTCTCCACAAGCCCAGCCAAGGAATTTGCAAGTGGATAATGGCCCGTCACAATCAACAGGGGATCAAGAGACAAATCAAGCATGACCTTACTGGGAAAAATCAAAGACCTCATTGAATATGTTTTTCAAAAGATTTTTTTTAATTAAAAAAATTAAATTTAAACACTAATAGTCTCCTTATTTTAATACATTACAAATTTGCACACATTGAAAGGAAAGGATTATCTCTGCCATGACACAGCAATTTGCCTACCAGGTAGGTGAGGGCCATCTCAAAATGCTTTATATTCCTAAGTACAGCAATTAAATTTTAGCTACATTTTAAGGGGCTCCTCAGGCAACTCGTATTTAGTTCCAGTATAATTTTTTTTCAGGAGGCAAACTGTATAGATTTCCAAAGTCCCAAACATCACAGCACCCACTCTCTCACATAAGCTAAAATGGCCCAGGGAGGAACAGTTGTGTTGAAAGCTGATGAGTTTCATTAATTGACATGTCACCAAAGGACTCACTTGATACTTTCAGTGGAATCAAGTTTTGCTCTCAGCTCTCAGATCCATACTTTGTCTTTCCCAGAGTGTCAAATCCAGGCTATTTGACTATACAGTCTTGCCATTTACACACAGATGAACGGTATCAGGTACTGGTTAATATTCCAAATCCAATACTAAATATTTATATTTATCCTGCTCCTGACATTGAGATTCTCTGGCCCAAATCAATTAGCAGCAGCTTCCATTCAACTTGTGTCAAAAATCTGAACATTTTGGAGAACTGGAGTTTGAGTACTTAACTGATATTAAATTCACGATGTTGCCAACCTAGCTAGCCTTTTGGGAGAGCATAAACTTTACAGATTTGATATCTGAAGGAACTATTAAAGTCAACTAGTTTGATCTCCCACCTCACATGAGAAAGAACACAGGTACCTCATGCAGTTATTTGTGAAGAGATTTATAGGAGTGGGATTCAGCTGAAGTTGGATGCAGTAAATGAAGATTACACAGAGATCTATATCACGTTTAAATATCTATAAACAAGGAACATTGTGTTCAGCACAGGGTGGCAGAAATGGGAAGCTAAAATAGAAACAATAACCAGTCTGGATCATACTGCCCAGCTGCAGGATCCTTTCTTGGCAGTGATCTCCTATCACCTTCTGCTTCGCTCATCCTCTGCTGGAACTGATTGAGCTCAAAATATAATGGAATTGTTAAAATTAAATGTTGTATTATTAATTTAGGGCCAAACCACATGAGTTGTGGGGGGCTTTAAACAGTACACATGCTACAAGTACACACATGTTCCTTGAAAGAAATATTTCTGCCTTACTACAGCTATCCTGAGTCATCTTCAACAGCAAATAAATTAAACATGATGCAGCAAAAGAGGAAGCTATGCAAAAGAGAAACTTGTGGCACACTTTGGAAATGCATTTTCCTGCTCTGCTGGTTCAGAGAGCAGCATGACTTTTAGCCCAAATCTACCAAAATTTGACAGAATGACTCAAGGTGAAGGAATACCCACAAACATAAAGGTTAAAGGGGTGCTTTGTATGGAGCTATCACAAAGCCAAGACTGAGGTATTGTTCACTCTTGAGAGTTGCTGCAATTTCCTGCTGGATTACTCAAGAGCCTCTGATGAAGAAGGAGCCAGCACTCCACATGGGCTGGACAAAAACAAGACATCTGTCAGGATTCCAAGACACAGGGAGAACAAGGGAACTGAGCTGTCAGCTGAGCAGTACCAAAAGGAACTGAGAAATTGTGGTCTTCCCTTTGAAATGTTCTATCACGTGTTCTTTCATTTCCCATTTATGCTGTTAGAAAGAACACCCCACCCAAAATACAAGCTGCTGGTTAAAGACTTTGCCTGTCTGCAGACCAAGACATTTACTTGCCCCTCATCCCAACATTCATCAATACCAGTGCCAAGCACTCAATGTTTTAATCTCACAGCAGCCACTGGTGCCATTTTGTAACCAGAGAGGCTGAGCTGAAGAAAGACAAGATTTCTCTCCACTGGAACAGAATTCCCGTTTTTCCAAGTTTTTCCAAGTGCTGTTTAATCACTAGGCTGAAACACCAGTAGCAAACACTCCCAAGGAGATCACTTTGCTCTCCACTCAAAGAAGCCACTCTCGTTTTACTACAGAGGAGGCCATGAGCAACAAAAAAGTGCCAATTCACCAGTATCTGCTTCTCAAAATGGGCATTGTGGGTCACATTAATTGGCACACCTATTTAGCACTCTTACTATCACACAGCAAATATGTGACACAATAAATAGGACGTAATTACGGTCACTGGTGAAGAACACACCTAAGGCCTGCCTTGTGTGGGTATGTGCTATCACATTCATCTCCTCCCCAAAGGCATTTAGCATGGGAACACTCCTAGGAGATATTAACAGCTGAAGTAGACATTATGATTCCAAGTGCTCAGATGAAGAGTGTGTTCATAATGCATTATAAAAACATAATATTCCAGTTGTTCCTCTTTTATATATAAATAACCTATATTTGTATTAGCAATTTGCTGATTCCATATTCAACAGGTAAAGCAGTAGCTGGAAGCCAAAAAGCTTTTAGAGATTTCTAATGTGATCTACAGCGTTCCCCTTCATTTCTTATTTCTGAAATGGGTAGGACGGGAAATTATTTTGCCTCTACAAAAAAAAGCAAAAAAAAAAAAAAAAAAACCACCAAAAAAAAAAAAAAACCAACAAAAACCACCCACAAAAAATGCAATCAGCAAGATTTCCAGCAAAATTCCCCACCCTGAATCAGGGTGAGGAGTTGAAACCTTAAAACTTCCAGCAAGCCAAAAAAATCCAACATAAATCAACAATCTGTTTAAGTTGATATATTTAAACATTTTCATGAGCTAATTCTGAACTATTTTGGTTTTATTCTCATCCCCTTTTAACAGAAAAGTATTGTAGTTGATTTAAACTCCAAAAGAAACAACTGCTTAAACTGGAGCAGCATGTTTTCTTTCACTCTAAACAGCTTTAAAACTGACACGAATACAACATTAAACTTCCAAAAATGTCTTGATTTTCTTTGCTAAAAAATAGAGAGTCTAAGTTCATCAGCTAATGCAAAAGTGAACATTAATACTGGTCCACATTTGATCAAGTTCTTGTTTTGAACTGCAAAGCTAGACACCATTCATTAGTTCAGTGCACAGAAACACCAGCTTTTGTGGGCAGATTTTAGATAGAAGCCTTTCCATCATTTTCTTATAGAACAACATATTTGCACAGCAAATAATTTCAAGGTGACTGTCATCTACCTGGTCATCACTTAAAGTATCCTATAAAACCAGTGCACTTTGTACACTCCTGCTAACAGAAAGCACTGCCATAAACAGGGTAACCACCGAGTTGAACCCGCTGGTCATGGAATCACAGTGTTAAATTTCTCAGAGTTGTTGAGTTGTTTAAAGCAATTAAACAGATGGAAAGTTGTTCTTACCCCAAGCACTGGTGGAAGAAAAAGGAAAACAGGTCCACAGAGAGCACAGACCCCAGAGAGGAGCACAGAGGGCACCGTGGCGGTGCTGGAGTGCAACACTACAGCATCAAGTACAGAATTATACACTTACTTCATACTTCAAACCAGGAAATCTCTCTGGCTATTTACATTAACATATCAATAAACTGCTACAAGAGCTGTTGCTCTACCAGCCTTCCTTGAGAAGCTGAGACCTGCTGCTGGAGGCAGCCAATAGATCAGTGAGCAGGGTCAATCTGTTTGTGCTTGTTCCTGTTCTAGAAGTGTTGATAGTAGAAATAATACACAAAAATACTTGTTTGAGCAAGCTTATCTGCCAGCCGTTATGGCAGAGAGCGTGCAGAGCACCTGGAAATGAAATACAAAGAAAGAAATGTAACCAAGGGGCTTAGGAGCCAAACTCCTCTTTTAAACAGTAATATTAGGACAGATATTGAAAGGTAATTAGTTATCTGAGGATAGAACTCAGCATAAAGTTCTCAGAGCCAACTGCTTTTGCTGTCCTGTAGTAGCTTTCCAGCAGTGATGCAACTTCAGACATTCCTTTTCATTCCGGTTCCTCATTAGAAAAAAAAAATCTCCCTTGAGCTAAAGTAGTGCAAGAAAAAGGGACACACAAAAACTCATTCACTGGGGGGCAGTTCCAGATTCAGCATACGTGCTCAAATCCCCATGGCCTCTCATGGTCTGAATGTCGGCCTCTCCTACAGGGGAGAGGCGAACACCACGCTGTACCTCGGGGAAACCTGGTAACAGGACTTACACACTCTCATCATCAGAGCGGATCACGGCAGCAATTACCAAACTTTTGTGCTTACAAACCCAGTACCCGCTGCAATCAGCCTCTCCAAGGGGCTAAAGGCTCCAAGTACTGACAGAAGTCACCATAATCCTCCGGGGCTGGTGACCACCGTGGGCAGCCACGAACCCATCCCTCTTCTAACAGTAACAAAGCACTGAACGGGGAGCGGTTTGCCAGTCATGGAAGTGACTCCGAAGAGCAGAATACGCGCTAAAACAGAAAGGAAGAGCCCCGGGTTCATCAGTGTGAGGTCCAGAGGCGGACTATGCTGGGAGAGCTGCATCCCCGGTGGGATGCTTTGCGATGAGGTCTTGACTCTGGTGTGCGGATGCTGAAGGACGAACAGAACGGAGCGGCCCTTGTGCCGCTCCTGCCCGAGCGGAGGCACCGCACCGCCGGCTCTGGGACGGCCCCACGACCGCGGGACGGCGCCGCGCAGCCCCTCGGCAGCGGCAGGACCGACCCGGCCCGGGGCACGCACGGGAAGCCCCGGGCGGAGCGGGCGCGGCGCTGTCGCGGCCCCTCGGCGAGGCGGGAAGGGGAGGGAGAAGCTTACCCAGAAGCGGGACCCGCAGAAAGCCTCCATGGCCGCGGCAGGGGCGCGGAGCTGCTGCCGGCGCTCACGGGCACCGGGCGGAGGCAGGAGCCGGTTCCTTCCCTGTGGGGCGGGCCGGGGGCGGGGGCGGTGGGGCCGGCGCGCCCATCCCACCCTCCCCGCGGGCGGCGGGAGGAGCCGGAGCGCGGCCAAGGTCTGCGCTGGGCGGTGGCGGGGCCGGCTGCGATGCGGGGCTGCCTGCGATGCGGGGCTGCCTCCGATGCGGGGCTGCCTCCGATGCGGGGCTGCCTGCGATGCGGGGCCGGCTGCGATGCGGGGCTGCCTCCGATGCGGGGCTGCCTCCGATGCGGGGCTGCCTCCGATGCGGGGCTGCCTCCGATGCGGGGCCGGCTGCGATGCGGGGCCGGCTGCGATGCGGGGCTGCCTCCGATGCGGGGCCGGCTGCGATGCGGGGCCGGCTGCGATGCGGGGCCGCCTCCGATGCGGGGCCGCCTGCGATGCGGGGCCGCCTGCGATGCGGGGCCGGCTGCGATGCGGGGCCGCCTCCGATGCGGGGCCGCCTGAGATGCGGGGCTGCCTGCGATGCGGGGCCGGCTGCGATGCGGGGCCGGCTGCGATGCGGGGCCGGCTGCGATGCGGGGCTGGCGATGCGGGGCTGGCGATGCGGGGCTGGCGCTGCTCTCCTCCTGAGCCCGGGCACCTCACACCATGGGTGACATCCCAGCGCCTCCAGCTCAGTGTGCTTTACTGGGGCAGCTACATCCCTGGTCATGGAGGGGGGCTTTGGTGGTACCCACGTGTCAAGAAGAAGCTGTGGAAACTCCCATGCCTGGAAATGTACGAGGCCAGATTGAACGGGGCCCTGAGCAACTTGATCTAGTGAGTGGGGTCTCTGCTCATGGCAGAGGGTTGGAACGACATGATTTTAAGGCCCTTTCCAACCCACATCATTCTACGATTCAAGCGAAGTGTGTGCTGAGGAGTGCAAAGCTGGGCCACTTGCTGACTTTGGGCTGACTATGTCCATCCATGCAGACTGCTCAGGCTAATGTTAACATCATGGAAAAGCTTCTCGTCTCCCCTTTGGAGTGTGATTTCCCCAGCAGGACTTAAGTGAGCATCGCATCACTTCTCCATCCATCTACAGCCTCTTTGTTCATGCTGATTGCTTCTGCTGTTGACATGTGATTAAATGGCATGAATCCATTTTCAAAAGCCTTTAGTCAATATATTTTCATGATTATATGTAACTAATAGGTTTTGTAGTGTAGCACCTTGGACACAATCTGGATTTCACCTCCCCGTGATGCAGAAGCACTGTTTGCTTTCCTCTTTATTAGGACTTCGACAGTATTATTGACCTTCCAACACTTGCTGTTTGTTTGCCCACTTGCTGCAGCATCTGGTTCAATTAATATCATCTCCCACAAAGTAACCCTGCTGCCACAAATCTATGTCAATATTTTAAGAACCTGAGTTTCTTTCCTTTCTGTAACATGCAGAACTCTCAGGTAGAAGGATGTGGTCAAAAATGTTCACCAGAACAAAAAGGAGTAGAATAGAATCATAAATCAGAGAACCAGAGAATCACAGAATGTTTGAGTTGGAAGGGAGTTTAAAGCTCATCTAGTTCCAACATCCTGCCATGGGCAGGGATGCCACCCACTTGATCAGGCTGCTCAGGGCCCCTGGTCTTGAACACTTCCAGGGATGGGGCATCCATCTTCTGCTTCTCCGGGCAACCTGTTCCAGTACCTCAGAGAAGGGCAGTGTTGCTGTGTCCCAAAAATATGTCACCCCTAAAGAAAAAATATTCTGCTAATCTTGTACGGAGATACTGGGACTGTTTCCCACCCAAAGTACTATCGGAGAAAGCCATGACCACTGCTAAAAATTTGCTTTAGACATTTACTATAACCCGGCTAAAGGTGTGCTGTTCTCATTAGTGTGGGAAGGTAAGCTCTTGCCAAGATAAGGTTCTCAGGTAATTGCCTACAAGATCTGAAATGTCAGACTGAGCCAGGCTAATCAACACAGCCACTATGCAACCCTCTGGAGGAAACACTAGAGAAGCCCTTGCCAGCTGGGTGAATGAGATTTTCTGAGGACGCAGTGGGTTGGCCTTGCAAGTCTTACTGCAAAACTTTTGTTCAGTGGAATTGCACTGCAATAAAAGTTGTGAGAAAACTCAGAAATAGCTGGGAGTTACTCCTTTATGGCTCTTTAAATCTCTCCTGCAACAATCTCTGAGAGAAGCTGTTCTGAGAGAAGTGCTGAGAGTTTCATGCCTCCTGACACATGGCCATGCTCCATTGGGTTTCTTGCACCAAGAAGCAGGGTTGGGTGCAGTTTGATAATGTGCTCAAAATTAAGACCACCTCTGATATTACAAGATGTCACAGGTACAGAGGCACCTCACAAACAGCTCCTGTAGCTCCTGTACAGGAAGGGAGAGGTTTACTCTATCCGTGAGCAGCACAGCCCAATTGACATGTGGATTAATTCCTGATTAAATCATTGACTTTGGTGGTCCTGTTGAACCTCATATTTTTTCCACCGTATCCATAGAGGAGGGTCCTGAATTAGGGTATTTCCCTTGGTCTCATAAGACTCTAAATAAGGAGCCCTAAATAATTCTGCCACTTGTTTCATGTTCCTAATTGATGGTGGGCAGCTTCTGCTTTCAGTCACAGTTAATGCCATTAAAGAGGGATGGTAGTGATGAGTAGGGTGCCAGCTGGAGTGCTGGCTCCCCCTGCATTCCTCCTGAGCTTGAGGGGAGCATTCGTGCAGCCTGGACCTCACAGTAGACACTGTGACTTGCACTGGCTTTGCACAGACTTCCATGTGCTGCCTGTCAAGGCAGACAAGCAGAGAGGGAAAAATCAAAGGCAGGAATTAAGGAAGTATTAACTTCTCAGACAGACAAGATGGAGGGGGAAGCTTAAAAGCTCCTGGGAAGGGCCATGGTAAAGGATTCTGCTGACACTGGTGCAAAGCAGAGCCTGGAGCACTGTCATGGGCAGCTCACTTTGGTCCTGCTTCCTTTTAATAGTGGGAATGGAGATGGAGGTACCTAGAACATGTCATTACTCTTGTGATGTTCCCTCAAACGCAGGCTGGCTCTGCAGGAAAATGAAATGGCACCTTTGGTGCAAATGTCAGGGAGTCATGAACTCACCTCCTTTCACCGGACATTTATTCTCTGTTCCAGGGAGTGGCAAGATCTGATCTGGATCCATGCACAGTAACAGTAAGGAACTTTTCACCTACTAACACCTGGGTCAAGCCAGAGCAATCAGGAAGTGCCTCCAGGCACACCCAGGCCATGCAGGAGCACCCAGATATCAGCTGGAGAGATTGACTGGGGCAGGACAGGAGGTAACGTGAGAGAGAAGCTGTTTGTGTAAGCACGGTGCCAGCTATGAGGCAGGCTGCTTTCCATGTCACACCTCATGCCAATTCTCAAAGCATTAACAGCAGGATGAAGTGTGGTCAACTCCTGAAGAGATCTGTATAAAGAAGTACATTCAGAGCTGAGGGCTGGGGATGGCTTGAGCATGTGCAGCTCTGAAAGTCACAGTTTTAGGGTTAGTTGACTATAAATATCACCTTCTTTCTCTGCTTGGAACAGCAGAGGCTCAGCTTCCTTTCCAAGACCCACAGAGGTGTCACATTTTACAGATGGTAAGGAAAAAATGCCTGCCAATGAGGGTGCATTTACAGCAAGGCCCTATACATTTAATTTGTAAAAAAGGGGGAGACACCTTGTTTAAACACATATAAGATAGGAACTTGTAACAAACTCTGCTTGAAGTTAACATTGAATGAGTAGCAGCAGATTTGGGCTTTCTTCTTCTCAATGCTGTTGCAAATATGTGCCTCTCCCTTCTTGCACGAAAGGATTTAATTTCCTCATTTCTGGAACATGCAATGAGCAGTTTAGAAGTCCCATGACAAAACAGATGAGGGAGTGGGCTGGGAATTTGCAGCCCCAGTTCTTACTCACTCCACTGCTTTTGGGCACATATCAGCTACACGGCTTTGTAGGAGTGGAAGGTAAGATTCCCTGACTGGAAGCACAGAGGTGGCAGTTCCCTGGGAAGCCAGCACAGGGTACTTGGGGCCACACTCCATTTGGCCTGTAGCTGCACTGTAGGGCCATTCATACTGCAGGGTGAGGTGGGATCCACATAATTCATCAAGTCTTTGTGAAAGGAGAAAATGGTGTTTGTATGACTCCTCCAGGACACTGTGTGTAATACCAGCCTGCCCCATTCCACGAGTGCTCCTGCACTTCATACTGAGAGCAATGAGCAGGAGAATTTACACATGCTGAGTACTGCCGAGATCACCCCTAAGTGATCCTGGAGCTGCTCCAGCTGTGAGTAGCTGAACTCTGAATGCACTGGGCATCTCTCTCACCTGCTAGATAATCCCACAGACATGCTTTCAGGTGCCTATAGAGGTTGGCAGAAGCTCTGGCTTGTGAGTGGCTTGGCTGCAGGTAGAGCTCAGTGATGGACAAACAGCCACAGACAAACAGCACTTGGGCCTTCTGGGACTAAGGACCAAACTATCCTACTTTAGCCCGTGACAATTGTCACAGCTTATCCTCTCCCCTGCCAACTTGGCCACCCCACAAACTCCTACTTTTAATCGGCTGAAGCTGTTCAGGATTTCACCAAAAAATGGGCACACAGTGGTTGCATAAATACAAACACCTGGTCCTGCTTTGTTTGAACAAACATGCAGTTGTCACCAACCCTTAGCCACACTGAGCTGGTGGTATGTGGCAGAGCAGTTCTGTGCTGCCTTTGTAGATGCCAGCATGGCACATGCTGTCCACTTCAGTGTATATTCTTTGTAGAATGACTCCTATGCTCACTTCTTCCTGGTTTTCCCCAAAACAGCTGTATTCTGCTTTCTGGTTCCACAAAATAACTGTTAGCACAGTAAGCAATTAAGTGATTTAAACATCCTTTCCAGTTCCCAGCTGGAGCTGTCAGGGTCTCTGACTGCATTATTTAAAGTATTTAATAGATATGGAAAGATAATCTATTCATGACCTCTGAAAACTTGCCAATTATGGCATCCAGGGACTCAAGCAGTAATGGAAAACACCAGAGTATGCTGCAGGATTATAATAGTGTGTTTTAAATGTAACTAAAGCATTGAATTCAACATGTGAAAACCAACTTAAGATCCAATCACCCTCAGTCATGAAAGTGCCAGCGAGGCTTTCGCTGATGACCACACCAAAGCAAACAGGAACTGCACGTTTCAGAGACCTCATGTGCAGCCTGAGCTTGTGTTCACAAATCTGCCGGCAGCACTTCCCACTCCGTGGCATTGCCATCTAGTGACGGGCACTCAGTGTGAGCCTGGCCAGACCCCAACGCTGGGCGATGGCACAGGGCTGGGTTGATCCTCCAAGCAGAGGTTAAACAGCCCTGAGAGCTCACAGGCTGCGGATGGATTGGAGCTGCCGCAGGTGTACAGCCCCGCAGGGACCCTGCGCTGTGTTGTACATGTGTTTAAAAGGATGTGAAGGGACAAGCCACAGCCTCTGAGATGCCAGAGAGCCCCAGGATGGGTCATTGTCACTCGGGATTTTGCAGAAGCAGCCAGGGAGCAGTAGTGCTGATGGATGTGAGGAGCATGGTGGCTTTGAGCAGCTTGCACAGTGCCAAGCACACAGGGCTTTGCCACAGTGAGAGAAATCCTTCCTCTCTTCCTCCCATGATTGGTATTTTTATAAATTCAGTGACTGAAAATGTCCTCAGAATTAGAAACTATTTGGTCAAGAAGGTAAGATCTGAGCCTATCTATTGTACGAGCAATATAGTGGCCAGCAGAATCACAGCAGTGACCAAACCCCTCTACTGAGTGCTGGTGAGGCCACACCTCAAATTCTGGGGTCACTCTCTGCAACTCCCTGACAGGAGGGTGCAGCCTGGTGGGGGTCAGTCCCTTCTCCTGGTAACAAGCAAAGTAACGAGGAAACAGTCTCAACTTGTGCCAGGGAGGTTTAGATTAGATCTTAGGTAAGATATCGTCACTGAAAGGGTGCTAAAGCACTGGAACAGGAGAAGTGGTGGAGTCACCATCCCTGGAGACATCTGAAAGACAAGCAGATGTGGCACCTGGGGAAACGGTTTAGTGGTGGCATTGACAGTGTCAGGTTAAGTCAGTGAAGTTAGAGGGCTTTTCCAGCCTGAATGGTTCTGTGGTGCCAAACACCGATATATTTTTAGAATAACGATCCGGCGCTGTTTCTGCAGCATCGAGCCGGGAACACAGCACCTGCCGGGCACAGGGCCCTGCTGAGCCTTGTCCCTGGTGACGGGCGGTCCCAGCCCCGCCAAGGGGGGCGGCTCCCCCGGCCCCTCGCCCCACGCCCGCTAGGTGGGAGCAAAACGCCGCGCTCGGAGCGCGCCCGGCGCCGCCGCCGTGCCCGTGGGACGTGGCCGGCATCGGGCAGCGGGGCTCGGTGCCCCCAAACCTCCCTGGCCTGAACCCTCTGATCTGCAGGATCCTCACGTCTGTCAGCTGCTCACAGCGGGTCCCTTACGCGGTGCTGGCGGTGATAAGGGGAGCCATCTCTTTAAATTGTTTTTTCATGCTTTATTTGAGGCGGATTCTAGTGCAGGTGACGTTTTAGATATGTTTCTGTGTGTCAGTTTGTACCTCTGGAATGCCTGAAATACAGAAGGCACAAACAAGCCTTTCCTATTTCTCACCTTGAAGGGCTTAGCAGAGCTCTGGCCGAGGGAGGTGGTGTGCACACAGTGGGACACTGCTGTGCTGAAGCAGGACATGGTCACCTGTCTGAACCAAGAAATAAATTAAGTTCGAAGGGCTGCTTCCCTAGGCACGGTTACCATTACATAGAAAGCAACCTGGTTCCATGTGTCATCCCAATTACTCAAGAAATGGAATAACAAAGTGCCATGCCCAAGCTCAGGAAATTGAGAGCACGCCCATAAGCAGCCAGCCTGGGTTGAAGCCTTTGAAAAACCACAGCAAAACTCAGCAGGAGAGCTTCATACAGGAACATTCATGAGACAGAGAAGAGAAACAAGCCCTCTCACAAGCTCCTCTGGACCCCGATGTTGGAAAGGGAGGGATTTGTTGTTGCCCATAAGGAACTGAACTCACCTGAGAGCAGAGAGGTGTGAAATGCTTGAGCCCGTGGGAGGCTCTGCTTCCTTGGCTCAGCCCAGCTTACCTTGATGCCCTGTGAATCCCCCAGGACCAGGGGGCTGGGAAGGCATTTCAGTGGTTCCAGCCTGCTGCGGTTGGCCCTGCAGCCTGGACAACACAGATGCATCACAGAGCTCACCTGGAGGGGATTTGCACTGGATTTTGAACAGATCCACATTTTCCCTCTGTTTAAGGACTAGTATCCTTCCTGCTGTTTTCTACTGAGAGATTACTTTATCAAAACATCCTCTAGACAGCAAAACTGGTCTGGGTGTCAATTTAGGGTCTCTCCTGCTGCAGAGAACTCAGATCATTCCAGGCAGTGAGGAGCAGGGCTGCAGAGTGCCCAGTGTCTGGTTCCTGCCTCCAGTGGCTGCTCCCCAGGGGAGAGGAAATTTCATGTCAGGAGCTACGCAGGTCATTCACTAAAAACCCCTGAAGAGCCTTTTAACAAAGTCCTGCAACAACAGGACAAAAGGGGGAATGGCTTCAAACAGAAGGAAGGCAGGTTTAGGTTAGACAGTAGGGAGAAATTCTTCCCTGTGAGGGTGGGGAGGACTTGGCACAGGTTACCCAGAGAAGCTGCAGCTGCCCCATCCCTGGAAGTGTCCAAGGCCAGGTTGGACAAGGCGTGGAGCAGCCTGGGACAGTGGAAGATGTCATTGCCCATTCCTCATCCAGTCCCACCCTCATCCAGGGTGGGATTGGATGAGCTTTAAGGTCCCTCCCAACTCAAACCATTCTATGAAATGTTCTGGTGATACCTGAGCAGTACCTGAGCTCTGAGCCCCTGCTGCCCTTCAGCCTCCAGGCAGTGCCATGCCCAGCAACTCCTCCTTTGCAAAGAGTTAAATGACAGCAGGAGACGCTGCTGGATTTCAGGCTGGAAATCCCAAAGATGTGAATGAGTGGAAAAATCCAGCATCTTCCTCTTCACAGACAAAGCAGATCTGTCCCTTCTCCTCAGTCCTTTCTCCCCACTGACTGCAGCTCTCTCTGCTGCAGTCCTGACATCCTCAAGCCTTGCACAGGGCTGTTCCCACAAGGGCACAGCTGATCATTGTGCTGGTCACTCTGCACACCCTGGGCAGTGTCCAGGGCCAGCTTTGCTTGCAGACACATTAAACTGCTCCACCAAGGGCCATCATTTCCCCATCTTCCTTCCAGCCTCCTGGCTGCCGCTGCTATCTGATACCTTCTCCAACTGTTCACAATTAAAACATGACCAAAGACTTGAGTGCCTGGAGTGATACAGATTATCATCAGTAACAACAACAAAAAAAGGGAAATGCACCGTTGTTTTTATTTTCAAAAGCTTTTAATAGGACACATTTGTTTTTGTCAGTTGTAAAGATTTACACTTGTTTTTTTCTTCTTTTTTTTCTTAAAAAAAAAAAAGAGATCATATCCTTTTTCCAATTTTCAAATCCAAATCCAATTTTCCCCATGAGTACCACCTTTTGTTGCCCCGACCAAAAGACTTTGTTTTGGCCCATATACCTGATACAGTATAACAATATATTAACTATTAAATACAAAGTTCTGTCATATATACTAGGTTGTTATGGACATTGCTATGGTACTGCACCTACTCTACTCACCTTGTGTAATAGTGTACATGGGTTTTTATAGCCAAAGGGGCAGAAAAGGGGAGACTGGGCATAGCCTAATTTACAGTGGTAATGCTTTTGGTGTTTTTTTTTTTTCTTGTTTTTTATTTTCTCCTTGAATACACCTAGTGCTGAGTGCAATCCACAGAAGTCAAAAACAGTGTTCTTTGTCATCCTCCAAAAATATCTACAGTACAAACCTCTAACCAAGTTTTGAAAAATCACTTCTATGTGCTAGGGGCTGCAAGAACAGAATTTACGTTTTTCCAGACACGTCTGCAGTCTCTTTTCCCCCATTGTGTCAGATTGGCAATAACAAAATACCCTCCTCCCATCTGCATACAGTAAATCTACAGAAGTAAAGTGCTGGTGTGCTTGAATGAGCTGGAGAGCCATGCAACTACTTCACCATGGGCAGGGCTGAGCTTTGGGGGGAGAGGGGGGTGTGTTTTATGTGGGTACAGTTCTGGGACAGTAAATAGCACTGCAGTATTGTGGAACTTCAGCTCAGCTGCTGGCTCCCGAACACAGCCTGGATGCAGGCTGTGAAACCACGCTCCACGCGTCGAACAGAGCAGGCCTGGCTCCAGGGTTATGAAAAGAAACTCGAAGATAAGAGCTGCTTCTGTTGCCAAGATGCAGCGCAGATTTTTAACAGTTTCTCTATAGATTTCTACAAAAATATAAAAATTCTATCAACATAACCATTCTACAGAATTCCTGTGGATTTTGTACATTTTGTTTAAAAAAGTCAAATTCTATAAAACCCTCCCGAAGGTATTTAAAATGATTTGAGTATTATTGCGTGTGCTGCAGTACATTTGTATTTGTCTTTCAAAAGGGCATCTAGAAAAAACTTATCTGGTTTAGAAAACAATCTATTTTACATGTAATTCTTTTCCTGAAAGCATCATCATAGAGTATCTTTTATTTGCTAGTCTTTACTGAATATTAATGTATGATGTAAACTTTTTTCCTACTTCCACAAACCTTGTCAGTAGGCAAAACCCCAAGCATTAAAATAGAAGAGCCTTTAGGCTTTCTGTTACATTTGGAGTTGAACATTTGGATTGACGTCACATCACTGTTTTGTGCCATGTTTTCAAGCTAAAATGTTCAGTGGGTTTTTTTGTAAGGAAGGATCTGAAAAGTAGTATCATTCCAGCTATGTGAACACAATCCTAATCATTGAGGTACCAGGGATGGCAATTTTAGTGGCCTAGCTAGTTTCCCAAGCTATTTAGCACATGTAAAAGGAAAAGCTAGGGCTCATTATTGGGTGTAAAACCAAAAAGGGATTAAGAATATTTCTCAGGCTTAATGCACTGTAATTTTATTATTTCCTTAAATATGATCTAGGGGAAGAACTGATGAAAGGTTCGTTTGAAATCATTGCTTTAGACAGGCTTAACTCTGGATTTGGGCTGGCATATCAAAGACAGTGCGCTCTGTATGGGCCTGTGGTGAAGAGGGGAAAAATGTCTCAGCCAAGAATTAATCTAACTGCACTAAATAGTAGAGAATGTTAATCCTCCTACTTCAAATACACTGATTGCCTGACTTCCTGCTGAAAGCCCTTACATTTCTTGTGGACATGTAAATCAGTAGGGATTGTTTATGGAGTAAACATCCTCAAGTGAAAATGAAGGGGCCTAGGGCCTCTCATAGGCTGTGGGGTACGAACCACATCTTGTCCTTGTGTGTACCCTCCAAGATAATGTAGATACACGTGGTGGAAGCAGCCTAATTTCTGAATGGATAAAAGGCTGTACATCAGCATGTTGTAGTGATTTGCAAAGATTGGTAGTTGTCAAAATTTACGGACTCGCGACTGACAGAATTAGCACAAATCCTCCTCCTGCCTCTGCTGGCATGATCTGTGGACTTGGTTTCAAGCCTCTGACTATTGGCACACTTCAAAGCATGCCTGCAGTCTAATTTAGCTTGCATCTTAATGTGATTTCATGGAAGTGGAGTGGAGTTAATGTCTGGCTTCCATCAGTCATGAGGTGTCGAATGGGGCCAACCTCGAGTGGTTTTCAGGCTGTGCTGTCCAGTTTTACAGATTGCTTTTGGTAGAGGACATTAGCACAGGAGTAAACAGGTAATTTTTGAGATGATTGATGTTATAAAGTAAGGACATGAATTCTGGGTTTATCCACTTTGTATCATCCTGTTGCTGCTTAAGGCTATTGATGGATTGGAAGTAAAATTGCAGTTGGGGTCATGTAAATTAACTCTAGCAGTGACAGCAAAATACCTGGCTATTTTACTGAAAACCAGCAGTCATTTCAGTACCCACAGACTTTCTGTAAAATAACTTGCAGAAGTGCCTTGATTCAGTAGAACATGAGCATATGATTTTAATTTTCAGGAATTACTTTAATGTGATCAACCTCCAGGCATTCTAGGCAAGAGCTTAACTTTGGACATGTGCTGAAGCCTATTGTTGTTCCATGTCTGCCCTGATTTCACCCACTGCAAGTCTTAAACGTGATCTCACTCTCTTTTCCACAGAGTGCAGAGAGGAGGAGCTCCACTGAAAACAGAAGGATGAGGGAGGTCTAAAACTCAGCAAAATAAAAAGTCCATCCTGGAGACACTGCAAAAACATCTTGGAAGTGACCACAGCCCTCTGTTGTCTGTTTCCTAGGAATGCATGAAAATTAACCATTGACATGATTTTGTGAGTTGCCAGTGGATGATCTGTAACATCCACTATGATCCTTTCATAATTCAATATCTTGTATTGTTAAATGGCTCTGCCTTCACCATCTTCAGACATCAGCATGTTGGACCTTCCTGGGTCTGAGCACTTGCTTTCATACTCTGAATGTCAATTTAATGCAAGATTGGAATATTTTGTTAAAAAATTGCAACTGCTTTTCTGTACTACACAAACAATTGTTTTCCCAGAATATCATTGAAGTTCAAGGGGAAAAATATATTACATTAAATAATCCTTATTTACTGCTGACTGTGGGATACATTTCCTCTGTAATGCACTAATTGGCTACATTGTGTGCTTTGCAAAACAAAATGAAACCCAAACAAAACAAAACAAAAAGAGAAGGGAATAAATATATACTTTTTAGGTTAAAATATTCGTAAAAACCAACTTTATCTCAGAAATATTCCGAGATACATAAAATAGAAGAAAATTAAATGAGTCTTTAGTCACAAAATGTACTACATCCCATGATACTAGATTCAATTAATTTAATAAAATATAATATACATATAGATTCTGCACATTGTATTGCTTTTACCTAAGCAGAACATATGCTTAAGTAAGCGTGATATAGTTTAACCACTCTTTTAACCAGCTGGTTCTTTAATCTTTCTTTGGAAATTTTTTACCCAGTGCCATTTTGGAGTACAGAGTTTTTAAGATTCTTTTCTATTACATGAAAGGAAGAAGAAGACATTTGGCACCAACAGAAAAGTAACTCAGGGGTCCATTTCAGTTTGATCAAAGGAAAAGCTAGGAAGTGTCAACAAGTCTTTCTTTGGGGTAGGAGATGTTGACATACTGTCTGGAAGCAGTGAATCCCCTATATCCACTGAATCCTTGGACTCACAGGATGGAGCACGCCTCCTCAAGCAAACGTCTCCACTGGCAGGTGAGATGCTGTGGGGTCCCCTAGGCACCAAACTCTGCCCATCAGGTGGATCTATAGATATACAAGGAGGGCTCAGTTTCTTCTTCTGCCGTGTACCTTGCAAGCATTCCATTTCACTGACCACCTGACTTATAAAGCCAGAAGAGCTGGACGTGGAATGGTGCTGAGGGCTGTTTTCTATGGAACAAATCTCTATTGAATGTCTCCTTTGATCATCTAACCAAGAGGGCGGTTTTTTTAGCAGACCCTGGGTGTCTACGCTGTGATATTTCTTCAGGTCCTTCAGTATCACGTTGCCAGTATTGCCCACGTTCCTCTTAGGTGTGAGAGGCTGACCCTCCGAACAGGCACTCGAGACTGTGCAAGTTTCTGAAGTGAAAGGCTCCAAGGAGCTGTTTATTTCAGATACTTCTTGGTCCACTGAATCTTCAGGGGTCTCCTGATACGAGTCTGCACAAGCACAGGATGCTGGTGCCTGCTTTGAAATATTATACTGATTGTGGGAATGCTGCTGCGTATGGACGCTCGCCCGACTCCAGGCAGCCAACTCATTCACTTCTGAGGGCATCAGAGCCACTGGTGACTCCTCCTTGGGCACAGTGGGAGCATTTGGGTCAGAGAGTTCACTCACCTCGGTGTGGAGATTCTCCTTGCTATCCAGAGAGTCATTCCTTATAGCCATCTGTATCAGAGCGAAGAGGGGTTGGGGAGGAGAGGAGTTGCCAGGTGAGAGAGACAGACCAAACAAAGGTTAGTACAGGCAAGGCACAGCATTTACAGGGCACTCAGCTCCGCTGAGATCCCTCAGCACAGACCCATTGACTCCTATAACAACCTGTGTTGTGGGTTCTACCAGTTCTCATTGTCAGGGATCTGTGCGTTTGTCCCTGTGTGACAGCCCTTCACTTTTCCGAAATGGTTTAGCTTTAGCTTTAGCTTTCTCCTCTAAGGATGGAGGGCTGCAAAACCAGAATGCCCCCACCCAAACTTACGTTCTTGTTATGCAAAGGATGAAGGTCTACAGCAAAGCCCTCAATAATTTCAGCAGCACAGGTGTGAGCAGGAGAGAAAGATGTGCAAGTGAGCCTGTGTATGCCCTTCTCTAGCTCAGGTGATGCTGAGGGCCTGGAACAGGATCCCCAGAGCCAGCAACACCAGAGCAACTCTGCTGTGTGTCAGCACCAAGGCAACAGCCTGTCCCTGGCTTTGATCCCTAGGCTGGAGCCACAGCTCTGCACCATCTTATGGCAGAAGCTGGAAACACTGGAATCCAAAGCTGGACTAATAATAATCCGTAATTATTTCAATTCATTCTGATGCTTAAGTTCAGGCTTCCTAAGGCACATTTTGCCTTGGCTGTCTGGAGCCTTACACAGCATCAGTGCCTGCTGGCAGAAGGAACCTTGGGCATGTTTTGAAGGCTTTGCCTTTTCACTTGTCAAAAGGCCTTGTCAAAAGGCTTTATAAATCAACCACATTAACTGGCCCTTAAAGGCAGAGTATCCATTTGAGAAGACTTTTAAATGATCTTAAAGATAAAAATCTTCACAGGGAAATTTGAAAGAAATGCGTACACTTGGTCCCAGTCCTTTAGAAAAGTGTAAGGAGATGAAATGATGAAATTCCTCATGCTAAGGAATACTTTTGTGACAAATCACCCCAAAATGATCATACACTTTATATAAATATTGTCCCACAAGGATCATTTGAGCCAAATGATCTCTATCCAGCAAAGCTCTCATCAGCTGCAGTGCATCCATGTGTGCACAGAAACACCATAGTCTATTGCAGCATCTGCACATTGCAGTCCCTTTGTCAATGGGGACAGCTCAGAGAATATTTAATATGGCAAACAATTTCATCCAGCGCTGGTGAACCCTTTCTAGTTAAAATTTCACAGCATAATGCTGGCAACTAATCAGTCAGGAGTGAAGTTATTCTGGTCTCCTCAGCACCAGTAGTTTTAATGAGTATTTGGGAGAAGAAATCATGTTCATATCCTGAAAAGAGACACAGACCACATGGAAGTTGAATACAGAAGCAAAAAGTAATTGTTGTCATTACTTTTGCTTGCACACCAACCTGTGTTGCACACCACGACAGTATTAGTCACCACCAGCTCTTTCTTTCTCTATGATACAGGCATCTGTGGTTGTTGTTAGTAGTAACAGTACAAATGTTTTACTCGTTTTAGTGGTTTGTTTGAAAAATAAAAGGACCCTCTGCCATCTCAGAGGGGTGTACACCTGTAGCAGCCACAGCTTGGTGTGGGCTACACCTTTGATACAGAGTCCTGGAACTACAAAATCAATATAGGTTTAATTTCAGGTAGAATTCCTCTGGAGAAAAGCCTTTGTGCCATGCACTGCCGAGGAGCGCAATCCTCAGCGCGAATGTTTTCCCAAAGCATCCGATCCACTCATCTTCCTCTGCAAGTGCATCGCTAATTGTCAAACATCCCGGAGTCTAAACTGGACGTTACTGTGGGGGCTGTGCTTGCTCTCCAGCACTCTGGAGGGAAAGGGAGGTTAAACACACAGGTTTTAATGTTCAGGGAAAGTGCAAGGACCAGGTATGTGATGGACAAGGTTTATCTATTATGGATTCAGGAGAGGAGAGGGCATGAGTGGAAAGAAGAAAAGGAAAAGGGAAAAGGGAAAAGGGAAAAGGGAAAAGGGAAAAGGAAAAGGAAAAGGAAAAGGAAAAGGAAAAGGAAAAGGAAAAGGAAAAGGAAAAGGAAAAGGAAAAGGAAAAGGAAAAGGAAAAGGAAAAGGAAAAGGAAAAGGAAAAGGAAAAGGAAAAAAAAAAGCCAAATCAGAATTGCATGCAGTATATGTAAAGATAAGGATAATTGGATACTGAAAACCAAACTGCTTTGCCAGTTTGGGCTATTTGATGTGCTAGTGAGATACTAGTGGTAGCAATAAAAAGGAGTCAAGTAGAGAGCACTTGAGCAAGCAGAAGTGCTGCGGCTGTAAGGGGAATTTTGCCTTTTAAAGGACCAAGTTTCCCAGTGTCAGGCCATCTAGATTGCAATTAACAGTAACAGCAATACCACCAGAAAAACCTCACTGCTCTCATTAGCCAGACTGGGAGCTCCTTGCTGCTCAGGAGCCTGCCCAAGGCAGTCCCTCATGGGTTTGCCAATGCACTGTATCTGCTCACTGCCACAAAACTCTTTGCTCTCTGACATGTCACTCCACGAGCATGTTCATGCCACTGAAGGAGCAGGGAGAGGGAGAAAAGGAGGACAATAAATTGACTTAAACTTATGAAAAGGTCTACAAAAGGAAGCCATCAAAGAGGTGAACAAAATTAGGCTGGAGAAGATGGCTAACACTGTAATTCATTCTGGCTAGATCGCTTCAAAAGGATGGGTCTGTTATTCATTAGAAAGCAAGAGAGAGTGGTTATGAACTGGAATCATGACATCAATTAGTTTCCCCATTAGTGGTGATTGGGATAGCTGGCCAGCCCCATGCAAATGAATACATGCAAGGAATTTCTTATGTCAATTTAGTACTACAGACTAATGTAATTGTTAACCTTGGTACTTCACATCCATTTTTAGAGCTTAATGAATCAACTGTCTAATTTGTCAATGTTGATTAAAAGATGAAAGAAATGGGAATATTTTTATACAGGAAAGAAATTGCTTTTGAAAAAATAGAACTGATCCCCTTTGTGTATGTAAAATCAGGCATGGAAATACTGAATACAGCAGAGTTTTTGAATCAGATGTGCTTCTGGTCCTGGTCCAGCTGCACAATCATTGAAATATGCTTAAAAATGTGAGAGTGAAGCACAAGTTTAAGTATTTTACTAAAAAAAGATAAGTCTAAACTTATGCTTCCAATCAACCAGACTGGAATCTTTGATTAGATCCCTTAGATCTTTGACTGAATCAGGATTTAAATCAATGCCAGGCAAAAACCAGAGATAAAACTGGCTACAAAATAAAACATGTTCTGCTGTGCATAAAGTCAAACTTTTTAAAAGCTCACAGTTGATGAAAAAATATTTTAATTTTCAATTCTCACTATAAAACTAATATGCATCACATGATGCTTATGAGATAACCAATTTCCATGAAACACTTCTCTTTTGGAAAACAAGAGGAGTCAGAGGAGGGCTGGCCTGGGATGGAGCCTGCAATCCTTGTGTCCTTTCAAGCACCAAAAAAATCACAGCAGTTAAGAATGAGTTCCTCAACCCCAACAAGCCCCTGAGGAGCATTTGGCTGCGTTTATGAAGGGGATTAAAAAAAATAAAGCGCTAACAATGTGGAGAACATTTAGGCACGTTGCCAAAGGACATGATACTCATAATGCACGTTCTTTGGAGACTCCTGGATGGCTTTCAGATCAAAAACCACCAACCATTTTGTTATTTCTGCGGGAGAATTACAGTTCTCTGGAGGTTTCTCTGTGAATCCCTCCTTGAATTTAAAGCATGGTTAAGCAGGAAATGCATCAATATAAAAGCCCAGCAGGTTTATGACCATAACTCTGCTTACCTGTCTGCGGAGCAGCCTTTCAGCAGAAGGGGAGTGTGCCTGCTGGGAGACCCGTGGCTTGCTCTCCCCCACCAAGTGCTCGTGAGCTCTCACATGGTGGAAATGCTCCTTTGGGATTTGCAGGAGGGAGCTGGTGTCTGCCGGCTGCGACTGCACCGATGCCTTCGAACCTTGCAAGGGGGACAAGAGGCAGAAATGGGACATGTTCATGCAAGGGTTGTGTCCCAGCCTCAGTGACCTCCCAGGGAAAACTGCTCTGCTGCACTTTGGATCAGACAGGCACGGCGAAACCACTGAATTCAGCAACTGGCTCTCCAGAACTGGGAAAAAACCTCCCATCTACTAATAAATTACTCCAGCATTGTCTATTATTTCATTTTTCTTGGCATTTTCCCCTGATACAACTGGGACTAGCTCCTGTTGAGAGCAGAAGACAAGGAACTGCAAGTTCATCTGAACTGGCAATTCCTGCATCTCTGCTTTTGGGCCAATAACTACGCAGGCAGCCTCACTTCTGAGCACTGCAAACATCTGACTTTGAAAGGCTGAAGGTGTCCCCATGCCTGAACTGCTGGGATCTCCAAACCAGCATGCACACACTGGAAATGAAGTGAAAGGGAACAGCACCTGGCAGCTCTCAAGGCTGGTTTTACAAAGCCTCCCAGAAGAAGGAAACACATACTCTCCAACCTCTTCCTGACCCTTCATGGTTGCTGGCTACTACTTCTAAAAGGTTTGAAACTCTGTGTGCTCCCCTCACACACAGGCTCAATGTTTTTCAAAACAATTCATTTAATCTGGACTGCATCCCAGAGAATCTCATTTGTCCTGGAATCTTTCCCAGAGCAACAGCCCCATTACCAAGGAGTATTCAAACAAATGCCTCCTGCAAGTGCCAGTGTTTCTGACAATAAAACCTTCTCAGCTTGAAATATTGTGGCTTGGTTGTGGTGATTTATTAGAGATGCCTGGCACCTTTTGCTGTCTTCACTGCACTCTATAATATTACAAACTGTAAACAGGTGGTGGTGACTTCCCCCACCCTCAAAAGCAGTGACATTGTAGATGGAAGAGGACAGTGATATGTCAGAATGTGGGGACCTTACACACCTCCCAGCACTATGGCCTGCTGAAGGTGATTGGAATTTCACCAGCAGGAGAAAAACACAAAAGGTTTAATTGCCTATTGTGGTTATAAGACATCAGCTTTACCTCTCCAAAGTATTTCTGATACACCTCAGTGGAACAGTTGTTCCTGTGGATTTACAAGGGTGCAATGCCTGTCCCCAAAAAGCCAGGGCTGTCAGACAGGGCTATTCAGGTTCTCCAAACTGAAACTGGGAAGTGAAATTTTGAAAAAGAAGGGACTCATAAATTACCCAGTCCCTTGCTGATGTAATTTTTGTTCAAGACAATGCAAATACATCCCAATTAAAGGTCAACAATGAAGCACTGGAAATTCCCTCTGCAGCAAACATGATTCTTTCATATGGCCAGGAATTTCTTGACTGTTACAACGACCTGTAAAGTCTAGCTCAGCTGAAGGTAATGGGAGATTTGCTATTGCTTTCAATGGGATTTTAGCTGCACCATTAGCATTATGTGCAAACAGGTTCTTCAAAACACCACTCTTGACCTTGAAAATTGTGTATTGTGGCAGAGATTTCTCAGAACACCAGATTCATCTTCCTTCCTTGTGCTCACTTTTTTTTTTTTGCTCCTGTTCAACAGTAGCTATTCATCCAAATTCTTATTACTATGCAAATTTCAACATCTTATTTCTAATCTGTTCAAATCTCCTACCATTCTGAACATTGCTGAAATTATGTTTTGCTTAGAGGCTTTCAAATGGCAACGCTTGTAAAAACTTCACTGTCTTATTGGTGACAAATTTCTAAAATGATGGCATGTACAGACAAATTAAAGGTGGCTCCATTCACTTCCCAGCCCCAGGTAACCCCTGGCAGGCAGAAGAACTGGGGGCACAGAGACAAGTTCTGGGAGGCAGCTGCAAGCATGGGGACAGAGGTGAAGGCAGGGAGAGCCCTCCCTGTACCTAAGAATATCTCTGAATTTAGCTCCAAGATGTATATCCCAACCATGCACACTGGGAAGAACAATTCCACACTCTCTCATTTTCCCATTCATCTCACACCAACATGTCTCTCAATTCAGCCCATTTATGTCCATTTTACAGGCATTTAGAGACACCTTCTTCCCATCTTTCACAGATGTTCCCAGACAGAGCTTCTGAACAGGTACTGCTGCAAAAAACAGACAGCAGGAAATATTTCTCTACTGGGATTTCTCCTCTGGGGCCTGGTGGGACAGATGGAGCCCAGGCTGTAGGGACTGTAACCTTAGGGAACCAGGCAGAAGACAATCAGTGTTGAACCAGGCCAATGTCACATTGTCAAAAAATTCTGAGGGAAGGAGTTATCTTAGACAGGGCATTGTAAATTGCGGAGGGTCTTTGCAAGCTGTGGAGACTTTTGACAGCCATTCCACAGGTCTAAACACGCGACTGGAAACCGGCGGCAATTTTCTCCTTCCTGCTGAAGAGCGTGGGAAACCACAGCTCTTGCCCCGTTGGAGAATCCCGCTCTTGCCGCAGGTGAGGGAGGTGTACCTGACTGGGACTTGTGGTGTGCTGGTTTCCTGTTGCCCAGGGAGGCAGGGCCGGGGCTGGAGCAGGGCGGCTGGAACATGTAGCTGTCGTTTGGCAGGGAGTGCGTGCGTCCCACCGAGGGCTTCCTCACGCTCAGCAGGTCCTTGCTGGGGGACAGCGTCAGCGCGGCGTCCCTGGAGCGGAGAGCGGCCTGAGGGGAACAGAAACGTGAGGAAGGCAGGTGTGGAAGGGTGGGAAAGAGGGGAAGTACCCAGAAACGCGAGTGACAGCCATTGCAACCAGGATGGCACGATGGGCATGCACAGGGGGCACAAATGGAGCTATGAGGGAGCCATCCCCCTTTGTCGGGGTTGTCAATAAACCCTCACACAATGGACCACAGAAACGGGAAGCCACAACGTAGGAATAAACCATGACTATTTCAGAGATATGCAAAGAAGGCATCATGCCTCAAGGTCAGCAAAGGTCACATGCTTGGCAGAACTCTGACCCTCTCTAGGTGCCCTCCTCAGCAAGACAGGCTTTTGCAAAGGTGAGTAGTTTCCTCTTTTAATAATAAAAGAAAGAAAAACAAACGAAAGAACCCCTCCAAATGCAAAAACTAGTTTATAAAAATATTTTCTGTTCTGGCTCACAGCAAAATTTTATTGGATTTTCTTCTCACATAATGAATAGCTAAACCTATTTTATTGAAAAGGATATCTAAACCTACTGCTTCAGGGTGAAAGCCATTCTCTAATTAGAAGGGATCTAATGCAAGCAAGGGTTATTGTATATATGTTGATTGTGGACTTTTTACAGCCAAAGAAACTCTTGGAATGGGCAGCCCCAGAGGCAATATTGAGTAGATTCAGCTCTGATTTAATAAGAAAATATCTCCATCCCACAAATGTTCTTGGGTTCTATTGTCATGGAGAGTATTAGCAAAAATGGAAGCAAAGTCATCTTCCCGGTGTATTTCTAATGAAACAATTATTTAATTGTTAAAATGTCTCAAGTGAAAAACACAGGAATAAGTTTGTGCCATTGTAGTCTAGTACAGTATTTGGCTGATCATTTTTGGAAAACTTTAGATCTTATTTTCTGAAAAAATTTCCCTTCACTCAGTGCATTACAGGTTTTCTGGAATCAACACAGATTTTTTTGATCCCAATTTTATCCTTCAGTCATAAAAACAAAATTTCATTATGGCATTTATTTGCACAAGAAACAGGATGAGATGAAAAGGAACTTGCAAGAAGAATAAAGGAGATCACTGTTTCAAATTTAACGAACGAAACAGGTCTGCACTGCCACACAGCATTTGTTTCAGTCCTTGGGAAACTGCTGATTTGGACAGAGCTTGGACACAGACTAGATAAGGGAGACTGCAATCTCCTGATGCAGCTTGGGGAAGGAGAGCAAAACCTGTGCTGGTAAAGCTGAGAGTTTGGATTTGGGAACCCCTCTGTCCCTCCCTGCCTTCCCCTCCTACCCACTTCATGCTGTTCTGCTGTCACACTGCTGAGTTACAGCAGAAAAGGTGACCTGAAACCTGAGATCTCAAACTCACACTCATTTGAATCTGAACATGAGAACTTGGATTTGAGATCCCATCCAAATACAACCTTCAGCGAGCCCTTAGGTTCATCTGGATCCAATATGGGCTATTTCCTCTTTTGGATGATCTTGGGGCAAATTTCATGAGTGAAATTCATGAAAACCATTGAAAATGGCTGCAAAATGATCTTCCCAGGTCAGGCTACAGAGCAGTGGGAGCACATGACTTTTTGGTTCAGTGGTACTTTTGAAAAACATGTTGTTTTGGCTTGACTGAAAATAAAATCCCAGTTTTCCTTGAACCAAAAAAAACCCCCAAAAAAACCAGACCAAAAAACAAACCCAAAAACAATACAAAACCAAAAAACCAAGCCAACCAACCAAACAAACAAAAAAACCCCAATCCAAATATTTTTCAACTAAAGCCACATCTAAATGAAGTGTAAAAATATTGCATTTAGAAGATATTTCAATGAAAGCTTGCAGTTTTTCAGTGGTTTGGGCGACTGTTGTGACCAAAAACTTTTTGGTATGGATAAAAATTCACAAAACCCTTTGTTCAACAGTTTTGCCCTTTTTTTGGAGAGGGGAGAAAAAACATCTTTCCTGACTGTACCTTTGAGACTTTGTAGTGCTGTCAAACAAGGTTGTCTAATCTGATTCAAAACTAGGAGGGTTTCTCCTCTGTTCAACTCTCCACACTGATTTTGAAACAAAAAGCCTCATACAAGAAATAAAATGGAGTCCACAAAATCTTTTGCACAGGATGCCATGAAGCATGATGGGAAATATTGTCACGGTTTAAGAAATTTTTCTCAAATAAGTGCTAATTAGGATGACAGTCAACTAATATGGCAGAAAATTTATGAACAACACAAACATCCAAAGGTACATGAACAACAACAAAGAAAACAAGAATGATCTAAAATTTTGAGAAAGGAGTTATGTCTGTTGTACAGCAGAAAAAACACACTTGACTGTTACACAGCTAAAAATGTCTAATGTTTCAAAGAGGAGATGGTGAAGGCAGGGTTCAAAATACTGGTTATGTCAGTCAAAAAAACACTGAATAGTCAATTTTAAAAATTTTCTTTCAGCATAGTGGCTGCTAGAAATAATTTGCGAAACAAGTATCATCTTGGAGAGATCCCCATTTGATATTTGTAAAAGAAACGGTCTGGCACCAATCATGCAAAAAGCCTTGTGGTGCCTGTGTTCATAATGACAAAAATCCACTCCAAATCCAAGTGTTGGGGCTGACCCTTCAGCAGAGGACATGGGTCATTAGCTCATCACTGATTTGTTTCAGATGGGGAGGAAATTTCAACCTTGCTGCTTTCCAAAGCCTCTTTATTTTTACCACTTATTTTACTTATAGGAAACACATTGTTTATACATAAGACACCAAAAGAAAAATTGAAATAACCACTCACTCCTCGCAAGGAGCCAAGATTGTGGACAAGAGTGACAAACCCAGGACTTAATGGCATTAAAGACAACATCCTGTTCAGGGAAGAGGTTGGTGCTATTTGGGAAGGGGCTGGAACTGGAAATGCCATTAGGCAGGTGCAGAGAGATGGGAGCAGTATTTCGAACCCTGTAAACATCAGACTACACAGTGACCAGTGTATGTACATTGCTTTCCAGAGCATTAAGTAAGAGTGTGTTAATGTCATCAGGAAAAGAGTCATCCGTCAGAGCTAAGGACCAGGACTTTTCAGAGAGAATATCTGACGTCAGAGACAGAGCCTCCATCTCAGCTAGAGGGATCTAAAGGGAGAAATGATTAAACATAAGAAACATAAGGACACAAATCTTTTGGAAAAGAAAATTAAACAAAGAAAAAAGAAAGTATCATAATCTAAATACTTCTAGACACCAAAGCAATATCCCTGCAGTGGGAGAGCTACATCATACACATTGTTACCAGGGACAGAACATTAAAGAAATTAAATATAACGAAGAAATTAAAAAAGGAGTGGGACATTCATACTTTAGTGCTTACCAAGGATCCAGGAGAGGGTTTAAAACCATACACTAATGCTAGCATTGTATTTTGTGGTTCTTCTGTCCACACAAATAAGCACAAGTAACACTGCTCTCATAATAGAGAGATTAATCCTCTTGGCTGTGATCAAATACAAGGGGTTTCAAGATCTGATTTCTCTGAAGTTGTTTCCCCAAGGTCTGATTTCTCCGAAGTTGTTTCCCCCAATAACCATCCTGGTTTCTAAGATAAACTTGTTGAGTCTCCAAAGACTCCCCAACAACAAAGCCATATTTTTGGGTGGGGTATGGAGCGTGCCTTTCCCTGTGCCCCAGGGAGGCTGCAGGGACCACTTTCCCCCAAGAGGCAGGTGGGACCCCAATTCACTTCCTCACAGATAAAAGGGCACAGGGAGAAACTTAAAACTTTATTTTGGTCAGCAAACACCTTTCTGGTGCTTTCAGCTCATTTTGGCTGGCTATAAGCCAGTGACACCAGTGGCACCAATAACTGACCTTCTAAAACAGCCAAATGCTTTTTTCAGCCCCCAAATGCCCCTCAGACCTGGTCCCAGCTGTCTCCTCCGGCGCTGAGAAATCCTGACTTGGGAATCGGCTCTACACAGCCACGCTCTCGCCTTCATGTGTCTTGTGCACATGGATCCCCACTGAACACATTCAAACAATCTATGAATGGCCTTATCAAATCATTGATGAAGCTCTCTCCCCAGACACAGAAGTCTTTTTATAAGAAATGTGAAAATGTCACTTCAGATTTTGGAGGAAAAAGAGGGGGAAAACAGGACAAGCGGCATCTCCCCCAGAGCAGCAGTTCTGCTGCCAGGCACTGTAAGAGGGATGTCACAGACATCTTTTGTGAAAAATCCTTTCTTTAGGATTTTTCTCCCTTCTGAGAAGCTGTGGCCTCAGCAACAAACTGTAAACAATGGTTATCTGCTGCTGTGGAATGAAACAGGTGGATCTGTTTGGTCTCCTGTGGATGTTTGGATTTACTGACCACCCATGGCAGAGCTGTTCTCGCTTTCTGCCAGGACACAGACCTTTGTTATTCATTCATTTTCTATTCTTAGCTTCTGAGGACTTTTCTCTCTATTCTTTTTAGTATAGTTATAATGTAAGATATATCATAACATAATAAATCAAGCCTTCTGAACATGAGGTCAACATTCTCGCCTCTCTCTTCATCCTGCAACCCTTGCAAGCCCTGTGACAGAGGGGGTGTCTGCCCTGCAGCAGGCTCAGTTCTCCCCAGATCCCCTCCCTGGACACAGTGCTTGAGGTCACCAGGTAACCTCCAAACCCGGCTCATGCTCGCAGGGGCTGCCTGCTCTAGCTAAGTCCCAGGTGCTTCCTTTTCATTTCTCACTGTGCATTTCTTTTTGCCATCTTCTGTGCTTGAAAAGTCTTTCAGCAGCAATAAATCTTCCGAGAGAAAACAGAGAGGCCCAGATCTCTTGCATCGAAGTTGTCAAAGGACTGGGTTTTCTCACTCTTAGAAATGGCAGCCGCAGGATGGAACAAACCCAGCGATGAGTGAGCCTGGAGAGGCTCAAAATTCAGCTGAGATAAGTAAGAGGGACAGACTCCTCTCATCTAACCTCAGCTCTGATATCTCTTCTAGCACACTTATCTGCTGGCAAGGGATAAGAGAGATGATGTGGAGCCCCTGATTTAATATGAGGCTCCCCTAAAAGGCATCACTGTGAAGGCTGCCAGCCTTAGGACAGGAATCCCTGAGAGGGACCCACCGACCAGAGCCAGGAAAAAGCAGTCCAGCAGCATGGTGGACTCCAGCAGCTCCTGCCTGCTGGAACTGCCCTGCTGGGAGCTGCTATTAATCAGGTTGCTTTCAGCAAGTCCCTGCGCTGCTCTAAATTCCTGAGTTGCCTGAGAACATGACAAATGGTGTGAACAGAAAAGCCAAAATGTAAACGAAACATCACCCCACTTCAGCCTTCCTAAATCCAAAACTGAGTTTGAAGCTGTCAAAACATTTTGTTGGAAACACCTAACTGATTTAGACCAGTTTTAATTATAGACGGGGGGTGGGGAATGCCTAAATTTTAAAAGAAAAAGCCATTGCAAACTGGAATGCTGTATTTTTTCACTACAGAAATGTCAGAACAAACCCATTCTTTTTGCTGCAGCAGCACTTTCTGATGAAAAATGTTGTGACAAAACATTTTCAACCAGCTCTCGCTGAGTTTCCTACTGACCCTCTGTCTTCCCTGCCAAAGCTACAATCTCTATTCCTCTGGCAATTATTAGAGACAACCACTTCCTATAGCTTAATAGACCCTGGGATGCAATATGGAGCAATCAGAGGGAGACATGTTATCCTGCTATATAAAGATCTGCAGTAGGATTTCATTTTACCTAAGCTTGTTCCTTTCCTCTAATGAACCATCAAAAGTTGGGTAATTTAGAGTGTCAGTGAGCTCATAAACAAGCACACTGATTTAACATGAAGACTTCTGCTATTTTTAGACGACGTTGAGGGGGGAGAGGGGGGAATAGATCAAGAAATATGGAATTTGCTCAATTCCAACTGCAGCAAAAAATAGGCGTGCTTGAATTGCTATCATGGTCACTGCTGTCTTTTAGGGAAAATATTTGCTCTAAAGAACAATGCACTTTTAAAAGTAGGTATTTTATTCTAGGAAATAAGTGGACTAATTTTAAACAAGCACTGTCTGCTTGAGAAAGCACTGGAGCACACAGTTACTTCTGTGCATCATTAAGGGCTGCCTCCCCTCCCAAATTCACTGGATCAGAGATGAGGATCTAGTTTACAGTAACCCATTTGCAAGAAGGCTGTTTAGGAAAACCTTTCAAAACTGGATTTTCATGAAGTACAAGTAGGCACAGAACACAGAGATCATTTGATGAACCCCACAACTCAGGCTCTGCTCTGAGAAAACCTCACACTGCAGGCTCTGCAGACATTCCCTGACATTGCTGTGGAGCCCTGCTTAGGAGCAGGAAGCCAAATAGAAGAACCACACTGAAGGACGGAGATGGAATTTTGCACATTTCCCCTCTAACACCCATGAACTGTAAATCCCAATGAAAAAATTCTTACTGTGTTGAAAGGGGAAAGGGGAAGTCCGAGCATGTTCTCTTCCTCTTGCATTGATAGACAACATCATCTACTCCCACAGAAAAAGCCAAAGTGACTTATGCTTCCCAATCCCTGTGACTGCATTACATAAAGAACTTTAACTTGCTATTAAAGGTCTCAATCAAATTGAGTTTGGATGGAGACTTTGCAGGAAATTAGGAATATTAACCTGGTTCTCAGAGTTGTAATATTCGGGAGCTGGGAGGGCATAATGATGGCACACAGAGCCTGACAGGTTGTCCATCAGCTTCAGCTCTCCTTCCAGAGATTCCTGGATCAGCAGTGATATGGTATCAAACAAGTGCCTTTCCTAGGAAGGGTGGTGTATAGCATGCAGAGAGAGAGAGAGCAAGCCAAAAAGAGAGGAGGAAAAAGGCAAGGGATGGAGACAGAAAGAAAAAAAGGACAGCATATCAAACCCAATGAACAAAATGAGGGGAAAAAAATAGAAGGGGGGGGAAAAAGGTGGAAACATTCAAGGAGAACAGCAGTAACAGGAACAATGGGACAGGAGAAAAGGAGAGAGAACAGTGCAGTAATATCATGGTGAGCAGAGACAGCTTTCCCAGACATTACAAGAGATGGGGCAACTGCCCCAAGACCATGGCTGCTCCCACCCGGGGCCCATCTTGGAGACAATCTCCCTCTCATCAAACATGGCCAGTCATTTCTGGGGGCTGAGCAGCATTTTTCCATTGGTGCTGTCAACTTCAACAGGACACTACGTGCTGCAAGACTTCTACACACATGGTCCATGCTTTTGAGCTGCAGGACCTAATACTTGACACCATATCCAGAAGGCACAGAAATGAAAATAACCTGACTGAAGAGAAGCTGAGTGTCCTGTCCATGGAAGCTGCAGCTGAGCAGGATGGACACAGGTCACTAATTCACGTGCCAGACATGGGCTGAGGTGCCCCCAGCACTCTGGCCAATGTTAAACCAGCTGGCCACAGCACTGGGGTTGTGCAGAGCAGTGACTGGCTTTTGCAGGCAGCAGGGCAGTGATTTCAGGGTGCACCTTCCATGTGGGGAATGCCCAACGCATACAATGAGATGAGGACCAGCGCTACAGTCAAACAGCACACAGCGCAAAATTCCCGGGAATGAGGCAAGCAAAAGAGCATGCTGTCATTGCAGGGCTGTGTCCTGGGAGTTGTATTCCTCTGCTACCAAGCTCAAGCATCAGATTTGTCCTGAAGATTTTGGTTGGGAAAATAAATAGTCAGAATAAGATCTTCGGAGGTTTTTGAGGCTTCTGTTTGAGGGAAAGAGCAAGAAACACACTCTGAAGGTTATTACTGGAATAAACCCCTTCCCAGGCCGCCTTCAGAGAGGGCAGGTTTAACAAACTGCAGAGTAAGGGTATCATTCGGACTGATTTGTCTCACAATTTTGCAATTTCTCTTTTTTGCCAGTTTCAGTGCTGGTGCAGGACAACAAGGCTGAGGACAGTTTGCCAGAACTCTGCTCAACACATACAGCACCAGTTGGGATGCGTTGTTTCTTCCTAGAGGATTCCCCATAGGGCCCTGAAGTCCTTTTTCCTAAGCCAAAGAGCAGCTTTGGACTCTATCTCAGACATCAGAGATTCTAATGGCACCAGAAATTTCCAGTAGCTGAAATTCACGGTGAACTGAAACAAAGATTAAGCGGGGATTTACTCTCTTTCACCCTTGGACTAAAAATCATAAATTAGTTTTTCATGCATTAGAATATGCATTAGTCTACCCCAGGCTGCGGCCAAGATATGCTGTTGTGAAATCATGATGTAATAAAATGAGGTCTGCAGAGAGTTTAACCCAATCTGCAATCAGCTAGGACTAAAAAAAGGCTGGACTGTATTTCCTGAGTAATTTCAGCTCAGTGAACTCCCAGATAACTTGTCTGGGGCTTGATCTCACCTCTCATTCCTCAAACTGAGTCTTCATCCAAAAACTGTGCTTTAGGGAGACATGGTGCAGCTCGTAGTAGCTCCCACATTACACCTATGTTGCTGCTAGTGGGAGTTCTGCCACCAGCTCTGGTGAGCTCAGGTTTGAGTCTCCTCTGCATTATTCTACTGTTAAGAGAATTTTTTCTTACAAGCCTGACTGTGGGGATGGATATTAAATTGAGGTTACATAAAACAAATTTAATACTGAAGCAAAGATTAGCAAGTTTTATTCCTCTTTTATGTTGGGGCTCATGGTCTGTATTAGTAAAGCAAACACATTACGCTCATCATTTTGCTATCACAAAGGACCAGTCAAAACTCTGAATTAGAGTAAATTTGGAGCTAGCTCTGAACTCTGTAGCTTGAGCTGACCTCCAGAGTAAATTGCAAAACTCTTTTCCTCCAAACAGATGCATCAAGGTGGACTGGAGACTGCCTGTTGTCTGTTCCCTGCAGCATTGGCTCCCAAACCACAAAAGCGTCAGCAGCAGACAGCAGGGAATACAAGCCCAGAACATCTGGTACACGCCCCTTCCACTACCAACTCATGCAAGTCTTCCCCAACAAAAATGCAGGTCAAGCACTCCTCACAGAGAATCTCACCGTATGATAAGCGAGTGAGAGCTGAGAATCCATCTTGATTTGCATGGGATTGGTAAATCCGCTGGGGTTCTCTGGTCTCTCTCCACTGGTGGTGCCTGTCCACGCAAAGATGTTTGAGGGGCTGTGCTGGCCAGTGCTGATGGTCTTCATCTCCATCTCCAGTTCTGCTTCAAGCTCTGCCTCCTCCTTTGCCTCCTTGTTGCTCTCCTCCAAGTGCTTCATGAGCACCGCAATCACCACATTCACCAGGACAAACTGGGCTGTCAGCACAAAGGAGACGAAGTAGATGGGGGAAATGACGGTGTTGTAACAGGTGGACTCCTGGTCACAGTCACGCAGTGTGTCCTGGAAACAGGGGGGGAATGATCACAGAATCAGCCAGGCTGGATAAGACCTTGGAGATCCTCAAGTCCAACCTGTCACCTAACACCAACATCAAACTAAACAATGACACTAAAAGATGGAGGGATGTGAAGAGATTGCAGCATGAACCACAGTGGGTTCTGCAATGGGTTGTCCTTTCATGAAGAAAACTGAGAAGATGTGGCAAATTTCGCATCTAGAACAGCAATACACTTGCTGACAAAAACTTAACACTTACCTTCATTATCCCATTCCAGTTGTCTCCTGTGGATACTCGGAATAGTGTCAGGAAGGCCATCCCAAAGTTCCTGAATGTGGCATGCCGTCCCAGCCCCTCGCAGGGGTGTGTGTCATCACACTCTGTAAGACCAAGCACAGCTGTGAGACCCTCCACTCCAACACCATTCCCACCCCTCCCACTGGCACAGGAAGACTCACCAAGGTCTCCAAACAGCTCCACTCCAAGAGCTGCAAATATGAAAAACAACAACATGAAGAGAAGGCCCAGATTTCCCACCTGAAAAGAGAAAAAGAAATGGGGGGAAAAAACACAAAAAAAAGAGAACATTCATTGATGTTTTTTTTGTTGTTCCAGACCTGTTTCTTGCTGTATTCTTTATTCCAAAACTTAAATTGCTTCAGGGCAAAAATGACCTCAATGTGGGGACTGAATCTCAGTGCTTCGGGAGGGAAATGTGATTCTCTAATGACAGTAAAGATAAAATTATTAGCATTCCTCTGCACAGGAAATGAGCTGTGGGCCAGAAGAGCTCTGGTTTGATATGGCAGTAGGTTACCTGTGGCAGCGCTTGCATCACGGTGTCCAGAAGGGCCCTCATCCCCACAGCCATCTTCAGCAACTTCAGCACTGTGGAAAACACATTTGCAGTATGGTAATGGCAGCATTAGCACAGAGGCACAAACTCAGTCCCTCTCCCAGGAGCCACAGATTATAGGAAGAGAAACATGAAATCTTGTCAAGTGTTCTCCATTAGCTGCTACAGTCCTTGGCCTTTTTACATCATTCGTTGTTGCCTGGATACTATCAAAATCCCATGAATAGCAGCATCACCTACTCTGAGACTTGGAGAAAGCGTTATCACTCTGCCTGGCTCTTCCTTCCCCACTTTATCTGTGTTGGACTCATCTCCTTCCTCTGGTAATCATGAGTAGTTCCTTTCCCAGCCCTGGGGCTACTTTCCCACTTCCATAGGCTACCCACTTTCGTACATGATTCACTGAGGAATGATTTACACATCTCTTCCAGAAGGCTGCATTTCCAATTGGAAGCTGCATGTATTTTTAATTCTGAAAGGGATCCAATGCACAGAAAACCCACTTTTCACCCCTCTTGAGACAGCAGCATCTAATTTCTCCTCCAGCTCCTTCTCTGCTTAGATGAGGGCTGTAATCAAAACAATTCTTCCTCAGAGCACAATACCCTTCAGGAGGGCCTGGAAGTACTTCATTAAGGGCCTGAGCACTCACATTTTACATCTTCAACATTTGGCCCTGACACCTCCCTGTTTTGAAAAATCACCTTCTTCAATCCCTGAAGAAGCTGGCTCCCTGACTTGGGAACATGTCTGAAGGGACAGATGGGTACAGTGTGACAAGGCATGCTTTGTCACCAAGCGGTGTGATGTAAAGCCTCATGGGAATTTAAAATTATTAGATGCTCATCTTTTAAAGCCAATGTACTCAAGCTTGTATTCTCTAATCCCTGTTAGAGATGACTTTGATTTGACTGGAGCAATTTTCCCAGGTACATCTCTGGGAGTTACTGCCACAGCTACTTCTCCTTAATTTCTAAGCTCTCAGCCTTCAAGATCTCTTAAGGCAGAAACACATGGTCAGTTGGCTCAGCTTTTTGGCTCCTTGCAAGTATTTTTCCCCATTGTTCTTTCATTTGTTTACAGCCTGTGATGCCAGAAATATGCACATCATGATGGGGATGTGCCCCAGGACTGTTTCTCAATGTTTAACTCTCTCCTGGTGCCAACCACATACCTCAAGCACAAGTAAATTCTGCTTTATCCCTCTCACCTCGGGCGATTCTGAGAACCCTCATGATCCGGATAATTGTGGGGTTAATTGGTAGTGAAGCATTCACCTCGATCTCTTCCAAAGTGATGCCCATGATAGACAGTAGCACAATTGCCAGATCTAATTGGTTCCATCTGGAGACAACAAAAAGTGAAGTTTAACATCTACTAAGAAGCTGGCAATGGGAGGCAACCTGTTTCACACGAATTCCAGTCATTTCAATGGTTTGAAAACTCAAATGAATCTGCAGTATTTTTCTGAGGGTATTATATAAAAGCAGTGATGTTATGAAATCATTATAACTAATACATCTCATCAGAAAACCAGCCAATTCCAAAGATATCCTTGACTGAGGGGAAAGAGGAACAAAAGCTGGGAAGTTTTTTACGCAGAGACTCCAAACCTCAGGAGAGGCATTGTGTTGTCTGTCTAGCCACTTCTAGTCATGACATTTGTGGACCTCGATGTGAGATCTGCCCCAGAGAGAACAGGATCCCATGTCCAGTCCTTAGAAAAAAAGTTGCGTTGGTGAAAGAAAGGCCCCAAGGATTTGTGCCAGTCTGGAGAAACTGTTAATTCCAGCATGGACACACAAAATGTGGGGACAGGGATGGAACCATCCACTGGTTGCTGAAGGGCTCATGTGAAGGCCTGCTTAGTACCCTGGTTTTGGTATTAACATTGAAGAAGACAAAAATGGGAGAAAGATCCACCAAGGACATAAGATTTGTGTTTGTGAAGTAAGACAGTGAAAATCTAAATAAAGACTACAATGTCATTTATTGCTTCTCATCTGCATTAAAAAGAGGTCCTTTCTTTCTTTCTTTCTTTCATGTTCACTCAGGTATAGATCCTTCCTCTTACATAAATTTTGTCTCTTCAGCAGGTTCGCTTGATTATATGGACATGCAACTGGCATGAGAAGAGAACTGGCTGCTTGGTGGAGATCTGTCCCTCCTTCATCTGCTCCCAAGGGCAAAAATGGTGCAATCTCACTCCTTGGCCTGCACAACCCATCCTCCAGCTTACATCCCATGTCTCTTCCTACCCAGCCCTCAACCAGTCACTCCAAAAAGCCTTCATACATGTCAGACTCACGGAATGGGCCAGAGCATGGGAATTCAGGACATGGAATGTGGGCAGCTCTCCACAGAGCCTGCTGCTCACCTCGTGATCACAATGGATCTTTTGTTACCTGTCTTGGAAGAAGCGGCGAAATCCAAAGGCAATAAGCTTGAAAACAGATTCCATGACAAAGATAACGGTGAAGATGTAATTGCAAATCTTCAGGGCTTCATCAAGAACCTGGGATGTGGACACAGGACTGGGGTTAGATGTTAGCTCTGCAGAGGTGCTTTGCTGCCTCCAAACCTGACTCTTGAGTCATCAGTGAGCCATTACAATTAAAAGTCTTCAAACACGGGCTCTCTCTGATGAAAAATGTCCTAGGGAAAATTCCCAGGGATTCATGGAGTACACTCGCTGCCTGGTGATAGAATTTCAGGAGGGGCTGACATAGGCCCAAGGCACAACTCACTCCCCTAGCAGCAGCACAGCCCCAGCTGGGATCGCTGAGGTGCACAGAAAGAGCTGCTGCATTTGCTGCTCTCAGCAGCACAAGACCTCTTGTGCTTTTGTCAGAGAGCTGAATTTCATCCCACTTGTCCATTTGTGCAAGTGCTGGCCAAATGGCTCCTTGGTGACAGCCTGGCATTACTTCTCTCCTTGAGCTTTTGGCAAGGAGCGCAACAGAGGGATGACATGCCAGGGGAAGCAAGTGCTTTGCATTTTCCTCTGCCCCCCTTCCCTCTGCAAGAAGTCAGTCTGGTGTTTAATCCAAGTGCATCCTGGCTGGGACAACTCTTGCACAGTCAGGCATTAAGCTACATCAGAAGTGATTTCATCCCCAAAAGCCTCACTCATGAAGGAACACTGTGGTAGCAGCATCCTTCACAGCCTCTTAAGTATTGTGCGTTGAATTTCTCCCTGCTGGCAAACAGGATGGTAATAACAATGTCCAGGGCAGTGTTAGGGAACAGGGGAGATGTGCTCACAGACCAAATCCAACATTTACCTATCCCTGAGTGGGAGAAATCATAGCAGAAGGAGTTTAAGTCATGTACTCTGCCTTTGTGCTACAGTTTAGCTTCCAGCATCCATGGACAAAAATCACCTCATGTGACCAAGAAGCACAAGCCCAGCTGCCAAAAGAAGCTGTGGCTCTGAGCAAGCCTCCCTGCCATACTGCAGGGCACTTGGGCTCTGCAGCAAATGAGCACATTTAGCTGGCAGAAGCAGATTTTTCTCAGCAGCTCTTTACTCAAGCCACCTCTCTGCACACTGCAGCATTCCCTCCTCTCCAGGAGCTGCAGCATTTCCATCTGGTGTCTCATGCCCAGGCCATCCTGCTATATCCAAAAACCAACCCCTTTCAGCGCCAAGAAATCACTAGTTTGGATATAAATCTCTTTGGTACATTTGGCCTTCAAATATCTTCAGGATCCCAGCCATCCATCATCCAGACTAAAGGGATTTCCATACCCCAGTTCAGCAGGACTCAAGCATGTGCATGACTCTGACCATGCTGTCAGTCCAGCATAACCCAAGCTTGGACTTACTAGCCAGATGCTGCATACCAGAGGCTTAGACACAAAATGTTATTTTTCTAAAGAAAAAGAAAAACAAAAGCCTGCCCAACACTTCTATAATACAAGGGAAAATGTAGCTGCAAAGCAACTGTGGTAAGACACGTGCCCCAGAATGACTCCAGCCCAGACTCCTTTGCCAACAACCTGCTTCATCATCTAATAACTGAACCATGCAATGAGCCTTCCAGAGTATTTAAAGGTGACCTGGACAGAAAAAATAAATTGGGCTAGCTGCCTTTAGCTTTTGGCTTATGATAGAGTGGAGAATATTTCCCCCTGCCCCTGTCATTTGCATGTTTTAGTTGTTTGGGTTTTTTTTAATATTAAGTATTGACATCCTGTCTAATTTTAAAGAATGTTTCCTCCTATTGTGTGTTATATTTATTCATTCTGAATGTCGCTAATAAAATTAAGTACAAGTTATGTGGCAAAGGCAGCTATTTCCCTTTCATTCTTATGCAGAAAAGACTTGACATCTCAGGACAGGCTGTTTTTATTTTCACAGTATGACAAAGACCCAGGAATTAAGCACACTAACATATTAAAATGCATTTTAAAGACCAGCATGGAATCCAATTCCTGTGAAAACTAGGGACACTGGGGATTTAGAAGAAACTTTCAAAAAACCCCATTTCCCAAATTCTTCTATTATTTTTCCTTTTACTCTCTTCTTTTTCCTTTGCGGGGTCGGGGTGGGGTGGCGGGGGGGAGAGGGTGGGTGTAAAACCTGAGTGAAATGGAAGATATCGATGACGATCAATCTAGCAAAGCAAGCAAACCCACTCCCAGTCCCATTTTCAAAGTGGCCAGTTTGCACTTAACTAGAAGGGAGAGGCACAGTGGGATCCTTGTACCAAAAGCCCTGGATTGAGGTGGGGGCCGGCCGTAGGATGGCTGCACTCCCCTGGCAAAGGTGGGCGTCTGACAGCACACCTGGCCCTCACCCTGCCCAGCAGCACAGCCCGGCACAGCCCCGCACGTCCCCCCCGGGCTGCCCCAGCACCTTTGGCTGCTGGTAGTGCTCCATGGCCATGGTGATGACGTTGAGGCCGATGACGCCGGTGATGAACAGATCCAGGTAGTGGCTGGTGCACATCTGGTGAATCAGGAGGCGGAAACGGGAGTAATCCGAGTAGTAGGGCTTACACTGAGCTTCTGCAGCGGGGAGGAGAGCGAGAGGCAAATCAAGGGATTTCTCTGCATCTTTCTCAACTCAATGCACCCTCACTCTCCAGCTCCAGAGATGATAAATTCTAGACCAATCACAGCAAAATGCTGTCTTTTTTAATTCCTTTTTTCCTTGCTGGCATGTTACCATTTTTAATACGCAGCAGGGCTCTCGTCATCTTATATCCATTAAATGTTTTAATGGGACATGCTCTATACTCAGCCTTGTATCAGGGATCAGGGATGAGGGGAGCTGAGACTAGTGTGCTGCTAAAAAGAATTTTTCTCTGTAGGGAAATTTAAGTTAAATTTAAATTAAAATAACAATTTTTGTTTCTGTTGATCTTTAAAGTCCCCAAAGCATTAGAAAACCCAATTAATGGTCATTTGCTAGGGATAGATTTTACTAACAATTGCCTAAAAACACAGGCCATTGAGTATGTGGTGGTCTTAGAAAGAGTGCAAACATATGATGTTCTTTGCAATAAACTGTAGAGACAACAGAATTCAACACCTTGGCTGTCAGAAAAATGGTCCATCAAAATACCAAGGAAAACTGATCAATGCGCCTTAGTGATCAGAAAATAACGATTTAGACAAGATTATCAAAACGCAGATTGCACTGTCCAACTGCATCCCATGTTTGGCTGCCTCAGGGACGACACATGGACTTTAGACCCCAAATGTTCCTAGAGATAAACTCATTTACTCACCTAATATCTAATGAGGAAATGCCAAGGCTGAGTATATAATTCAGTACAATTTTCAAGGAGGCATTATAATGCAGATTGATGTGGAAAGGGCTGTCTTGAAAATGTCAGAGTATAATATTACTCTCATAATTAGATGATCAACTGGTTATGAAAATTATTGAGCTGTAAGAATTGCACAGTTGATATTTAGTGCTCCAGAGCAAATGTACAGTGCTCCAGAGCAAATGTACAGTTCGATAGTCCAAGAAAAAAACTTTGGCAAAAATGATGCCAGGAAGCACAGGTTTGGGTTGCCCTAGGGGAATACTAATTTTAGAAGATTGTATTTTGCCTGGAAATAGAGCTCACTTTGTCAATAGCCAATGACAATGCAATCAAATCCATAGGTTTAAAGGTTTCATGTGCTCCCTGCCTCATAGGAGGATCCTGAAAAATAAGTTTTGGTTTTTTCTGTAGAGACAGACCTTTCCCTACCAGCCCAGGGACCAAAGGGAAAAAACACTCAGCAGTTTTATTCTGTAGGGGTTTGGAAGGCCCAAAATTCTGTTTCAGTGTCATCAAATGAAAGGCAGTATTAATATTCACTTTCTGATCTGCAGTGGGCTTTAGGTGATCTGCACCTAAGTGTGAAAGCACAGTATTGATGAAAAGGTCTATGAAATTAATTTTCATGCTGAATCTATTGAGTGCTTATGAAAAAAAGCAGACTAGTAGCTGCTGACTCACTCATAAGACTTTGTCAGATATCTCAGAATCTGCATAAATCTCCATAAAGTCAAGATATCTCGATCACATTATGCTAAATTATGACTAGCAAATTAACTAAAATGTTTGAATACAATTAGGTTAGGAATAGGACCTATTTTTATGAACCAACTTATCATCTCAGAAAGAAACACCATTGTAATTGGATCACTTACTTCTTCTATATTTATGTATAATTCACATTCAAAAAGAAAAATGTCAACGTTTCTACCTTTTCCTGCAATGGATTTGCTTATGAATAATGACACTGGAATTTAATTTTTTTTTCTCAGCTTTGACTGACAGATAATTCCAAATCCTACAGAATAGCACCAATGCTGTTAGAACAGAGAGAGGATTTAGAGAGAGGTTGTAAATGTTCCCTGTGCAGCGCTCCTGCACCTGGATTAGCCAGTGCATGACCTTATAAGCAGGGTTGCTAATTGTTGAGATATCTGCAAAGGCTTTTCCCCTTTCCACCACATCTCCTGTTCACCTTGCCCAGCACCCAGCCAACCCTCTCTAGATGCTGCTCTCACAGATGCCCTTGCAGTCTTGGAAAATTCCCAGTGATAAATGTCCCATCCTTCTCCATTAACTTTGTTAAGAGGAGATTTGGCAACCCACGCTTACAGGTTATGTCACCACTGGCTACCCCAGTGTCCCCATGTCAGCCATGCATCTTGGTGCCACACACAGGCTAACATGCTGCCTGAGGGCTAGGGATAAATCCCCACTGTGTCTAGGTAAGCAGGGAACTTCCTGAACAGATAAATCAGTTTTTACCATCGTGAAAATACCATTTCTTTAACTTGACCCTGCAGAGTTCTGCAGAGAATTTGGGATAGATCTGGTATAATTCCCCCTCTGCAAAGCCCCTGCCTCCTATGACACAGTGCCATTTGTAATTATTGCAATAAAGAGCTTAACAATACCAACATCTTGGGAAATACAGACATCTGTTAAACTCCAGGTGGTGAACTTCACAACTAACACAAGACCACATTACTGTACCGTTACAATACACTGTGTCAAGAACAACAAGAGCTCTGGGTTAGTCTTGGTTATTACTGGAAAGGTTAATGTGACTTCCAGGCACATATGGCATTAAAGAAAGGCAGAGAGCAAACCAACAAAGAGGAAATGGCAGAATGAGAAAATATGAGGAAATACAGCAAAAGCCCACTACGAGATACCAGGCTGGTAAACAAGGTGTAAATCAAGCTGCTTCACCAGGGCTGGGGGCCAAGGCAGAGGGAGAAGCAGGTCAAGTCTGGAGATCATTCCACAGGACAGACTTGGCTCGGACAGTGGATCCTGAGAGATTTCCTCCTAACCCAGGCAGGAAGGGGATGCTGCAGCCAGCTGGGAGCTGGTCTGAGCAAGTGATGGTGGTCCTGACTGTGCTGGCATGGGAAGCAGTGCCTGGAGTGGAGGGCACTTGGCTTCAGCTCATCCCTTCTATGGGCTCTCAACTTAGGTTGTATCCCAAGCTTCAGTACTCAACTCTTGGCATCAAGCTCTAGGATTATTATTGATCCCCTTGACATGGTCTGGGAACTCACCACTGTTCCCTCCTGTTTGGCTGGAAAGGAAATGACCATTGCTGTTGCAGGATAAATATTTCCCATTCCTAACCCCTGTCTAACCTTTCCCAGGCCAGGTGCCCTTGGGATTCAGAGATCCCAGACTGGGTTTGGGGCACCAAACCCTGCACTCCATTTTTTGATGGCAGTGGGATGTCACCTGTGAAACATCACCAGTGCCCAGCAGAGCAGCACTGGGGCACCCCTGTTTTTGTGGGACAGTGCCACTCCCAGAATCTCCAGGGCTCGGCAGGGAGTGGGACTTGGGCCACTTTCTTCCCATTAACTGCATTTTTGGGGGGGAATCAAGCTGAGCATGCAGCTCCAAAATAACTCCAAGGAGCATCTGCCTCCTAATATAGCCCTGTCAAGAGAGAAATTGCCACTTTCCCTGAGGTGACTTCGAGCTGGAAGTGCGTGGGCACGGGAAATTGGAATTCACAAGAGTGGGACAATTCCATTACTGTCTCCTTCAGCTTCTTCCTTCTCCTATAATAAGGGAATTAACTGCTTTGCAGGTTTGAGTATCTGGAGGACAGTGGCAAACCAGTGAGCAACTGAGCCCATGACGCAGCTGGATTTACAAAATGTATCAAGAATATTATTAGGTTAAAAAGTAGTTTGCACTGAAGAAACTTGTTTTATTTAAACACAGAGTTTTACTTGGCTTTTATTGTACTGAATGGATTTATTTAAAAAAAAAAAGTGAAATGGAAAATGATAAATTATTTCCACTGCGAAGATTCCAGTTGTGATAAAATGTAGACTTGGAGAAAAAATAAAGGAAAAAATAAAATTATAAAATATTTCACTGAGCACCAGGCAGCAGCACACACACACACACACACACACAATATCATCTTGTCTTCACAGAAAGAGAAAAGACGCCCTCTGAAAGTGCCAAGATGTGGGCAAACTTTGGGTGAGAACTCCAGATTCCTCACTGAACCAGAGGAAGTTCATCTACTGCACCTGGGGACTCATTCCCTAAATTCCCAACAGTCAGGTTCAGAAATAAAACCCTTCTATTTCTCATGTTGGTGCCTGCAGAGCAGCATGGCACATTCACTAGCACTGGATCCAAAGAAAAGACAGCAAAAGGAAACACACAGCACAGATCTGACAATTGTACACATCTTAAGGGCAAATGTTAAGAGATTTTCTGAGCCTGCAAGGAATAATGGAGGGGTTTGGAATGAGTTCAGTGTCTTAAAAATAACATAAGACAGTCTTGATGCAACTCTGTAGGACCAGAAGAGGAGTCACAATCAAGCAAAAAGAAGAAAAGTAACCAGATCACCAAACCCAGTGAGAGCCCCTCCCTCACGCTGCCCCCATTTCACAGGAGAGGCCAAGAGGCCCAGCAAGAGCAGCAAGAAAGACATCAAAGAAATATGAACATCAGGAATGGCAATGGGAAGGAGATTCAGGATTTATTAAAGCATGTTGTGATAACTTCCAACAAGGCCTTAGAAATACAAGGTAGAATCTCTGTCTCCTTGAGTTATCTCTGCAGTGAAAGCCAATTTTTATTTAATCAAAACTCCCTGCAATCTAAGAGAGATGGATGGAGCCCTGCACCCATCTCTCACAGGCTGCCAGCAGTGGCAGCCTGTGCACAGGTGAGAGTTTTAATGGCACAATTTTTGTAGTGTATTATTTTTGTCGAAAATTACAGCTATATTTGTTTTTATGTTGGTGCCTCTTTAAATATTCAGGCTAATATTCTTAAGTTATGAATTAAACAAAATGCTTTCCAGATCAAAGCTTCTCCTAAAAGTAAAAAGAGCAAGGGATGGATTTGCAGCCCTGAGCATCATCCTGAGAAGGGGGCTGGGAAAGGGAAGGGTGAGCGAGCTGTGGGTCAAAAACAACAGCTCAGACCCCAGTAGTGTTGAGCCCAGCTGCTCCATCTCCACCAGTACCTGAAAAGGCTTTGAGGTGGTATCTTTATTTTTTTTAATTTACAAAATGCTTCATGGATTGAGCAACTCTTAATCAATGCACAGAATTTACACACTAGGCAGCACAATGACTAAATCCTGTGTCCACAGCAGGGGTTGGTGTGGGGTTGAGTTCCCTGTTGAAGCACTGAAGCTTTGCCCTATACTGAATTTTACCCTGCTGAAAAAAACCACTCCCTGGAGTACAGTGTTTGTAGAGCAATAAGCAAGGGCTGAAGAAATAATGAAATATCTTCCCTAAGCTTTCCAAAGACACACACCTGAAAATCATTCAGACTCCTAAGCTGGTTGTTGGAAAGCTAAAGTCAACAGTAGAGGACCCATTTTCACAGTCCAGTCATTATTCTCTTCAGAAAAAAAAAAAAAAAAAAGCTAAAAGAACAAAAAAAAAAAACCAAAAAAAAGGCCATGAAAAGTCTGACACTGTCTTAATGAAAACCAGAGGGGAAAAAAAATACTGAACAACGTAAGATGATCGAGGAGTAAATTAAGGGTTTGCAAGTGTCAGTGCTGAGGCAGGCCTGCAGACCTGCAGCTCAGGATGAGATGCGTGTGCCATGAAGGAAGCAAACGAGCCTTGCACACACACACGGTTTAGTGGGACGCCTCAGCCGCGGTGGCAACCGTTAGTGACACAGCACTGCCATTCAGAGGGACGCGACGTGCCAGCTGCCCAGTACCTTGCACTGCACTGGCTGAGCTCTCCATTAATACATCATCCAGCATTAGATCTAAAAGAACGAAACGGCATTTATCACTCAGCAGGACACACAGCAAGACTCCCCAGCCCCTGTGGAGGTTCCTTTGGCTCTCTGTTGCCTCTGCCAGGAGCGTTTCCTTGTGGGATCCTTGTGCCTCGTGCAGGGTGGGCTCAGGTACATGTGAAAAAGAAAGAGCTCTTGTGCTTCTCCCTCTTGTGAAAGCCCAAGACATCCCCAAGAACCCCCTCAGTCGATGCTGAAGACACTGCTGAAGGACCATCTGGGACTCTTCCTGCTGGGACAGCAATACCTCACAGTGACCACTCCTGCACCTGCCCACATCTCAGATCTCACGCGCCTCCCCAGTTTTTAGACACCGGATTGGATAAATGTATTGGAATAAGTCTACAACCAAAAATGACCGTGCCACCAGTCAGATGTCAATGTCTGTCTGTATTTGGCAACCCTAGGCTGGTTTGGGCATCTGGGGTCACTCAGGAAGCCCAGCTGAAAGGAACCCCCATGCAGTTGCTGGCACAATTCCAGCCCTAGCCATGGTTTCGTCTGCAAGTTCCCACTGTGCAGAACAAAGTTAAGCAATGGCATCTGCTGCCTCTGAGGGGAAAGCTGGACACAATCAATTAAAACTAATGTTTCACTGAGCATGGATTGGGAAAACTGTTCTGAAGCGATTTGGAGGACTTCATACTTTACTCTTGAAAGGTTTTTATGGCAATTGAATACTCAGCAATATTTGATCCTCAGTAAAGTATCTGTTTATTGCCTCTTTAATGAGGTATTTCATAGCACTGAATGAATAACTGCATCTCCAAGGATGGTTTGTGATTCCTTCCCTGTGGGAAATTGCCCAGACTTACATCTTTTCTTCATCTAGTTCCTCTAGCATTACAAATAAAGTAATTAATAATACTTAAACATCTATTTTTTTCTACATAAATATCAGCATTCCAAAACTGAAACTTTAAATAGCAATTGTTCTATCCAACCTTTAAAATCCTTTTCTAACTCATCAGTCTTAAACTGGGCTTGGGAACTTGAGCTAAGCAAAAGAGCTTCCTAGGCATCTTCTTGAGGGAGAAAAAGAAAACCCAAAAAAACATGCAACAAAAAAACCTCTTTCCATCTGCGTCCCACTCAGCTGAGAACAGTCCAATGTGTCCTCCAGTGCTCTTGAGGGAAGCCTCCTACTTTACACTGGCCAGTGAGGGAAGCAGGCTCTCAGCATAAACCTGAGTGTGATGGTCAGGGGCTGGTGTGACATATCCTGTTTTGTAAGACGTTTTGTAACGTGTGAAGCTCACGGGAGTAAAAGATGTGACCAAAGGAAATGGTTGGGGAAATGCTGAACGCAGAGAGGCTGAGGCAGCGCCGTGGTAACATGGTTCTGCGATTAAGCCTGCAACAACTATTAAACACCTCTTAGGCTTTAAAAAAAAAAACAAAAACAGACAATATCACCAGCTCTGGGAACAAGCACCTAATCAGATAGCCTTTTAAACAGTCCTGAAGTCTGTCAAAGATAGAGAAGTGAGAGGGGACAGGGACAGAGCAGGAGGCGGACTGACCAGGGAGAGAATGTGCGAGGCTGTGGACAGGAAGGGCAATGGAGAAAGTTCAGTCAGAAGAGAGAGCATGCAAGAAGAGCACCTCCAATCTGTGGCCTCTGGCTAACTTATTTCTGAATTATTCAACTACATTAAAATGAAAAGAGACTAAGAGACAAATGTCAGTTTGGAGACTTTTGGCAGAGTGGGATCTTTCCTTGTTTCACGTGTAGAGCCTCCTCTAGGCAGGGCTGCACACTTGCACATCTAGTTTGGAGTTGGGTTCAATTTGCATCAGCACTATTTTGTGTAGTTAGTTACTCTCCTTGTCTGGTTGGTTTTTTGTCTTCTAATCTGTATTTCTCAAGCAAATGCATTGATATGTTTCTCTATGGAGTTTTAAAGCATTACTAGAATGAGATGGCTCTATTATTTTATTACATTCTTGAATAGCAGTGGTGCTACTGTGCCAATAAATAAACCTGCTTGATAAATGGGACAGGTAACATCACTGTGGCAATACAAGACTGTAATAAACCAAATAGTGAATCCAGTTATCAGCAACAGTGCTCATGACTGAGATTTATGATGCCATCCAGCACTACTGATCTTTGCAGTTGTCACTATTTGTGTAACACTGAGCTCTGCTATCCAAGAAGCTCCAAGCCTGATTAATATTATTTTTTAATTTAAATAACCCCCAATAGAAAGGTCATTGCAAATCATGCAGCCATTAAAAAGGCTTCCTTGGCTCCTTGTTCGGCCTAAAATGACACTATTTCCTTCATGCAAATTTTATAGCTGGACATGCTTTTGGGAGAAGAATTATCACCAGATGCGAGGCAGGGAGGGGAGGGAGGAGGGGATTATGTGGAAGGTCAAGCAGGACTCAGAAAGATGTGGAAAGACTACCGACCAGCCATCTGTTTCTCCTTACTCCTTCTCTTTTTCTCCAGCCGCCGGAGCCTTTTTTCCTCCCGCCTCTTGGCTTCTTCCTCCTCCTGGTGCTGCCGACACTTGTGGAAATTCTCCACCACCACCCCCACAAACATGTTGAGGACGAAGAAGGCCACAATCAGCAAGAAGGAAATGAAGTAGAGGAGCATCCATGGATTGTAGTTCATGACTGGCTGCAAAGTGGAGGAAGGCAAATTTCAACTGAATCTCAAAAAGAAGAATGGGAACAAATTGATACAGCTGTGCCATCCACAGAACTCACAGCCCTTTCAGGCAGGCTGCTCTGCTCTTCCTGAAAATTAGAGCTTGCTGAGACATTTTAACTGAATGCTCCTAAAACGTGTGTTGAGGACAGAAGCACCACCTCTCTTCTGCAAAAAGGACAGCAGCATCCTTTGCAGCTACTGTAGGTCCCTCATTGACAACCTCTACATACACAAAGCACTTCTTTTCTCCTGAAATGACCAAACTGCTTAAAAAGTCAAACCATCCTTTGATAGGTGCGCTTCTCCTAACACGAGTTACACCATGATACAAAATCTGTAGGGAGAGTGTTGAGTACAAATCCAGACTTTTTACTAACTCATCACATCTCTCAACTTGGATTAAATACCACCCTGCATCCTAATTTCATAAGCCCATTTGACAGTGGAAGACCACAGTACCTTGCAAAACAAGAGCTAAAATACGTGGCCTTTGACAAGTCATTTGTTACAGCTCTGCTGCAGCCTGTACCTGCTGGTCGACTCCCACAGCATCCAAGCCATCGTACATGATATCCACCCACCCGTCCTTGGAGGCCAGGACAAACAGAGACATCAGGGCCTAGAAACGCATGGAAAAACAGTGAGACACAGTTGCACTAAACCTTTTTTACTTGCAACATCTTACTCCACCTTGCCTTTTCCTGCCTGATAATGGGACACTTTGATGACCAAGATTTCTCTTGGCAGCAAAACCTATCAATGCCAATGCCTGGTTCAGCAATGAACAGTAATTCGGAAGCCACGGTGCTGAAGACAAAAGTGGCTTCATTTCCACCCTCTGGGTCTCTACTGCTCTCAACTAATTAGTTCTTACCACACTGCTAAAAAAAGGCTGCGTTGCAGAGATGGCTGAAAATGTCCAGCTCTATTAGACAAGCCCTTCTGCAAGATATATTTGGTTTGTTATGTAGCAGTGAAGCAATTAAGTGCTTCATGAAGCCACATGTGCTTGTTCTGTTCCGAAAAGAAGTGTATGCCTGCTTGGAAACACTGCCTTTGGGAATTACAGAGACAGAATGCTGTGTATGTGAACTGAATATTTACTGTGGCTGGCACTGCCCCATAAGAAAATCCCATGGGATAATAAGCCACAGGTTTTAAGTCAAGGAGGTAAAGGAGCAAAAAAGCAGATTACCGTTCTATTAATACCTGGCCAAGATTATCAAAATTATACTTGTGCCGGACCCATTTGTAGCTTGCTTCTGTACAATCCGATTTATTTGTGATGTTTCTGGTGTCCTCCCCCTGGCACACAAAAAACTTGCCTTTGAAAAGCTGCAAAACAAGCAAAGAGAGGAAGTGTCAGGGTTCATTCCACAGGATTTCTATGCAGGTGATGGGCATTTATCCAGGGTTCTCGCACAGCGCAGGCCAACCAGAGCTGTCGAGGGAACTGACCTGATTCATACAGGTTATTAAGACTGAGCAGCCTGTATAAGACACACCTAATGAGAAAATGCATGATTTCACATCGTTTTGGACACCCACCTCATGCATTAAGCTGTCTGGCTCAGCGATCTGAGACTCACCTAAAGGCCTTTGCTCCTACACTTGTTAGCTCAAGTGTAGCCCCAGCCAATAGCCCAGATCAGCTAATGGCATCTTATCACATGTGGAACAATTCTGGTGACTCTCAGTCCAGTTAACAACAAATGAAGTCTAACAGGGGCCCTCTGTCAGCAGAGAAAAGGTGGCAGCAAAGAGACCCAGTGATGCACTAATCTCTGCTCATGGAGGTCACAAGGGGACACTTCCCAGGGGAGATGAGCCCCTGGGGTGACATTCGTGTTGAATCAAGACTGCTGTCAGTCCTGCCCTGCTCTCTGATTCTGGGTGCTGTGCCCCAGCTGTCATAAAGCTCTGCAGTCTGCAGAGTCACTGAAATTATTCCCTGTGCACAGCTTAAGGAGCCAAGCCCAGACAGTGCTGGGTACCTGATCCTGAGCTTATTTCCTTTGGTTTATGCCTAGGGGGATGCAATTCCTGGAGAGTCAGCTCCTTAGTTATACCTGCATGAGGAACAGGAGCCTCCACGTGCTTAATTCTAGACCTGGTGCTTCCCACGCGTGGAACAGAAAGTGGCAGGGGTTGATTACTGCTTCAGACAGGGTGATTGATGGTAGCAGGATGGATGGTATCAAATCCCAGGAGACAGCCAACAAATCTACTTTTATTTGCTGACAGAAGTTATTGACATTACTGTTGGAAAGTGAGGGGAAATGGCAACCTGCTCTCCAGGCTCCTTAAAACACCACCTGGGTATACTGAGAAGAGACACTGATGGGGTTTGATCCGTTGTTCTAGACAAATAACAGTAGAAATAATAGTGAACAAGATAAATTCACACACTGCTCCATGGGTTTCCTCCAGAAATCAACAGCAGGAAGATGGTCTCTAGGCATGCAAAATTAATCACTGCTCAACGCAATCACAGAAATTTTGGATGTAAGAAGTATTCCCTGATCTTTCCATGGAGAAACACTATCAGTGGTAAGGCAGACTGGGGAGATATACTCCTCACAGAGAAAAATTTTAATTAAGCAGGAAGGTAAATAAATGGTTCTAGTATATTGTCTGTAAATATAACTTCTCCAGGAGCTGGACTGTAATACCACTCAGGTGGGAGCAGTAACAGTGCTCCTGACAGGGTTTGGAAATACAAAGCTCAATTTGTAAAAACATTGATCCTTGTCAGTACTTCACAGTTGGGCACTTCCGAAAGGAAAAGACCCAGTGTTTCTTACTGGACTTGCTTTATCCACCTATTTCTTCTATCTTATAAATGACCATTCACACATGGGCAGCTCTACAATCAAAACAGTTTTGCTAAGAGGACACACCATTAGAAACTTTGATGTCTGGATTTTAATAGATTAAAACCATTAAAATAGATTTAATAGTTTGAACCCCAGCTTATATTTAAATGGAAAAACTAACTGTAAGTGAGTGATCATCTTTTTATAGAAAATAGCTCTGGCCTCATCTTACATCTAATTAGACATAAATATTCACTGAGAATTTTGCATCCTGAATACAGGATCAGTCTTGCTTGTATCTACCTCTGAATCACATCAATAGTCATGACAATTTAACATAAAGCTGCAAGTCACCAGGGAAAGCATCACAATTAGCAGGGATGAAATTCAAAGAGCATACTGCAAGTTTTGTTTTCTGGCATAAATTTTCTCATAAGTGTTAGATTGTTTTATGGGATATGCTTAGTTTTATGAGTCTGTTCAATATAATGGATGGATGTTGTTATGCTGTAATGCTAAACCAATCTAGATGCTGAGGTGGTTATGGATGGTATGATTTTCTTCCCTGTTTATTTTCAATGCTGTATTTATTATTTAAGCAGTATGTTAGAGTAAAATATTATATAAGATACCTTTCCAAAACAAAGCCAAATAGAGTTTCTTTCCAAAAGACAGCTGTGACAGATCAGATAAACTTCAGAAAGAAGTAAGTGTTATGTCAGAATATTTATATGAAGCAATCTCTTCTTCCCAGGTAATGAGAAACCAGTTGCATTGGAAACTGCCACAGTCCCCCTGGGTTCCTGCACTCCTGGGACTGAGAATATTGCCAGCAGATCTGGCAGGAAACAGACTCAGAAATCTTTGTTTCTGCAAGCTTTCAGTTACACAAACTGTCAGAATCTGAATGCATCTCCAGTTCAAGGTCTCTCTGGAGTTTACAAGCGAATGATCTCAGGTTCAAGTTTCTATTTCCCTACCAGTTTGTAACTAGAATAAAGGTGGAGGAGAGATCATAGAATCATGGAATGGGTTGGATTGAAAGGGAGCTTTATAGGTCCTTTATAGGCAGTGAGCACAGAGACCCCATCCATCCTGACATCAGTTTGAGTTCAGAAAGCCTTACACTGTGCCATGCGTACAGATACCCTGACTTGGGGAAATTTGAGGCTTGTTACGCTTTCAAGATAAGTGCTGAGGCTTACAGAAGACTCACCTGAACTCCCAAGATCCCAAAGATTATGAAAAAGGCACAGCAGATGACCACAATGTTCCCAATGGGTTTCAACGATGACATGAGAGTTTCCACGACCAGCTTCAGTCCTTGGGCTCGACTAATGACTCTGTAGGGGCAAGTAATTACAGAAGCTGTTAGTCCTGTTCCTGCCCAGTTTTGCCTCCTATCAAGAGAGAAGATATGAAGAACACAGCATTAGAAAAATTTTTACAATGACAAGTAACTCAAAAATCATGATGGAAAAAACACTTCTGGAAGATTGACCTGTAAAGTTACAGAGGTCTTGGAGTGAAGGGTCAGTTTTGCATAAATAAAGAGGAGGAGGAGAAAATATACGAAGAGCCAGGCCAGAAAATTCAGCTGTTTTGCTTGGGCCATCCACAGACACAGTTCATGCCTGTAGCCTGTCTAGGACTACAAAGAGAGGGCCTTCCACTGTCCTTTCCTATACAGATTTAGGCAAAACATCTGATTTCCCTGTCTCAGTCCATGAAATGGAGCTGCCACTCTTACACAGCTGCCTGTACATCTGTAGCAATTACAGTTTGGGTTGGAAGGGACCTTTAATGGTCATCTAATCCAACCCCTGCAATGAGCAGGAACACCTCTTACTACTATATTGGGTTGCTCAGAGCCCCTGATATTTCCAGGGATGGGGCATCAATCACCTCTCTGGGCAACCTGTGTCAGTGTTTGCAGCACTCTCATCTTAAAAAATAATCTGTTGTGTCCTTATAGCGCTGCTGTGCACAGGGACCTGAGCTACCCCTCAGACCATCACAATTTCTGCTTTATACCCCCCAATGTACAGCCTCAGCTCTAAAACAATGCTGTCCTCCAGGTGAAACTTCACTGACAGGACTGGAAGCATCTAACTTAATTTCTGATGCTCCTCTCTGTCCGGTATCACACAGAATTTCATAACAGAAGGTTAGATCATATCCCAAAGTTGAAGAAGCATAATGTGGACTTCATGACTGAAGAAAAAAAAAAGTAAAAAAAAAAATGTAGAAACTGTATATACTCTCAAGCTTAATGTTGCAAAGAAATGACAAGTCTTGTGTGATTTAGAGAAGCCATCTCAGCATGCTGGGAAAGATGAACAAGATATGCAGCCTCACCAACCTGAAGGTGGGGACCAAGAAAGGCATTTCAAGAGGTTACATGCCTCCCTCCTCTTGATGCCAACTGGAATTAAACATTTCACTAGCTCTGTAAATCAGTTTGTACTGATGCCATAGAAACTGCTTTCATGACTCAGAAGCAGTTAAATGCTGTGAAAGTCAGAGGAGGGAAGTGACTGTGTGTTTCTGGGTGCTGCTGGTGACTCCTTTGAACACTTGGCTCTCCAATGTGTCCCAAACTTCCCCATGTTCTAGTTTCTGCCTGGGTCTCTCTTTTGCCATGCGAGTCCTCTCACCACCTCTCCCATTTCTCCCTAAATCTGGCTCCACCACCTGAAGCACTGTTGGAGTTTTGCTGCCTGGACAGGGTCCAAGTTCTCCTCCACTCCCTCTCCCAGGCATGGTGCTCACAGCAGAGATCCCCATTGACACATTCACACTGATCATGTGTGGCCTCATCTGGGACCTCAGCCAAGCTGCACCATTCCTCTCCTGCCCTAGGGCCTGCAAGTTGAGTGATCTGCAGTGCTCAATACACAGCCACCAGCTCTTACCCAAACTGTTGGGTTTAAATAATATCCTGAAAAGCTAAAGCTTATTTCCTTTTTTTTTTTTTTTCTGGTTAAATATTTACTCAAAATGTCAAGGGTAACTCATCAGTTATCACTTTCAAAAAGAAGCAGATGGTGGTATTTTTATCTGCTCTCTTACCAGTGAAACACAAAGAGCAGATGCTGCTATTCCTCACACTGAGCATCTCTGCCAGGTGGGTGCTGTGGCTCCCTATTTCAGATGCCTCAGCTTTCCCGACACTTAGATCTGGGTATTTTATGGAAGAAGCTGGAGGGTGAGATGGCTGAGGGAGCAGAAGGCTGCATAGCCCATGAGCAGAGTGGGGACTGGTCAATGTGGGCTGCCAAAGCTGCCCACAGGGATCAGCCCAGCCTGGAGACCTTGCTGGGGCTGCCACGGGGCTGAGAGCTGAGCCCAGCCCAGCAAAGAGAGGCTCAAGAGCAGCTCAGTGTGCCCAACTCCATTAGTGAGGCAATGCAGCCTAACAGGCCATGTCTGAGTGCACAGAGCAAGCCTTGGGCTGGACAGGCTGAGGCTGAACCTCTCTGTCAGCTCCTCAGACGGACTAAAGACCTTCACACACCTCACATTCCTTGCACAGTTCTGGGTGCAATACAACGCCTGCCAAACCACAGGTGGGAAACTGAGGCACAGGAGGAGGGAAGCCACATTCTCAGAGGTAGGAAGGCAACTCAATTCCAATTATTTCAGTGTAAATTAGGTCCTTTGGTGCCTTTAGGGATCCTGACTTTAGGGATCATGGACTTCTGTCCACTGTCATGCAGGATGGAACCAAAGTCAAGTCTTCTAAACTGAAGGTCTACGGTCTGAACTACTGAAGCATCCTTAAATTTTGGGGAACAAGGAAGGCATTTAGTCTCTAGAGTTTAAAGTTGATCATTTTCTCCAACGGTTATTAAGAAATGCTGTTCTAGAAATAATAAAGTGATTTCCCCCGTGAGGTACTATTTCGTATCCAGCTGAGAGGGAAAATAGGAGGTTACTTGTCTGAATTTGCAAAGTCATGTGCATGTAGAGGAATAAAGGGCTGAAAACCAGCAGCATTTAGCTGCTTTAAGTGTTTTGATCAACCAGGGAATTCCTCAAATTAAAATGCACGAGAGTAAAAGCTGCCACCAGTTTAGCTCCATGCCAGTGCTGTTTTCAGCACTACAGGGAGGAAAGACTTTGAAAAGGTTTTGAAAAATAATAGTTCTTGCTAATGGAAACCTTCAGACCTTGGAGTTGCCTCAGACTAAGGGCCTGATCCAACACTGAGGCAAGTCTGTGCAAAGATTCCTGATATTCTCCTAAGAGTCTGACAATTCTCTAAGGGGTGCCAATGAAATTCTCAGCTTTTCCAGATTATTAGTAGACCTACAATATGTCAACATAGAGCATTCCCACACCTCATCAGTATTGCCAAGGTCCTGCTGCTATCAGGCTTGTAAAATCTTATTATCTGACCCACACCTCTGCAATTTATGGCTGAAGGATGCAGCCGATTTGGAGCCCTGCAGTTGTGCAAGAAAAAAAGACCTGACAAGGTTCCATTCAGCACAATTCAGTCATCAGGCATATGACAAACAGGGAAATTGAAATGAGACATTCTTTCCTCTTTATTTTGGTGTGAAGAAATGTTAATCCCTCTAATTGCCCCTGGTTCTTCTGGTCTGAGGATTCCCTGTGCTGTTGAACCCCTGGTGTGAGATGCTCCAAACCCACTGCCAGCCTCATCCCAGCCAGATCCTTACCAACATTAAACCTTCCTGATGAGAACTCTCAGAAGAAGTGGCAGCACTTAGATGAGGCAACAGATCAACATTAATGAAGACCTTCTTCCACAGATTAAAATAAAATTAGCAAAGGTGATAATATGATAGATAGAAGAGAGTAATGAAATGACTACTGGACCATGGTAGTATAAAAGTGAATAATTTATCTGTGTGCTTATGAGTCAAAGCCTGGGCTCTGTAGAGAAGTCCACCCACATTAAATCTGAATACATTTTCAATTTTGATTTCTCTTGTATCTTAAGCTATAACACTTGATCCCAACAATAGCAGATTGAACGCATTAGGAAGGAATGTTATTGTATAAGCAATCCCTTTACTGGCTGAAACATCAGAGGGTCCTGGAAACATCTTTAAATGTCATTCCTCTGTGAATTTATTTTTGGAATTCTGGTCATAAAGTTGGGCTTGAATCTTCATGGATTCAATATGGAGGTTGAGAATCAATCATGCAATCAAAACCCCTAAATTAGCATACAGGTTTTTAAATGTCTGGGCAGAGGGCAGAACTGTGCAGGGTTTTGTGTACTGCATAAATCAATGGGGTGGTTTCCACAGGAGAAAATAATGAGGAATAATGACAGAATGAGGAAGATCTTTTGAAAGGACCCCCCTTCGAGGCCATCCAGTGGGAAAACCAACACAGAGCACGAGGGCTGTCTCTGCCCTCGAGCTGCATGTGACACACACAGAGCTGTGGCCTGGCTCCTCACTGAGGGCGTCCTCCTGCACTCCTGTCCTGGAGTGTGCCCAGAAAGGGAGGACACAAGGAGCCAGGTTTGCTCCTCTGTGCTGTGAGTGGAAAGTTGCTTTGGTCTCTGCCTTATGTCTTCCTGAAGAAAAACTGGCACAGCCTCCATGAGACACTTCACCCAGACACGGCAACTGACGCCACAGCGCGCAAAGACCTCGGGTCACCTGTCCCAGCTGTCACCCCGCGTTGATGCAGCCACAGATCCCAGGCTGTGCAGGGAAGATGTGATCCCCGAGCCTGCAGCAAAGGCAGCGTGGGCAGAGGCTGCTCAGGCTGCCCAGATGTGCGGCACAGAGGCAGATGGGCTCCCACAGGCAGAGATTGATGACTTACTGAAAAGCCCCCGGTTTGACGGCTGCTTTTTCCTTTCCTACAAATCTAATAATGGGAGAACAGAACTGATCCTGAACATATTTAGGGAATGGGCTTGTTGCTGTCTTTTTTTATGTTTCCTTTGCAGTAGAAAGTAGCGTGTTGGCTGAAAGCATGCACTTAATCTCTTGAGAAAACAAATAAAATACCAATAGGATGCAATAGCAATGGAAGACCCTAATCCCACCCGTGCTTCTGATGGCAAGTCTTCCTTCAGTCTGCAGTTACTGAGTGGATTATTCCCTGTAATTGCAGATTATTCATGCACATAGGTGACTACAGAGGAAGGCTCCAGTAAAGAAAGACCCAAGTCCTGGCCAGACTGCCCTACAGATCTATAAAGAAGAATGCAGTGCTTTGACCAGGTCAGACAAGTGACTCCAGCAGAGATCAGCACAACACAAACGTCTCTCTTTAAAACTGATTTAACTATGGAACATCAGAAGAGAAAGTTGCATTCTACAGTTCAGAGAAGAGAAATCAATCCTTCTTTTACCCTGAGCCATCTAGATTATTTTATAGGTTTTCTTAATATGGGTCAAAAATCAGCAGAAACAGAGGAACAGAGCAAATCAACCCAACCAGCAACTGGGCAGAAACTACCCCAGAAACTGCAGCTGTCATGAGATACCAGGGGACACACAAAGAGAGAAGAGCCTGAATTGGAGTCACATAGGAATACAGCCTACTCACATGGTGAGAGAGCTGAACTACCCCAATGGTGCCAGCTGTCCAGATAAAAATGATTAAAAGCAGCTCACATCCTAAAACTCACCAGGTACAACACACATACACAGACCAATTGAACAGAATGTCCTTTATAGCTGTTGAGAATATTTGAAAGATATGTATAGGCATGGCCATTGTTATTTAGACTTATTATTCACACAGGGGTAGTAAAACAACATCTTCTATCAGAAGCAGGGTCCTATTTTTCTGTTCTGAAAGAGAAAAATCCTGATTCAAAGTGAATCTTTTTATGGAGGAAGCAGCAGTAAGATATGACAGGCACACAAAGATGCTTTGAGCAGGAAGGTTTATTAGCTGCTGCATAACAGGAGCAGCAACAATGGTATTAAAAAGGAATGGCATTTAGCATGAAGAGAAACCGCCATGCCTTGGGGTACAGGTCACAAACAGATGCCCGTTTATAAGAGGTTGGTCCTTGGGCAGGTTCTTATCAGAGTGGAGCCTGTCCCTGGAGCATGGGATACTTCCTGCTGGCAGAGTTGGGGGCCAAGTTAGTAGAACAATTGTTTTCATCTTGTCTGGGTCATTTTCAAAGTAAATGTCTCTCTAAAATTAATGGGGAGCTGGGGAAAAAAGCTTCTTTGCATTCTAGGTTAAGCAACAGTTGAGTCTCTGGTTCCTTAAAAATGATCTACCACCTGCTACTAATTTCCTTCTTTGTTATGAAAGCCATTGACTGCCTGAAGGAAAGGGGGAGAAGAAGCTATTAAGCTGCACTTTACATAGAGCAAATGAGAACACAAATAGCAGGGGATGTGTGTTTTAATGAGCAAAAGAGGCATTGATCAGTTTCCTATTGCATTTGGGGCTGGTCCCAAAACACAGCAAGGGCGCAGAGCTGTCGCAGTTGAGCAGGACCTGCGGACTGCCCTTGTCTGCAGAGCTGCAGGAGGCTGGGGTGACACTGCACACGTGTCTCATCTGCCCCTTCCCATGCACGAATGCTCAGCCCCACCTCTGGCACACACATCCTTAGATCCTCCCCTGCCTCTACTCACCTCAAGGGCCGCAGCGTCCTCAGCAGCCTCAGGACCCGCAGCATCCCCAGGATTTTCGTGCCGCTGTCTGACACCATCGAGACCAGGATGTCGATGACGGAGATGAGCACCAGCACCCCATCCAGCACATTCCAGCTGCTCTTCAAGTAGGCTTTCTCCCCAAAACACAAGCCTAGTGCCACCACCTGCCCAGACACCAAGTTGCAACAAATTATGATTGTAGCATCCAACGTGTTCGTTGCAGTTAGCAACCTGCTGAGAACGCATTATTTACAGACACCAGTCTGTGAGTCTATTTGCTTCCCAGTACAGAAGCCTAATTAGACAAACCAGCAAAGTGTTCTATTGAAAGAATTATGAAAATACCACTGCAGAAATATCCCAGGTTGTCCCTTACAGCTGATGTACTTTTAATGCAGATAAACCAACCTGCAGGAACACAAAACTGTTCCTAACATTTTTAGCTCTGGCATGAAAAAATTCTATCATATTTTATTCCTACAGACTGCAGGAGAGAAGCTGCAGAGTGGCTGACCCAAGCAATTATGTACAAGCTTTGCAAATAAAGAAACTAGAAAAACTTTCCAAAGAAAGAGCAATTGTTCAGTGAGATGATTATGAATTACTCAAGAGAGATTTACAGCCATGGGTTTCTGAGCCTTCTGCCTCAAATCCAGCAAAGTGTTCCAATGTGCTTAAGTCTCTCCGTCCTCAGGAAAGCACACAGCAGCTTAGGTTGTTGAGGACAACTGGTTGTTGAAGACAATGGGACTTACATGCATGGTTGAAGTTAAGCATGTGCTCAAGAGCTTTGCTGAATAGGACAGGATTGCTGAATTCAAGGATCCCATTGCTCCTATAATGGTGTAAATCAAGAGCAACTTCAGTGCAATTGTTCTGATGCAAAACGTGCTTGGAATAAGGCATATGGTGGACATTCTGAGTATGATTCAGAAGAGGAAAATATACATCACACTTGCAGCTGGTGGACCTAAGGGTTTTGTGAGTCCACGATAATTAAAAACAACTAATATAATACAGGCACACTTATCCTCCACCTGCATTTACCTTAACTGTCATCTCAGTCAGGAAGATGACTGTAAAGATGTAGTTGGAGAGTGTTAGGAAAATCCGTTCCTATGAAAAAGAAAATGAGAGACAGTGTTTTATAGCCTGCTCTCTGCAGCTGTGCATCCCCCCGTGCATATTTGGGTGGTTGAAAACTGTTCTTCCAATTCTGTGCTGAAACAAGCCTTGAACCGTTTGCTTGCAAAGAGGAGAAATTCTAAATATTTAGACAGTAACACTGCACGGTTCAGGCCTGCCAGTACCCGGCTCTGTGTCAGCACCATGGACAGAGACAACGGCCAGCACCTTCCCCCCAAGCCTTCCCATTTGCCTCCAAATCCTCCCTAATTTCCCCCAAATCATCCTCCCCCCCGTAGCAGAAACAGGGAGATGTTCCCTCCTTGAAACGTGCTTGACAAATCTCTACCTGCCTCTCACCTGCAGAAATCACTGCATTGTGTAAATATCACTGAGCTCCCAATTCTCCTAGAAATTAAGTCAATATTAGAGTGACAGAACTGTGAGGCAGCAGCACTCGTGGGATACTGAAGTGCAGCTGGCATGAGTTATTACAGCTCCTGCAAAGCCAGCAAAGCTCTGAGGCTTTATGCCAGCTGAGACTTGCCCCCAAAAGGTCAATTCTGCTGCCCAAAACCACAGTCTAGATCTGGCATGAAGCCAAACAGCCTCATTTCCCAGTCCCTGCACTATGCACTAGACTGTGCCCTCCTCAGCGCCACCACTCAGCAAGAGCAGCTAGTGATTATAGATGAGCCCATGGACTGGTTCCCTGTCCATAGTTACCAGAAACGTTTCTTGTTTATGATGATTATTAAATAAATTGCACTTTACCCTAACCCCTAGACAGCTTCTGTTTCCCTGAACTGAGAAATGGACAGCAGAAGGTAGATGCTGGAGGAATGATGATGCATGTACAGATATGTATGAGCACATACAATTGGCCCCAGTCCTGCTTTTAACAGTTTTGGATTTATTTCTACCTCTTCCTACAGAGCAGTCCCATAAGAAATGCAGATCTCTCACTCAAAATGAGATGTGATTTAAACAAGACAAAACACCCTGGCAACTCTCTTGCTTGCCAGATCATGATTTACTGGAAGTGACTCAGGAACCACAGAGTAGCTTGTTTCTATACATGGGCCATAATTAATTAGGTCCTAGACCTGTACCCTGATTGCATGAGCTGTGATACAAAACATCTCCATTGTTAGCTGACTGCCACACAAAAGGCTGCTGTAAGGGGCAGACACCAGGCAGGAGGGAGAGGACAGAGACCTGCTTGTGCAGCTGGAGATAAAACAGCTATATCATGGAGGTGAGACTGGGGATATTGCATTCCTCCCTGGCAAGCACGTGGCTATTTTGAAGGATAATCTCCCCGGTCTATGTCGTGCACTCTGCAGTGGGGACCACATGCTGTCTTGCAACAGCAGCCCCTGTTCTGATAAGCCAGCTGAAACTGGGGCAGGGACAGAGAACTCACTCGAAGCAGTTAGAAAATCCACAGCTCAGGGAAGCAAAGAACAATTATTTTAAACAATTCAACCTAAACTAACTCTCTTGGTTTCCAGATGAGAGCTCCATCTGCACAGGCAGGGTCCATGCACTTCTCCTCAATCCCCTGCCCCACTGCTCAGCATTCCTCTTCTCCTCTGCAGCACCCAGGCCGTGGTCCAGCTCCCTTGTTATAACCTAATGGTGATGAACCTCACACCAGGCCCTGTCTCCTTTCCTCGTAGCACTCTCCCAATGTCAGGGGACACCACAGCTCCTCCTCTCCTATATGAAATATTGGGTTTGTGTGCTACAGCTCTTTGCTGTGAACTCCTCCAACTCACACATGTCACCCCATTTCCCTTCTCCGTGTACCTGCAGCTCCTTTTGGAGCCAGTCTTGGGGAGTGGTAACTCTCAGAGGACACAGCAAGGGGCTCAAAGGAAGTATTTAGTATTTTAAGGGAGGTTCTCAGGGTGCCCCATATGGGGATAAGCAGGGTGATCTCCTGCTACATCAGCTGGCAGGGAGCCCTGCTCTCTTCTCGCAGCTGAGAATTGGTGCACGACTGCAAGGGAACTGAAACAAAAATGGATTTAGGGAAAGGATTGCTGGGCAAATGGTTACAGTAAGAAGGACTACTAGGGAAATGCTTAAAATAGGCAGAGAGCAGCCTAGACTCCAGTTTTAAGGCCTTACATTGAAAATCCACAAAAATGAACAGCCTGACACGCCTACATAAACAAAACAGGATTCTATACAATTGTGATATGAGCAGTCTTGAGTGATAAATCAGCAAGAGCCCAGTGCATCTCAACCCCAATCTATGGTAAAATAAAAGAGCAATAGGATGATTCTGCCCCTCCGATTGCTGGATGCTGGTGCTGTGAGGGTCTAGTTTGAGGAATCCTTATATAGTGTATTAGAACAAAGAGGTTCCAAGAACTGGGATTGCAGTGCCTGCATCAATTCAGTTTTTCTGGTGTCACAACAAAGCTGATACACAAAGGGGAGAGAAGAGTATGAAATGAACAGTTTCCCCCATTCCATTTGCACCACACATACGTGCCTGTGGGGAACAGATGGAAGAAGTGAACATTGTGTTGAGAGAGGAAAAGTGTTTGAAGGTTTCTCAGGGAAGGAAACTGAGACAGATGTCATGCTATGTCATGTGTTAAAACCTTGATCGTGCTTCCAGAAATGAGATATTGGATATATTGCAGGCCCCGATCTGTGCACTTGCGCTTTAAAAGGAGACTGGATAGGGGCCAGGAGAGGTGCTGCACCTAATTCAAAGGATACTCAGGGGGTGTTGGCACCTTCTCATTTTAAAAAGAGAAAGAAAAAAAGACCAAGTGCACAGCAGTGGGGTCCAAGCCACACGTGTTTGCTCCACGAGGAGCACAGGAAAACCTTAGAAACTCACAGCGCTGTGAGGCTCAATTTTGGGTCGTTCCATGGCAATGGTAATGCAGTTCAGGAAAATGATCACCAAGACGACGTGATCGAACATCTTGTGAGTGATGATTTTATTGCACATCAGACGGAATCTGTTGAGAGAGGAAAAAAAAAGAGTAGACACAGACTAGCTATTAATGCTCAACTGGCTGAGGAGACACACAGCAGCTCAACACATAGCAGAGGAATTGAGCACTCTGCTTGCAAAGCAGATGAGCTCCAATCTCCCAATCCCCTCTCTGGCAGAGCCACACACTGAGGGCAGATTGGGTTATGAACAGAGAGGGATCTGATCTACAGAACTGAGCCACAAATTTCAAGCCCTGGGAATGCTCACAGAGGGCTTTGCTTTCTTGGAACAGGGCAGCTGCTTCCATGACTCAGACACACGGCCAGGTTTGGATCTGCCCCTCTACCTGCTTCCTCAGGTGCTCAGATTTAGCTTAAATAAAGGAAGAAATACTCCCAATGAGCCCATAAGGGTTGAGCACACACGAAACCAAGGGGCAGAAGCTATTTATTGTGACAGATGGCTGTACACTGACCCAGGATTTATAATACCGTATTACATTTCCCAAAGTCTGTTTCTGAAAATCTCTCTAATCTTTGTATGAATGAACCTGAACGCTGTCCAGGGCCCTCAGCTCCAGCACAGGAAGCTCTCGGGTGCATGGGTGCATGTCTGGAGGGATGCTTGAACAGCACAGAGCTCAGCCAGCTCCCCATGGCCAGGCCTTAGCAAGGGCAGATCTGGGGGCCTTCAAGCAAGGAGAGGGTGTTCTCTGAGAGAAAGGGAACGGGGAGGAGAGAGAAGTTCAGCTGAGAGGCAGGTTGAGAAGATCAGGGACTTCTTTGCTGTGCTGTAAGTGTGTGGTGGGGCAAATTCAGATTTTTCTGCTTAATGCTGCACCTCTCCCCCTTGCTCCAAGCTCATCACACGCCACCAAGTGAAAAACTTGCAGAGCACTGGCATCATTGCCAAAGGAAATGAGGAACCTGATAAAGCAGCAGGCATGCCCTGGGCTATGGGTCTTGACTGGACACTTCTGTGCCCTCTGCAGCCAGCAACTGTTTGCTGTTCAACCCTGATGTCACACTGGGGCAGAGGAAGGGCCAGGAGTTTTGTGGACTGACATACAGAGACCCATCTGGGATAAACAGGCAGATGAGGCACTGTAATGAGCGCGTGCATTGTTACCATCCATCCTACCACCCCAGCACTGGCCTTACCTGGAGTGAGGGGCGAAGATGTAGATGGACCAGGAGTCCCTCTCCTTGCAGCAGGTGGGGAGCCGTGCCCGCAGCCAGGCCTTCATGCGGTCCCTTTTGCTCTGCAGGGAAAATGGACCGCGTGGGAAAATACAGAACTGTTAAAACAACAACGCCCCAAAACTTCCACATGTAGGACTCGGGGCAGCTTTTCACTAAAATCTTATCTTCAAGTGCTCAGTAAAGGTGAAATAAAATAATGTCCCCAGACAAGACCCTGCTGAGCAGGGGAAAGAGCTCTGGCAGCCAGATGAGGGCTGTGCCAGCCCTGTGAGCTTACAGTGCTTGGTCTTGCTTCTTTCTCTGCACTGTAACCATGTCTGACAGTTATCCAAGAGAACAAACATGATAAATAGAACCCTTGCCCAAAGGAATGATAACCCACTCAGTGCCTCCAAATACTCATCAGGTGCTTGCCTGACTCTTGTAAGGTATTTTGGGGAATTTTTGTGGGGTATTTTAATTTGTTTTTTTAAAAAATAATATAGAATGCTTAGAATGCTTATGTCAGATGTTATAGAGCAGAGGGAGAGATTCCTGCTGCTTGCTGGGCAAAGCCCTGTGTCCATGCACCACTGTAAAGCTGAAGAAATCACCTGAGGCCCAAGTTTTGGTCCAGGAACACAACGGTGATCATCTGCCTCTCATTCAGCATGAACAGATTAGATGGGACATTATAAAGCCAGAAGGGAACACCATGGACAACCTGACCTGCATGAACATGGACCATCCAATTCATGCAAATTAATTTCTACTTGAAACCACAGCACATCCTCAGCCATGCATCCTTATGTTACAGGCTGTCTGGAAGGTCATTTCAGGTCAGGAGCGTAGACTACAAAAAGCCTGAGCCAACAAGTCAACCAAAGACATCAAAAATGGGATGTCAAGGGGAAGCCTCATCCTGGCTGCAACAACTGATTTAACTTTATCACCTTCTCATCCACAGACCTCCAAAGGAAAATCAACATCTTTAATCCCACTGGCAAAGCAGTGTTAGCACGCTGCACATGGACAACCATTAAAAGCCAGGCCAACATCTTGCTCACCACACCAGGGCTTCCCCAGTGCTTCCACATCAAAGCACCAGAAGATAAATGCACAGATTGGTGTGTGCACTGTCACCAGAGTTCTTTGCAGATAAATAAAAAACAATTCCTGCTCTTTCATAAGCCTTATTTCTCTGCTACCACCTGGGCTTGGATGGGCAGACCTAGAAATAAAACTGCATGAGCTCTTTGAAGCTTCTTCTAGAGATTTCAGGGCCGTGAGGCCACAGAGGGGTGTGAAGGACAGCACAGGAATCACCCTCACCCCAGGAGCACCTGCACCCCAGGACTAAGGTACTTTTACTTATTTCATCTAGGAAACAGGGAGGGCGGATTCATTTTGAGGCAAACTGTTGGCACTTGAAGTACTCTTGACTGTAAAAATGGGATTTGTTAGAGTAATTGAGCAGAGTGGAGGAAGTGCTTTCTCTTCCTACAGACACCCAGACTGGGGTCTCATTAGTGATGGAGAATAATTGGTGTAGTACCTGTTTTAATGAAAGCCCTTAGTGACAAACCGAACCCTTCAGAAAATTAAAATCACCTTGGCAAATAAGAAGAAAAGTTTTAATAACAAAAAGTTAGAGCTTTCTACCCTGCTCCTTCAGCCACCCATTCTTCCCTCAACTTCTACACACACAGACCATGCACTGCACACCAGTGGGGTTTTGGTTGTCTTGGATGTTCTCACATCCCTTTTCCAGCTTCAGGCAAAGAGCCAGAACCGCTCCCTTGTCTCTAAACTGTATTTAATAGAGCATGCATCCTTGGGGTTGTGTTATCCCTTTAAGCTGCCTGGTTAGTCTAATTATCCATAGATTTAAAAAAGGTAAATAAATGGATAAAAATCAGGTGTCTGCTCAAAGCTGTGGTGAGAGCAGTGATTGCTACCCTAGCCTCTGGACATGGAGTAATAGCTACGACTCAGTCCAGTTCATTTTGTGAGCTGGAAGGTTTCCAGAAGTATCTATTATTCAAAGCAGTTCTGGTATTTATCAAGGGGATTTGTAGTGAATGGTAATGCGTCAGCAGCACAGAATGATTCTTTATATTCTTTTTGTCCAATTTTAATGCCAAAGATATTTTGGGGGTTGGCTAATTGTTGCAGCTTGCAGTTAATGGGGTAAATCAGATAACAAAGGCAAAAAGTGATCTCCCATCATGTCTCTCCATTCAGAGAGTTACAGTAAGGGTGAGCACCAGGACTCAACTGGGGCTGCAGCAGGGTGAAGTACATCCCCAGAAACCTAAACTCAGAGGAATTACTCCATATTTCCACCAGTGGAACAGCACAGGTCAGTTAGCTTGAGCCAAAAGTAAGGCATTTGTGAAACAAACCCAGAGTGTTTCCAGCCTGAGCCCCGTCCAAGGCTTTCCCAGCGAGGCCGAGGCAGGCTCCAAGTGCTGACAATGGGGCTGACTGCTGTTAAAGCTGCATTAGGGTCAAAGTAAGACATAAATTACGTGGCTTAAATCACATCTATATTTGTTCATAAACCACACCTGGACAGGATGAACAAAGATGTGGGGGGAGAAGAAAACTAATGTTTAATTCAGCTGCCAGTGACTGGGACAAAACCTGCCTGGGTGAGCCCACCCAAATCCCTCCCCAGAGGCAGCAGGAGCAGGGATGTTGGAAGATGCTGGGTGCTAACAGGCAGCAGTGGGGATGAAGACCTTCCATCCCACAGCAACGAGAACTGTTGATAAATAGCTGCTTTTAACATTTTTGATTATTTTTAGGAATTTCAGATATTAATGCACTTCTGAGGGTAGGATGAAAGCAGTTGGCAATAAAAGATGACTGATGCACTCCTCAGAGTAAGGGCAAGGCTTAGATTTATAAAAGATTTATTATAAGGATGGGGGAACTGCTGAAAAATGCTCTGTGAGTAGCAGAGGACCTCCAGGCAAGCTGGAAGCTGCACAGAGACGCTTGAGACCTGATTATTTAATTTTAATATGCAACAGGGACAGGCTGAGAGGGCTTGGGAGTGGCTAGATCATATGCCACAAAGAAAAAAGTGGAATAGGCAAAGGAAAAGGAGCAGTAATAGTAAAATGCAGTGAGGTTTTGGAGAGGAGGGGACACATTGGTTGCATATTCAATATTTTCCTTACTTTCAGCTGTGAGCACTGAGCAATTTTGGTAGAAAGCACCCAAAAGCATTTAAAATTCTGCAGTTGGGAACAACAAAGACTTGGCAGCAGAGCCCTGGTCCTGGTCACAGCCGTGTGAACCCAAGAAAGCTGTGGATCACTCTCTCTCTGTGAGAGACTTCTTGTCTGCAGTGATGCAATCCAGAACAGCCCCTTGGTTTCCTGGTTCTGGGGAGAGAAGCTGCCAGGGGCCTGATTTTGTCCCCTCAGAGGGACGGAAATTCAGAATAAAGAAAATCATCGAAGAAATAAAGAAATTCATCGAAGGCAGCAGAGCTTCACTAATATGAGGGTAGCCTGGGAAATCCAGATGAAGCCTTTGCTCTTCCTTTAATTTCTGCACAGAGACAATCAAATCCAGGCAGCAAGGAGGGATGCAAAGCTTTGATGTAGAAGGGCATATTTAGGATTACTTTGATCTGAGTAATAGTCAAGTTCTTCTCTTTTGTTCATGGGTAGTTTTGTATTTCATTTTTTCAATTTAAAATGCATTTCCCCCATCCCCCAATTTTGTTAAGGCTAATTTAGGAGCAGAGTTTCTCCCCAAATGTCAGGAGGGAAGCCCTGCAATCTGGGGACTCATTTTTCTAATCTAAGCAATATCTTCTCATCCATCTGGTTTACTGATTTGCAGGGAAGACATATTTCAGAGCATGGGAAAGGCACCAGCTAGCTGCAGGTATTCCAGTTGTGGCTATCCCATGGGCTAGGACACAATTTATTTCCCTTATTCTGTCAATTCTCCCTCTAGGAATTTGCTTCTGACCATTACATGGGAGGATATTAAGGTGATTATACCCTCCATAGCCTGACCTCAGTACACAGAGGATGATGTTTGGTTCATGCTAAAAACAGATGATAAAAATTAAAAATCTTATTCACTGGTTCATTGTAAGCACTGGCTGGGAGAGGAGGGACACATCTCATCACAGCATGCCCAGCCCAAGGGGGACTGCTGGCTCTTGATCCTGAAGGGACTGGTGGGATGATTGCACCAGGTAAGCAGATGTTGGAGCATGAGGAAAAAAATTCCTAGCAAGCAATAAGGAGCATGGTCTCTTCAACACTTCTAATAGTGGGGAATTTTCCAAAAATAATTACTGCTCCTTTTCTTAAAAATTCAATTTATTTTATGGCAGTTAAAAATCAGGTTAGGACAAAGAGTAAAAATCCAGGCTGAGGATCCACGCTGGAGATGTAATGGGATAATGGCTTTTTGCAAAGGCTGTTCACAGCTGAGTGACTCCATTCTGCCAGCACTAACTCTCCTTCTCCTCCTGTAAGGAACAGAGGACTCTGGAGTCAATGCCACCTTTCACATCCCTTCACATGATCCCAATTCCAATTTCATTCAATAAAGTCAGAGAAAAAGAGTAAAGTCATGTCCAAATCTGCAGCTTTCCTGTTGTCAGAACAGTCCCTGCTACCATCATGTCTCTACCCAAACCACATCTACTCCCCCAAAAGAAACAGGGGATGACACATCAGACCATCACACCTTTAAAATATGGGAACAAGGTATAATCAAACAAAGAGATAACCTGGGACAAGCAGGAAACACTCCAAAACTGGCCCCAATGCACATATGATAGCCAGAACTGTGACACCCTTGTGCCCAACTCAAGCCCCATTCTGCCAGTCAGGCAAACAACTTTGGAAAAGCAGCCAGATTCCCCGTTTTTCCATTTAAGATACAAACATCCATCTGAAAAAAGGACCAGGAACCCTGATCCCTTCCCTGCATTTGCAGTATTTTCAGCTTATATTTCCTAAAGGACAATTTTCAGGCCTGTGAAAGAGACACTCGTTAGTGAAATGCCTCTTCAGATGGAAATTAATGCAGAGCCTCTGAAATTACCACCATTGGCACTAATTCTGCCATGGGAATGGGGGACCAAGCCATGCTCTTTCTTTGCCTATAGAAGTTTTCTGCTGCTGGTGTGGGGACAGAAAACTGAATAACAGTTGGAAAGCTGTAAGGGAGACTTACCTGTTTTGCTTTAAAAAAAAACAAACAAAAAACACAAAAAACAAAAAAACAAAAAAAACCTCCCAAAAACTAACCCATAAAAGCATATATTTCAAATAGCCTTCACTCTGCATGATTTAATGGAATCTGGACAGTTTTGCCCTTATGTCTCCATCATAAGCCATCTGATACTGCATGTAATACTTAGATACCAATCCCATTTCTGAGAGCATCCACTGCCTAGAGACATTCTGGGTGACTCTTGTCTGGTCTCGTGGTGATGGTGAGACCCAATACCTCTTGCACTCACATGTGCGCCCCTGAGGCAGTGACAAGCTTTGTTTTGACAAGTCATAAAGCCAAAAACGAGCACGTGGCACTTCCTTACCATGCTACCTTCATCATCGCCGTCATCACCATCCTGGTGGGGCTCATCCAGGTGGAGCTGCTGCAGCAGCAGCCCCGGAGATGTCCTCCCATTGCAGTCCTGGTGCTCAGAGACAGACGTTCTGGTGCTGTGCATGCTGCTGGTCCGATACAGGGAAGGCACCTGCAGGGTATCCTGGAGGTCAAAGGACCCTTTCGTTTCCAGCGACTCCATGCGGTGCGGCAAAGAGCCATTGAAGCTGCCGGCCCGGCTGGAGCGCTCCTCATCCGAGCTGTCGCCTTCCTCGGAGCTCTCCTTGCCCTCCCCGGACAGGAGGGAGCGGCGCTCGCCGCTCTGCGCCCGGCGCTTGAGGCTGGGGGCGCGGCCGAGGCTGTTCCAGCTGGAGCGGCGGCTGTTCCAGGCGCTGCTGGCCCGCCAGGGGCTGTGCGGGGAGCTGCGGGCGCTGGGCTGCGGGAAGGACAGCGACAGGGAGCGCATCAGAGCCGAGCCACCCGCCCCAGGCCGGCCGGACGGACGGACAGCGACAGGGAGCGCATCAGAGCCGAGCCACCCGCCCCAGGCCGGCCGGACGGACGGACAGCGACAGGGAGCGCATCAGAGCCGAGCCACCCGCCCCAGGCCGGCCGGACGGACGGACAGCGACAGGGAGCGCATCAGAGCCGAGCCACCCGCCCCAGGCCGGCCGGACGGACGGACAGCGACGGGGAGCGCATCAGAGCCGAGCCACCCGCCCCAGGCCGGCCGGCCGGACGGACAGCGACAGGGAGCGCATCAGAGCCAAGCCACCCGCCCCAGGCCGGCCGGACGGACGGACAGCGACAGGGAGCGCATCAGAGCCGAGCCACCCGCCCCAGGCCGGCCGGACGGACGGACAGCGACGGGGAGCGCATCAGAGCCGAGCCACCCGCCCCAGGCCGGCCGGACGGACCGACAGCCCCACGAGCACCCGCAGGGGGAGGTGGTGCGAGTACCGGGGACTTGAGCTCATGGGCGGCACCGGGGTCCGTGGAGACGCCGCTGGCCCGGCGGGACTCGAAGCCCTGAGCCGCGTCCCCGAACACGGCGCTCTTGGGCATGGGCATCGGCGTGGCGGCCGTGTGGATGATGAGCGGCGGGGTCAGGCTCTTCTTCAGCTCCGGGTGCTCGCTCAGGGCCATCACTGGAAGACAAGAGCGGGTTTTTAGGCGTCTCACCTCAAGGGGGAACACCGACAGCCTGCTCGTGGGCAGGCAAAGCTGCTGCGCAGGGAAGGCTCTGCTCAGAGCATCAGGGAGATGTGGGCCAAAAAGCCCTTGCGGAGAACTGGGTCGTTCAGCCCAGCAGGGGGATGTCAAACAGGAATGGGATCAGGTGTCGATGGGATCAGGTAACAATGGTAGAGGACAGCACACTCAAAATGTCACCTGCAGCCTCCTCAACCTCCAATTAACACCCACCAGCTCCAGCCCTGGGAACTTCCTGCCCACCTCCTCCATCCTCTTTCTCCAAACTCCTCCAGCAGAGACACCCCTCAAGCCCAGTCCTCGGGCTTAATGGGGAAATTACCAGTTCAAATGCAATCATGTCTCTCCCTGCCTGCATCCCACAATCCCACCCCAAACCTGCTGCAAAGTCAAGCATGACACAACTGGGACTACAGCAATCCCTCCAGGAGGGGTTTTTCCTTTTGGACACACTGTTTTCACTGCAAAGCAAGGTTTCTATGGAAGGCCCTGTCCTTCCAGGGTTAGTTATTACTCACAGGCTGGATTTGACAAGTTTTTCTTAGGTTCTCCCTCCTCTTCCAGGCTGTGGGGGAAGAGATCCCCCTCGGAATCAGACTTGGAAGCATCACCCTGGAGCAAAACAAAAGGCTTCAGCAAGGAGGGTGAGCGGCCACAGTGCGCGGACAGCCCTCTGCAAATATGGATTCCCGTGTCCAACACCACACCTTACAGATCCACTGAACTTGGTACCACGATGCAACATCACCTTCCACAAAATGATGCATGCACAGGTTTATACCACAGACTAATTAACCTCCTATCAGGAAGATGGATTGCCTTTGGCTCTGAACACGGTCCCAGAAAGGGATCAGGAGAAAAACCAAACTATTGCTTAATTTTTGCTGCTGGAATTGCATATGTGGCAGATGTCAGGGAAGGACCAATATTGATGAACAATTTGCGGACAAAAGATGATCCTACTAATCTCTCTGAATTTATATACCTAAAAGTCTCTGGGTGTGGCTCTTTCCAGTGATGCTTGGGTGGAGCAATCCAGGGTTCACAAAGGGCACAACAGACCCCAAACTCCCAACATGAAAAACGTGACGTGTCCATGGACGCCCCATCAGCATAGAAAGGATCCAGGTGGCAGAACCCAACCTCGACTGCCATGAGGGACCCTTTCCCTCCCAGCTGCCACACACAAGAGGAGCAGGAGTTTTGGGGATTTATGCTGGATCATTTGGGAAGTTTAAATTCTGCTGTCTCATTTCAAACATTGGTGGTTGAGCGAGGCCTGTCTCCTGGTGACAGGTACCCATCCTCAGGTAGAGGAAGATGATGTTGATCATTGTTCTCTGTGTGGTGCCTGGGTTCTTGCTCTGTCCTGTGGCACAGACCCTGATTCTGTCCATTGGCACTGCAGAAAGGCACTTAGGGTGTGGTATAGTTAGGATACACCTAAGAGGGGCAGAGGTGCTCGCCAGAAGGACTGATACCCATCCAAAAAGAGGAGGATTCATGGCTGAAACCACTGCTCTGGCAAAGGGCACCAAGCCCTGACACAATGGAGAAGAGGTGGGAAGGTGGGGGAAGATGCTGGGATGGGAAAAGCCAAGCAGATCCTCACTTCAGCAGTGAGAGCCCAGGAGCCCCAGAAAACCCCACCAAGGCTAAGCTGCGTCCACAGGAGCCCTGGCCAGCACTGCTGAGGTTTGGTGCTAGGGTACCCATTGATTGCAAAATCTCAGAAGGACCCCAGCCTGGGACAGAAGGAAGAGATGAATCCAACACATGTCAGTGCCCCATACCTCATTATTAAGTAAAACCCCAGAGGGATGAGCCCCAATACTCCTCCCATATTTAGTGTGGGGTCACTAAACTATTAAAGATATTTTTTCCAGGCAGGCTGGACACTCAAAGATATTTTTAAGGCAAAAGAGAGTGTGACATGAAGTGTTGGCTCAAAAATACCCTGAAGATTCAGGACTTCTGTGCTTTTCAGGGAAGCTCCTCCTGCAGGATGCAGTCTGAGGAGGTCAGGAATGCACCTTGCAAGGGGGAGCAGTAAAGTCAGCCTGGCTTGAGCTTTGCTGGAGCCAGATCCAGTCTCTGTGTGAGCAGGGGCTCCAGCTGGCTCCAGGTATGCTCCCCACAGAGGCTCCCAGCTCAGCCTGTCAGCAGGCCTGCCAGGAATTACTCATTCTCCCTGATGGGTTATTAAAAATAAATAAATACTGGGAAGAATTTCACATTATTTGTATTCCTGGAGTGCTCTTCAGCAGCCCTAAGGAAAGTTTTAAGGGGGCACAATGAGACGTGTGCCAAGATGGAAAAGCAGAGCTGTGTGGGGATTTCCCACCCCCTTCCCCAGCACCAAACCCCACGTGTGAGGGCAGTGAGCATCCCCTCCCCAACACCACGTGCCAGACTCGGGACGGTGCAGGCAAACATCTCGCAGCTGGTGCTGCTGCCCGTTACCTGTTCTTGCACTCCCAGTTTGCCTTTCTGGATAGAAAAGGGGTTATGAGAGAAGAGGGAGTTAAAATCCTTTTGGGAAATGAGATAATGTCAAGCTGGGCCGGGCAGTACGACAACTAAACCAGTCTGTACCGAAAGGGACTGACACACTGGGATATAAGGGGAAAGGGCTTTTGGGCTGAGGAAAAAGCCAGGCTTCTTGGAAAAGACAAAAGAAAGGGAAGTGAGTGGTAAAAAGAGAGATGAGTTTGGCAGAAGGGTGAGGTTTGTGGTGCGCTGTGCTTCAGAGATCCACAGCTTCCTCGGACGCTCACATCCTGTAATGAGCACTGCGCTGGCAATCTCAGCATTCCCACAGTGCAACTGCTGCTGTCTTACCCTGTCCTGCAGAGCACAGGACTCCCACACACACATCAACACACTCACACCTATCAAAACAGGTTTGATTCCAGGTCCCTTCACTCCTAGGCATCCTCCCCCACCTGCATGAGGGAGCCTCGGCACGCATGCCCTGCAATCAGCATGACCATCCTCATCCTCAGGGAGGTCCCTGGGATGTGACTGTGCCATGGAGAGGCTGTAACATGTCTTGGGGAGCCTTCCCCAGGGCAGGCATCCAGAAAGGGGTCAGCGGGACCTGCTGGCTGGAGCCACATCAGCCACTTGGAAGCACCCACCTTAATTTACCTCGGTCCCTCAGAGAAGGAAGGGACTTAAAATCAGGGCTGACTCAACAATGAGGGTGACAAAAAGGAACAAAAAAAAACCAAAAAAACACTTCCAAAACACTCAAATAGACCCCAAAAGAATGACAGCTACTATGAGAACAGCACCACAGAGTGTGACCAGGCACCACGAGAGAGACAAGCACGGTGGCGGTGGGATGTGCTGTACGTACCCCCGACGAGTCGACAGGCAGCTGAATACAGCTTAACTGCCCACTCGCTTCTTCTCGCTTGGACATCTCCTGAAGGAGAAATGGGGGGAAGGAAGAGGGAGGAAGGGGAAGGCGGGGTTCAATTTTCAGTTTCAACAGCAGGACTGAGTGGGGAATCAAAAAACACAGGAGAAGAGGCAGGGAAGCAGAAGGGAAGGGGGAGGAGGGCAGTGTGTGGCTACAATGGAGAGCCAGGCACTGGATCCATTCCACTCAGCACAGGGAGAGAGTGGGATCTCAGGTAGAAAGAAGCCCTTTGAAGGGACCAGCCTTATACCCTTTAAATTAAGTGTTTAGAACAGAGCTTGCTTCAGCTCCTAAGTGATAATTGTGCTAATGAAACACCAGCTAATTATTGAAAACATGATTTTTTTTTGCAGCTGTATAATAGCATCTTTATTTATTATGCCTTCATTAAGCAGCAATGGAGGTTTTTAATGAATGTTTGATTAACATAATATCAGTGCTCTTGCAGGTGAAATACCTAGTTTCAGGAGAGACACAGTCTGCTGTGAGTTCAGATCCGTGCTCAGTCCTGTTAGTGGAAACACCCATTTGAATCAGCAGTTTAAATCAGAGGTCTGCAGCCAGGGGGGCACAGCCCCATCCTGGGAAATTTTGCAACACCCATGACCCCAACATTTCACAGCACCAGAAGCCAGCCTTTCCCTGCCCATTTGGAAAACAGACATCATTTTTCACCTTGTTGTGTTTCCCCTTGCTCAGGGGTGGCTCTCCCAGTATTCCTCAGCATTTTTCAGCAGTGTGGCAGTGCCTGGTCCCATCCCATGGGGCAACAAGAGGTTCCATGCTGAAGCAGTAGGGCACAATTTATCCCACCAGCTGAATTTCTTGCCTGCACGGCAATGGATCTTTTTTCTGATTGCTAAATTGTGACAAAACTCATCCCAGCCTAGGCTGGGACGAAGAGTTTAAGGACTTGCCTGCAATGTGATGGACACTTAACTTAAAGTCTTTGCTTGTAACAGAGAGAGACATGGAAAAGCCATTGAAAGGGAAAAGATGGAAATTTTCCTTTCACAAGGAAAATCCCACTGAAGCCGATAGGAATGCAACAGGCAAGGGGAGCAAGAAAAACACCATCCAAAATCCCCCCTGCAGGAGGAGGGACTGTTCCCTTTGGTGAAAGCTCAGAAGAAGTTGAACATCTGTATTTCCCCAAGGATGCTACCTCTAGAGAGCAAGTAGTGTCCTGCAGAGAGAAGGATGGAGAGGCTGCAGGACCTGGGGTGCCAGGGAGGGAGCAGGGCACAAAGGACAGAAAGGATCAAACCCACGAGCGAGGACGGATGGGCACAACAGGACACAAACTGGGAGGATTACCAATAGAAAAATACACCTTGGAGATAACACTGTTAGGAATTCCCTCAGGAGAGGAGCTTTATGCCTGAATAAGAGGAGTCATTCCTTGCTTCAGAGAGAAGTCTCCAAGGCAGGCACCAGAGTGGTCACGCAGTAATTTCCAGTTAGCAGCTCAATCAAACGGAGTCCCCTGCTCACCTTCCCCGCATCAACACCAGGGTCCAATCCAATCAGGGAATGTGCAGTCAAAAATAACCACACGGCAAAGAGTCCTGCCTGTGCCTTTTGCACAGTCATGAGAGAAGCTGGTTAAATGAAACATTCCAAATTAAAGGAATTAATTCCAAATTAAAGGAAAAAATGGGGGGAAAACCCCCTCCACCTCAGTCCTGCAAAATATACTGCCCTGTATTTAAAGTTTGGAAGAGGCCCTTTTAGTTTTTCAGCTGCTTATAGTCATCTGCTGCCTGGCAACCGAGGCTGCAAAGCCATGCACTAAAATTAACAATGTGTTTGTGGATTGAGGAAAGGTACTCAAGGACCAGGGAGATAAAGGCAGCAGCCCCAGGATTGTGTTTCAGCCCAGAAATCTGAAGGAGAATGGAAAAAAAAAAACCCAACAAACTCAACTCAGAAGAGTCAAGTGCAGACACGGGCAGCAGACGCTGGGGTTTGTTTACAGCGAGAGATGATCTCTCTATTAATTCTGCTTAGGAGAGGATCCTCTGTGCTGGCTTGCAAAAACCAGAATGTGATCTGTTCACAAAGCTACATACCATCAAAGCTGAATAAACATAAACCAGCAAGGCCAGACCTGGAGCCTGACCTCCAGAGACATTCACTCCCAGTCTGCTGCAGGAAACCTGGGTTGAGCCAAGGGCTCTCTTGGAGCCATTGCACCTCACTGGATGTATGTAGAGAACTCAGAATAACAAGGATGTGGAAGGAAGATTATTATTTAAAAGCTATCATTAAAGCCTGAGATATAAAATAGCAATGTAATCAGAGTCACAGATCATAGATATATGGTGTGAGTTTGTTAAAATTGTCAGGGGAGAGCAGAACTGACAACCCGGGTTTGGTATTTGGGGGCTGCACTGGTTCCTGGTTCCTGTGCTCGCCTCAGTACTGGCATGGGCATCACTGGCTTCAGGCTGTCCCATTGCTGTCCCAAACCCAAGCAAGCAATTTACACAGCACTTGAAGCACATTTCAGCTTACACAGATATCCTGGAGCTGGCTTGGACAAGCCCAGTGCTGCTCTGGCAGTGGAGACATGGGGCAGTTGATGGGGCAGCCCTGCTGCAGAAAACAGCCGAGAGCAAATTTGAGGAGTGCTGCAGGCACTTCCCTGACTCCAGGGGAGCCATACCCTCAAGGACATCATTACTGGAATAAAACCACAAGGCATTAAGGCAGAACATGTCTTTTCAGGGAGTTGCACCATGGCACAGCTGGCCACCAGGCAAGGGATAATTTGCTGCCCAGGAAGAAGCGTGCTGCAGTGGTGGAGCAGGAGCATCTCCTGCATGGTAAACCAGACAAGCCAAGGAGCAGAGGAGTCAGCCTCCCTTAAGGGCCAGGGGCTGGCAAATGGGCTGCTGCATTTAAAGGCTGCATCTTTTCTCTGCATAGTGGGTGCAGAGATCCAGGTGATCTCCTGTGCTGGTGACCTTCAAAGATCAATTTGCCAGACTGAACAAAGTTTGGGTTTCGAAGCTGTCACCAGGAACAGACAAGGAGCTTTGTACCTCTTCTCACTTGGGCAAGGGAACATTTTTGGTGTTTGAGAGACTGAGCAAAGGAACATTTTGCTCTTTGAGAGAACCCAGCAGTGATTGTCCCTTTGGCTGAATGGTGGGGGACATTTACAGACAGAAACAGCTACAACAATAACAATTAAAAAAGAAAAGTACCATCATGGAGAGAAAGAGACGATAGAAAAGAAAAAAATTATTCTTGCTATGTCCTGGTATGACTCCATTAATTTAACTCCAAACTTCAAAAATAATAATGATAATAAAAACTGTTCTGTTGGTAGGGTTGCAGGATATCATAATACACATGCAACAAAACTCAAATATTTATTCATGCCAGAATGCTTTAAAAAATCAGAGATAGTGTTTAGAAGCACAGCCCATATAAGCAGACCCCAGTGAGGAGTTTTAGGTTGTATTTACCCCTCCAACCAATGCCCCAGACAGGGTACAGGGGTCCCCTCCCCTTATGGGTGTTCTTGAACAGTTGGAAAATTTCTGCAAGGAGCAGATGAACATCACATGTCCCCCCCTCTGAGGGGTACTAGGTGTACCCCTGCACACCCACACCAAGCTGGAGAATTGGATTGGCAGTAGGATGGAAAAAAAGGTTGAGCTCAAGCCTACATGCCCCCTCAAAGCCTCCAGCAATGCAGGATGTCTCGTGGAAGCTCCCATTGTGACGAAGCAGATGGCAGAGACCAGAAATCATGTACCTTAAAATACGCAGAGCATTGCAGGGCTGGAAATTGGAAGAGCTCCATGAATGCATACCATGAAAAAAGATAATCGTGTCACTAATCTCTTACCAGCCTGTGTAAGTTTTCAGGAGGGGCCTTTAATCTGGATGACAAACATGGCGAAAACTGTTTCAAAGAGACTGTCATAGCAGTGATCCCATCCGCAGTGCCTGACTCACACCTCAATTCCCACTCCTGCATTAATGCTAACAATGCCTTTCATTTAAGCCCTTCATTTAGAGGGTTTGCTGTATTTAATTGCACCATGGCTACGGAAACAAAAAAAAGTAAAAAAATAAGAAGACCTAATATTTTACCCCACTTTTTTCCCATACCACTTCTGTCAAGGTATTGCTGTCCACCTCGGAAATCAGATTCCAGGATCTGGAGGTCATAAAACTTGAAAAGAAAGCAAAGGCACAAGCACGAGGACATTACCTCTGTCTGGAAACCCTCTACCAGGATGGCCACCAGCAGATTAAAGAGAACATAATTCCCAAATGTCATGAGAGCGATGAAGTAGAGAGCAGCCCAGGATGAGGTGGAGGCCATGCCATTGTAAAGGACCTTGTTCCAGTCTTCCTGCGTCAAAATCTGCAGAGGAAGAGTATCAGGACTGTGGAGATACTGGAGGATAGCATGCTGGGTATCCACACTCTGGATAGGCCAGACAAGCATCCTGCTTTTAGGGTTTCCACTGTAGCTGTAACCACAAGAGGATAAATCCCTTCTGAGCCAGAGAAGAGAGAGAACCAGAGATTCCCAACCACCAGCAAGGACCTTGTGCCCTGTCCCCCATATCCAGGGACAGCCATAAGGGAGGATAACATCGCACTGATCAGACCTTTCCTTTGGTCAGCCAGAATGACTGAATGTCTTCCACAGATCCCAGGGTTAAAGGGCCCAGAGCTGCTAGAACAAAACCCTGCATATATCAGCTTTAACTAAGATTCCATTATTTGTCAAAATACCACTACAAATGGTCCTGATCTCCTCCTTTCCATCTCTTCCCTCTATATTTACTTTCACCCACCCGGTCCATACCCTGCAAACACAAGAGCCTCCTGACTTGGCAGCCCCTCCTCACCAAGGTCCTGATTTAGGCTGGAAAACAGTCTAAAAGCCCCCATAAACCTGCACTTGTGGTTTTGGGTCACCTTCTTTCCATGGCATGGAGCTTCACTAAACTCTCTCGGATGCATTGGAAAACAACCCCAGTCTTTGCAGTCTCAAAACGCCCATCAGTTGTATTTTCCATTTTGTACCTGGAAAACAGTGACGATGGCCCAGAGCAAGGAGTCAAAGTTCTTCCTGTCAGGCAGAGTGTCGCCATCCCGCTCTGAAGCGAACTTGCAGCCAAAGAGGTGCATGCCCAGGATGCTGCAAATGACAGGAGGCAGGGGCTCGACAATAAGACCACCACACAAGTCAGTAATCATACAGCAGGGCAACTCTCTCCTGATTTCACCTGAGCTATTCCTTTTTATGCTTTTTTAAAAAAGATGGATCCTTTGTTCGTTGAAAAACACGCCTTGAGATCACGCAAATCAGTTGTGAATTTAGGTCAAATCTGTCAAGGAGTTTCAACTAAAAAGTATGCCTGCTCCTTGTTTTTCTTCTGCTTCATTTTTTGTAAGTCAAAACATTGTCTTTCAACATTTTCTAAACAAAATGTTTTGACTTTCTGTTTTGCAATGACACATTTTCAGCAAAATATGCTTCAACTGAATTAGGAAGACAAAAAGGGTTTCTGTGAAATGCCTGAATAAGACATATCAGGGGACTCAAAACAGCTTTTTCAATTTTGACAGAAGAACAGAATACCTTTCATTATGGATAGATACTAAAAGAATAATCTGCTTTTCCCTGCTCTCTGCTAGTAACCTGAATAATCAAATTATTTACAGCTCTACTGAGTACCACGCCTGCAAATGGCAGTTTTGGAGTCTCACTGGAAGAAGGGACATTATACCCTGGAAGAGACTGTCTCTCTTCAGCCTTCCCAGTGCCTGCATTGCTCAAACACCACAGCTGGCTGTAGAAAGAGAACAACTCTTCTCAATTCTTCTCAAAATCTAAAAATACAGAGCTACCCCAACGGTGTTTCTAACATTTCTACTTGTCTGAAGACGAGGCCATGAAAAAGCACAAGCACCACCATGACATTCCTTTAGGAATATCATCCTCTTCTTGGCAATATTTTTATCACCAAGCTTTCTGATAGTTGGTAAGCAACGGGATTGCCGTCTTGTGGTGATGTCAAGGAATCATCCAGCCTGAAAGATCTTCTTTGTAAACCATTTTGCAAAGAAATCTCATCTGGCTGACTGAGAGAATTGAGGGCAGCAAACCACAGCCAGCAGTGCCACTCCTGGGACCGTTCAGCTCAGCCATATTCTGGCACGGACTCTGTCACCTCCTCATCCCACCACAGGATCCCATCTAAAAACCCAGAGCACGCTCAGGACAGGGAATTGGAAACACTCACCTAAAGATGAAGATGAAGAGCATCAGCAACATGCAGAAGGTGGCTACGTTGTCCATGGTCTTCATGAGGACAACGAGCTGGCGTTGCAGCGCTGGCATGAAGCGGACCAGCTTCAACACCCGCATGAGACGGAAGGTGCGCAGGACCGAGAGCCCCCCGCCCTGCTGGCCCACGATCTCCCACACGCTGAGGAGGACAAAAATTGTCAATGCAAGCTGACAGACAAAGCCTAATTGTAAAGGCCCAGCGGAGGGGCAGGGAAGGGAAGGTAAAATTCAGAGAGAAGAGAGACAGAAAGTGGGCAGAGATGTGATGCCAATGCTCGTAGAGATCTGGACTCTGTCCAGGCTTGCAAAGAGCAGAGCCCTACTTGAATGTCAAAAATACGCCTAGAAATCAGTGGCTGCAGCTGCAGGGGCAATTATAGCCTTTGCATGTGCCAAAAAAACAGAGATACTTAATTGGGCACTGGTTGTGCCATTTGGATCCCAGACTGTCCCAGGACATTGGGACTGATAGCTTTCTGCTTGAGCCTCTCTCTAAAATGACCGTAAAATAATCCCAAGATATGTATTAGCAATCGTGCCTAAGTGCATTAATTAGAGAGGGAAGTGTAAAGTGTCACAGGAAGGTATTTATGCCAACTCTCCATTACTTTCTGTTTAATTAAACACCCAAATGAGGAGAAGCACACATAAAGAAAGCTCAAGGTTTGTACCTAATCACCACAATGATCCCATCAAAGATGTTGTATGGATTCTTAATGTAGCCAAAAGGACCATAAACAAGGACTTTCAACAGCATCTCCAGGGCAAAGAGGCTTGTGAAGACGATGTTGCTGATCTCCAGGGCATTGGTAAGTTCCTCCGGCTGGGGAAAGAAGAGGAGGAAATTGAAAAAACAAACAGCCAGCTCCGTATCCAAAAATCACACATGAAAACACAACAAGCCCCAATACTACAAGTGCAAGAATACTGATGCTAATGATGTGGAGAGAAAACGGCAATAGCTCACTCAAAGCCCAGGAGATGGAAGGAAAATACTTTCAGAGTGTTTAAGGTTTAGAAGTCCATTGTAAATTCAGCTGGTAAATCAGGACACGGACTTCACGTTAATCAGAGCTTTAGTACCACCTCAGGAGGTTCAGGCAGAAGTGGCATGTACTGAGGCTTAATGCTTTGACATTCCCCACACTGATTCTCCTTATGCAGAAGGGAAAGTCAGGCCATTTTCTCACATAAATATCCCTTTAGGGCCTGTCTTTTTATTTAGTAGCTCATCAAAAGATTTGAGCCAAGATTTTTCAAAAGCAGAGATCTGAGGTGATATAACCAGAATGGCTCAAAAAAAATCTCATTACTCAAAAGAAATCTCATTATCAAGTGGCCCCAAATCTGCAACTGAGGAAGGGCCCAATGCTGGCATTCCAGACAGGCAATCTGAAAATAGAGGAATGAAAAAAGCACAAAAACTTATCAAACAGACCCCTGGTAGTCTTAGACCTAAATTAATACCTTTAATGTTTTTTTAGCATGTTTCACAGAGGGTTCCCAACAATGCCTGCAGATGCCCAGTGCTTCAGTTTCCCCAACAGGTGGGCAGGCATTATTGGAAAACATACGGCAGAAGACAAAATCCAGTGGTGTAGTCAGTGCGGGATCAGTCAGTGGCAAGGACAGAATCACCATACAAGATCACTTCCCCCCATTTAACCCCAAGACACAGTTGCAGCTGCTTGTTTCTGCTGAAAGGCTTCATTAAAACCAGAAGCTGACATCCTGCTGGCAGGTGGTGGTGGGGTCACATCAGCACCGCTAAGGCGGCGCACGGCCGTGGGCTGGCACAGCTCACCTCACACCTCACACACAGGGGCTGCTAGCTTCCCCTGGGCTAGTTTGGCACTGGCTGGTCTAACTTATAACCACCGATGTGGCTTTAGATGCCTGGACGATAACCATGGTGGGTTATGGCCAGATGTGCATACAGAACATACAGAAGACAATGTGCAACACATGCAGTTGGCAGCACCTTCCACTTACATGAAAGACATTCATGACTGGCCAAAAACTTCCTGTGACAGACCAGGAGCTGCCACATCACAGCACAGGCTGTAGGGTTTGACTTGAGGTGACCCAACCCTGACATGATGGCAACCACGAGAGCAGAGACCTCAGGGGCAGGATCAACACTTGGTCAACCGTGCTTCAGAGTCTCAAAAAACCACAGTGACCAAGGGGTTCATAAATACATGCTGGCAAAAACCACAGATAAATCCATGGAAGCATTCAAATATTTGTTTCCAAGAGTTAAACTACCCAGGTCCAGCCTTTGCAGCTCAAGTTCCTCCAACCCAGCTTGAGGGTAGATGGGGACACAAATTGGTGTGATGTTATCTCAACATAGTAGTGAATCCCTGAGGACTTGCACGGATAATATCCCTGCACGGATATTGGCAGGAGCTTGTGATGACACAGGATAGCAAAGCAGGAAACAGCAGCATTTAAAAGAAAATGTAATAAAAAAGTAAAAAAAAGAGGGTGTTGAACACAACTTATACCTCAAACATCCTTGCTGAAGAACAGATCCCTTGGCTAGAGTTTGCCAAACACATCATGCACACAGCCCAAATCATCTGCCACTGATCTGCAGCTAAAATACAAACGCGGCAGCTCCCAATATTAAATTCAGCCATGGTTTAATGCCGTAATACCTATGGGAACACTCAGACACAGGGTAATAAATAGGCCAAGAACTTATATGTCAAGCTGCACCTCAGGACAATTTGAAATAGCTACAATTCTACATTACTCACAAAAAAATGCCAACTCATTCATGAGTGCCTCAGTGCTGAGGCTCTGTGCTGTTATTAGTGATACTGCAGTGATACAGCTGGAAAGGAGATGTGTTCCTGGAAGCTTTCCTTCTCATCCATCAGCACCACTAATCTGGACCCTGAAGGGTGATTTCCACCCTCTCTTCCCCCTCTGCAGTGGTACAGTGAAATACAACCGGAGCCACAAGCACAACCCAGTTAAACCCCTCGCCCAACATCTCCCAGAGTCACAACATGCCTTCCTCGTGGGGGCTGACATGGAAAATCCAACAGCCCTGGAAAGGGATGACATGTTAATAGCATGGATTAATGGAACTTTGGACTTCATGGGCACTTTCTAGTCAGAGATGTTGGAATGTGCAAATCCAGATGGGAGGTGCTGGCAGGGCATAGCTGGGCGATGTGGGAAGGAAGAGGGGGAGCAGCACTTACATTACAACGCTCCCAGATCCTCAGCACACACTGGAGGGGCTGTGACCCTTCTGGCCCATGAAATTTCCCTCCCAGACCATCCAACTCAGGAGATATCCAACACCCAAATAGCCCTGGCAGTGGCTTGTGCGGGCTATGGGTCAACCTGTGCTGGCATAGCAGCAAAAAATGTACCTGCCTCCCATTACTTCACCCCAAAAAAGTTGCCTGCCCTCCTACTCCTCCTCCACACACTCTTTTCCACTTCTCTTGCAGGAAACAGTTTTCAATATCTGAGACACTGGGCAGACATAATAAAAATGAAGAGCGGGTACTCCTGAACCAGAGGTGAGAATTAATATCCAAAAAACTAATTGGTCAAACTGGATTGCAAGAGAAAGGGAAAACTTCCATGTCATCCATCCAGGAAAAGACAAGAGAAGATCCAGAGCAGCCTGGAGCTCTGCTGGGGTGGGTAAGTTGAGCATCTACTGGAAGAACATCCCACTCTGACCTGGCTGAAATCCACTGAGTTATTATTTTGCCTCGGGAAACCACACATCCCTAAACAGATGAGATGGGGTGATGCAAATTACTTGGGGGATTTCACAACCATCTGTGAAGCAGGGCATCCCCTCAAGACCCTCAGTCCCACTCAGGGGTCCCCAGGGCAGCCCATGAGTCCCCTGAAGCAGCTCATCATCCCTTTCAAGGGACACAGAGCTGCAGCTGCTCCATGGGGGGACCCCTGCCATGACACCACTGGGATTTATTTGTACCAAGAGCGGGGGGCTGTGATCATGATCCTGCCCCGGGGAATCTCAGCCAGGCTGTGGGGATTCAAACCCTTCTAAGAATGCCAGCTATGGGATTTTCATTCAGCCATAGATGTATAAGATAATAAGATTTTTTATAAGATGCTTCTACTCTAGAGAAATCACAAATATGTCTGAGACCTCTTTCCTGAGACATCATTATAGTACAGCAGGAACATGATCTTCTCTCCCATGGGAATTGAAATTATCAATCCATCCCAGACAGGAATTCAAAATTTCAAACTTGGGAAACTAAGACACAATGCACAAAATCTTAGAGGTTCTTCCCACTATTTCACCCACCATTCCTTTATCCCTTTGCTCTCTACTGTAAATCAACCAAAATTAAAAAAAAACCATAAATAAAAGTCAGCTTGAAGAAGAACATGGAACTTTTTGTTCCCCAACTGTCATTGGGAAACCAATGGGAACCATCAGGGAGCTAACCCCCCAGCTGGACATTTCAAACACCTCAGACAACAAACTCCAATAAAGTTGGGGGGTTTTTGAGGCCAGTCCACTGAAACTGCTCCTCTCCCACAAACAGCTTCAAATGTGATAAACTGCCATTTTCTGACAATAACTGTCTAATCAAAACACTATCAACCAGCTCTAGACATGAGGTACCTGAGAGACTGGCACACAACCAGCTCCATGGATCCTCACTGGGCTGGGAGGAAAACAGCTGGCAAAATCACTCAGATTTTCTCTCTGAGGGCCACAACACAGCAGCTGGGGGAAGTAACATCCTTCCTTTGGCTAAATGATATATTGTGGGGGGGAAAAAACCTTCCAGGACCACCCTAAAAAAGACATTTTTCAGGAAGCAGAAACTGAGGTGCAGAGCCTGGGGTTTCTATGCAGCACGAAGCCTCTGCCCACCACCCCCATTACAGCACAGCTGCCACAGCCTCAGTTTCTCCATTAAAAGAAGAGTCTGCTAATTCTCTCATCAGTAGCAGCAGTGCCTAATTAAAAGGAAAGCATCCTATGATTAAACAAGCAACACACAGAAAGAGCGAGATCCAAGTGTAATTCAACTGTGGTACAAAACACCAGCTCTGCCGATGAGCCCTCAGTAAATACTGAATTTTGTTTACAGGACATCTTGCTTTGCTGGACACACAGATATGTTGTCCTGGATAAATCATTCCCTGTTAGCCTTCTGTTTGTGTAGTGTCGATTTGTTGATGTACCAAACAGCACACTGACAAGTTGTGGCAGCACAAGAAATCAGAGCAGACAGGGCAGTGCTGCTCAAAAAAACACGGAGCATTGCTGGGGCAGCAGGAGGATGCGAGCCTGGGCACCCACCCAGAGCTGATCCTGCCTGGCAGGAGGAAGGACTGGCGGCCAGGAGGGCACGCTCCCTGCACCCTGTCTGCAGGAATCAGGCAGGGCTGTCTGGCACCAGCCAGGGCACTGCCGGGGGGATGGAAGGAAGCAAGGGAAGCTGTCCCCAGAGTGCCTCAAGGGATATCTCAAAGCTGGACCAGCACCTTGCCCTTTTTTGGCACTCAGAAATAGGCTAAAATGCCCTTCTTTCTCTTTTCCCCCCCCTATTCTCAAAGTTGAGTAGAAGCTCAATGGCAGAAGTGACACACTCCATTTCTATGTGGGCACATGCCTCCTCTCCCTGCACGCAGGGCTCCAAGGTGCTGCTGAGCAAGCAAGGCTGTGGGCACTGAGTAGGGAAGAAGGCTATGCCAGCCCCAGGGTCTGTGTTCCCCAATTTCTGAAAAACGAGCCCTGCTGCTGCATGAAGTGCAACCAAGTGCCCCGGCAAACAGTGCCCTACAAGGCTTCCAACTCCTGCCTTCCTCCAGCTGTGACCCATTTAGGGCACAGGGTCTTCATCATCATCATCATCATCAGACCTGCACCCAGTGCTGTGGTATGGCTGGCACATATCCATCCCTCCCACACTCCCCTTGTCCAGACAATGAGCTCCAGGATGCAGGCAAGCCTGATCGTGTCCAGCCCCTGGTCCTGGGATGCCAACACAAAAGAACAGAAGCACCCCAGGGTCTTTCCTCTCTGTCTTGCTAACATTAAAACAGAAAAACCCACTCTGTCTCACCACAGCGCAGAGCGAGGGATGGGACAACCAGCCAGGAGGCAGATCCCTCCTGATCCCAAGGGATATCTTTGAGATATTGCTCTGCTGCTGTGAGAGTATCCAGGAGACCGTGAAAACTTCTAACCCATTCAAACTGCTGCAAGAATAAGACCTTTCTGAAATCATTACCATGGCAACTAGGAAAAATAACACAGAAAGAAAATAGCGACCTCAGCTATTTCACAGGAAACACCAACAACATTTTACTGACTCATCACTTGCAGATTTCTAATATATATACATAAGAAAGAAAATCAAATGGGTCACACAAAGATAGGATTTTCAACTTAACACTGCTCTGTTAAGATCCTCTCCACCCTCCCTGTGGGTGCAGACACACACCAGGTCCACCCCAGAACAGAAGCCAGACCACAAGTCCTGGGGCAAAATGCAAGAAATTCTCACCAACAGAAGCAGCTCTTAATTAACAAAATGAGGTGCCCTGTCTTTGCCCTCTCCCACGCTCAGTTCCCCATGACTGATAGCTCATGGCTGTGTGCTCATTCAACCCACAAGCCTTCTCCATGCACTGCCCCTATCATATCCACATTAACCCCTTGTATCAGTGCAGCCACTGAGCCACAACCACCCAAAATACCACTTCAGCTCCCTTCAGTAAATACAGCTCCTGTTGGCTCAGGAGCTGCTTGTGACTATAAATAGAAACTCAATCCACACATATTTTCAGAAGTGACATTCATTGTCTTTGGGGTTCCTTCAAAGGTATCAGGCTTTAATGACTGTCCTGTGTCCAGCAGAGCAAACCTGAGCCATGCTTAATCGGGGTGTGATAGGCTTTCTCTACTTGTCCTTTGCCAACTTGGTTAAAGAAAACAATTCAGAAAGTAGGAGGATTGCAGCAGGTTTTGCTCTGCTCCTCCTGGGGCTGGAGACATGGAAAAGGACAGCGTGCTCACTGCTCAGTGGGCTGGAGGACTGCTGGGATGTTCAGGATTTATAGGCATTTATTATAAGGAAATGACTTTTCAGACAAGTTAACAAGTCCAGCTACATCCCTTCACTGCATGGGAAAGAAGGATTTGCTTACGGGCTGAATGGAGGCTGAATATTTCATGCCACAGCAAGTAATGCTGTAAGAAAGGGAGGAAAGCAGCTTTCATTTCAGAGAAATCAGAGCTGTCTGCACAGGAGGGATTCCCCTTCCATGCCTTCTGCTAATCTTCTTGTCTTCCACTCAGCCTCCCCCATTCCAATCAACAAGTGTCCCTTCCCAGCCCACATCTGCAGAGAGAAGGAGCTGAGTCCTGTGGACATGGAACCTCCTGGTGCAAGACCTTCCTCTCCAACACGTCTTTGTTGAGGAACCATGGCAAAAAACTGAATTCCCTGGCCCCTATTGCCATACAGGGCACCTGTCTCCCTGCTCCCACCTGTCTGCCTCAAGAGTGGGGTGCAAACAAGGGAATGAGCCCCAAATTTGATGGAGAATTTCATCGACCCACCCTGAAGGGATCTTCCATGGACCATGGCTGCCCAGACCCATAAACAGGGCATGCAGACAACACCCTCCTCCACCAAGTCCTGCAGCTGGGTTCTCGTTATCGCTCGCAGGAGGGACAGCATATAATCTTGCCTGGATTCCTTATCTCTCTCTGCTTGAGATTTCTGGATGAGCATTATCCCAGAAAATGCAAGAAAAACATGAACCAGCTCATCCCTCTGCCCAGGTTTCGCAGGAGCTTAAAATGAACAAAAGCTGCATTTCTACTTGGTCACACCTTGTAAGTACTTAAGATTTAAAGCCCTCTATTTCTGGTTAATCTAAACCAAGTTTGAAACTTATCTCCCTATTAGTACTTGAGAGGGGACCAGGGGGAGGGAGGAAATAAAAAGAGGGAAAGAAAAATGCTGTCACTGTAGAGCTCCTGCACAGTTCTGCTGAACCTGGATTTCTGATGCTGGTAACACTATCTCTAATGCTGACAGACATCCATGGGGGAAAAGCCACTCATTTCCTAACATCAGCAAAAAACCAATTATAACAAAGAGCTGAAATTCAGCAGAGATGAGGGAAAAACCACTCAGCTGCTGCCCCCATTCCTGCTGGGGCTGAGCAGGGTGGGAATGGGCTCTGTGAGGACATGAGTGACAGCAGGGCAGAGTCGCGGGTGCCAACAGCACTGGGACAAACCTCTACCAGGAGAACTAAGGAAAAATACGGACTGATCCCTGGGAAAACACCAACAACCAGAAGTGCTTACAGATGAAAGCGCTTGTGGTGCAGGCTGAGGGTGCTACAGATGCTCTAGCTGAATTTCCTGGATCCCACCCAAGGGGAACAACCACAATAATCAAAGAAGGAATAGAAAGAAACGCCTGACTATCTGCATAGAGCAGCAATTTTTCCTCCATACAGGGATGAAGCAAGTTTTGAAAGTGCACATCATTCTTCCATTTCACCTAGCTGGAGTCTCTTCTCAATGCTGCCTGGGCAGAGATAACAGGAGGCTATGGATGGCAGCTGAAACAACAGCTGTAATGATAGGATCTAAGGTAGCCCAAGTATTTCCAGTCTCTGAACTAAATTAACAGGAAACAACTGACACTTATGGTTCCCCAACCAGGGAGATGAAGAAAACTTCAGCAGGTGCCAAGGAATCTATATAGGCTCATCCCTAAAGCATACAGAGAACTGATTTATCTGATAAAAAATATAACCTTCCCAGTTACATGAAATCCCATTTAATTTTCAAATAATTCAATCTCCAGAACCAGGATAAAGTCTGCTTTGTAGTCACAGTCATTTTTTAATGACTAAGAGGACCATGGCATTTTTTATCCCTGGAAGAGCTTCACAAGCGGGTCAATTAAAACATCTGACTTTCTACAAGACCTCAGAAACCCTTCCAATCCCCGAGAAGCAGAAGAACCCCCAAGGTCCATAAAAAGAATTACCCCCACTAACAAATAGAAAACTGGTTTTGAAGTCGGTAATCCTAGCGATTAACAGCTCTGATGTCTTCCATTAGCGTTGGATGATGACTCCTCTAGTCTCCAACAACAAGCCATTAATAAGAGTAATTTCTGCATAAGCAGGAGCTAATTGAATACAGTGTGTGCAAACCCATAGGGCACTGCATTTGCCTGCTGTGGGAGTGCCCCTTGCAGCTGGAGTGTCGAGGAATTACGTTGATGGTAGCTCCAAGCCCTACGTCGGGCAAAGCCAGCAGACGCTGAGCTGCCAAGGCTTTGATTGCTTGGCTAAGAGCAGCTGGCACAGGGCTGGAGAGATGTGCAACGGAGTTAAATAGAGATGTGGGATGTGCACTTCAGTGGAAGTGGAAATACCTCTACAGGAAGAGAAGGCAGTGCATAAACACGAGGCCTTGTGAGCTCCTGGGAAGAGCCCTGGGCAGATGGAGGTTTTCCAGGGAAAGGCTGTTTCATTGATTCAGGGATGCACACACCTGTGTAAGTGCCATTCTAAAACAAAGTCTAATGAATCAGACTCATATGAGGAAGTATCAAATGAGAAATTTCACCACAAAGCTGGTCTGTACCATTCAGTTGGAGTGAGACAGCCAAGGTATAGGGTTAAGGAGTTCAGCACCAGTTTGCATCAGTGTGTGATGCAGAGAGCCCCCGGTGCAGCACCAGCTGGGACATGGACATGGGACAGGTCTTTGAGTCCCTGCACTCACAGGAAACAACTCAGAAGAGATGCAAGAGACACCAGAAATATTTTACAAAACAAAAGGATTCCCCTCCTTCCTGACCTGGGGACCTGACACAAATCCATGCACATCAAAGAAGCCAAAGTATGTGTGCCCTGGATTGACCTGGCATGGAGCCACAGAGGCTGGAAGGGACACGGTGCTGTCCATCCACAGCTGCCCAATGCAGCCAGACAAGGGTGAGCTGCAACCAGTCCCCAGACCTCCCACAGCCTCCTCAGGAGGTGAACCAGCACTGGGCAAGATCTCCTTTTAGGATATAGGGATGGTCAAAGGAGCAGCCTCCACACATCTGACAAATCTGCAGCTGCCATCTACCAACAGCAAAATATTCAACTGGGCTTGAAACTGGTGGGGATTGGGATGCTCTTGACCACCAAGTCCTGGGAGCAAAGTACTTCTCATCCCAAATATGCCCTTATCTTTTGAGGCAGTGCTCATCCAGGGATCCAGACCTGCTACTCTCCAGTCTGCCCAGAACTTTGCACACACAGGCACCCTGAGACCTGGGCACCAACCTGTCACAGCCCCACTGCCCAGTTCCCTTACACCATTTCTCCATGGAACAATCCAATTTTCCTCCCACATGGAGAAATCGATCAGTGGGTGTTATGACAGCTAATAATTTCCAGTTACCTTCTTCCCTGCACATTGAATTCAGCAAAAGCAGAAGTACATAAATACAATTTGGGTGACTGTTATTAATACTTGAACCTGCAGCCTAATGGTTGCTCCATGCTGGCAGGTTTTCTAACTGTTCACCTCCCCTCTCCATCATACTGGATATCTAAAAATTTCATGTTCTTTGATGCTGATTAAGACAACCCTCTTGTTCTCAAGCCTTGACTGTTTACATAAATAGATACTTTAATGCATTTTGCCAGCAAGGTTTCCTTTGACTCCTTGGCACAGATGGTTGCTATTTCCATGCTGCAGCAGCTGTTAGATTGTAATGTTAACAGTGACAACTGTACATCATCTGTACCCTGCTCCCTCCCCTGCAGCAGGATGTACCAGGAATTCAGCTTGAGATGCTGCCATGGGCTTAGGCTGCTCCTGTTTCCTGCAGAAGGGATTTGCCCACCTTGGCTTCGGGCACTGTGGCTCTGTGGATCCCTACAACAGGCTGCTGTAGCCAGGGGTCCTCCAACGGCTGCACTTATGCTGGGGACACGTCAGGCACTGCCCCATCCCACTTCCTTGAAGAACTGCCTCCCATGGATAATGAGCTTTTCTCCTTGGGTGCTGTCCCAGAGAGTCGTTCACCCTTGTCACCTCTTCAATTTGATCTTAAAAATCAACAAAAGGCTCCCCACAGGTCTAAACCAATTCTTCCTTCCTTTCAGAGACACCAGGGTTTTGGATCAATCTAGATCCAAGTCCACACAAGACCCAGGCAGGGATTTGAACCCACTGCAGCTTTGGGGAGGCCAGTGAAGGACTCTCCAGTCTCTTTCTTGTTAACAATGGCAAAACACCGCAGAGACAGCGACTGAAATTCAAGGGCTATTTAAACAAAAGAATATGTAGGGTATAGTTCATACAATGCGAGTTCAGACAAGGAAACTCAGAACAGCCAGGAAGCTCAATGTGAACCAGATTTTAAAAACAAAAACAAAACCCCCAAAGCCCTTCCTCAAGGAAGCCCTTGCTGAATTCTTTCCCCTACTGAGGAGTCCAACATCACGCCTCATACTAAAGCCTTTGCTTTTCACTCCAAGAAAGGAGTTGGAGGAAATAAAGGAAAATAAAAGCAGCATATTATGGAACAGAGCCTGGCTTACAGCCAGGGCGGGGGGGAAAGCAGCACAGAAACCCTCTGGTTTAGCAGCACATTTTACTCCTGCTCTGTGGCAGAAAAATCTTTTGCTAAGCCGCAGCTGTTTGAACCCACAGTGCTGCAGAGGCTCAGCTTCCTTAAGGCGAATCAGTCAATTGGTTCAACAGTGTACTTAAAATCCCCTGAGTCTACCTTTAAATCACATTTATATTCCTCTACCCAAAGCTAATAGTTTCTACCTGCATTTTGCTTCATCTCTGTAGAAAAACAAGCTATTTAGCAGCCACATTAATAATCTGTGGCAATCTGGTTGTCATTTCCCTGATGGAAAATTTCACACCGCTGCCCAGCAGCCACAACATGGCAAGTGCTGCAAGCACCTCACACTGTGCTGCTCCCTCTGACTGCACCTAGAGCCAGAAAACAGCAGGAGTTGGTTTTGGATGGGTGGGGTGTGGAGGAAATACAGAATTACAACCAGTCAGGTGTACCTGCAGCTCAGGCATGTGCAGGAACCATGTGGCAACAACCTGGTGTTGAGTGAGAAAGTCAGCTCATGTCAGAAGGAGCCTAGAGAAAACCCAGCTCTTGAAGCTTCAGCCATGTGATGGTAAAATGTGTGTTGACAATTTACAGTGCAAGGTGGCTTATGGAAAAGAGCATTGGGTGGAAGAGGAGGTTCATCCAGCAGCCCTGGCCATGGGTGCTCAATCTGACCAGGTTGACTGATGGGTGAATACAGATAAGCAGCAAGAGGTGGGGACCAGTGTTTTCAACACACTCCCAATTCCCACTAATTTGTGTGTGCCTTCAAAGAACCACTATCATCTTAAATATCACAACCAGGCCTACTCTGGTTGCCTTGTCATTTAAACAAGGGACTAAAAGATTTTTTCAGGTCCCTCCAGGCTGCCTGTCCCAAGGTGAGATGTCAAACCTCCAGAGGAGCAGACTTTTCTCCCTGGCTGTTATGAGGAGCTCAGCTCACCAGCTCCTGTCCTGAAGCCCAGGATGGTCTGGTGGTCCCAGAGCTGCTGAATCCCACCCAGCATTGCTGGGGCCAGATGGGTGGGCATCTTCCTTCTTCCTTTCTGGGTAACCTCCAGCCTGTCCTTCCTCTCAGAGAGGAGCAGCCCCTCTGCCAAGGGGCCTCTAAACAACACAAGGTTTTGACGTGACACCTTAAAATAGGCCCTTAAAATATTTACCCTAATATAGCCCACTGTGCCCAGGGCAGCATGTGGAAAACCCAAGAGGTAAATACTGTCTAAATAAGCAGAGAGCTTATTATAGAAAGTCATGGAGTCAAGTACTCTTCAAGCGCCCTCACATCTTTGCAAACATCAGTCAGTAAAGATAAATTTGACATGGTTGATCACTCACACTTTGAGGAAAGGCTCTTCCAAAAGACAAAAATCATGTTTCAGTGTTTATAATCTCTGCAGGAAGGCCTGGTCCAACATTTTGCCCCTCAAATTCCTGCTCTCATAACTGTCAGATTATGAAATTGCCAACTCTAAGCCTTACGAGGTTAGAAAGAAACACCTCTCTGTTCTCTTCTGCTCTTTGAGAAGATGAACTAATAAAAACAAGCTCTGCTATTCCCTCCAAGTGCCTGGGAGAAAGGAATCTGGAACGATAGTAGCTTCAAAACACCATTAAAGAAAGCAACCACCCACGGTGTCTGGAGTACCCCCACGCATATCAGCTCCCTTCACCCTTGTTATCCAAAAACCACACAAAAATCTGCCTCTTGTCATCCAGATGTTTGCTGGGACTCACCACTGGCCAGGGCAAAAACCAGAAACCTCCTACCCCACTTTTCCCAAGGCAAAGAATTAAGGAGTTGTGTTGCACTTAGGGTGTTTGACGATGGGAGCTTACTCAGGCACCCATCCCCAGTGGGGTGGTTCCCCCACATGGGAGACCACACCAGCATCTCCCAAAAACGCTCCTGGTAAAGAGCAACAAGCTTTGACAGTCTGCCCCTTGGGCAGTTGCAGCAAAGACACTGTGGATGTGTAAGTTTTCTGTGCTGTCTAGGTGGCCTGGAAAGGCCCAGGGATGGCCTTGAAGAGCCCGGCGCTTCAAAGGACGAGGAGAGACTTCTGATCTTGTCTCAGTCTCGGTGTTTATTAATTGTTTATCTAAAAGATTTTCTTTCAGCCCGACAGAGGTCTGCACAGCAAGCCAGCCATGGGCACACTGCGAGCCCCCGGGGCGGTCACTTATCTTTATACCCGAAGTTACGTGTACAATATTTATCATTTTTCCCCAATACCTTCTACCCTTATTAACCGGTGCACTTTTAGTAATAACCAATCCCCAAGTGCCACCATCACCACAGAAGATGGAGGCCAAGAAGAAGAAGAAGAAGAACAGGACACGCCCCAATTCCTCCATCTTACTTCTTTAGACACCCCTGTACCAAAATCCTAAACCCTGTGTCTTACACTCTAATTAACTTATCCCTTCACCATTCACCCAGTGAAATCCTCCCATCCTCATACAGGTGTCATCTCCTGTGTAGGATCAAAGTCCAGCCACCAGACACTTCTGGCAACATTCCAGGACTCCCGAGCCCCCCAAGGGCGTTCTCGGCCACTCTGCACCTCCATCCTGAGGTGCTGAGATCCCACATGGATGTGCTTTCACCCTTCAGCCAAGGTAGGAATAAAAGTGTTTATTGGTTTTTGTGAACCACCTCCTCCCAGCTTCTTTGGGATAATCTTCCCAAGATTATTAAACAAAGGTAGAATCACTCAAGCTTCCCTGCAGAGCTCCCAACAAGGGCAGCAAATGAAGGTGAAACCAGCAGGACTTTGGAGTGCACCACTGTTTATTGTGAACTGAAAACAACACCTAGCCAGCTAGACTGCATCAGGGCATCAGGGGGAAGGTGCTGGCTGGAAGAGACACATTGAGCACAGCCACATCTCCCTGGCACTTGGTCACTGAGGCATTAACGCCACAGGATGACAGGGGAATTGGGAGTTGATCCACAGCCACCACTGCTTCCACCGGGAGCTGGGGGAGAAACAGCTCTGTGTGCAACCCAGCAAACAGGAAACACGCCAGGAGGGGAGAAAAGGGGAGCCACGACTTGAGAGGCAACGAGCTTCTCAGCCAAGACTGGTGCTAGCACAGGGGTGGCTGTGTCTTTCTGGGAGCCCAGAGCTCTGACATCCCAGCAGAAACAACATGCTGGGAGCTCTCAAGAATAGGAGTGCTTTATAACAAAGTTTTGCAACATCCCTGCATCCCCACTAATAAACTCTTCACCCCAAAGGAAGCACGCACCTGCAGCCCCAAGACACGTGCTTGAGGTAGGATCAAGAACACCATGCCAGGCAGGCCTCAGCAGCAGCCACAAAACTCATGTGAGGCCACGGCATGCAAACCCTCTGAAAGCAGAGTTCCTGTCATGGAACATCATGGAGATGTTTCAAGAGGAACATGGCAACTCCTTTTCTTAATGACTATATACAGGGAAAGCTCTGCTAGGTGACAAGCGGTGAGAGGCTGGAGCACAGGCACTCTCCTGCCTGCAAGGACACAGATAATTAAGCAAAGGAGTAGCCAGTGATGAGGCTATTTTGGACTCATCATGCTGCTGCTGGAGCGTTCACTGAGGAGGCAAAGCCATTTTTTACCTCCTCTCCAAGGAGTGCAAATTCAGTAGCTCTCTGCCTGCAGCTGCACTGACCCCAGAGCTCACAGAGCCCACAGAGCCCACAGGTGCTGGCAGCACCTTAAGCACGGCCAGGCTCACAGTGACCTGGTGGCAAAGGACTGCCTCATCTCCTTGGTTCCCTCACCACAGACCCCAGCACCACCTGGTGCTGCCCAGGGGACAGTGGTCTCAGCATGGTGCTGACCATCCCTGGTAGGGCTAGGATACAGGAGCTCCCCTAACCAGGTACAAGTCAAGGTGATTGCTGCAACCTGGAAGCACACTCAGAGGAAAAAGCCTGCCTTATTCCATTCTGGGACCCTTCCCAGAGTTTTTAAATTCCTCTCACCCCAAACCATCCCACCAGCAGATGAATTCAGACTCATAACTCCATCTGTAACCCCTCTGCACCAGGAGCTGCCAGGACAGCACTCACCTGCTCATGGTATTCGATCCCCATGCTGAGTGTGTTAATGAGAATGGCCACCATGATCCCACGGCCGAAATATTTGCTGTCCACTATCTTCTGGAAAGTCTCACACACCACGTGCCAGAAGGCCAGCACCAGATGGGCCCTCCCGGCCCGGGCTCTGCCCCGTTGTGGGTCTCGCTGGTCACTGTAGTGCGCATCCTGCGTGAACTCGTAGACGCCGTCGCTGTCCGAGTCGGCCGTGTCATTGTCGGACAGCTCGGCCTCGCCCAGCGCCGCCAGGCAGTAGGGGCAGCTCTCGGGGCTGCAGGAGCCTCCATCCAGCTTGCTGCAGGGGCTGGAGATCTTGCAGGAGCTTTGGCAGGGACCTGAAATGCCAGCAGAGCAGGGAAAGGGCAGCTGGTCAGCTGGGGCTGGGGGCTGCGGGAAGCAACCCTCACTCCCCATCAGCACCAACCTTTGCCTCTGACATGACAGGCATTTCCTAAAGAGAAAAGGGCTTCTGCTGGGTTAAAACCTGGGCTTCCCAAGTGCCTTCTCTCTGTTTATGAAGCTCTCTTTGTTGCCCCTAGACAGATACCACCCCAGCCGTGGACCCTGAGCGCACCTCATTACATCTCTAGCCATCACAGGAAGGAGGAGGCAATCGGTTCCCCCGGTCCTGGCAGGCTCCTGGCTGTAATTATCAGGAGGACTGTTAGCAGCCTTCTTTCCTGTTCCCTTTGCTGATGCTCCAAAACCACTGGCTTCCCTCTCCACACGTTGGCCTCGGTGGCAGCTGCCAGGTGTATCCTGGGTGAAATACCAGTGGGATATTCCCCAAAATTCCCACCAGCTGGCTGCAAGGAGACAGGCAATGCATGCACCTGACTCCTGCATGGCAGCACCCAGCAGTGAGAGTGCAAAACCAACTCAGAGCCCAGTTCTGTGTGTTCAGTCTCTGGGCAGCACTGGGATGGGGGCAGGATTTGGTCTCTTCCCTGCACAGCTCCTGGCTGGAAAGGTCAATGCCATTGCAGTGGGGTGGAAAAGGCACTGACTGCCTGGGAAATCTTGGCCAGAAACACTTCTTGAAGGCTGGGAGTCTTTGGACTAGACTGTCCTGAACTCCCAAACTTCAGGATACGGAGGGGAAAAGAAAAATATCTTCACTTTCTTGAAGTGAAGATATGAAATCCCTGATCCAAGAAAGCTGTCTGACTCTTACAGGCTTCCTGAGCAAATCACAGTTTTTTAATACTCAGCATCTGTGATTGTCCTTGAGCACTCACACAAAGCAGACACTCAATCTCCACAAGCCTTGTGTCCCACAGGAGCAGAGCTACACACTACTCAGGTGTGTGATAGGACCCAGATCTGAAAGCTGTCCATCTGCAAGCTCTAGCTGATTTTGGGAGTACAGGATTTGGGAAGTGCTCCCTGTAAATGGTTTAGGAGTGGAGGGAAATAATGGCATTTTGTCATAACAAGTAATCTAAACCCACCCTCTGCAAAGTTTAAAGCCATTCCCCCCTTCCTGTCACTACATGTCCTTGTCAAAGTCCCTCTGCAGCTCTCTTGTACTCTTCTTCTAATCTATGAGATGGGGATTGCAAAGAAAATGGATTCACTGAAAACCCTCATATGCCCTGGATTATTGTAGATATGAAGTCTGGGAGGATGAAACCTCCCTCCTAAATTTGGCTATAAGAGGCATTAGGTAGGTCATAAGATTCCTATTCATCTCACCTGGAAATCCATCACCTTTCTCTGTAACATGGACTGAGAAGAACCCTGCAAAAATTCAGAGAGAGAAAAAATTAGGACAAAAATCATATTTCTGGAAAGCAGCCCTAGATGTAGCTCCAATCCCAGCTCACCTGTGCTCTGTGTCTCCAGCAGCTTGTGCATGGTGCTGTATGGCCCGGGCGGGATGTTGAGGTTCGTCAAAGTGCTGCTCCCAGCACCCACCGCCGCCTCCGCCAAGTTCTTCTCTTTCAGCATCTCATGGGAGGTGCTGGAGTGCACTGTGGGGTACACCTTGCTGCCCACCACGTTCTTGGGGATCCCTTCTGGGCTTGGCAAACCGAGGCTTGGCTGTGTCAGGGATGACCGGCAGCGCACCGGCTCAAAGTGACAGTCGGCATGGTAGATGCTGTGCACGGACTCGGTGTTGCTGGGAGAGGCGCTGGGGGCCCCCAGGGAATTGGGTGCTGAGGGAGGGAGCATCAGCCGGTTGGTGCCGTTGTGGAGTGAGCTGGTCTCCACATCGCTGATCTCCGGGCTGGCGCGGGGCGCTCGCAGGTTCCCGTTGCCCAGGTGGTAGTGGTGGTGGTGGTGATGGTGGTGGTGGATGAGGTGGTGCACGGAGGATCTCTTCCTGCTCCGGCGCTTCCTGGCATGCCGCTCGGCCCTCGCCTTGCTCGTGGGGCTGCTGAGGAAGCCCATCCTCACGCCTGCTGCCCTGTAGGCCTTCACAAGCTGCTTGCTGCCCTTCCGGGCAATGTAAACCAGGTACTTGAGGAGCTCATCATAGCAGCTTCCTGGCTCTGAGAAACTGGCAAGGGTGCTGGCGTTGGACAGGTAGCGCACGCGCTGCTCCTTCATCAGCTGGCTCTCACGCTGCTTTGTCTCAGAGAACTGCGTCGCTATCACCACCAGGCACAGGTTGATCATGAAGAACGAGCCCACCTAAGGGGGCAGGGGACATCAGGCACCTCAGTGTGACCGTGGCACCACACAGATCTGCTGAGGACAAAGAGCAGCAAACCCCAGCCAACCCCACCCCCTGTGTCACCCAGCAGGGACCACTGACTGCGCTGACTCACCCCCCAAGCTCTCACCCCAGGGACTCCCACGCCAGCCCTCCATGGAGGACGTCAGAGATCAAAGACAAGAGAAGATTATTTTGACAAAAATCTCTTGCTCTTTTAAGATGGTGTTTTTCTCTCTCCACAGACAGCAGTTGTAATTATCACAATTAGTGACATTACGATGAATGCACTGCGCCTTCCTCATAGGAGCGTTTTTCTGCCAGTGTGTGGGCAGCTTGCGAGCAGATCCCTTTCCCCTGCTAATGGGATTTGCGGGTGACTGTTATGCAAGGGCATCAGCAGCCTGTACCCACAGCTTGGAGATTTTCTTTCCAACCAGGGTTTCATGAGGTTCTGCCTTCTGCAGAGCCCAGCCTGGGTTACAGGGAATTACTGACGTGCTAACGGGCTATCACAAACTGCTAACGTTACTCGCACGGCATCTGGAAAAGTACTGCTTGCTCTTCCTCTTCGTCATCTTGGGGAGGCTGAGAGCAAGGGTTTGCTTCTCTCTTGGGGAAGCTAACAGAAAAAAACAGCATAATGGACTAAACAACCGTCTACTTTCTCGTCAGGGTTTGAGTCCTGGTTTGATGAGGAGCAGAAATCCCCACAATGATCTAACTGACCATGTGCAGCTATTCTTCTGGACTTAGACAATTGTGTAGCAAGACAAGAACTCAGCTCACTTAGCTACATCTGAGTGAGGTACCTAATGATCCTTTAGAGTCAAGCAAGAAATAGGCGCATCAAGTCTGCAATGCATCTAATTTATTTTGGATGTCTACCTTCAGAGGAGATGAATCACCCCCTTAAAGCACCTATTTTTCTCCCTTGACGATAAAGGGAGTCTAGACAACGAGCTCAGCCAGTCACTGTAGACAATTCTGCTTGCATAGATGAAGCCCATCATGGAGCCCACCCCACAGAAACCCTTTGTTGGCTCCTTTGTAGGTGGTCTCAGATGATGCTGTGAAGTGTGGGTGGGCTGTGGGCAGTAATCTCTTCCCTCCTTTCCTAATGTGCTCTCTGAACTTTGGGACTGTTTTCCCGTAACATCCCCACAGCACCAAGGACCCAGCCAGATGGGTTCTGCATTTTGGGGGAATTTTTGGGCAGCCTCTTCCCTTTCTAGCTCAAAAACTGGGCAGGTGAAATTTTTTTTCTACTCAGAAACTGGGCAGGTGAAATTTGCCTACTTTAAAACTTAAATTCAAGGGGGTAAGCAAGAGAGAAAAGCTCTCTAAGCACAAGAAGAGAAGAAGCAGCAGAAACAACAGAAGTGGATCTACCACCGCTTGAGCACATCTCTTTCCTTCTTCATGTTTGCAGCTAAATGCAGCTGCAGCACAATTCCATAGGGAAGCTGGGTTTCTCCCAGCAGGCTGGTTGCTACTTCAGCTTTTATATTCACTGTACCCTCTGCCCTGTTCCTCTGGGTGACTCCACTCTGCTCTCTCCAAATGCCAGGAAGATGCCCCCTGCTCCCCTACGGCCACTCACAATGATCAGGAGGATGAAGTAGATGAAGTTGTAGAAGGAGTGTGCATCCATGACAAAGTACATGATGTCCACCCAGCCTTCCAACGTGATGACCTGGTGGAGACAGGAAGGGAAAACAAACTCTTGAAGGCTCAGTTACAATAAAGTGCACAGGCAATGCTTCTTCTGGCTGGGTCATGTCTGACACCTCATAGCAGGTCTTGGTGCAGAACGGGATGCTGAGGAACCAACTCCTGCTCCTCCCAACACCAACAGCCATGTTACCAGCTGCCCAGGCTGAATCTAGCCCTTTTCCATCTGGACTTAAGGGCCACTAGTGCATTTTGCAGAAAGAAGAGCAGTCTCTAGGCTCTGACCCACACCAGCATCATCAGACTGCACACCCACAAGGTTTTGTCCATGCATGTGAGGTGGAGACATTCTCAAAATAGGCATCATATTGTATCCCTAACACTTTGAGCACCTGTGCACTACTCTGTAGGCGCACACGAGTACAAAACAGCCCCCAGGAGTACAATTACAAAGCCCCTGGGAACATTGTGAGGGCAGGAGCTGCTGTTTGCCCACCTTGTGACAATTGGCAGACAGGGCTCACCTGAAATATCGCAATCCAGGCGTAGCCAATGTTATCAAAGTTGATGGCTCCCTTGAAGGGGTTGTGCTCCCCAGCAGAGCAGTTGGTGTAGTACTGGTTCCAGTTCACACAAGATGTGTTGGTGGTGTCATTGTAGGAATAATAATCCAGAGTGCACTCCAGGCCCTCTTCCCTCCGTGTGGGGATACTCCGACAGTAGCGCATCCCGTTCTCCCGGGGCTGGGAGCAGATGAAGGGATTCTCATCTTCGTTCTCTGTCTGGTAGTACCGTTCCAAATCAACCGTGTAGGGGCTGAAAGAGTCCAGACAAGGCTGGGGTTTGCACACTGATTGCAAGCAATCTGGCAAAGAGACAGCTGTACCAGCATAGAAGTCTGACATCTGCTTTTCTGGATCTTAAAGCTATTTTTTAAAGGAGTCCCCTTGGAGGTACTGCAGCTCCACAGGGTGAACTGATGTCCTTAACTGGGTTTTGAGAAACTGAGGCAGGGCACTCAGCCCCTTGGAAATCCCTTTGAAGGCATTATTAAAAGTGACTCCCTCTGGAAGCACTCTGGCTTTGACTTTGGGAGACTAAGAGAAGGATTCAGAATGACAGGGCTTCTCTGAAATATCTTTGCTGCAGTAAGATGGAAATCAGTCTGTTTAAGCTCCTGTGTGTCCTGTCCTTCTGGAGATGCTGAGAATCATTTAGGAAGACTCTATGTACAAGGACCTCCCAAAATTCCTAAAAATCAGAGACAGAGACTTCATCTGCATTTCACCATGTCAGTTCAGCTCACAGGTAAGGTCTAAATTCCCTCTGAGGGTGGCCTTACCACAGGAAACCAAGCAAAAATGCTCTTCAGGGAGATGAAACAACCCATGGCCAGTCAGAACCTGGCTCCTTGCTCTGCACACACTATGTCCTTAATGCTGCCAGGACTCCCACTAAAGCTTGCAAAGATATTTTTAAGCCTAGTTCAGCCTGGTTAATTCCTGCAGAATTGCCTGTAATACCCTTCAAAGCCTATCTAAAGCCCTGGAATTCTGGCTCAATTAAACAGCACCCAAACCTGTGGCTCTATTGGATTTTCTCGGTGGTGAGGCTGTCCCCCTGCTCTGCTGACATTTACTTAACAGGGACATGTCCTGGTAATGTCATTTCCAGCCACCCTTTGAGGGCATGACCTGCAAGAGGGGTGGGAGTTGATGAGGAGGTGGGTGGGAGAAGCTGGAAGGTGCCTTGTGCCAGCCTGTCCACAGCAGCAGCAGCAACATGGTCCTGATGTGTACAGAAAAGAGGCTTTGGGCTTGTAAGATTCCTCCATCCAGGTGGGAATCCTGCCAGATCCCTGGGGAGTCAGCAATCCACTGAAAGGTGACCAGCATGGCAGAACTGGGCAGAGCCATCAAGGGTTTGCAGTCACCTGCCTTTCTCCAAGCATTTGATGCAATGGAGGTGGTGGGAAAAAGCAGGTAGGTAGAACAGGCATGGAAACCCTGAAAGAGGCTGTCAGCTACCAGGTATTTCAACCACTGTTCAAACAGTGTTACATCAGGCCAGCAAACTGATCACAACAATTATTTTAGCCTTAAAATTCAGGGATGTGTAAAAATTAAGACTTTGGGATAGGGACTATCTCTTGCTGTGAGGCTGTAAACTATCTGGCATTAAAAATGCATAGGAGTTCCATTAGCTTTTCCTGGGATTTAGGTGGGACTACAAAAGTTGTGGCAATAAAAACCACCAGCTGCTGGAGGGGATTCAGACCTGGGCATCTCCACACAGAAAAGGTCACACATTAATGATGTGCTGAATTTAGAAAGCCTGAACTCCCATTCTCAGAGGGCTTTTTTGGAGGCCTTTGGAAATCAGAGAGGTTCTCAAGTGCCAGCTGAGAGTTAAGGACAGCCTGCAAACGCAAATGGCAAATTGTCACAGCTCGCTCTGTACCCGCTGTGTGTGCCCAAGCAGGAGTGATGGTGGCATTTAGGAGCAGGGAGCATGCACAGGAGAGAAGGGCTTTTGTACAGAGCAGATCCTTCAGGGAGAGCCTCCCTCAGGCTGGGGAGACACTGGTGCTGCCCACGGACTCACATGCTGAAGTTCTCAGGGAGGAAGCAGCGGTTCCTGAGCAAACCTGCCCACAGCTGGACTCCCACAATGCCGAAGATGAAGAAGACGAAGAAGCAGAGGAGGAGGACGTTCCCCAGCATGGGCAGCGTGTCCAAAAGCAGCGTCACCAGGATGCGCATACCTGAGGCAAAGGGGAAAAGCTTATGTTGAATTTTCTTGCTCCAGCTATGTCCTCCTGACCTTCTCCTTTCCACTGATACTTTTACACCTGTATTTCCTTCTATTATTTTCCTCCTATTCTCATCACCTACATGTGGCTTGTGAAGAGTCACAGCTTCCCATCCCCTTTAGCTTCCCCCCAGAGCCTCTGGAACAAGCTCTTTCATTCATGCCTTGCTCCTGGACACCAGACCTACCTTCCCTGCTCCTGAAGTCCTCTTCTCTGAAGTTTTCTAGCAATTATGTTTCCTTTCTTCCCTCAGATTAAATTCTGATGCTCTCTTTTGCTCAATTGTATTTCTTTCTCCACTCAGTATATATCAAAATTCCCTTCCCTCCCTACTTCCCCTCATCTACCCTAAATGTCCTCTTTTCCTTAAAATACAGGACTCTCTTGGCAGTTAATTCTCACAAGTTCAGGAACAGCCAGTTCTGTAACAAGGACAAATTGATGGTGACTTCAACTTGACATTTACACACAAAAAATTTATTTCGTCTGACATCTGTGTAATGTTCTGCTCACCTCTCACTCTGTTTCTTTCCCCATGTTCTGCACTCTCTCACTTGCTTATATTGGCTTTTATCTAAAGAAAGCTTTACTGTTGCATCCTTTACTTTGATACTTCAGGAAGATTTTTTTCTTTTATCCTGATGCTGTCACCTCCTCTCTCAGGGATTTTCTTCTACTCTTTTACCAGGAACAAACATCCTGCATCAACTCCTAATTAACTAAAATTACTTTCTGTGGTTATGGCATTGATCATCAAACAAAGCTCATTTTTTATTTTTCATACCTTGCCTTTCTATCCCATTGTAGCTACATTGCAGAGAAGACAAGATAAATTACTGAGGATTTCAAAACACATTAAGCGAATTACATCCCCAGTTAGACAGTGGTGGATAAATTCAGCTGTCCACCAGTTCAGTGGTGGGGATAAAAAAAAAGAAACAACCACTGCAAACAGGATTCTGAAGCTTCTGTAATGATTGAAACATCAGCAGCACAGCCAGATTAAGTTCAAGAGTCAGGAGCAGGAAAATAAATAGATCCCAGGCACTTCCAGCATCAGCATAGAGAACTGAAGCTGATTAGTTCTCATCGATGTATTGGGCCAGTTCAGATAGGGGAGTGCAGACTTGGATTTAATTTGGCTAAAATAGTACTGGATTTGATGACCAGGATTGTTGGACCAGGATGGAAAAGGAATGCTCCTGGTGCAGCTGTACTTACACTTCCCATCCCTGATTCACACAGCATCTGAGAGGGACCGTGCTCAGTGTCCCATGGAGCATGGGGCAGGGGGAGAGTTTGTGATGCCATGTGGGGCTGGGCTGCCATGCAGCAGCAGGCAATGCACCCACTGCTGCTTCAGGCAGGGCTGAGGCCCTGGTCCATGTCCTGATACACCAGGACTGAAGAGTCACTGCCCATGCCACCCAGGCCTGCTTTGGAGGTGCTGGGGGTTTGGGCTATAAGGACCAGCTCTAGAGTCTTCAGCACCTCCCAGAGCACTATCTTCAGGCACAACAAGAGTTCCTCACACCAATTTCTCCAGGGAAGGATGGAGTATCCCAGGGAGGATGGGACCAGCAGGGCTCAGACCCCACTGCCTGCACTGCCTGGCAAAGGTGTTGGCTCAGTCAATCCCTGTCACCTGCAGCCCTTTAGCAGCCTCCTCAGACCCTCTCCAGATGAGAAAGGAAGGTGTTTGAAGACAGTCCTGGATAACTCATTGACTCATCTCTGATGCCACAGGTGTCAAAAGGAACCCAGACAGTGGTGGTAGTACCCAGCACTGCAAGCCTTGGGCAAATGATTGAGCTGTGATGCAAAGCATCTGGGTTTGCGCTCTCATCTTTGGGGCATGGATGCAGCCAGCTGGCCCCAACAGTGAGGAACAAGGATCTGACTTACTGGGGACCCTGTTAATGGCCCTGAGCGGCCGCAGGACTCGGACGGTGCGCACGGCTGAGAAGCTGACATTCTGCAGGTCCAGGGAATACTCCAGCATCCTGGGAAAGACACAACCACGGAGCAGTGTCATGGATCCGCTGCAGCAATGTTAGATTATCAAACATCATAAAGCAAACATTAAATGCCAACCACTCACAGAGGGACTTGTTACTGCATCTCTCCCATCAGGAAAGTTTGCCCGAGGAATTAATTAAGGCTTGTTTGCATGTCAGGATAAAGTCAGTGAGGGGGAATGTGATACACCAGCTCACACAGCCACAGATCTCTCCCTCTCTATCTCTCCCTCTCCCTCTCCCTCTCCCTCTCCCTCTCCCTCTCCCTCTCCCTCTCCCTCTCCCTCTCTCTCTCCCTCTCCCTCTCCCTCTATCTTCCACTTTGGTTACCGTTTTTGCACAGGGCCAGGCAGAAGCTTCTGAAAGTCCCTGCACATTCCAGAGAGGAAATTTCCAGGCATAGCCCTGCTTTTATCAATTTTACAGATACTGTAATGAATCTGAGTTTGTTGTGCTGAGCACCACCACAGTCCAGAAAGGAAGAACATCTGGTGCAGAACCCTCTGTGGGACACAGGAGATGATCAGCACAGGACACTGAGCTCTGCTGTCTCTGCTCAGCAGACACCCTTGGCAGGTGGGACCAAAACTGGTGACACTTGCAGACAAAAAAATGCGGCCAACCTGGACCTAGGAACCTCCCAGGGCTCCCACTGTCCTGGTTATTCCCCAGCTCAGGAGATAGAGGAGCAACATTCCTAGGACTTAGTCTAAGGATGCACCTGGATGGCTGCAAGTTCCTGGGGTGCCCCAGCACCTCTCATTCTTCTCATGGCACCTTTGCTCAAGCACAACAGAGTCATCAGTCACAACACCTTCAGGATTTTGCTCTCTGGCTGTGGGAAGATCCAAGAGCTCTGCCCAGAATATTCTTGAAGAGGCAGAGCCAGGCAAAGGTAAGAAAGACAGCCCTGAGGCTCCCTGGACAGTCAGGCTCCCACTACCACAGGCAACCACAGCATATTGATCTCTTCCAAAAATTCCATCTCCAAGCAAGCTGGGTGGTTCCCTCCCTCCAACTCTAATGACTAGAAGCCTAACTTCCAGCTTGAATGTATTCAGGACAAGCTCATACCTATTTGTTCTTACAACAGCACTGTCTTTAAAGTAGCTTCTCTAGCTGTTATTTGTCCCTGGTGTTTACTCACCCATCTATTTACGGAGCACAAAGCACATCTTCTCTCAGCCTTGATTTTGCCAAGTCAAACAAATCAAGTTCTTCCAGCCCCATCTCACAGACAGGCTCTCTGTTTCTCAGTCACAACCTTCCTCCACGCTTGCCCTGGTCTGAATTGATTGATTAGGCATCAAGTTTCTGGAGGAGGTTTTGGTCCTTGCACCAAGGCATCAGTGCTGTCCCTTTCCTCCCTGCTGGAAATCCTGCAGGATCCATCCATGCTGTGCTAGGTTTGCCCTGCTGCAGCACACTGGAGGCTTCTGTTCTTGCTGTGATCAGCCAAACCCCGCTCCTCCCTCCTGCCCCCAGCAGGTGAGGGTGCCCCAGGGTTGGGAAGGCTCCCCTTCCAGCCCTCATATAAACAACTCTGTGTTTAATGCAGTGAGGCTTTACCTGATAGGCTCTAATGAGAATGATGATGATGATGATGATGATGATGATCAAACCATATCTACGTTTCAAATAACCTCAACATATTCCTCTCTGTTTAGCTGACCCCCACAGCAATGGGACAGCCCCAGGAGGTTGGACAGGCACGTATGGATACTACAAATTTGTTCTCAGCCCCTAACCAGAAAGGAATGCAATGTATTCACAAAATCCCACCTGACCTGGGAATAGAAAACCAGTCCCTTCCTCAGTGCACAGGACTCCTTGCACTGGGCAAGCTTTGGCTAAGGTGAGGAGAGGGGCAGTGGTTTCATTGCTGTCAAGTTTCACTTGCTGTTCAAAAAGATTCCTGTGTGTTTGGCAAAATTCAGGTAAAAAGCCCATATCAAACATACAGCTTTTCTTTCATCCATTTTTAAAACAGAGGCTGCCAGCAAAATTCAGAGCAGCACGTGGTTAAATGCACCAAGACAAATCATTTTCTGATTAATGACAGCTCCAGACACACTTCCAGAGATGTGAGTGCTTGTAAGCTGCAAAGGATGTGCTGTAAAATACATTTTGATTTAACTTATTAAAGAACAATTATTATGCCAAATTTAAAGGAACGAGCCGAACAACAACCCAGAGGCTCAAGCAAACACTTGAACACCAAGACCAAGAGCAAGAAGGTGGTCTCCTGCCTGTGCTGCTGGGCACTGCTGCCAAAACTGGTGTTACAGCACTGCCAAGCTCAGCCCCAGACACAGAGCACAGGGCCCACACCTTGCTGGTAACCTCTCTCAAGTGCCTTGAGAGAACTCGGCATTAGAGAAAAGAATGTCAGTAAAGCTCAGTCACTAAAGAGCAAGTCCAGTGAGAACACCACCAGTGCCCAGCTCTAAGGTCACTTCCCAAGGCAAGGGGAAACACGGGAAGAATCAATCCACATCCCTGGCAAGGGAAGATACTCAGGGAGAGCAAATGTCAGGATGTCACCAGCTGGTGAGGTGACAGGTACATTTACCAGCATATATAGCATTTATGCATTGGAAATCTGCAGTGTAAAAGGCTCCTGATGAAGCTTCAATTCAAATGTCATCTCTGCTCAGAGGGAAAGGCATGATGCCTGTCAGCACCGCTGCCACCAACCTGGTGCCCAGCCAAGTTAAAGGCTCAGAAAGAAACTCAGCATTAAATAGGATGGATTCACAGCTCGTCAGGGTGATTAGCAACCCCCATCACTGGAGTTATTCAGAAGGAAAGCGGAAATATTTAGGACTTTCTAAGAATAAAAGTAGAGCATCTGCAAAGCCAGACATACAACGGGCTGCTAGTGGGAGGCAGAGAGGGAGCTGATGCAAACCTTTGGCAAACGCTTCTCCAAGCAGGAAAACTCCCAGAGCTCAGCTGACAGGCAACGAGGATGGCTCAAGATGGACCAGGAAGGAGAAATTCATTCCTATTCCACCTGGAGACAGTGATCATGCTGGGGTTTCTCTCGTGTAAAACCCAACGCACCAGGAAGGACTGCCTGAGTGCAATGCCAGGCAGCAACCCTGAGGCAAAGGGCTTTCCAAAGCGATGCTCAGGGCATCACACAAAGGGTTCAAGGGGCTCTGCTTATCCAGAGAGTCCCTAACAGAGCATAGAAATTCCAGCCAAGTCCTTCCCACACCTAGCCAGCCTTGCATCTCTGAAGCACCCTGCTCTCAGCTCTGACTCTGCTCCCATCTCCAGGATCAATCCGGCTCAGGAAGCAGAATGTTGTGAGAACCCAGCAGAGTCACACAGAGTTTCTGCTTTTCCAAGGAAAGCCTGAACTCCCCCCTTTCACAGCTGGGTGCTGGGGGTGCTGCACAACCAGGGGACGTGACCAAGGTCACGCGAGGAACCGGTGGCAAAGCAGCAGCGGCTGCAGGCAGGGCCACCCCCGAGAGCTGCCCACCCCCTGCACACTCAGAGCCCTGCACTGCTGGGGAGAGATAGGCTGAGATTTATTCAGCGTTAAAAAGCTTCCAAACCTGGGCATATAGACACCCTTTATCTACAAAGCACAGCCATCAGTGGGTGATATTAAGCCATCGGTGTTGGAAAAGACAAGGAGAAATTATTTAGGTGGTGTATCTTCAGAAAGCTGGAATGAGAATTCGCCCAGCTCTCGCCAGCTCAGCTGTGCTCTGCTTTCACTCAGTGGCTGCGTTTGGAGCCTTGCGAGTCTCACCGCATTCGTGGGTGTTGCTTAATTTTAAAAATACTCATTTCAATAAAGCTGAACAGAAGAAAAAGAATAGCACACAGAGAGCATGAACCCTGCAGCCTGCTGGATCTGGCTGCACCATGTGTCCCAGCCAGGACACTTGACTAATGAGGCTTTTGAAGCAGCAGCAAGTTCAGCTCAAGAACTGAAAGAAACTAAAGAATTACCTTTTTAAAAGTCCTAAAACTTAAAAAAAAACCTCTAGGCTTTTCACAGGTGGACTTGAGTCAGCTCAGCTGCGAGGGAGACTGCTGAGTGCTTTCTTTTACCCAGCAGGTTTCTGTGAGTCAGGGATGCAGCTTGTTCGGGATGCTTTGCTCCAAAGGTTGTGGGAAGGCAGCACAGAGCATCCACAGCCAATGGATTTCATCTGTGCCCAGGTCTTGGCTACCCTTTATCCACCCAAAAGTAACTTAAAACATTAAATTGCACAGCTCAGCCCCAGATATCGAAGTCCTGGAGGTTCATGATGACAAGTATTGGCTTGATGTTCTGGCACTTCTGCTCAGAGCACAAAGGACCTAATTTGGGATTAGTCAGGACACAGTGAGGCCGTGGAGGAGGCTCCCAGTTTCCAGGACACTCATATCCATCCTGGAAAGCCCAGGAGAGGGCCAGGCTCCTGGCAGAAGGTTTGGTGCAGCTTTCCCTGTGGCCCAGAGGGGCCGTGGCAGTGGCTGCACATTGGGTAATTGTGTGTGCAAATCAGCCTCTCACACGGGCAATTGCACGCCGGGGCTCGCTCGGGTGCCAGCAGCACAGAGGGCACTGCTGCCACATCCCCCCGTGCTGCTCCTCAGGTCAGACAGCTCCACAGAGGCAGAGGGAATGAAAAAGCAACATTCATCCCTCCTCCCTGTGAGTTTTGTTTTTAAGGGATGAAAGACTAATATATGGGGAAAATCAGCCTTTGCAGTGGGAAGCTGCAGCAGGGGCTCCTGTAGGCAGTCCCACACCAGCTCTTTCTTCCCCGTGTCTGATCCAGGGAGCTGAAACAGTGCCTTGATCAGCCTTGTACAGCTAAAATGCCATTCAGAGGAGCCCTGCCTGCCTGTGGAGCGATCTGGCGCTGTGGGATGAAGGCAACATGCTGGAAGCTTCACCAAGAGCACCCAGCAGGAATCTTGCTCTGGCTGCTGCAGCTATGGGATCACAGCTCCCTGCAGAGACCCGTCTGGCACCATAGCCCTCCTTCCAATTTCTGAGCTAAAGAGTTTTTCAGACCCCATCCAGATTTAAATGGAGCAGGGATGGAGTGGGGGCTGTGTCATCCCTTTCTCTCCTGTCACCTATGAACACAACAGGGCTTCCTGCAGCCTATTTCATCCCTGAAATTCAATGCTCAAAACCAGGAGGGAGAAAGACATCCTTAAGGTTGTTTATGAAGGCTTCAGTGGAGCTCACTGTTTAATACAGCCTTCCACAGAGAGAGAAAAAATATCATAACAAACAATAGAAATGTTCAGGAAGCAAAGAGAGAAAGGAGTGGTGTCTGTTCCTGAATTAAGCAGCCTGCCAACCACCTCCAGCCCCAGCTCCTCTTCAATCGTAAGCAAAATATTCCAGAAGTGTTTAACTTTCCTACAAAGTCTTTGAAGAGGCTTGTTACCATTACAATGAGCAAAGCACAAACAGGGCTCCTCAGTCTTGGCCAAGCAACTGACTGAGCCTGGAGTAACCACAGACCCACACAGCTCAAGCAGGGGATGATGCACAGCCCTGCTCGGTGGGGAGCAGAATGTGGGCACAGGAAGGCAGAGAGGAATCCCATGAGCTCTGACAGCTCCAAATTATCCCCTGGTGTAAAGCTCTCTCACAGGAAAACAATAAACCATTAGGGGTTTTTGTTGTTTTGGGGTTAGAATCATAAAATAGAATCATAAGATCTCCTAAGCTGGAAGGGAATCACAAAGATCAAAGCCTAGCTCCTGGCCCTGCACAGGCTAACTCCAAAATCACACCATGGGGTTTTTTGATGAGGATGGCTTAAAGTCCATGTCGATCTACATGAATGCAGAGGCCATGGAAGTCCTTATCTGGACAAAGCCAGAACAAGATGTGTTCCTGCAAGCTGCTGGGACTGCAGCAAAGTGTGGGGCTAGGGCTGGCTCCAGCTGAGCAGAAGGGAGACCTCAGTCTGTGGCTCTGCTCTGCCCACAGACTGAGCAGAGAGGGTGCTCCTGTGCCCTGCTGGGAGGATGGCAGATGCTGGGTCCTGCAGTGACCAGGGAAACACCAAGTCAGGGCACATCTCCATCCCACAGCTCTGGCTTGCCAGCCCAAGCCCCAGTCAGCATCTTCTGCATATTTTGGGATGCAAACAAGCATCCATCCTCAGTGCATCTGTGTCTTATGCTGGGAGAGGTCAGAATGATATCTAATCATCTTTAGAGGGCAAGAGCTGCTTGCAATGCCTTTTAACCTTCAAAGAAGTGTTCTCTTGCAAGCAAACTCCCCAAATGCCCTCCTCTAAAAATAATGCAACATAATTATGCCATTCATCACTTTTTTCCCCATGCAACTCTGTAACCTCCAGCCTAAGCCATGTCTCCCTAAGCAGAGTTTTGATAATACAGCACTATTCTCATCTCCGGCAAGTTTTACTGTAATTACAGAGATGTGTTGCAGACATTACACACTCTGTAATTAGCACTAATTGCATTACATTGTCACAAAGAAGTCATTTACACTCCATGAGTTCATGAGATTGGTCTGGACAGTTTAACAGAGATGAGAAGCACTTAATGGCATCCCACAGAAGTGGCTGGCCGGAGCAAGGACAGCATCCAAGAGGCTCTCCCAGAACTACAAGAGGGAGGGAGATTTGGAGCGAAAATGCACAAAAAGGCTTCTTCCACAATGATAACCCCTGTGAGATCTAGAGAGTTCTCAGAGAATGGGGAAGCTGAAATGCTCTAAGGTGGGATTTTTGTGGGGAGGGGGGCGGTAGGGGTGGGCAGTGTTCTAAACTGGTGGTGGCTGGGAAGGATTTCTATGGGTGCTGTGCCTGTGGAAGTGTTCAGTCCCAGTATTACATGCTTTCCCACCCAAAGCCCCACAGATGTAGTTTGCTGCTTCTCTTCTCCCCTGACATCACTTTCTGCAGCCCATGAGAAGGGAAGGGGCAAGGAAAGCAGAAGAGCTGGAGCTCAGGGTCCTGCTTGGTGCTGGGGAGCTCACACTGTGCTGCTGCTTCCCTCCTCCCATCTCTGGCACATAAAGGGCAGAGAAAAAAATGTGAATGCAGAAACAGAATTGCTTCATTGTGGTCACCAGGACCACAGGAAAACTTCAGTCTCCTCCCCTGGAATTTCACTGGGGAATCTGGTTGAGGCCCTTATGTGAGACCTCCATTAAAAACATGACTTGCTTTATCTGGTGTCTAAGCAAACCCAGCTGGGTTTTGAGGATTGCCCTGCACTCTCCAGGACCCTGGTTTGGCTCTGGCTTCTTTCCTGACACCTGCTCAGATGCAGGACTCCTCCATGCAGAGCCCTGCTCATCCCTTGCTCCTTGCTGTGAGCACCATGGGCTGGGTGCTCCTTGGGGTAGTTTGCCCCACTGGGAACCAAACAGTTGCACTAAGGGCTACCTGAGGAATTTCCCTCTGTCTGGTTGGGATTTGACCCTGCAGCATTTAGGTAAAAACACTATAGGTGTTTTTTACCGATATCTTAGGTCTACTAAGGGCTTGAGTCCTTTTTTTTTTTTTCTTTTCTCTGCTTCAGCAGTGTCCCATTCCTGCAGCCCCTTTAGCTTTCCCTGGCCCTCAGCAGGCTCCCCAGGATTGCAGCAATGCTCCGAGCAGGATGCAGCACTCCAGGATGGACGGGCTAGGATTGGAAAAAAGCAAAAGGGCACAAAAGGGGAGCAAAAGGGAGCAGTGCTGGAGGAGAGGCTCTGCTTTGTATTTAAATCCAGTTAGGTCCTTTGCCAGCTGAATTGGTTTTGACGGGGCCCAGATGGGAACAGTTCATGCACATGGAGGAAAGAGCCATCACTTAGTGAGAAGCAAAGCCGACCTGGCAGAAGGCACGAGAGGGTCAGGCTACCCTGCTGCAAAATCCTGCAGCAAAAAAATGTCTCTGCATGATGGGGATGGGGGAGCAGCTGCTGCAGGGGGATCTGTGCCACGATGCAGCTCTGCCCAGGAAGGAGATAACTCTCACATATGCAAACACCTGGCCAGGTGCGGCAGCTGTGCAGAGATCTCTTTGCTTAAGCAAAGAGAAGCGTGATATTTTGGCTTAGGAATAAGAATGGTCCCGGCTGGTGTCCCTCTAGAGTGAGGTCCCATCATGGTGGGTCCCCACAGAATGTCATCAGGGCTAAGTCTGGCTCCAAAGATTTTGGAAGATCAACAGGCAAAGGCAGGACCAGGCTGGGAGGGCAAGGTGGCAGTGCCCTGGCACAGTGAAGTTTGGAACAGCCCAGCATCTGTGACCATGCTTCCCAGGACGGGATGTCAGGCCTTGCTTGGGTTGGGCTCTTCATCACAATTAATTCCACTATAAGACATAACAAATGAGACGAAATAAAGGTGGCTTAGCAAGCTCCATCCCTTGGATGTGCTGCTGGTGTCTACAACCCTACCAGACCTAACTGGACCTGTGGCTCCCTCTTGGTCCAGCATCCCATCACTGCTGTCCCTAACATTGCTCAGACATTTCAAGAGGAAACCCTGAACCTTCTCCTAACTGAGGAGCCAGAGGCTTGTGGGGCTGGAAAGTAGGAGGTTGTGGCTTCCTGCAGAGGACAGGTTTATGGGGACAAATACAGCTCTTGGGTCTGAAGCTCACTGAACCTTTCCACCTCTGAAACAATGAATTTTTCAAGCCAAGGATGCACTGAGAGACCTGGAACCTCTGTTTTACTTCTCCCAGCTGATTAGCAGAGGCATGGGCCATGTCCCTGTGAGGCCAGCAATGGACCATAAGCAAAACTCATTAAGGTGTTGTCCCTTCTTGGACCAAACAAGAAGGGGCTGTTGCCCCTTTCTTTGGGACACCAAACCTATGCCAGGCAAACAAGTTGGGAGGGGCCTCTGCTTCTTTCCAAGAAAATCTAGTAAATTTGATCCCTAGCTCTATCAAAAGAGGCAAAACCCAACTGTTTTCCCCAAAGTCTTGGGGGTCTTGGTGCCAAGGGAGGGAGGCAAGGGCCAGCAAGAAATTTGTGTATCTAAGAAACTCAGCTCAGTGGCCAGTGGCCAAGGACTTTCCATGTGTATTTGCAGCCTCTGCCAGGAGACTCTCAGATGCTGGAAGACCCTTTAATTCAAACCAGGTGCCTCTGAAAGGAAAACACTCAGAAAGGCGAACTTGATCACTTTCCCTCAAGGAAAAAAAAAGTATAATAATGAGGGAAATTGTGCATGTTTCATTGAATGATCCTTCCTGGCACAGCCCTCCATGCTCCCAGCTGCCCACTCCAACCATGGAACCTGAAACCTTTGGTGGGCTGGAGGGAAGAGAGCCAAGCACAGTATCCAGCAAAGGAGCCCCAGGCTGGTCAAAATCCACCACAAACAACTTTTGTCACCCTGCCCTGCTCTGCCCGTGCACTGAGCATCAGCTCTCCCTCCAGCTGCTGGGAGCACCAGAGGGGCAGCTGCAGCTCAGGAGTGATCCCTGCAGGGAAGCTGGGATGGACAATGCCAACAATCAGCACCAGCCAGCCCCCAGCCTTCACCAGCTGCTCCCCCAAACCCAGTGCTTGCTGAGCAGAGCCATAAGTGACAACCCAGAGACTCAGGAAGAAGGGGACCTGCCTCCCCAGACCTACCCTGCAATGACAATGAAGAAGTCCAGGCGGTTCCATGTGTCTCCCAGGTAGCATTTCTTCCCAAAAATCCCCAGTGCAATCATTTTGACGATCATTTCCACGGCAAAGAAGGCAAAGATGAAGTCATCAAAGCTCTGCAAAAGAAAGCAAGGGAGGAGGGATGCTCCTGCACATTTGCTCCAAGGGAGGGAATTAGAAAGCTGAGTCTAGCAAGGTCTCCTCTTGCATCTCTAAAAGCTAAATCCCTGGGAAGAAGCTGTGCTGAGAGCAGCCCTGTGGTCCAGGGCCCAGCCCAGATGGTCCAACAGCACCCATAGTGCCAGGAAAATGGACAAGCATAGTTTGGGCTCTGCTTTCACTGACCACTAGATGGTTGGCCTTCCCCAAGCACTCCACGAAAGGCTTAGCTAGGCTGGGGCTGGCACAGCCTGGCAGGGGCTTTGCCTGACAGCGCTGCATGTTCTCATCTGAGCACCAAAACCAGCATTTCCCAAGGGCTCACAGGACAGACAGTGCAGGCAGGAACCAACATCCTGGGACAACACACCACCGTGGCTGGAGTCAGCTCACTCCTTCCCTCTCCACATCAACCTGGGGCTGCTGTTGAGCTCCCAGCAGCTCTGGGGCTGTACCTGGAGGATCCTGCAGCGCGGCGAGTCGCAGGCGATGTCCTCGCAGGGGTGGAACATGCCCAGCGTCACACAGTTGAGCAGAATCACCAGCATGCTGACCCTCTCAAACCATCTGCACACACCTGTCAAGGAGGCAGCAGACCCAGAGGTGCATCCACAAGAAGCAACATCTGAATTGGAAAGCTTTTCCTGGTCTTTAAGGCCAGGAGCAGAGCAGCTTCCCTACATGAGGCACTCTCTGAGTTTGCATGTTGAGATACCTGCAGGTGTTCTCACCATGCTGCCATCAGTGGCTGCAGCGGATCTGAAAACCACTCTAAAATGGAAGTTGCATGGCAAGAGTGCTGAGTGCTGATGTGATGGATTAAAACATTTAATTAAATGAATTATATCAACTTTTAGAAAAAAACTAAAAAACTCCACACCATTAATTTCCTCTCCTAGCGTTTTACAGAAAAGCACTTTACCATTACAATTTCTATTAACCATGTCTCAGCTTATCCCAGGGGTGTTTCCTCGAAGCCACTGCTTAAACTTTCATTCCCAATCCAAATCAAGACTGCCAAAACCATTAATGAACAGCCTAAAAGCCTTTAAGGGAGGGCCAGCAGAGCCCAATCCCTACCTGCCTCCTGCCTCTCAGAGCAATTTTCAAAGAGCTGAGCTGCTGGGACAGATGTTGCATGCACTTTTGGGGCAGAATAGAGTGTGCTGCTGCAGCACATCCCCATAGGGATGGTTCAAACCTGGTACCCAATTCCTGCATACTTCTGGGGGCATTTCCAGGAGCACAGAGATGGGAAATCCAGGCACTGGTTCAGTGTGGTGATGGGGTTATCTTCCAGCCTAGCATGAAAAACACCCTCTCGACTGCCAGAACCCACAGACAGCAGGGCCATGCTCCTGCCTGAGTGCCAGCAGCAGCTTCTCTGCTCCAGGAAAATAAGCATGGCCCTTGACAGACGAGAGTTTTCACTGCAGCACAGCAGCGGGTGGTGTTGAGGAGCCCGTGCTGTAGCGTTATCTGCCTGGGGAAGACGAAGGTGAGGATGAATCAGCAGGTGCCTCTCCACCCAGGGCACACAGGCCTGGGGCTGGCAGCTCCTGCCACCCATCCTGGGTGAATTCCTGGAAAACCACATGGGGCTGAGTCACAGTTTGGTTGTCGACAATCTGGATCTTTTAATCAGGAGAAATGTTTACAGGATATTGGGACAGACATTTCAACTGTCAGGGTGGGGCTATGGGCTGGGATATTTCGCCTAAATATAGTCCTGTGGGGGCAGGCATGGAGAGCAGCCAGGAGAAGGGGCAGCTGCTGAAGAGAATCCCCAGTTTGGGGGCCTGGGAAGGTTCCCCATCAGAACCAGCCATGTCCAGGGCTCTGCCAGCAAGGAGCTGCAAAGCCCTTGGGAACATAAAGAATTAAAATGACCCTGAATGATCCCAAAGGGGTGACAGAAGGAATGTCACCTGTACAGGCTGTGAAGTTATGCAGCAGGGAAGTGAGGATGTCCCAGGACAGCTGGGTTGGTTGGGTCAGGACCTGCGGAGACAGATGGACAAGTCCCCAGACAGTCAAAGATCCATTCAAATTCTTCCATGGCAGTGGACAAGAGCCTTCACTGGATGTGGATGTCCTCCACACATTCCATCCCAGCTGGGGGGGCTTTTGGCCCAGTAAGCAGCTGCTGATGCTGGCTGGGGACCGCAAACTCCTGGGCAAGCAGAGAGACGGGCACACAACCATGGTGGGCATCAGCTTGGAGCCACTCTGATCTCACCTCTTCCCTGTCCAAGACTCTGCACAGCCCTAATGCTCACCCAGGGCAGCTGAGCAGAGCCAAGCCCACCACAGCCCCATATCTGGCGTAGAGGGATGAGCAAAGGCTGAAATGGAAGAGCACATGATGGCACCAAAGACCCCGTCCTTCCCTGGCGTGCCACAGTCTGCACCATGGCTCAGATGTCCCTCAATAATCATCAGAGTGCTGGCACTGGTACCAGTGACTGATTGCAAGTGGAAGGAAGTCAGGAGAGTGCACCCCCCAAAATGCCACAACCTGCCCCACACAGGGCACCAGCTGTGGCCAGCAGGAAGATTTGGGGACCAGAGCCACATCTGTATGCCAAGAAGGTCCCCATGGCACAGCCAGCAGCCCCAACCTCCCCACAGACATGCTACCCTGGGCCAGAACCTCCCACCTTGGCACTGCCATGGCTCCCCCATGCTGCCCACCATGGCTGCAGTGAAGGTCCCTCCATCCTATCCTGTCCTCCCATCTCAGGGTTGCCCTCCCCACATCCCAACTTGTCTTGCAGGAACAAACATCTGCAGGCAGGGAAACAGCTGGAGAGGGAGGGGGACCCAGGGAGGCGGAGGGTTTATTTGATGAGGACAGAGGGGTTTTTTTACCCCAAATTTAACTGCAGACCACTTATCAGCACATTTCTCCCTGAAGCACATACATTTCAGTCCAATATAACACTTCTCCCTGATTAAATATTCCCGGGACAGGCACCCCAGCAGTGCCGAGGGCAGTATGTTAATGTGCAGCTGATACATCAGAAGGTTGGGGGGGGTGTTATTTTTCCCCCCCCCCTTTTTTTTTTTTCCAGCTGAATGAAAATTCAAGCTCTTTCTTCTGCTAATGGGATTTTCAGAGGCACACAAAGTGCTGCTGGCTATGGCTTTGTACCGACCCTCCTTTGAGCGAGAGGCTGACAAAGGGAAACTCTTCAATTAGCAAAAGCAGAAGGTGCTTTTTTGAATGCCTCTCACTGCTGCAGGGCAGGCAGGGAAGGGGCAAAGCAGCTTTGGGGGAGCATCAGAGACAGTGCTGGTCCCTGGCCAGCAGTTCAGGTGAGGAGGAGACTACTTGAAAGCAGGGGCAGAGGCGGCATTGCCACCACCCAGTGTCGCGCTGAGCCCACAGCCCTCACTGCATGAGGTAAATATTTACTGGGAACAGAGCTGGCCTTCAGGGTCCTGCCCTCTCCTCTCACCAAGCAGAGCTGATATTTAAGAGAAAAAGGATTAATAATGGGGTTCGTGACCACACAGCGGGTGATTACCCCATCCACCCCACCCGATGGGTGTCAGAAGTCACCACTTTTAAGGGTCACTTGCTCATCCCAGCGTATTCTTAAAAATCCACATTTTTACCATCAATGTGCTCAAGGCAGGCAGCCAAAGTCCTCGCAGATTCTTTTCAACTAAAAAAAAAACCTGTTTCTGCCACACAGAAATTCACAGTAACACTTCTGTTGTAATCTGACTTAAAATTCATGAGATAGAGAGAACAAAAGAAAAAAAGAAGGAAAATGAGCAGAAGTCACTCACTCGTTACCAAAGGAGGTCTTTCACAGATCAGGAGCCCTCAGCCCCTCCCCATCACCAGTGGTCCCAGTGCCACCTGCCCACGATTCACAGCACCTGACCTTTTGTAATTAAGAGGCAAGAGTCCCAGATTCAATTAGCCAACACTACCCAGCCTAATATAATTAAAAGAGAAAGATATTGCATTATGCTTGCTATGATTTGGTTGCAAAAGTTTGGATCAAATTCACTCGTGAGTGAATTAAATCAGCATCTGTTGCCCAAGGGCAGCAGTAACCAGATGAGATGCTCTGTCCAGCTGCATCCTGGACTCTTTCCAAGGAGGTGGAGCACTTGCACTGCTCCTGGTGGACTCTTTGGCTCGGGGCTGAGGAGAGCAGACACCTCTGTGCCCCAGAGACTGGGTTCCCTTTCCCTGGGGAAGTGCCACTGACTGAGCTGAGCATGGAGGGGAGCGTTTGGTGATGCTCTACAGGGGCACACACTTTTCTGTGGGATTAATGTTTATTTCTTCCCTTGATGCTTTGCTATTCCCAGGTAGCTCCCACCATTCCCCTTCTCCTCCTTCCCTGCATCCCTCTCTCTCCCTTCCTGACCCCTGTTCCCCCTCTCCAGCCAAGCAGCAGCTCCAAGGACACATGCTGCCATTGCTGCAGGGGGTGGCACAGCCCTCTGCCCCCAGCCCAGGCACAGCAGGGTGATGGGAGCAGGGCTCCGTGGGCAAGGGGCAGCACCAGGGGCTGCAGGCTTGTACCACGCAATGAAACTCAACCACAGCAATGCATAAAACCCCTGCATCCACACAGGTGGCACTGGGCTCTCTCTGCTGTCTGTTTTCTAGGGCAAGGAGTCGTCGTTTCAACACAGAGATCCCATCCAGGACCACGTCCTCCATCAGCACCCACAGCCGTCGCTTCTGTGCCAGGAGAAGCCTCACTCACTGGGACAGCGGCTGGGATTTGACAAATGTGTGGAAAGCGCTGGCAAGGCCTGGAAATTTTTGTGCAAATGTGATATGAAAATTGGGTTGAAATGACAGCCTTCCCCTGCAGTGTCACCAAGTCCCACCAGCTTAGGAGTGACACCGGGATAAGCCGCAGACGTTAATGAGAGTGGAGTTTTAGGCTTCATTCATATCATCAATTCCAGAAATAGCCCCTTTGACAGAAGCATAATGGCACTTCCAGGGCCTGGCCTTTGGGGGGGTGGGAGAAGGCAGGGACTAAAATCCTAAAACATTAATTTAGGCCGTTTGCAAGGGAAGTTAAAAGTTCTCAGAATTAATCTGCCTCATAGATGGAAATAATAACCCCTTCCTAGCTTTGCCTCTCACTGCACCAAGCCAACAGGAAAAGGCTCTTCATGCCATGCCCAGTTAAAGGTTATAGGATTCCCATCACAGTCCTGTACATTTAATTAGATTTTTTTTTTCCTACCACATTCCTTCCAAAGCAAGACCAGCCTCTGTATTTTACTTTTAGCATTTGCAGGAAGTATTTCCACATCTGTGGACGCAGCAATGCCAGAGGTGCTCTTGAAGTATCTCTACCCAGTGAATCCACCTCCCTGACCTGCAGCCAAGCACTGGCAGGGATCTGCCCCCAGTGTCATTGCGACACTGTGGTCTCTACCCTACAGCTTTGCCCTTCCAGATGCTTTTCCAGGCCTGCTCCCACCTATCCCTCTGAGGGACACAAGCTCAGGCTGAAGCAGGGGAGATGCTGCAGGGTTTGCAGCCTTTCCTGCAGCATCACAGCAGCACAGCAGCAGCAGGCCTGCTTTTCCCTGGCAGCATGAAAAGCCACTGCAGGCACGGCAGCCCCGGCACGCTCATGGCACACGTGGGATGGAGCCCTTGCCTCCTGCCCTGCGGTCTGCAGGGATTTGTGCCAGGCGAGTCCCATCGCCAGGGCATTCCTGGAAAGCAGAGCTATGAGGCTCCTCCAGTGGGGCTGCACAAAGGGGTTTAAAAATTCAAGCACTGCTCAGATAGTGTTCCTATGCCGGGTCACTGCAGCTGGCAGGCTGAGGACACACTGCCAGGAGCTGGCATGACCCCACTGAGCCTGGCACATCCCCATGCCCAGGCTCTGAGCTGGGCAAAAGCTCGGCAGGAGCATCCCTGCCTCATCACTGCTCTGCAGCTCTTCAGAACCTTTTCCCTCCCAGTGTAGACAGACACAGGAGGTTCTTTTAATTCATGCAGCCTCACAATTAAACCTGGGAAACCAAAACAGGTTGATTATTCGTGGCAGTGTTTTTGGAAATGTCATCTCTAATTCATTTCGGCTTGCAGATGTTCAAAGAGATGCACTGCTGGCTGCTTCCCTCTGCCACGAAAGGCAGCACTCTGCTCCCGTCCTGGTGAGACTACAGAGTCCCCAGTGGCTCCATGACACATAAAAGGGACTGTAAAGCCCAAAAGTGGAGGAAAAGGGGGATTTCAGGGAGCAATCATCTTATCATTCTTCTCCCAAGGACTTAGAATCAGCACTATCAGCTGCAGGCAGAGATGCTCTCCTGTGCCTGTGAGATGCAGCCACCTCTGAAGGAAGAGGTAGGATTTGCTCAGCAGTGTGGAGGAGCCCTGTTCAGCCACTCAAGTGATGAGGCAAAGAATGATGCCATATTTAGAGGGGATGGGGAGTGACAAAAAAGGTTGTTTGGTAAAAAAAAAATAAATATATATATATATAAAATTGAAACCCTGATGAGGTTCTTATTTGTCTTACAATTTCAGTATTGTTTCCTTGTAAACTTTTAGATTTCTACTCTAAGGGCTTTTTTTTCCAGCAACCAGAAGGGTTTAAAATCTTATTGCTTAAAGAGAGAAAAAAAAAATTAAGATAAAAAAATCCTGCAAGCTGAGTGACTTGCATAATCGCCAAATTTCAGGAGCTGGAGCTTTTAAGAAAAGCCCTACATACCGGTTGCAATTAACTCCTGATCTGGGAGGGCTCGGCTGCTGGCAGCCTGGCTCTGGCACCAGCATCTGCAAGGATGGGTGCTTTAGAAAAATAAATATGACATGATATAATATAATATAGTACGATATAATATAATATGATATGATATTATATTATATGATATAATTAATATAATATAATATAATTAATATTATTAATATAATTAATATAATTAATATATGTCAAGCAGGAGCACTTTAGGCTAAATTTATTTTGGCTTCTCATCCCAGTCCTTCCTTCCTCCTCATGCCTACCTCAGCACCAAGAGCAGTGACCAAAACAGCCCAAAATGAAGTGGTGCAAAAGGTCAGTGCATGGCCCCAGCCCTGCTTCAGCAGGATGGGTCAGGTGGAAGCCCCATGGAGTTCACCAGCTCTTTCGCCAGCCAAAGGCACCATCCAGCTCCCACTGCCCTGCATCTCCTGGAGAGAAGGTCAGAAGAGAAGAAGGTGAAGCCTCACTCGCCCAAATAAAGCTCCACAGAAGCTTCAACTTCCCCCCAAGCTCCCTCTCCCTACAGTTTGGCACCTTCAGCTAACATTTGGGTGGCTCAGGGACAGGCACTCCTCCCACTCACCCCACCAGAATGGGGCTGCAGGGGTGGGAGCATGTCCCCATCCTGTACCCAGCCCTGTCCCTGCCAGCCCCCAGCTCAGCCCCTGCCCCAGCCCTCACCTCCTGTGACAGAGCCAGGGGATGGGCTCCTTCCCAGCAGCTCACACGTGGCATTAACAAAGATCTTGTCATGAACAGTAAAATCCTTCCTAACAGCCAGGTCTTCCACAGGGAGTCAGGGGCTACCAGTTAAAATAATCTCAATATGCCAAAGCCATTGCTGAGGCTCAATAACTTATTTAAGACCTTTTCTCCCACCATGCCTTATGAAGTGCACAGTGGATGGACGCTAAACCCCCAGATAAATATATTTAAACTCACTCACTGTAAATATCCCTTAATAGCACGTGCCCCTAAAGCTCAGTGGTGCCAAGACACATCCACAACACCCAGCAGTGCCACCTGCCCACAGTGCACAGCCCCAGCCACACTCCAGGAGAGAGGAAAGCCCATGGAAACCCAGGGAAATGCTGCAGCACGTGCAGATGCATCTTCCCCTGCTGCTTACACAGAGCAGCACCTCATGCAGAGCTGCCAGAGCCATCTCTTCCTCACTAAGGGACCCCGGATATTTGGGATACTATTGAGTTTCTGCCACCCGTGACTCTGCTTGCTGCTACACTCAAGACAAAAACTGTTATGCAAGGCTGCCTAAACAAGTTGCAGTGAAATCTTTGTAACATCCTACACCGACACATAGTTGGGATATGTCACGTATTTGTCTTATTTTGTTCCTTCTTTGTCCTTTTTTAGTCTCCTTCTACTTTTTCCCCCTTGGAAGTACGCTGGTTCCCATGGAAACAGTGATGTTATGGGTATGGACAGAGCTCCAGTGACGTCCACAAGTTCAGTATAAAAGCAGATTTATGTAACAGTTGGTGAAATGAAGGAATTGAAAGGATGGCTCTGCATGGCCACACATGTGGCATCAGGGCTGCCGTGCCAAGGAGGTTGTGGTGGTCAGACAAGTTCACACTGGAGGGAGAAAGAATGACAGGACAGGCAAGAGGAGTTCCCAGACTCATGGAAAGATGGATGAGGATAAAACTAGTCCTAAGCGTATATATGGATTTTTAATCTATGTTTATTATTTATATTTTAATATTGATGCATTTCCTTCAAGAGCATCTCTCATTCTCTGCTGCTAGCACAGAGGGTAGATGAGATCCAGGGTACCGACCCTGGGAACAGAAACTCTCCTGCCTGCACTCACTGGGAGCTGCAGGAGCACAGCCTGAGCCTTGCTGCTGCCCAGCCCCACGATGGAGGCCCTAATGACAGTGCCTGGCTCCATGGCCAGGGAAGAAGATCCCCTCTGAGCCAGACCTGCCTGAAGCTGGAAGGGAATCATTGTCAGGAGACTCCTGCAGGCTTCAAAGCCTGCGAAAATCAGGCACATTTCCTCTTTTTTGCAAACCTGTGATTTAAATCCCTTCCTAGGGCAGTGCACAGATGGAGGGAATGTCTCTCCTCCTCCTCCTCCTCCTCTTCTGCCATCAGTCCCCAAGGAAGAAACCTGAAAGGGTTCCAAAATGAGGCACTGCCATGCCCAGAGACATGCCACCTTGAACCCCCACTTCCCGCAGAGGCTTGGCTGGCAGGCACCACACTGCACAGAGCCAAGACCTCCAAATACCAATGTATTAATAAAGCCAGGGAACTGACGGGCTGATTACATCCCAGGGACGTGCTGGGGAGAACAAGCCTGTGCTAATTGTCCTGGCAGCTCCTCTGCTTCCCTTACCATCCCTGACAAGCTCACTGTCTGCTCCCACCAACACTGGGTTAACCCTCTTTGGCCAGGAAAACTCTGTGCCCACACCTGCAGAGCCAAAATATTCCTTGTGAAGCCAAAGTATTCCCTGTGAAGATTAGCACCCTGCCTGTCACAGGTGGAACAGGCTCTCTGCCGCCCTCCACACACCTCTTCCCTGGGGACCAGCCACATCCCACTGCAGGATGCAGCCCTCTGAGCCCCCAAACTCCCACATGAGCTGAAACCAAATCCCAGCCTATCAAATATACACAAAGTAAGTGCATGAAAGATTCATCCAGGGTAGAGAATGTCATTGGGGCAGTGCAGGAGATGGAACAGGTCTGCAGGATCACCACCACCTCTGCTGATGAATCCAGCACATCCCTAATCACCCAGACAAGTGGAAGGCAGGATGGCATCGAGTGAGGACCACAAAACCTGGTGAACATGGGGAGAGACAGCAATTACAGCTGGTCTGCATGTTTCCTGCAGCAATCCAGCTGGATCTTGGGCAGAGGGAAAGGGAATTCCCTCTGCTGACTGAGGGCCAGGGGAAACTTCAGAGGAAGAGCTCTTGGTGAGCAAGCTAAACAAACAAGCCCATTTCCATCGCAGACACATGAACTGTTCCTACCCTGCCCTGGCCTTGCACTCAGCCCATTCCCATTCATCCAGAGACACTGGGCAAGGGGTGCTCACGTGCAGACTGTGACAGACAGGGAAATGATGGCACAGCGCAGGATGTGGGAGGGAACTCTCCCAGAGAGGCAGAGCATCTGAAGCACAGCACAGCCCTCACCAGAAAACCCCACACTGCCAGACCCACAGAGTCATCACCAAGAAGTCCCAAAAGGCAAATAGGAATGAGGACATTCCACAGCACCTTCCACCCACCCTCCTTCACCAAGCAGAGACACGTGTCCACTGCACTGAGGCAAACATCTTCCAAGGCCCCTAGAGAAGCTCTGGGGCTTTGGGGTTTGTCCATTTGCACTCCCCAAATTGGCTTCACGGAGGAAAAAGTGAGACAGGAGGAGAGGCAGAATCCTGGCTGCAGTGGCTCCAAGAGGAGCCAAAAGCATCCAGCTCTTGGCCACATCTGCTGCAGCTGTGCCCTCCATGTCCCCAGCACAGTATTTGGATTGCAAAAGGGTACAAGCTCAAAGTCCCTCAGGAAACCTGGCCAAGCCTTACAAAAAGCTCAGAGGACAAATCCAAGGACAAACCCAGAATCATTTTAAGCCTATGGAACAAGCCAGGGCAGAAAGGATTGAGGGCCCCTTATCACTTCTGAAGGGTCCAAATGGCTTAAAGCAGAGCTGGGGGACACAGACCCCTTGTCCCCACACCTTCTCCTTTCCCCTTCACTGCAGCCCTGACCTGGGGACACTGGCCTGGGCATCCCCAGGAGTTTCTGAGGGCAAGGCCTGATTGCTGTGATTGGAAGGGTCACTGAGGGAGAGCTTCCTTTGAGGAAACCTTGCTCTGGGAGCTGTGTATGACCAGGGGAGAACCAAGCCCTTCTCACTTTCTGGCTGGCATTAGCCAATGCCGGGGACAACTTTCCATTCAGAGTGCTGCTGGAGAAATACAGCTTTGGGGCCACTCAAACCACCCACCAATTTTTGTGTATGTTTTCTTACCCGGCTGCAAGTTGTGGGAAAAAGAATATTGAAGAAATTATGTTTACAAAGTCTGAACATGATGATGATTTTCCAAATGGCCTGCTAAAGTGTTTCATTTAGAAACTGAGCCAATGTTTCCTTTCTAAAAAAAAAAAAAAACAAATCAATGTAAAATACAATATTTTGTTGCAGGTTAAGTACTAATTAGACTGGAACCATCTTACACACTTTGGGTTTTGAAGTCTACAATCAATAAAAATAAGAAAAATAGATGTTTCCAGTGAAAGCAACACAGAGCTTTCACAATGGAGATGAGCAGCAAGGAGGGAATTCTGCAGGTGGGGAAGTGGAGGTGAAGGCTACCCCAGCCCACAATCCCTGCCTTTTTCCCGGCATGGAAGAGGCTGCAGCCAGTCCGTGACTTCACTGGGAGATGCTGGTGCACCTGACTCAGTTTTTGAGGTATCTATAAGCAACACTTGTCTGCAGGAACGGAAAAATCCTGACAGCACGTCAAAACCCCACAGTGACTAAAATCCATCCCAGGCTTATGTGGAATGACCAGGGGCAGGAAGCTGCTCTCCCCAGGCTGAGCCACTGTGGGCAGCAGGAGCTGGAGCAGGGGCTCAGCAGAGTTGGGTGTTTGGTCCAACTGAACCCTGCAGGCAAATCCATGGCAGGAACTCGTGGATTAGCATCTTGCTCACAGAGGAGAAGGAGGGAGGTGGTAGAGGAAGGAAGAAGCAGGAGAGTAGGGTTGGGATGGTGCTCAGCACGGGAGCCAAGCCTTCCTGTGGCACTTGTGTGGACACAGGGAATGCCACCCCAAACACCTCCCATCTCACACACTCACACAGCTGTAGCCAAGGCAAACAGGGCAAGACCAGCTTAAAAGCAGGATTCACCCCACATGCTCCACCCCAAACCTTGGCCTACACTCAGATGTGATGCACTATACATGCCACACCCCATTGCCCAAAAAACCAAAACACAAAGGTAGATGTGGAGGAAGGTGCACAAAAAGCAGCAGAGGGTTTGCATGATGGATGTTAGATGAAATATCTGAAGTCTTAGAAAAGATTACAAAAGTGGCTATTTTGCAAAAGTTAAGGTACAGCCTGTGGAATCTGCTTGCAGGGATGGCACTGCCCCTGGTTTCCTCTGCCCCAGCAAGGACAGCTGCTAGAGAGGGGCACAGAGCCAGCCGTGTCCTCTACTCCTGCAATTCCCTGCCAGCACCCCGCTTGCTGCTAGCGGTGGTCCGAGTGATTCTGGTATTCCCAGGGGAAACAGACCCGCCCAGCCTCCCCTCCAGGCAAGGAAAGGGAAGGAGAAGGATGAAGCCTGGCTGGCAGCGGGGGCAGCTCCCCACCTTCCCAGCAGTTGAGATGCAGCAGTGCTCCAGAGCTCCTGGGGCTTTGGGGCCTGGCAGCAGTTTGGTGCTTTCAGCTCCCTGACAGCGCCTTGGTGTCTCCTTGCAAAGATGGGAACAGACAGGGAGCAGGGTGAGCACAGGGCTGGCTGCCTGGGGTGGCAGCAAAGGGGGCAGGATGGGACATGTCACCAGGGATGCTCAGCCTGCTCCCAGCATCTGAAGATCCCTCCGGGTATTTCAAGGTGCTGCTACCACAGGGAGGGGACTTTTCTTTCCAAGGATCAGGTAGACAAGCTTGCCATGGTGCAGGGATATGCACCCCTGTGGGGCAGCACCCACAGGGCTGAGGGGTGCAGGAGACTCTAAGAGAGAACTATACCAGGGCTGCCAGCCCGCAGTGACACTGGCAGGTATCTGGCCAGGGCCCTCCTGCTGGCATGACTCAAGTGGGAATTTATTAAACACAAAATACCCTCTTTAATTAGTGTCAGGTTTCAACAGTAGCTAACAATAGCCAGGGAGCTCAGCGAGAGGATGGCACATGACTTGTAATGCCTTGAAAGGGCTCTGGCAGCAGCCAGGGACCAGCTCAAACCCCAATGGCTCCTCCTGTGCTGGCAGCCCCGACAGTGTGGTGTGACAGAGTCAAGCCTCTACAAAGAGAGAGCAGGGACTGAGCCACTGCCACCTCCTAAAGCCTGTCACCTCTGTCAAAACCTGGCATTTGAAATGGATTTATTCCATTCATTCATTCCTGCAGAATAAGCCCTGGCAACTGCTGGGTGCCCACTACCCTGGGATCTTCTTGATATTGGAGAGAAATCAGGCAGAGAGACCCTGGCAGCTGCAAAGGCTCCATTTCCACAGCTCATCTTTACTGAGAAAACTGGGAGCAAGACTGGTTTGAGAACATTTGGGCGGAAATTGTCACTTTGGGGATCTTTATCCTGCCAAGGGGGACTGGGCACCTTTGGTGCAGATGTCCTGACCCTCACCATCAGCAACTGCTGGGCTGGGACAGAGGTGAGAAACACAACTGGCACTCAGCCCCTAGTAAGAAGCAATTCATCCTTTCCTTTCCAAAACCTTTACTAGACCCTACTTCTGCAGCTGGATCTGGCCCTGCACACTGCTGTGTCCTGGAACAGCCTCAGGCTGCTCTGGATAAGCCTCACTCAAGGCATTTGGTCACTTCAGGAACCTTAAACCAAATGATTTCTAATGCTTTTCATCTCCCAAAAAGCTTCATGAAAAATGTACACAACTCCCCAGGTTCCCAATCTCCAGCACATCATCCGAGCCTCACTCACTTTGCCTTCGGAAAAGAAACAGGGACGACCTCTGGCATTTCAAAATATCCTTGGAGCTGTTCAGTCCCAGCCCATTCAATTGCCTTCTCACTGGGAGCCCAAGGCCAGCACCACTTGCTTTGGAGCTCAGTGGGACTAACCCACAACCAACTAAAAGCCACAAAGAGTCTTGATATTCAGGCACTCACAGCACAGCATATAATCATGGGATCAAGGTGAAAAATTCTGTTCCAACCACCCACAAGGATTAGCAGGCAGGGCAGAAGACACAGTACAAAGCCAGCCCTTTGGTTTGGCACACCAGCAACACAATGGGCATTCCTAAGTCCAGGTCTGGACTCAAACCTCAGATTTCTTTTCCCTTTTCTTTTTATATTGACCCCTTCTCTGCATGTGACTCATCCTTAGGCGGCATCTCCAGCCAGCAACAGCTCCTGATGAGCTGCTATTGATTTACTCCATGTGCAGACAAGCTTATTGGGGAATAAGGGTGCCTTGTTCCTGTTCCAGGATCCACACGTCCCTGCACATGGAGTTAATTAAAAAGAGCTCTGGGTGTAGGCAAGCCCTTCTTGAGCCCCTGCACCTACCAAGGGCATGCAGCCCACTACAGCCTGGCACCTTTCACACCCCAGCCCAGACTCGGACAGGAGGGCTGGGTTTGGGGTGACAGCCCCAGAGAAGGACCTTGCACCCCTGCCCTGCTCCCCCAGCCTGGATGCAAACACGGGCTCTCCCAAAACCTTTCAAAGAGCAGCTCCTCCCAGCCAGCAGCATGCTCTGGCAGGACACTATAATGGGAGCAAAGTGCTTTAAAATTTAATGTGGAAGAAAAGAATTTCCACAAAATAAAAATTGCAGTTTCTCTTCCATTAATAAGGTATTACAAACCTCACTAAAGGGGCTGCAGTCTCCAGCTCCTGCCCTTCGCTGTCCTGTCTCCCTCTCCATCACAGCCTCACTGTCCGCTCCTGCTCCCTGTGCACTTCTAACTCCTGCTCTGTGGGCTGAAAACTCTCTGAAATGGCCAAGAAAGCTCAAACTTCCCCATCTCAGCCCATTGCTGGTAGCTCTCTGTGATCCCATGTGATCTCATCATCTGCTGTCTAATGCAAAATGGATGTTCCAACCAATAAAGTGAAAAGCAACAAAAAAGCTGAAAATAAAACCATCAAGCACGGGACCAATGTATGTTTGTCTCGTTTCTAATCCCATTATTGCTTTGAAATGAGCTCTAGATATTACTGCTCCCTCATTAACAGCTGCTCCGGTTTCCCTCTGAACCCTGGAGACTGGACCCTGATGAATTTTGCAGCCAGAAAAAGTGTTTTTTAACCACAACAACAGCAACACAGACTGAAACTCAGATCAGAGCATCTTTAAGTGCTAATATTTATCTTCCCTCTGAGCCTGCAAGGAGACAAGATATTTTGGCTGAGGACAGGAGGTGCAGAAGAAGTATATGCACGTATGGAGCTGAGCAGGACATGGATGCTTTCAGGCACAATACATTTATAACTCATAAAATTCTCATTGCTTTTGCCTGTAACAAACGCAGTGACCGCACCAGGCCATACTAAAAATACTGGAATATTCCGCAGCAGGCACTGGAATGCCACTGTCCCAGCACAGCCCAGGTCCAGAGAAGCTCAGGAGAGAAGCACGTGCTTGCAGCCTGGGGTATCAAATGCCTCATTTTACAGTGTAGGAGATTTTGGAGGAGATTTTCATCTCCTCTGCAACACTGCAAAGTGCAACCAAATCGATTCCCTCAGGACTCTGTCCTTCATCGTGTCCCGGTACAGGACAGCGCTCTCAGATGTCTCTACTCATCTTACTGAGTCCTGAGCTAGAGAAAAGCAGCCCTGGGGCTCCTCAGGGAGTCTTTTCAAGCAGTATGGCCTGGGAGAACCGCTCCAGTGCCCAGTCCCTTCCCTCAGCAGAAACACCCTGTAGGTGCTGAGGGACCCTGCTGCAGTCAGGGCCTGCAAGTTTTCCCTGCTGTATCTCCATCTGTGCTAGCTGAGGAGGGGACACACAAGGGCTCAGCACTTCATTTCCCCACAGGCTTCCTGTATGGAGGGGCTGGGGGCTCCAATCAACTCCCAGCCATTGCCAGTCCTGTGCCTGCTCTGACACTTCTGTTTTGGCTGTGAACACTTGCTCCGACCAAGCTCAAAATGCTCCGGGGACAGCGAGCGCTGCCAGCAAATACATTAGTGAGAGCAAAGCAGCTGGGGGGAAGGAGATCAGCTCTGTGTATCTTGCCAGGCTGCTTTTCTCCTGCCTTCCCTCTCGGCAACTGTAAATAAGGAGAACTGAGCGGATTAGAGGTTACCGTCCCGATCAAGGGGACTTCTGCACGTCCAAATTCGTTTTCCCCTGATCTGGTCTTTCCCATCTCATCTGGGTCACAGCCACAGTTCCTCCTGCCCTCAGTGCCAGCAGGCCAGGAGGTGCATTTCAGGCACTCTGAGCGGGAGATGTCTCTAAATTACAAGCAAAGGCAGGTGGGTTTCCCACAAGAGTAGCCACCTGCAAGTGGAGTTGCTTCCCACTGAGCACCAGGAGAGCCAGGCAGCCCTGCTGGCAATGCCCACGGTCCTGCAGCACAAAGGATCGTGTCCAGACTCAACAAAATGGGGAGGCAGCAAAAAACCAGGCATGGGGCCATCAGACAGCAAGCAGAAAGCAAAATGCCAAAGCCTGGGTGCCTTTTCCATGCCAGAGCTGCTGGGTGCCCAGTGCCTTGCTCCTGCTGAGGGAAAATATTCCAGCATCATGGGTCCCCAGGGCTCTGGCAGGGCAATCGGGCAGGAATCTGCCAGCACCAGCCATGACCAGAGCAGCCAGATTCTTGCTTAAGCCCTGCCTGTCACACTGTGAGCTCCATCCTGAGGCAATGCAGATTTGGGATGGAGGAGTCTCAGGGGCACCTGACAGCTCTGGACATGATCAGCCCAGCTATCCCTCTTCAGAGAGAGGTGATTTTGCAGGAAGACAGAATGAAAATAAAGCAAGCTGTGGTATGCAGAGAAGAAGATGCAGGTGCTGGAGCCCTGCACCAGCCCTTGGTCACAGGAAATATTTACTACAATTCTCACTCATCAGACAAGACCTTGATCACAAAGAAGGAGTTGGTCTTGTACACACATAATTAAATTATAATTTCGTCTTGCACACAGAGAGGTGCACAAGTGAGCTCAGGGCTGTCCAAGGATGCAAAACACAAAGACAGGTATTTTGCCCTCTTCTCACATCACCACCCAGCCAGCATCTCCCCAAGGATCTCCACTGCCCCTCCAGGGCAAGCCGTGGGAAGCATCTTCCCAGCCTGGCCAGGCACTTTGGGAACAGAATACACTTCCAGAACAGAATACTGTGAGCACAACTCACCAGCCCCCACTTGTCCTCAGGTTCAACTTGCTCAGCTTTAGGATCCCAGCTAAGCCCACCTAATTCAAAGCTCCACTTTGGCAAGAATTTTGCTGCTCATTCCTAGTGAGATTGACCCTGGAGACCCAGCAGACTGCTCAGCTGGGAAAGAGAGATCACATTTTCCTTTCAAGGGATTTTGGGTTATATTTGGGCAGCAGGAGCAGGACTGGAGCTGAGGCCAGCAGCCTCAGCCCCACCACCACTGCAGGGGTGGGAAATGGTCTGTGCAATTCCCCACACCAGGAGCAGTTCAGCTGCTCAGGATAGTGCAGGTCCTTCACTCATTTCCTTCTTTTCCTTCACTATCTGCACTGTTTATTACTAAATAAATTTCAGAGGTTGGGTTGAGATAACAGGGCAGAAAAGCCTGGGTTGCTTTTGTTTCCCAGACCCAGAGGGATCCAGCCTCTGTCCCCGAGAGACACCAAGGGATCTGAACTCACATGGCTACAACAAGGCTCCTCCAAACAGAAATTTTCTTTTTTTTCTCTTAAGTTCAAAGAAATTCAGATAGATTCCTTCTCGTTAGCTTCATCTTATCCTAAATCTGAGCAAGGCTTGTGGTGACTGTCAAATTAAGGGAAGGAGGCTCCCTTTCCAGACCCAGGCTCCCTTTGCAGACCTATGGAGCCTGACTCGTTCCAGGTTTCACCCTGGAGACTTGACCAGCTGTCTATTAAAATCAGGTCATTTATTTAGGTACTTAGATCTGGACTTCAAATAGCTAAAATTAGTCAGGAAAGTTGCACTTTTCAGGCTTTCTCATCCCATGCCTCAATTTCTAAAACCAGGGAAGAGAAGAACAATTATTTCTCTCCAACCCTTTCGAAAGCACTTGGAGATCTTCAGATGACAGCACGATTTGGTGCAGACGTATTCATTATTCTTCTCCTCCATGGAGCAGAGTTAAATCTTTCTCCATATAAAGTCATTTTCTAAATTAGGTAAAGACGGTGAGTTTTGTGCTGAGCACATGTGGATATTTTTATAAAATGTTTAAAACTTCTTGTCTGACTTTTCCTCCCCTTGAAGGACAACATACCAAATTAAACCCTTCTGTGACCCCGTTTCATTTCACCCTCGAGGAGTACTCAACAAGACTTTGCCAAAAAGTAACGTTAGCGAGTTCTCTTCCTCACAAATCACAAATGGCAAAGTTTGGCCTCCATGTGCTGCTTGGACTTAGTGGGAAGAAAGGGGCTGGTGATGCTCTGGGACAGCCCCCACAGACTTTAACACATCGCTTCTGCTATCCAGAACCAGACAGGCGAGTCCACATGAATCCCACAGGAACTGCTGTCACAAATGGAGCCTCCAGCTCATCTCCAGCTTCCGTCCCTGCCTTGTTCTGCTCAGCTAGAAATGCTGCCAAAGTGGCTGTGTGGCCGCTGGCTCCACTCCCCAAAATGTGCACCCTGATGGAACAACCTGTGGTGGGTCCCAGGCCAGTGAGAGGACACTCTCCTCACTCAGGTGGGCAGGACTGGCTGTACCCTCATACCCTGGGTACAAGGCTGGGGACAGCACCCTCGTGCAGAGGATATGATCCTGGCATTAACCTCTGAAGTTCCCTCCTGCAGAAGAGGGGATTTTTTCCCCTGCTTATAGAGGGTTGTATTGCTGGTAGTGATGCAGAGACGGGATAGAGCAGCCCTTTACATCTAGTCCTTCACTGCGAAATTCACCCCCTATAGGGAGCCTGGCTGAGGAGACACTGCCTGGCTCTGAGGCACAGGGACAGGGGGAGCCTGGCTCCCCACACGGCTCTGCATCAGGAAAACAAGACACAGCTGGGTCCAAGGAGACAGGCCCAAGGCCAGGAGGACGGACATGACAAGGGGAGGTGGCTCTGCACCTGCCAGGGAGCTCTTCCTGCCGGGTGCTCCCCATTGCCCACGGCCTCACTGAGCACTGATGGATCCCAAACCCAGACAGCAAACACGGGAAAGGTCACCCCTGCTCAGCCCAGAAACCTGGAGCAAAACTGGCACTGTGTCAACAGGGAAAAGGTTTGAGCTGAAGCAAAATAAAACATCCATGCCAAGAAACGTGCCTGCACAGGGGTTTGGGAAGGTTCAGTGTCTCAGGCAGCAGTGGGCTGGAAGGGGGGTCAGGGGGACACTGTGTCACGGGGGGCACTGTCACAGGGCACACTGTGTCACGGGGGACACTGTCACGGGGGACACTGTGTCATGGGCAACACTGTCATAGGGGACACTGTGGCATGGGGGACACTGTGTCATGGGGGACACTGTGTTATGGGGGACACTGTCACAGGGGACACTGTGTCACAGGGGACACTGTCACAGGGGACGCTGTCACAGGGGACACTGTGTCATGGGGCACAGTGTGTCACGGGGGACGCTGTGTCACAGGGGACACTGTCACAGGGGACACTGTGTTATGGGGGACACTGTGTCATGGGGCACACTGTGTCACAGGGGACACTGTGTCACAGGGGACACTGTCACAGGGGACACTGTGTCAGGGGGACACTGTGTCATAGGGGACACTGTCTCACAGGGGACAGTGTGTCATGGGGGACAGTGTGTCACGGGGGACGCTGTGTCACAGGGGACACTGTGTTATGGGGGACACTGTGTCACGGGGCACACTGTGTCACAGGGGACACTGTCACAGGGCACACTGTGTCACGGGGGACACTGTCACAGGGGACACTGTGTTAGGGGGGACACTGTGTCATGGGGGACACTGTGTTATGGGGGACACTGTGTCACGGAGGACACTGTCACAGGGGACACTGTGTTATGGGGGACACTGTGTCACAGGGGACGCTGTGTCACAGGGGGCACTGTCACAGGGGACACTGTGTGACAGGGGACACTGTGTTATGGGGGACAGTGTGTCATGGGGGACGCTGTGTCACAGGGGACACTGTGTTATGGGGGACACTGTGTCACGGGGGACACCAACCGGCTTCAGGCTTTGGGTGGCAAAACCCTTTGGCTCTCCCTTGCAAGGATGCCAGGAACGTGAAGGGGAGGATCTGACTCCCAGTCTGCATCCTAGCCATGACTGGCAGTGAGAGCAGCTGGGAATGCCCCAGGAAGGCTTTGAAAGGGCTCCAGCTGCCAGGAAGGGGCAGCCAGGGGCTCAAGGTGTGCCTGGCTGGCAGTGCAGAGGTTGGGAGAAGGGGTGGGAACCCCTCTGACCCACACACAGAGTGACAATAACCGTGACCAGGGGGATGTACAGGAACTGCAAGCACACACTGTCCCCACCCCAGAGCCACCAGGACCCCTGAGCAGAACATCTCAGGCAGCTCACCCCTGCACTTGGCACAGCACAGGTTTGGGGCTTCCCACGATGTTCCTCCTCTCTTTGGGAACAGAGATGATTCCTGAAGACACAAAACAGGACTCAACGCATTGGGAAGAAGGAAGGGACTGCAGACCCCCAAGGGACACAGCACAGGGACATCAGGGACAGAGGATGGCCAGCACTAGACCTGGCATCTGAATACCAAAGTAAAAGTTTCTTATCCTCCAAAACAACTTCCTGAGCTCAAATTTCTGTTATTTTTAACCTCACTGCTGCATTATAAATAACCACTGGGTCCAGTGCTTGCCTCCCAGGCCAGCCACTCCGGGTTCCTACTCCAGCTGGGGCAAACTTTACGGCTTTAGTTTTCCAAGAGCTGATCCAAAGACTTGGAGGAGAGCCAGAGAAAGGCCTGACCTGCAGGGAGAGGCCAAGGGAACCAGAGCTGCCCCATGGAGCTGCAGGGTCAGGAGACCATCCCTAGCAGGAGGGGAAGGTGTCACTAGGAATTATCTGTGGGTGGGTGGGAGAGTGGGTCCAGTGCGGGGATGTTTCCCAGGAAAGTCAGGCTTCTCCCATGGAGAGCATCCCAAAAACCTCTTGATGCACTCATGTGTACAACTTGGTTTTTCTCCTCCAAATTTACCACCTTTTCAGGTGCAGCACCCAGTCAGCCACCCAGCTCCCTGGGGACGGGGCTGACCGGGAGCAGTGTGGGTGCAGTAAAGCCCCAGAGATTCCCAGGTGTCCATGTCACTGTCACAGCCCTGCCCAGAGCTCCTCAGGGTCAGCGTGACCCAGGGACTGGGCACCAGACCAGTGAGAAGGGAGGATGGGGGGAGCATGAGAGATGCTCACCCTTGGGGACACACTTAGGGGACAGAATCTTTCTCAGACACTGCCAGCATGCAGGGAGGGACAGGCAAGGGCTGCTCATCTCTTTGCCAGAGCCTCTTCCCCCTCCAGCACCTTCAGATGAGGGTGAGCAGAGCTCCCCAAGGCAGGACAGGCCAGGGAGCTGCAATGGGGGACTGCTTCCCACTATTTCTGCAGCAAAGGTCACTCCAGCATCCTGGCAATTGTTCTCACAGTCTGCAAGAAGGAGATTAAAACCTCCCTGTTTGGCAGACACAAGCAGCAAAGGAATAATAAAAAAGACAAAAAGAAACCCAAAACCAAAAGCACAGCAAACCAAAATAACAACAACAACAAAAATCCAACAAGAAGAAAATATTCAAGCTGCTCCAAGGCATGAAGTCAGTCCAGCTCTCAGCACAGCCCCATGGCACTGTGGCTGCACCCTTCCCAGTGCAGGGGGTCCTCACACAGGCAGGCTGGAGGAGAGGCAGACCTTTTGTTAGCAGCTCAGAAACTTTTTCTAGTGGAAGGTTCCCTAAAACGCTGGGAATTTTGGCCCCGAGCTGTTTACTTTCTGTATTTTTGCAGATTTCACTTGTGGTTCAGAGGAATTCAGGCACAATTAGAGCCACTGCCAAAGCCCAGCACAGCCACAGCAGGACCCTCTGCCCACGGACACCTGCCCTAAAACCCCACAGGGACCAAGGGCTCTGCCCTGCACCAGGGTGATGGCTAATGCTAAGAGCTTCCAGAGAAATGCTTGTGGAGGACAGACTCCCACTGCCAATCCCAGATGCACATCCCAGAGCCATCCTGGCAGGGGGCCCGGAAGATGAGAGTCAGACGAGGGGCTGTTGGATAACAACCCCCCAGGGATCCCATCCTCTTCCAGCCCTTCCTTCCCTGCCACAAGGTGAGTGCCCCGTGCCAGGGCTCAGGAAGCAGCTTGGCTGTTCCCTCCCAGCTTTCATGGGGGTTTTCCCTGCCTCTGGCACCTTTTCCTTCCACACTCTGTTCCCAGGGATGCCTTTGGAGGTGTCAGGACAGCTTGCACTTCCCACGGGGTGGAAGAGGCTGCTCCTCTCCACAGACACCTGTGCTCTGAGCAGCGATTTTTAAAGATGGCCTCAAACCTGAGGGCTGGCATGCAGCATCCTCCTGGGTTATTGCTTCTGCTGGACCCCCTGCTCAGCCTGCAACCCCTGCCTTGCACACCAGATTCACATCAGGGACTCTGCCCTGCAATGAAGCCCAGAATAACTCAGAGAACGGGTCCAGAACCAGATACTGTACCCAAGTGGGGCAAAGCAGAACAGGACCCCAGCTAGCCTTGATCTTTCTCTGGGAAGTCAATGGAGCACATCCCACAGGCCCTGGAGAGGATGGACCTGAACCCAAGTCCTGGAAAAGGAATCAACAATGGGGTGCCTGGGGTGGTTTGCACCCCAGCCCGGCACAGCCAGACCAAGAGGGAGGTTTGTAGAGCACTCGGTCTGGAAAAGTGCAGCTCCGGTACTGCCTGCCCCGTCCCACAGCACTGAGAACAGGAGAGCAGCAACCACTACCCAAACCCGGCAGGGAGAGCCAGACAGAAGCCAGCACTCCATTCTTCCCTTCTTCCACTTCTGTCTGCTCTTCCCTTGCTTCCCACGGGATCCTCCCATCTGCGGGAGCAGCGGCGGTGAGAAAAATCAGGGATCGGCTGCAGAAAACAAATGCTGAATTAAAAAAGACTGCAGCTGCTGATGGCAAAGCCCCGGCTCTCAGAGCACATCCCACCCTGCCGGGGGTCAGCCACCCCCGGAGCGAGCTACGTGCCCGAATCAAAGGCAGGCGCAATCAGAGGGATCCAAGTAACAACGCAAATGGGCGATTTGCAAATAAACAGAGCGAGGCAGCGGAAACGGCAGGGGAAGGAATGCTCTCCGCTTTCAGGAGGTTGGGATCTGCTGGTGGGCAGCCCAGGGAAGGAATGCAGTGACGTCTGTCCAGCTAATAAATTAGCGAGCTGAATAATTCAGGGTGAATGATTCGCCTGGTTTTCCTTCTCCTGAGGAGGTGCCGAGCGTGCAGCAGGGACTGGGCAGGAGCCGGGGACCCCAGCGGGGACAGGGACACAGGTGAGGCATTGGCTGCTCGATGCTTCCAGGCAGGGCCCGAATTTGGGCACTTCTCACCCTGGTGATGGAGCGAGTGGGGACCAGCAGAGGCTGGGATGTCACGCCAGAAGGTGTGGCAAGTGCTGGGCACCACACACACGTTCTCATGATGGGTGACAGCAAAGGGCACAGCTAGCTTGGATCACTGGCAGTGCAGTGTCAGTGAAGGGACGGCCAGGGTGGGGAGAGAACTCTGACCCTGCACACAGCCCCCAGGGCCATACCTGCTGTCCCACCGCCTGTCTCTGCTCCCCCAAAAGTGGGGCGGTGCCCACTGGTGACGCCCAGAATCAGATTTACTGCACATCCCCCAAGGTACCCTGCAGACCTTAACCCCCAGCCTTGTTCAAGGGGAATCTGGGTCTCACATCCCCCATCAGCACACAGTCTGTCCTCTCCTGGACCAGACCATCACCCCACTGCTCACCACTTTTCAGAGTCCCTCAAACCAGAGCCACCCCACGTGTGAGTGAACAATGCGACTGCGCCTGCCCGAGACTGCAGGTACAGAACACGTTCACTGTCCCCCATGTGCAATGAAATCCCCCCAAAACACTGTGGTCCCACACCTGAACTGGGGAAAAACCTTGAGCATTTGTTGAAAGCAGCGGGGAGCATGCAGGAAGCACATCCACCGCCAGCCTTCCCGCGCCCCAACTCCCAAGCCAGCCCCCTTGGGTTTCTCTCCCTCCCTAACAAGCTGTCGCTCCCAGGGAGTGGTTTCCTGAGCAGTGACGTGACCCTGCTCCCCAGAGAGGCAGGGATGGCGCTGGGATTCATTCTCAGGGTTATAAAGCTCCACAGCCACCCCCAGGCTAGGTTTTCCCTCTGTGGGGCCATGATGGGAATCCAGCAGCAGGGAGTAAAGGGCAGGAGCTTCCCCATCAGGGCCCAGCATCCCCATGAGCCTTTCACTCCAGCAGCGATGAAGAGGAGGAAGATGGTGATGTTCTGTGCCTCCACCACAGCAGCAAAGGGACACGTGGCCGTGGCAGAGGCTGCCTCAGATCCATGGATGCCAGGATGAGTGTCCCAAAGGCAAAGCAAAAGGCAGAGCGTGGATGGTGTGGGGACAAACTGCAAAGCCCTGTGAGGGGCCACGCAATGCCTTTGCCCACCATTACTGAAAACCAGAGCGGTGCCCTTGGTCAGTCAAGGGACAGACCATGACTCCACCCAGGTTATTTTTATTAGAAACCAGCAAGTCATTAAAATCTAAATCCAAAGCAGCAGCTCCATTCTCAGGGACGTACTGGGGTAAACTCCAGAAGGGGATGCTCCAGGACTGAGCCAGGACCAGCTCTGCCCTGCATCTTCAACCAACCCAACTGCCACAAAGAGCCCCCAGCAAACTCCAAGTTGGGAGCAGGGGAAGGTGACCCCTGAAGAGCCCATCCCTCCATAGCAGGGCCCAGCCAGGGAGATGCTCAGAGGTGGAGAGCAGCAGCGAGAATGCTGCCGCTCGGTGCCATAAACAACTGCCAGGTTTACAAGGCCCCAGGGACCAGGGAGGCTGTACCATTACCAAATCCCCATTTTCCCGGGGAAATAGCAGGTGCTGAGGAACAGCAGCTGCCAAGATACAGTATTTATATACATGTATATGTATTTTAAGAAGTAAAATACAAAAATTGTCTCTGTGAGCAAGAGAAAGGTTGTGAGCGCTGGGAGAAAAGCCAGAGAGCTGCCAGTTCCCAAACACTCATTCCACTTCACTGGTTTGGAATGACACTCTCCCTGCAATTCCCGCATTGCTGATGGGGATAGGACAGACTTCAGGATTTCCTGAGCCCCCTGTAATCCCAAATCCCCAGGATCTGCCAGCGCAGAGCTGGATCCCATGAGACCCCAAGCCCTTATGCTGCCTGTATGCAGGGAGGCATTCCAGCAGGACCAGCCACCCACTGCGGGGCTGCTGTCACGGGCTCCCCAGCTGAGCTGCAGGGACCTTGGGGAGGACCATGGCAGCAGAATGGGGGACACAGAGCCACCCAACATCCACCCCACAGAAACGGGATCACAGGGCTGCCTCAATCCCAACGGGACCACCCCAGGGATGTCCCCCTCTCCCCACTACCTCCTCCAGGCAGGAGCAAGCACCCCACGGGGCTCAGCACTGTCCCTCTGGAACCCCCAGGAGGCAAAGCAGGAACAGCAGCCTCCTTGTCAGGAGTTTCCATCACACGGCTTCCCCTCCCTGGGTGGCAAAGGGACTCATAGGGCACATTCTCCCTGGAGCCATCATCCAGGAGGAGCTTCCAGCACCAGCTGCTCCCCTAGGGAGGAAGGGGGAGAGCGACGGCTCGGAAAGAAGAAGGCCATGCACAGAGGGAACAGCATGAGAAAACCAACTCACTGTCAATTGTGCCAAGTTGTGCAACACTTGAAATGTCACTGCGGGTTCCTCTTTTGTTCCCTTAGCCCCAAGCAGGAAAGCCAGACCCCCCCCCTTCCCCCCCCCCCCCCCCGCCAACGGGACCCCCTGCCCTCTCCTCATTTCATTTCCAGCAAAGCCAAAGCCTCTCGGGTTTCCCCGCAGCACAACCAGCTCAGGCGGTGCCAATGGTGTGTGTCAGCAGGAGCGAGCTCAGCCAGCAGGGCCGTGCCCGGCCCGGGGTCACGGCAGGGAGAAGCCATCCCATGCCACCCCATGCCATGCCATGCCACCCCATGCCATGCCATCCCATCCCATCCCATGCCATCCCATCCCATCCCATCCCCTCCGGCCGCCGCCGCCACGCTGCAGCGCCTCCCGCCCTCCCGGCCTGGCTCCCTCCTCTCTCCAAGAAAAATATTTCAGCTTTTTCCTCCTTCCAGGCAGCAGCACCTCTGCGTATTCTCAGTGGGTGAGGAGCAGCTCAGGCCGGCAGTGCTGGAGCAGCAGCCGCCCCATCCCGCACCCAGGGCAGCAGGGACGCTCACGATCCCATGGGCGCATTCTCAGGTGTCCCAGTCCCCAGCCCCACCGCTGAGCCAGCGTTACAAAAACCACTCAAAACCGGGGCAGACGACATGGTGAGCAGCAGCCCCAGCCCCGTTATCCACTCAGCCGCCCTCCTTGGAAAGCAAACCCAGCGGGAATTGTGCGCCAGCTTAATAAAGAGGGGAGAAAGGCAAGCGGCTGCAAACCGGAGGGGAGGCTCGTCGGAGGTTACACAACAATTCCTCGTTCAAAGGAGCCGCTCCAGAGCGCGGCCGGCGGGGCCGCCCGGGTTTGGCCGGCGCCTGCTCCGGGCTCAGGTTGCGGCAGGGCGGGTGCAAGGCAGCGCCTGTGTGGCAGCGAGCTGGGACATAATGCAAAACGACAGTGTTCACTCTCCACTCTCCAAAAACACGCGTGCGGGGGGTCCCCACAGCCCACCCAGTGCCAGCTGCCCCGACCCAACGCTGGTGCCCCTCTATCCATGGAAAATGCTGTGCCATCAGCCTCTCCAGCAGCGAGGAGCTGCTGAGGAAATGGGGCACACTGCACCCTGCGAGCAGCTTTCCCAGCAGGGAGCCTGCCTCAGTAATTTTAGTTCGTGCTAGCTTGCTAAAGCACTCTCTGCAGCTCCAGCAGCAGCCTGCGAGCTCCGTGTTCTCCCCAGCTTTGATTTGGGCAGGCGTGGGCCAGCCACGAGGAGCGAGGAGTGCCCGGCGATGCCAGCTCGCCCAGCCAGCTGCTTCCCCGGCTGTCCCGGCAGCTGGAGTCGTGGGAACACACCAGAAATTGCTAGAAAAGCATGAAAACAAATCACGCTTCTCATCTGCAGCTCAGGATGCGGCTGGAGGCAAAAAAAGGCGCTGCTTTTGCCCATTCTAAACTCGTTGTGTTGGTGCTGGTTCCACCGACCCCCTAGCAGCACGAAGGGAAAGAACAGCCAAGGGCAAGGCCTGAAGCACTGAGACCACGGGCACTTGCAGGAGCTCTGTCTGACTCCCAGGGACACAGCTGGAGCACAGCTGCACCAGCACTGCAGCCTGCCCGTGCTGCTGAACCCGGAGCGGTGCAGGTAATGCATCCTGCACCCGCCCTGGTATCCGATGGCCTCGCAACCTGCAGCATCCTCAGCCCCGTGCTGCTCACAGGGCACTGCAGGCAGCGACGTGGGAGAAGGAAGAGGGGGAGGAAGCTCCCACTGACACGCTCGGCCAGCACACAGGCGGTTTTTCTACCTTTTCATACACGCAGTAAACCCCACCTATGCAAAGGTGATGAAGTATTTCAAGCCACGCTCGTTAGCACCTGCTGCGATCTCCGAAGGCACCGCTCATTCATCCCGTCTGCCCACGCGTCCCCGACAGCGGGAGGGGTTGGGGGTCCCCAGGATCTGTGTCACCTTGCAGGGAGCTGGCACGGGGACAGTGCCACCGGCCTCGTGTTCCTTGCAGCCAGGCCAGGCGAGATGCCTGGCGGGAGCCGCTGTTCCAGCGCCTGCACAGACCCGACGTTCTCATCTCCCCACTGGCCAAGCAGGGCAGGATCCAACCCCGTGGGGGCTGCCAAAGGCATTTTCCCCTTCCCCTCCTCCAGCCCAGCTGCAGCGAGGGGCCGTGGGAGGTGGGAACGAGGCAGCAAAAAGCATCGAACGTGGCACCAAACCCAGCCATAAATAATCTCCTGAGCACAGCCAGGTTTTACAGCCTTTCCCTCACCTTCCTCCGGCAAACCTGAGAGCGTCCTGGATTCCTAACCTGGAAACAGAGTGAGACGGTGGAAATAGCAGCGGCTTTCTCCCCTGCTCTGAAAGGATGGGGGAAGAAAGCAGCACTGTTAGGGCGAGCTGCAGCCCCACCAAGCTTCGTGGTACAGGGACAGTGTGACCCCAAGAGGACCCAAACCACAGCTCCTTCACTGCCTTTCCATCCCACAAGATTTCATCTCACGTTTAAGACACAGGATTGCCAAAAAGATCCTGCCTCACATCACTTTTCCTGTGTGCCTGGAGGCAAATAATCTCATCTGCCACATGCATCAGTTCAGTGTATAAAATTCGTGGAATAATAACAACGAGGGTTTTTTTCATCCTCCCTGCCGTGCTCTCCTGCCTGCTGCGGGTGCAGCCTCCCCGGGAAGGCATTGGCTGCTCCACAGTGCGCTGCCCAGCACGGCTGCACCCATGGGTGCCACATCCCACAGGCACCTGCTGCTGCTCAGCCCGGCTGCCCTTGGGAGATAGACCAGGAAAAACAGAAAAACAGCCCGCCCTCCCAAGCTTCCCTCAGGGTATTTAACGCTAACGTGATAATCTCCTCTACACACACACAAACGGGAACCAACGGGTTTTCTTGGAAGAGCGATAAAGGAGAATAAAAATGTGAGTCTGGGAATGCTGGATATTTTCTAAGCCACCAGCCTGGAAAGGCTCACCTGGCCAAAAAGTGAGGGGAGGGATGTCCACAGTTCCCATGCATCCCGATGGGGACCTAGGGGGAAAGAACTGCTCAGCACCTTGGCTGCACCCCACCTTTCCTGGCTGAGAATCTTCCCCACCCCCTCAGTTTAATCTGCTCTAGCCTGAAGAATTGCTTATGGAAGTGTAGTGGGTGAGGGACCATGGCTTGGGGGTGTAAGTAGATTTTCACAGGTTCTTGCAAGGCTGAAGGCAGAGGAAGCTGCCCACCAGGGCCCTCGAGAGTCAACCACCAGCTTCAGCATCCTTCAGGGCTGCCAACAGCAACAACTCTGCCAGCACCAAAACCTCTGTCAACGGCCAAGCCTCTGCCAACACTGAAACCACCACAGCAGCAGCTCACTCCAGGCCAGCTCTCAGCCTGTACCGGCCCTTGGTGGGGATGTGTTATTTCAGACACCTAGACCTATTGATTCAGGAGAATTAATTGATCTTCACTGTTCAAATACTGACCTCAATTAGAGGTACTTTTCCTTTTTTCCTCTTTTTTTCCCCTTTGCTGTCTCCTTCCCCTTGGCTCTAGTAGTTTAAATACCAGAATATCTACACTGGCCTTAGGGAGATGTGGTGTTAAGTGTACATTTGTATCTCATTTATAGCCAGGATCTTCACAGCTTTAATAAGCAGGTCCCCAAAAAATGGGGGGGTGGGGGGGGGTGGGAAACACTCACTGCAGGGGATGTTTGCTGCTGGCTCAGAGCTGCCCAGTCATTTAGGGGTTTCAGAGATGGCACTGCCAACTCTGAGCTCTGGGTTTGAACAAATCCCTGATTTGGACAGCTCTCGGCTGGATTGGTAGCTCAGTCTTTCCCTGGGAATGATCCCATGCATGCTGTGCATGTCTCAAAGGAGCTCCACAGCTCAGCCTCTCTGCAGCCCACCCAGCCGCCAGCCCCCCACTCGCCGGGAGTGCAACAGCCCTTGAAGTTGCTCTAATTATCTTTATTTCCTTTCACTGATTCCCTACCCGTGGCATCCCAAGCCAAAGCCCAGGAGAAAACAGCCGGGATTTCAGATTTAATTAAACCTTGCTGAGCAGGCTGCAACCTTCCTCTGAGGCCAGCGCTGACGCCGTTATCCCTGAGCCTCCTGCAGGCAGCAGCACGAGCACCAGGGAGCCAGAGGGGGCAACTCCTGCCCAGTGCTGGCACGGGGGTAATGCTGAACCCAGGGGTCACTCCCATCCCAGAAGCAAATACATGTCAGGGTAAGAAGCCCAATAGTTGGAAATTTTATTGCAATTCCATATTTATTTGTTTATTTAACCAGCTTTATGTTGCTGGAATGGAGGCCCAAGATCAATCAGGGCACAGCATCACCACAGAAGTGTCTCTTTGCTGCCAGACCCAACAGCCAGAAGAGCTCCAGCACGGATTTTCCAGTTTTAAGGTTAATCCATCATGGCATCAGTTTCTTGTTCGACCAGAATGGACCCACAATACCAAACTTTCCCACAGAAAACACCTCTCCCACAGCACCTGCTCTTGACTCACATTTATCTTCCCATAACACACAAACACAGGGTAAATTCCAGAAATTTCCAATTTCCCCAGTCTCACTCAAAACACACTTGAGCAAAGCTAGAGCTCCCATTCCCCAAAACATTAGTGGTACTTGGACACTGCTGCAGGTGTTACCTAAAGGTGTCTCCCAGCTGCCCACAGACCAAACAAAAGCTGTGAGAAAAAAAATTCGGAGACAATAGGTCTGAAAGTTCATAATAAAAAAAAGAAAAATTTAACCAGTTCAGTTCACAGCCTTTAGAACACCAAACCAGTAAACCTTCCCAAACCCACAAACCCATCACATTTATTTACATGAATGTTTACAGAAACCAGGGATACTCCTGAGTGTCCGTGCAGGCTTCCCATTAAAAACACATTGCGACAATGGGGGAAGAAATGCATTTGCAAGAAATGCTCCAACTGCTCCAAATAAATGAATTCTTAAAATTTTCAGCGTCTTAGTGGATAAATTAGTGGAAGGCTGCATTTGCTACAGCGGTTCAGAGCAACTGCTGCACCCAGCATGTGTAGGCAACTCGACATACACAGTGTTTTACATGAACCTGAGCACGGTGTGACCCCAGCAAAGCCTTCACACTCACCAGCTACAAATCCTAATTAACCTGTAACAGCTCAGGCTGGTTAATGAGCTGCTGAGCAAGAAATGGCAGAGGCTGCATGCAGAGACAGCAAGTGTCCTGCTGCCTCCCCCTTGCTGAGTGCTGCCCACAGAGGAGGGGCACTCCCAGCCTCTACACCTCATCTTGGCGGCTTGGAAACCCCCAGCCTAAGGAGGAGGTGACTCCAGAAACCACAAAGAAAACCCAGCTGTGAGTATCCTACTGTGGCACCATTCTGCCTGTGCTGAGGTGGTTTCCAGCCCTCCGGCCCTGAGCATCTTTTATATTTCTTCTCCTTCAGTAAAGCAAAGCCCATCAGATTCAAATTCAAATTATTTTGCACACACACACCCCCCTTCCCCCGAAGTCCTGCTGCTGTCATAAGGAAGATAAAAACTGGATAGCAAACGGCTTCCAAATCTCCATCAGCCTGGGAACACCGTCCTGGCCTGCCCGTGGGCACCTCACATGCCTGATTCCCATAAAGGCCCAGGTTTCCTGCAGCCCCTGGGACCCTCCTCCCCAGTTTCAGCCCAGCCCCAGCTCCCTGCAGCAGTGGGTTCACCTCGGGATAAACCCCAGCACCACTCTGCTCCCTCAGAGCAGGGATCTGACAGAGGATGCTGAAAAGCTACCGGGCCGTTTCTATGGGTACGTGAGGCACATGTTGCTATGTGATACTCGGCCCGTTTCCATGGAGACAGCAGGGCTGTCACCATGCAGGGCTTATTAGTTGCCATGGCTATTAAAAGGCACTTGTCCTCTGGGGATCTGGAAGGACCAAGGCTGCCACCTTTCCCTCCCCTCTCTCCCTGGGATGGCACCAGCTCCCCAGGATCCCAGTGGGGACCCGGCCATGCAGGGCTCTGACTCCAGAGGGATGGGCAGCTCCAAGCTAAGCTGAAGAGGGAGCCCTGTCCTGCACTTTTCCATGCAGAACCACATGTGCCCCAGCTTATGAGGTGTCTTCTCCCTAAGTGAGCAGAGCATGCCAGCCACAGGCTTTTCCTGGTGTGGTTCCAGCTGACAAAGACCCCACAAAGCAGAGTGAGCACACAGAAGGGCCCCGTTGCCATCTGCCCACTGAACCCTGTCACACCTGCCCACCAGCACGGCACAGAGAGTCTTTGCCCCACTTTGTATGGTGGATTTGGTATGGCCAAATCCATGTGTCGCCAGGCAAAACCACCACAGAACTTAGCCCTTACAAACAAGGCAGTGCTGCAAACTGCAGACAAGAGCATTGTCCTCTCTGCTGTGGACCCCCCTCCTGCCTCCCCCAGCCTGCTGCAAACAGCGACGCAGGGTGGCACAGCCCCTGCATGCTACTTCCAAAGCCCATTTTTTCCAAGCTTGGAGAGCTCCTTGCTCCTTTCTCCAGCCCCTGGCACAAATCCAGCCCCCAGTCTCACCCTGCTCCAGCAGTTCATGCCACAGCCCAGCACCCACTACTCCATCATCTCTCTAACTGCATCATAGGAGTGGAAATAGAGAGGCAAGAAAGTCCTGGGTTTTATTTATTTTTAATTTTTCCCCTTTTAGACAGTCCCAGGCCCTATTTCAGAGCCCTCACACTGCTTGACCAGGACAGCATCTGAACACATCTCCATCCTATCGCAAATCACCTCCCCAACAGACCCTAAATGGGTTTTTATGCAGCTATATAAACCCTTATGGAAAATACTCACATGGGCTATTAAATAAATTAAGGGTATTATTTTTTCATCATTCTGTTTGATTTTTCTAGGAAGGATGTAATTTTTTCATTTAACTCCAATGGACCAAAATAAATTTGAAAAAACCACAGCCAAAAACCTATAGAAAGGTATATTACTCTGTAGTGGAAAATTAGATTCCTCCTACACAATACTATAGGATGATTTAAATATAACATATAGGAATATAACATGTTATTAAATTGTATAGTATCTTTCTAGAAAGACCTGCAGTATAGGATTCTAAAAATTACTCCCAAAACCTATTATACTTCAATCTAGCCCAGCTGGTTTCCTTTCTATTATATGCTGCAACTTTTCCTAAAAGGCTCAGGTTTTAATTGTGTCTTGAAATGTTGCTGCAATCACACTCCAAGAATGGCTCTAAATGCCTCCAGAAACGACAGACCCAAGTGGGAAAGCCCTGCCCTTGGGGTGGGATGGAGGTGGGGGTGGATGGGACCCTGCACTCTCCACAGTCAAAACCCACTCTAATTAGCAGAGGGGTGAGGGGTCCAGTGAGGGCCCTGGTGCTTGGCTTCTTGGCCATGAAGCAATTCTGTATTTCAATTCCATTGCTCTCCCAGCACTCACCACCCCAAATATTTGGGGTATTCAAGTAGTTATTGGTGCTTCAGCACCAGACACTCATCCTCTTCCTCCTGTCTTCCAAAAAAACCCAAAAAGGGTTACAGAAAAAAGTTGCCTGTAGCAGTTGCCATAGAGACTCTCCAGCTTGGCACAGAAACCCAAAATCTTGTAAAAAATGGAAGAATTTAAGATTTTAATCAGTGAAAACACACGGGAGGCCAAGAGCATCAACGCACATCCTTGCCTTAACAGCAAGATGTGTTCACCCCTCCTTTAGCAGCATCCTAAGAGCCAGCTGAGCACAGGGACAGAAAGGGAGAGGAATGAAAACAATGAAAACCCCGTCCGCTTTCGAGTATTTTCTGTCCCCAGCAAAGCAGCTTCTTGCTGCCCAGGCTGATTCTGGACCAATACCCCACCGGCCAAGCTGTTTGTGTTCCCATTTCCTTCATCTGCTGCCAGAAAAAGAAAAATTCAACAATACAAGTGAGGCAAAATATTTCCCAGAACCGCGCTATTTCTCCCAAAAACTTCACCTCACTGCCAGCACGGCCAGCAGCGGGGGAGGAAAAACAAAGGAGAAAATCCCGACTTTTAGCAGCATGAAATGTTTTTGCGACTGTCTTGAAATTGCTCTTTTCTGCTGCATCCTCCACTGTCACTCCTGACCCAGCTTCCACCGTGACCACAAATCAAACATCGTGGGATAAACTCACTGCTCTGGCATTTTCACTGCTTGGCTCCAGTTGCGGCCACTGGCTAAGACAGACATGGCCCCAAGCACGCTCCAGTGGCTGCCTTTCCACTGGCGGCATCCTCCGGCACGCCAAGGCGGCCAAAGGATCCCGTTCTGCCACCTTTTAAGCCTTGGGATGAGTTAGGGAGGTGATGGCATCCACCAGCAGCAGCTCAGGGACAGGGCAGTGGTTTCACCTGGCAGCAGGATGCAGGGGATAACCAAAGCCACAGCACTGGGGAAAGCCTCCAGTGCCAAGGGGTGTTGTATTTCATGCCTGAGGAAACAGAGCTTGAGGAACACCAAAACAAGGAACTTCAAAAAGGAGCGGTGTTGGCCCAGGGAATATTGTTGTATGAGCTCAGCCGCTTCAGAGCGACGGAAAAAATCACGCACTGACCCGAAGGGGTGATGGAAGGACTCGGTGTGCGGGGGCTGAGCCTCAGACGTGCCACCAGCATCCACCCAAGGGGCCCCAGGGGAAGCTGGGTGGGAGTGCAGGTACCTGTGGCAACATCCCAGCACCCCAAGCTGCTCCAAAGCCCTGAAGTCAGGGAAGGAGCCAGACTTGGGGGCTCAGGTAACTGTCCCCACATTGCCCTGGCACGCTAACATCGAGGCAAGGTGACTGTCAGCTCCCAGCTTAGGCAGACTGAGGTGTCTCTCCAAAACCTACCAACACCAAGTTCCCATCTGTTCAGCTCCTCACTTTTACCCTCTGCTGCACATTTAGATGCCCACCAGGATGAAGGCTCATTTGCTTTCCACTAAGCCCATCCCTAACAGCACTGGGAGATGCAGGATGTGTCTCCCACCAGCTCCTCCAGAACCCAAGAGCTGCAGTCAGGACCTGGCTGGCAAGGAAGCCCCTGGAGGGAGACAGTGTGGATGGGGAGTTACAGACTAAAAGAATCACTCCAGCACTGGCTCATCTTTGGAAACAAGATCATTTTGGCTTGAAGGTCATTAGGAAAGGAGCTTTGTGACTTCTTTCTGTGCCTTTGCTCTTCTTCCATTAGAAAAGGAGGTCTCACCACGGTGCAGCCATGTCCTGGGCTCTGCTCAGCCCATGGTGGGGATGTGTATGTACCCACACACACACTGCGGGCAATTCTAAAACTGCCCTGGAGTCCCCCCCAGATGCTCTCAGGGCCACTGCCAGGCTCAGAGCAAGGGCTCTGCTCAGGGACCTTTGCTCCTCTCAGTCCCTTTTGGCTCTGGACTAAAGCAGCCAGGCACTCACAGGGCCACCAGGCTTCTGCATGGCCCTGAGACACAGGGCAGAGGCATTTCCTGTCCTCAGATAAAGGCAGGACCATTCCCAGTCAGATTTGCCAAGGCTCCCAGTAGCCATGCCATGGTCCCCAGCCCTGCCCATGCTGCCCCATCCCCCTTGAGCAGCTCCCTCCCTCCCCTGCGCTCTCCTCTCTTGCTGTGCCTGTGTGTGGGTGTATTTGGAAACGAGATCTTTCCAGCTGAACTGCAAAATGAAATGCAGAGATCACAACTCCTTGAATAGATTCAGTGCACACACCCCCCCCCAACCTCCAACCTGCCCCCCATGCAAATTCCAGGCAATAGTAAAGAAAATCCCAAACCAGAGGTGAAAAAAATCCAGGTGTTTGGCAGACCAAAGGGGGAGATTGGAGAAGAGGTGGCGGGGGGGAGGCACTGCAAAGCACTTTCCTTTCACCCCCTGGTTCACCACAAGATCTGTAGATTGACCCCCACTTGCTCAATCCTCTGAGCTCCCAGAGCTGAGACAGCCCAGCTTCATGGGGCTACAAGACAAGAGAAAACAAAGCCCAGCACAAAGCCAAGCCCAGAACCCAACTGGGATGTGAACATCTGCTGCTGGAGGAGCCAGAGCCCATTTACTGAGATGAAGGCAGAAGTGTCTCCACCCTCACTGTGGATACCCCGTGCTGGCCTTGGGCTCCTCTGCTCTTCTTTTCCTGGAAAAAGCCAGGATTCCCCTGTTCTGCTGCTACGAGCAGCTTCTGGAGAAGGGGCTGTGATTTGCCCCCATGGGAACAGCATGTTGGTGTATGGAGGGGGTTGCTGTGGGGCAGGATGCGCACCATCATAAGGGACAGGATGGAAGGAAAAAACAGAAGCATCCTGAAAAACACCCTCACCACAGCAATGCCCCACCCTCACCATCCAGGCAGCAGGGCCTGAGGCAATGGGTGGGAAGAAGAGGAGATTTGGGGGCTCAGAGCACCATTCACAGCCTGGGACTCCTGCACTAACACTGGCTGTGCCAGAGAATGGGGTGGACACACACTGCTGAAAGAGGAGTCACACAGGCAGCGGGTTATCCCCTACATGAAACACAGCCCAAGAGGGGAAACACACACCTCAGCTGGAGGAAGCACCTTGTCACACAGGGATGCTCCAGCTCAGCTTCTCCAGGGGAACATGAGAGGCTAACTTGGCCCTTGCTGCCACCATCCATCTGTTTCCCAAGCTGCTGGCCCTGTGTGCACCACACGTGTGGGTACAAAGCCCCAGGACATTGAGGACACTGAAATGTGAAATGCCCTGTGCCACCCCCATGGCCAGCAGGGTTTTGGGTGCCTGGGGTCAGCTCACATCCACTGAGTCATCAACAGAAGCATCCACTCAGCACCGACGGCTGAAAGGGAAGAGCTCACCCCTCTCCCCAGGCTCATGGATGCACAAAGCCCTGGGCCAGGGCTGCTGAGGGGCAGGCTGAGAGGCCCATCTTATCTCCCCAAACAACTGCCTAAGGGGCACAAAATCCCAAGGACAGGAAGAAAGGCAGTGGATAAGAATATGAGACTGCAGCTGTGATCCATCCCAATTCCAGAGCCAAGAAACTTCACCTGCATGTCTCCTCTGACTTGAATCAGGCCCCACAGCCTCCAACGCTGAGCCAGCCATGGATTACAAACAATAAAGCAATTTATACAAGGCAGAAACCTTCAGGAATTATGCTGCATGCTTGCCATGTAGTGCAAAGACATTCCCCTCTGCATGTGGCTAGGTACTTTGTCAGAGGAATTTGGATTTTTGACCCTAGAAGTCAGGATGAATCTCTAAAGGAACATCAGAGACAGACCTGCACAGTGATCCTGAGCAGATTATGGTCTCAGGGGTATATCCTGAGACATATTTATGGCCCTCCAAAGCAAGATAAGTCAATAATCACATACAGTAGCAGTTACAAGTCAGATATTAATTTAATTCCTTTCCTCCCTATCTGCCCGGATAAACATTAATTCAATGGCGCATCAGAGGGCTCCTTTATTTATCATTCTTATTGGAGTTTTTTTTTCTCCCATTAAGGCAGAATTGTTACAGCCAGGCTATCTAGACATGATGGTTCCCAAATTAAAGACATTTTGCATCCAACACAGGCACAGGGACCACCAGCCCAGATCTGGGATTCATGTTATTAGCAGCTAGCACTGATGTGGAGGAGTCTGATTAAAGAGCAGCCCATCAAACACACTTAGAAGCCTCATTCACCCACAGCAGAAGGAACAATTTATCCCTACAGCCCCTGTAGCCAAGAAGGAGCAGAGACATTTGCTCCCTTCCAGAGGATCCATACAACCTGGCCCTAGGAGCTGCACACCCACACACAGCAGAGCTCCCACCACCTTCTCCCCTTCCCAGAGTACAGCTCTTCTCAAGACTAGTCTCAACTCAGAGTTAAAAATGAACCTTACTCATGATTAACATCCTTACTTACATAGCGTGGCTGGCAGCTTAACACCAAATAAATGTTTTGGCAGCAGGAGTCGCAGGCATGGGGGCGAGCCCTGCCCTCCAGAAGGCAGCTCCAGCCTCACCAGGGGTTAAAAGCACTTTCTATTTGAATTAACAAATCATCAGCAAGCCCTCCTCGCCATCTGGGCAGGGGAGGGCTGGGCCGCTCTGGCCACCAGCATCTCCCAGGGAGCACAGAGGCCATCAAGAATGCAAGAGGAGGGACTTGGAAACCTGACCTGATTAAGGTGTGAATCACAGGAAATCCTGCAGGCAAAAACCCCCCTGGGGGTGGTCGGACAGCCAAGGTGAGTGAATCCCTGTGAGATTCCCAGTTCCACTGCTGCTGCCCGTGGGTTTGCCTTCAGCCCCCAGGGTCAGGGAGCATCTCGAAGCTGATTCAGTGGATGCACTGGGGGAATGGGAAACCTCTTGGAAGAGAACCAAATTAGAGATAAATGTAAGGATGCTTTGCACCAGAAACCCAGTAAGTGTGGGGCTAGCACCTGGATTACAGTAAATAAATCCCCTTTTCTTTATAAGCTAGTCTGTGCTTCGCACCAGAAACCCAGTAAGTGTGGGGCTAGCACCTGGATTACAGTAAATAAATCCCCTTTTCTTTATAAGCTAGTCTGTGCCAAGCTCCAAGCTCTCAGTCATCCCCTGTTTAGCATTTTGTTCCCATTTTCAGCCCTCTTCTGCTCTCGCCCTTGGATTTTGCATCCCGGCAGAGAGGGAGAGAAAACCGGGATGACACAGGTGACAAGAAAACCCCAACACCAAACAGCTGCCAGTGCCTTGCACCTAGGAAACCTGCTAAAAATCCCAACCAAAACAACATTTCAGGCACAGAAGCCAAACCAATGGACAATTTCTATCCACTTGTGACTAAACCAAGTCACGGTTTGGGGCTGAGTCAGGGGCACATCCCAGTGCCATGCACGTGTGCCAGGCCCAGCCCGGCTGGGGATGCTGCTCCTGGCACCCCAAGAGCCCCTTTCCCGTAAGGCTCTAACCAGCACCGCCACAGCCAGCACAGAGAGCAAGCCTCAAAGCTTCTCTCAGCAAATATTCAGGCTGAAAAATGTGTTTTTCCATCTGCTCGAAGCTTCTTTGCTGGGGCTTTGGTAGGAAGCAGATGTGAGAGCATCCCAAAGCACGACCAGTCGTTACTCACTCTGTTATATAAAACCATGTGAATTTCCTCTTTTTTTCTTTTCTTTTTTTTTTTTTTTTTTGTGTTGTTTTGTGTTTTTTTGTTTGGTTGGATGGGTTTTAGGGGCTTTTTTGTTGTTGTTTCGGTTTGGTTTTTTATTTCTTAGCACCAGGCCAGATTCCTGGGTGAGAGGCCAAGGCTGAAGAAAGCCAAAGCCAAATGAACCCAGGTTGGGGGAAACCTCTGCATGCATCACCATCCAAAGAGAACATTTCACATCTAGGTTGCTCAGCAGAGAGCCAAGGCACAGAGGAAGGGAAAGCCACGATCTGGCCTCGTAACAAACCCAGAAACACTTAGGCCTCCTAGTTAACTAGGAAATTCAACCCTCTCCAAACCACAGCGAAGCTTCAAAGCCCTTCTAACCTGACTCTGGATGCTCCTTCCACAGTTCCCCGTGGACGGCCCCGTTCCCTCAGACTCTACTCCCAGCCAGCAAAGCTGCCGGGGGCAAAGGCTCCCCATGGGTCCTCTGCCAAGGGAAAATGATTTCATGATCCAAGTGAAAAAGCCATCAGGGAGGTTCATTTTGGTCTAAGGTTTTGCTCCCTTCCAGCAAAACAGTACAAAAAAAAAGGAGTTGAGTAAAAGCTGGGCAGGGAACTTGGGGTAATCTGAAACTTGGTTTTTTCAGAATGGGGGGAAAAAATGAAAGAGAGTTTAAAATAAAAAATGTAAAAGCAGAATTTTTCAGCACAATGCCAAAGCTTCTGCAGGGGGTGCAGGGGGAGAAGAAAGCAGAAAATTTTCTGTGCATCGTAAAATCCTGGGCATTTCTAGACTGGCTCCAACAACCTGCATTACTGAGCAGGGCAGAGAGCACAGAAGCCAATCAAAGTGAGAGCAGAGCCATGGGAGACACGTCAGCCCCAAGGATGAGCGGTGGCTGGGGTGGTCCAGCCCCATGTCTGCCCCTCCTGTCCTGGGCACGGGGGCTGGGGAGAGCTGGGGTCTCTGCCCCGGCTCCTGGCCCCACATGAAAGCAGCCCCACACGGGCCATTCACTGCAGAGCTGCACCCGATGACCCCTGTGCGTCCCTTCTGGCTCAGGATATTCTGTGCACTGATCTCAAGCGAGTCTCCAGAGACGCTCCCCAGCCCGCAGGAGAGCAGCGTTCCGGATTTCCTACAAGGAGCCGAAGCTGTCCCAGCATTGCGGGGTCCCCGGGCAGGACGGGGGCTCCCCTCCCTGCGATGACATAACCACGGACTGCATGGGGCCGAGCCTTTGTCTGTGCGCCGGGAGACAGGGAGGGAAAGCAAGCAAGAAAGAAAGAAAGAAAGAAAACTTCTGGAAGTCATTATGATTCCTCTGCTCCAGTCTCCTTTTTGGCAGACAGCTTCCCTCTCCCCTTCCCTCCCCCCCACCCCACCCCAGCCCGCTTCAAAATGCCAGCCTATGATTTTTAAATGAGAAAAAGCTGCGCTGTACTCCAGCACTTGGATAAACTCCTACACAAACTTCCAGATGTGACACAACAGCCTGGAAGGGGGAATTCGCAGAAGAATCTCCTTAAAAAACACATCCACACGCAGGGAGCAAAGGCAGCGCCGGGCTGCCGGCACAGCTGGGCCACGGACGGGCCCAGAGGTCGCTGGTGAGATGAGGTGTCACCCAGATTAGGATCAAGCTGCTCCTGGCTCTTCCAGGGAGGCAGGGATTACAGGAACGCTGGCCACTGCACCCAGCTCTGGGAAGCGAACACCGCCTCCTGCTCCCGCTGAGCTCCCAAAAGGTTTGTGAACAGCAGGGAAGAGGATTTGCTGTTATTCGTCTCCTGGGAGGAGGGAAATAACCACAGCACCTCTGTGCTGCCCTTGCTCAAAGGTGATGGGCTGAGATCATCACGCAGGAGCTGAGCGAGCCCAGGGAGGCGCCAGCACCTGCCCAGGATGCTCCATCCAGGATGCTCCATCCCAGCCAGGAGGGCCAAGGCGCTCTGGGGACCCCTTGGTTGGGCACCAGCCACACAAGCCAGGCTTCTCTTCTCCCCAGGAATCAAGGAAGGGGCACAGAGAGAGCAGAGGCTCGGCAACAGCGGGAGAAATTCCATCTGTCTAGGGAGGGGGGAGGCATCAGCGGGTGAACTGGGTCAGGGGACAGAAACAAGCTCAGGTGCCCTGGGGTGGATCAGACACAGGTGAAGCAAGTGGATTCTCGTTCCTTTGTGGGGTTTTTAAATTAAAACAAGATCCATTTCAGGTCTGACCTCTCAAATCAAAGCGTTTTGCTTTGTTAAACTCAGAAGTGAGGCTGGAACAAATGTATAGAAGTGTATATAAGGACACCACATGCACTTGCCCCAAAAAACACTCTCTTTTGATAACAAAAAAATGAATTTAACCCTGCATTACACTCAATTCTTCAAAGAGCAGCATAAGCAGTGTCTGGCTCTCCCCATGAGCTGACATGGCTGGGGAGGGAGTGAGGACACCCCAATCTTCCACAAGGTGACAGGGGTTCCACTTGCCCCTGCCCTCACCACAGGTATTCCCATGAGAAGGGGTGCTGGGGGGCACTGCTGGGCGTGGGGAGCCCAAACCACGACACAGCTGAGCAGCCTCAGGTCTCACCCCCACCAGGCAGGAGGGTCCTGGCTCTGTGCAGTCGGACACACGAGCATTCCCTCCCTGAAGGGCTGGATCCAGCCAGGGCAGCACAGAGTGGTTCCAACACAGACCAGGGCACAGGGTGAACTCAGCAGGGGCTGACTGTGCTCTCAATGGGGCCAGCACTGCTTTCCATGAAGAACCAAGCTCTAGCACAGCAGCTCGAGCCACCCTGTGAGCCAGCCTGGTGCAGATCTCAGCTACACTTTGGCATGCAGCCATGGGGATTCCAGACCCATTCCTAGAGGTGTCTGGGCATCTGCAACTTCCAACAGGAGTTGGGGGCAATCAGTTGTCCCCAGGACCCAGCTTTGGTCACCCACCTCTTCCTGTTGGGGAGTGAGCAGAGCCATGTGAGGCAGCTGCTGGAAGAGTCCTCTCTGCTTTATTGCCGACAGAATGCAGGGCTGGTTTCTGTGACCAGATCAAGATGTGTTTCTTTGTCAAAGCCATTCCCAAACCCCCATCCCAGGGATTGTGCTGCATAGCAGCCAGGCCATTCCCAAACCCCCATCCCAGGGACTGTACCCCAGAGCAGCCAGGCCATTCCCAGGCCCCACATCCCAGGGATTGTGCTGCATAGCAGCCAGGCCATTCCCAAACCCCCATCCCAGGGTTGTACCCCAGAGCAGCCAGGCCATTCCCAAACCCCCATCCCAGGGTTGTACCCCTGACCAGCCAGGCCATTCCCAAACCCCCATCCCAGGGTTGTACCCCTGAGCAGCCAGGCAGGATGGGAGCGCTCCTCCTGGCGCCACCCAAACCTCCCCTTCCCAGAGAGGGAATTTGCAGAGCTGCCTTTCACCCTCCAAACCAGGAGGAAAACACCAGGATTCCAGCCAGGGTGGGTGTATCTCCCCAGGAATGGCACCTTCCAGCAGGGTTTTGCAGGGCGCCATTGCCGTGTGCTGCTTTCCAGGCAGCAGCGCTCTGCAGGCAGGCGGCCGTGGGGGATGAGGCAGTTTCCAGTAGTACAATAGATATCACAGGCCCTTTCAGTTACACTGTTATTTCTCTATTCAGAGCTCTTAATGCCAAGTGGTAGCATCCTCCCCACTTTCTCCATCCCCACTCTTCAATCACTCCACAACTCTCAAGAAATAGCCTCGTTTCTTGTCTCTGATCAGAGGAGCAGCCTGGCACAGACCCTGATACAGCCTTTCATCTTCCCATCATTCATGGTGCTTTCATTTCACAAGTGAAAGTCAAGTAACCAGCTTGCCTCCTTTTTCCTCCCCCTTAGAAAATCCTGCTTCTCCTCTCACAGCCTTTCCAGCACACACACCAGGACACCCTGTATGTGCCACAGCCCTTCCCACCCCTGAGCCTGTGACCACTGAACTTGTCCCTGCTCTTCTTCCCTCTTGACCCAGGCAGTTCTCAACCAGGGAAGAACCTTCCACCCCAGAGCCACCAGGAATATGAAGGCTGTCACCCAGGCTCGTCCCCTCAGCTCCTCATGGCTCCCAGAGAGGTTTTCACTCAAAGACCACAGTGGAGTGGATGGAGAAGACATGTTGGCCATCTGGTACATGTTTAGAGTTAAAAATCCCAAGGTTTCAGGCTCTGGAAAATTCCTGCATCAGGACAAACTTCATGGCCTCTTTCTAGACCTAAGGAAGAGGAGAAGCAGGAGAGCAACACAGTGGCCCACATCTCTGCTCCAGACAGCAAGAGAAAAAGCTTCCTGGTCCAGGCAGAGAATGCTCTAGACAGAAACATGGCAGAAAACCCCCAAAACCACATCAACAGGACTTTGCATCCCTGCTGGATACTCAGCACCTCAACCATCACCCTCCCCTAACCCGGCCTCAGGTACCACAGTCACACCAACTGCCTGGACAGGGATATAGAGCAGAATCCCAGGAGTTCCAGCTGCACTTCAGGGGCACAGACTGTCGTTCCTGGGAAAGAGTGGGTCCTGCATCTCCTCCTGATGCCCCTCCTGATCAACAGTAAATTTTATCACTCAGATTAGAACACTGCAAATCTGCCTGGAAACGCCACAAGCTCTGCATCTCCACAAGCACAGCTCAAACCAGAGCCCTCCCATCCAGTTTCTGCAGGAGCCAATGCAGAAAGGTAAAATCCACCTGAGGGAGTGGCAGAAGGCAGTGAAAGCTCCAAACTCTGCAGAGCTGGGGCAGGATTCACCACCCACTCAGCCAAAGCACTGTCACTCCTCTGCAGGGCAGCTGGTGGCAACAAAGACTTTCCAGCAACATGATTACATGGTTTTAACACTGAGGCACAATTCCTAGAAGGTTACAGCCTGAGAAGGGCCACCACACTAAAGAAAAAAAAAAAAAAGTAATAAATATAAACACGAGCAGGCTCAGGTCCAGCACTGGAGTGGCAGAAAGGCAAAGGGATGAGCAACACAATGCTGTTCTGAGCAACCCAGCAAGTGATGGGACACAGTGCAGGTACCAAAGTAGCTATGTTCCTCTCATCTGAAGGCTGAACTGGTTTTTGTTGTTGTTTGTTTGTTTTGTTGTTTTAAAATAAACTCCCCCAATTCTGGGTCAGTAACCCTGAAAAAAAACAGCTGCATGCTTACATGACTCAAAGACCCACAGCATCACCCCTGTGGCCCCAGGACTCCCAGCAAGATCCTTTCTCTGTCAGTAACAAGTGAAAAATTGGTGACAGAAATCCCAGCTAGTCGGACTGCACGTAATGCTCCTCCCTGACTCACAGTGCTGTTTGCAGGTGCCCACAATACCACTGATTTTCCAAGGACAAAAGTTAATCAGATTGGTTTTGCAGCCACAGAGGAGAAAACATATTTCAAGCCATTACTGGGGTGGGGGACTTTGCTGAAAACACTAAAACATACAGGTGTTAACATCAGATTCAAAATAGCATGTCAAAGGTTAAAATTTTTTTTTTAAATTTTAAAAACCCATAAATACTTGGAAATATATTTAAACCAGTAATCATAAATACTATTAGTCTTAGTAGGCAACAAGAGCACACTGACTTGCAGCCTGTCATTAATATTTCTTTCCAAAACAGAAGGCTTCACAAAGTTGTTAGATTTGCTATGTTTAAATAAAGGCAGTTTGAACTGCTTAGCTGGCCTGAAAGAGATCTGTGGAGAAGCTGCTGAGGGTATTCATGACTGGGAAGAGAAATCTTGGATTTTTCCCTCTTGGGGGACATTTTAGGAGAGAAGGCAGCCTGTTTATCAGAGAATCTTTGCTGAAGCTCAAGTAAAACAATATTCACAACTCCAGCAGACCCTCACCAAGCACACCAGCCTCAGCTGAGATGTAGTCCTCAACAGTTCCCGCATACCAGGAGTGGAGAAGGACTAGCACAAGGCATTCTGGTGCTCTGTACCATGTAACATGTCCTCCGTGCTGCTGCACAGCCTCTCCCCCTCCAGATGTGGGGCTGCTGCCCACACTGCTCGCCTGCCTCTTGCCGGCAGCCCAGCACGGCTGCGGGAGCTCCCCAGGCAGCCTCTCCTGCACCAGCCCCTGCTGGAAGCCACATCGCTTCACTTTATTTCATTTTGGGCTTTTGTTTCTACAAATAATAAATGAAGCTGGAATTTGGCGATGGTAAAATACTCGGAATGGTAGAAGCCATGCGGAAGCCATGTGCTGGTTGCAACTCAACTCCAAAGGGAAGCTTTAAAGACACCAAGACTGTGAAAGAAGAAATTTTTCTATTGTCTCCTCTATTTCTCCCTCCCCCCCACCCCCCGTTTTGAAAGCTTAAACTTGACTAAAGCGGCTCGGCCTGTGCCAGAGCAGACAGGGAGCTTGGAAGAAGATCAGAAGCCTTTGGGGGGCCGTGGCTCACCCCAGGATGTGACAAACAGCTGCCCTTGGCCAATGCCCGCCCGGGACCATGACCCCCACCCCGCCCCAACCCGTCCAGGCAAGGAGCATCCCCCGGGGATGGGGCCGAGAATGGGCCCTTGGACGGGCCTCAAGCACCCTGAATTGTTTAGGGACCCTGGAGCCGGGCAGCAAACCAACCCCCAAAACCTCCGCCTCCCTCCAGACTGCACCCGTCTCGTAAAACCTCAGGGAAAGGACCAAGGAGCCTAAAATGGGCAAGAAACGGGGTCAAGAACGAAAAACCGATCCACAAGGGAAGAGAGCGGGGTTAGGGTCGCTCAGTGTGTCCGGGGAGCTGGACCAGAGACGGTCGGTGCCCTGGGGGAGACGGTCCCCAGCAGCTCCACTCCGAGTCCCCGTGGAACGGAGCGCTGCAGCCCGCGGGAGCCGAGGGAGGGGAGCCCGCAGGAGGGGAGCCCGCGGCGCGGCACGGCACGGCACGGCACGGCCCGACCACCCCTGCAACAGCCCGGAAAACTTCCCGGGCGAGCAGCGGGGAGGGGGGGGAGCATCGCCGGGGGCCGCCCGCTACCCCGGGGACGGCCCGTGACGGGTCCCCCAAAGCCCGGCTCCTTCCCCATCACCCGGCGGGCCTCAGCCAGGTGCTCCCCGCCCTGCCGGCCGCTCCGGGGCCGTGGGGGCCCCGTGGGGCTTACCTCGCCGCCGAACACCTGCAAAGGATACGGGTTACAGACCAACCGGAGGCACCAGCTCCGCGGCCGGCTCTCCTGGCTCAGGTAGAAAAAGACGACGGGAGCCAGCGCCGGGTAGGGCAGCGCCTCTGCCTCCGAATCGCCGCTGCCCGCCTCCCTGTCCCCCGGCCCCGGCTGGCCCCCGGCCCCGGACAGGTCATTAAGGCGGATGAAAGTCTTGGCTCTGCCCGGCTCCGGATCCTCCTCGGCCGCTCGCGGTCCATCTTCGTCCATCCTCCGGCCGGCGGCCCCGGGGGAACCGGGGCGACGCGGGGCGAGCCGGTGGGACGCCTAGAGCGGCGCGGCCATGGCGGGCTAGGGGGGCTGGGGGATGCGGCGGGGCGGCTTCAGCGCCGGGGTGGCATGGCCGAGCGAGCCGCTGCCTCTCCCCCCGCCGGGGCCGGGCCGCCCCCCTCGTCCTGCCCTGCTGTCTGCGGGCTCCGTAGCTCCTCCTCGCCGTGCCTTCGGGGGCCCGAGCCGCGGGCAGGGAGGCGGCGGCGGGGCGGCCCCCGCTGCCGGTGCTGGCCCCCACCCGGGGGGCGGCCCGCCCCTAGCGGCTCTGCCTGTCCCCTCTGCTCCCCAACATCCGCCCGGGGCGATGGGATGCTGCCCGGCGCGCCGGGCACGGGCGGTGGCAGAGGATGCTCCCGCGGCGGCCGCGCCGAGCCGAGCGCTCCGCACAGCTGGATCCCTCACTCCAACTTCAAGTCCCGGCCCCTCCTCCCCCCGCCGCCAATGGGGGCTCGCCCTCGGCCCCCCGGCGCCTCCCCATTGGCTGCCGCGCCTGTCCGTCCGGGGGCACCGCTGGCCGGCAGCGCGGTCCCCGGCGGGGCTGGACGGGGCGCACCCGGGGCCGGGCAGCCGCTGCCCCGCGGGGTGCGGGGGCACCACGGGGAGACGAAGCGCCGAGCGCTGGGGGCAGGGAGGAGCGGGAAAGCCGCACGCTGCGTTAGGCGGAGGCAAGCCCCGGTGGGACACTGCAGCACCGGGAGAAGGGGAGCCGGCGGGAGGCGAGAGGGAGAGATGCGGCGGGAATAGACCGCCCCGCCCGGTCTCTCCTGCGGGAGAGAAGAGCGCCAGGAGAGCAAGGCCGGCAGGGCCGAAGTGCCGAGAGGGCTGCAGGAGCCGGAATGGAGCCCTCCCAAGTGCTGCCTGAGCCTGGCAAGAGATCCTCGCCCTGCTGCCGGTCCCCAGGGGTTGGCTCCTGCCCCGTCCTCGCCGCCCCAGAGCGGAGACCGTGCTGGTGAGCTCGGTGCGTGTGGGTCACGGCCCGGCCTTCCCCCCTTGCCAGTCTCCGGCTGCTCGAGAGCGGCCGCCCCGTCCCGAGCCGCTCGCCCCCGGCCTGCCTGGGCACACGAGCAGCCCCAGGGAGGCTCGGCCCGAGGCGGGGAAGGGGACCCGTCACCCCCAGCCGTGGGAGCAGCCGGTCCCCCCGGTTACCCCCGCTCGCAGGACGCGGCCGGAGCTCCCTCTGCCGGTGCGAGTCCCGGCCGCGGCGGGAGCCGGCCCCGACGGCGGGGGACAGGCGGGGGACGCGCGGCCCCGAACGAGGGGCACGGGCCGCTGGGCGCTCCCGGCCGCTACCGAGTCAGACCTTCCTCCAGCGGGACCCGAGCAAAGGATTTTCTGCCACCAGCCGGCATTTTGACATCCACAGGCTGAGCCAGGACCGTGCTTCTAAATGTTTAGAATTTTTTTCCACTTTAGAAACAGCTTTCTCACTCTTCCCCAGTAGCCGCTCCATCATATTTTAATAAATGTGAGCACGTCCTTCCCAAGAGCTCCAGCTAGTCCAAAAACACCTGCAAGAACAACAGGCAGATGCTCCTGTCTGACCCAAAGTGCCTTCTCTTGGCCAAATCCTGCTGGCCTGGGAGCACACTTGATCTTGGATTCACAGCCTGTGCTGTCCAACCTGAGACAAATCACATTGCTATTGGCAAAACTTCAAGGCCAGCCAGGCTCTGCTGCAGAGCTGTGAGCGACAGTGTCCAGGCAGAGGAGATTCAAACCCCACAGCCCTCTGTGCAGGGCCAGGAGACCCTCCTGCAGGCCCAGAGGCGCTCTGGTGTGACAGCACATGGCATGTGTGACCCCAGGGGAGTGGAGAGCCCCTGACACAGGTGCTAAGGACAGGGACTCCCATTTTTTCTACAGGTTTCTGTGCGGTTCCCCCCTCTGGATGCAGTGTGTGCATGGAAGGGGCAGAGCTTGGCTGTCTTTGGCTTCTCCCTGCCACAGCCAAAGCACATGAGCACGCCAAGAGCCCCTGAGCCCCCGGGCAGCCCTCCCACAGTGGGGCACGCACCAGCCCCAGCTCCCTGGCACAGCAGAGCCCGACAGCTCGGCTGTGGTACAAAGGCAGTTCCTGGGAAGGTCCACAAACACATTTGCATGTACAAGGTGCAGTCCTAGATCAAGCAATTTCCTCGCTACACATGTACAGCCTGGTCACAGCTGCTTTTGATCCGATTCTCTTTGTATCCCAATAATGTACAGAGAGCCTTTGTGTGTCGGTCTGTTTATTTAAATGGATTTGGAGCAAACATTTTTTTAAAGCTGAAGCTTTGAGCCTCTAAGTGGGTTACCAGATTATATGCTGTCTTCATTTTAATTACATTTGGCTCGTTTTGTTTATTGCATACATTTTCAAGAATTATGCTTACCGTGAGAATTGAAAGCATTTTGCTTTAGAAGATACCTGCCCTATAAAGGGATCAACATCACACAGGAGAGACGATGCAAACCTTCCCATCTCCAATAGCATTCTCCCTTCAACTAGGACAGGAAAAAAGGAAGAGGATATACGGTCTGTCAAGCCTATATTTAAAGTGAAGCACTCAAGGAGGATCAAGCCTGCACCACCAGCCTAATGGGAGTGTGGCACAAGCTAATACTAAACTAAAAAGATGTTCTTGCTAGGGGAAGAGTGATCTTGGCTGTGGATCTCTGGGAGCCTGGCACAGCCCAGCCAGGATGTTCATTTGCCCAGCCCTGTCTCAGGGGGTGAGCAAATGAGCATCTCCTTCCCAGCACTTCTCCAGCCCACTGCATCTCCCCAGGGAGCCCTTCCCTTGTGCCCAGGCTAGACCAGGAATTTGTCTTCCTCAAACAACAGGGTTTGTTTGAGGGGGACTCAGCTTCCAGACAGAAGTGGAGTGATGTGGGCAAGGACAGGGAACAGAGCTCCAGCCCAGAGCCTTGATGAGAAGGATGGAAAGCAGTAAGAAGTGACCCCGGAGACCAGAGCTGCACATTTAGGGATTTGGGATGTAAATGAGTGGAAATTTCAATACAGCATAAGGAACTAACGAGGTCACCTCACATGCACAGTCCTGGCCTTCTAATTAGACCAAAGATAGCACAGGAGAGAGGGGATGAGGGTGAGCCAGGGACAGCTTAAATAGTGGCAGGAATTATAGGGCTGTGGTGGTTTTGGAAGGGCAAGAGGAAGGGGACTCATGCACTGCAACATCAGTTATGCCCTCAACAGCAGTTGTGATGAGCACCAGATTACTCAGCAGACCCCTGACAGGGACACCTGAGGAGGAGGAGGAAGAGGAAGTAGCCCTGCTTTCATTCCAGCACAGCCCTCTTACTCTGCTCTTCCACATAGTTTAGGAGATTTCTGGGGAGAGCATAGCCCTGCACTCTCTTCCTCAGCAGTCCTTCTAGGAAAAGCATTGTGAGCAACATTTCATGTCAAGGGGGAGATTTAGCCAAGCTGATGCTCACCAAAAATGGCTCTGGCCCCAGCATGGTAATGGGATTTGGAATCAGCCATACAGGAGCTACTCTGAGCTGCAACAGGGAAAGCCTACATCTGTAACCACTTTGGCAGGAGGAGGATTGCAGACAGCCTCAGCAGAGAGGCTCCAACCCGATGGGAACCAGTCACTATTTGTTTTGCTGTTGACACACAGCTGCAGTAGCTGTGGGTGATTTTAATAAGGCAGGACAATATTTCTATCAGTTCTGGGAGCTATAGATGGAACCCATACAGTATCCAGCTCAGGGCTGAATGATTAATCACAGCAAGGTCCAAAGCTCTTCTCATGCCTTGGAACCGGATAGAAAACACACATTTTGTTTTGGATGTCACAGTCTGGGGGCAGAGCAGGCCTCCCACAAGGAATTCAGAGACTCAAGCGCTGTGGAAGAGCACTTTGAGAGCAGCAAATCTGCTCTGTGCCTGCTCCCCCACCCCACCAGTGACAGCCAGTTCTGTGGGATCAGAGTCCTTGCTGTGCAAAGCGGCTCCTGGCTGCCCTGTCAGTGAATTGACTCCCTGAGAAACACCATTCACGCTATTTGAGCTGACACAGCTGCAGCAGAGACACCCACCAAACCCAGCCTCACACAAACCCTGCTTTCCTGCCCTCCCTGCTCCTGTGACCTGGCTGCTCCTCCCAGCCCCAGCCCCGACACAGCCCTGCTGGGATGCTCCTACCCTCAGTACCTACAGCTCAAAGAATGCTTTCCCCCCTATGGACAGCAGTGGAGGATCTGGGAGGAGCAACAGACCGGCCCCACATTCCAAACAGCACAAACCAACACCGTAACTCCTCGTAATCCCATCCAAACATCTGATTTCCCTCAAGAGGTCCTTTTGCTCTGTCATCATCTGGACACGTTTGTGCTCTTCCCAGTTATCCCATTAATGCCATGGTCTCCCCAGTCTGGTGCTGCATCCCCAAACCCCAGGGCTGGGTCCTGGCACCAGGAGCCACCGTGGAGGGTTTGGGAGAAACTTAACAAAACCAACTGCTGGAGGCCATAAGCAGAGCTTCATCTTTCATTTTTTTTTTCCTCTTTAATAGATGGGTTTATTGTATCTCTCAATCTTTATTAAATGAAGAGCCAGACAAGTAGTTGGAGGCAATATATACTGTGGCATAAAGCACCACCACGCAAATGTGCAAGGGGACGTCTGTGACCAGAGCAATCCCCTTGGTGTGCATGAAGGAATTAATAATTTAGGCTGAGGAATGCTTGTTGTTGGCAGATGACCAGCACTTTCCTACATGATCAATGTGTGCACCTTGACTTCTTGGTACACAATCAATCTGTGCCTGAGCACGGCCTGAGTTTTGGGAACTGCTTCGTACGCGAGGGCTGAGCAGCCTGAGGCTGCAGCACCGATGTGGCTCATTCCCCTGAGAGAGCAAGGAGCTGACCCGAGCCCATGTTTCAGCTCTGGGGTTCAGAACATAATTTATAATAAAAATCTCTTGGCCCCCACCATCCTTAAAAAATTTACATTCCCCTTCACAACCTCTATTACCTGCAGAAAACACGAAGAGGAGAGGGAAGTTCCCTTTCAAGGCAATTCTGTCCGGGCAGATTGGGTGTTTTAGTGGTTACATCTTGGCTCTGACCATCATAAGGCACAAAAACAGACACCACCTCACCCCCCCCAGACAGCACACAAGGACCCAGCACTACATTCAATATTGTCCCTGTTAAATGTCCTCTCGCATTTACCATGGCTCCCTCCCTCCAGAGAGAAAATAATCTCTGCTGAATCCAGCAAAGATCAAGGCAGGTGCCTGTCCAATGCCCCAGAGAGGCTCTGCCTTGCTCTCTCCCTGGACATGGAGCCTCAGCCCAGCTTCTGGCTTGCTCTCAGTGCTGCTCTGCACACCCAGCTCTGAGGGATGAGGTTTTGGAGGAGCAAGCCCTGCCCTGGCACCCAGGCTCACCCCACTGAGCACATGCTGAGAACCAGGTCTGCCCCATCCCAGCCTGGGGCTGCCTCAGGTGCCTCTCCTGACCGGGCACCATTATGCAGTGCCAGGGGGCAGAGCACACCCCCAAGCCTCCAACCATAGAGTTATAGAGCATTTTAGACTGGAAAAGCCCTCCAGGATCAGCAAGTGCAATCATTAATTCAGCATGGCCAAGCCCACCATGAAACAACATCTGTAAGTGTCACATGCACACACCTTTTATCCTTTTATATCCCTCCAGAGATGATGATTCCACCAGTTTCCTGGGCAGCCTGTTCCGATGCCTGACCACCCTTTCTTTCAGTGAAGAGACTTTTCCTAATATCCACTCTAAACCTGCCTTGACACAACTTGAGGCCATTTCCTCTTGCTGTTACCCAGGAGAAGTGACCGACCCCCACATGGCTACGACCTCCTGCCAGTTGTAGAGAGCAATAAAGTCCTGCTTGAGCCTCCTTTTCCCCAGCATAAACACCCCCAGCTCCCTCAGCTGCTCCTAATAAGACTTGTGCTCTAAACCATCCCTCAACCCCCTCAAATTTGCATTTCTCGCTTTTTTCGCCCAAGTTCTTTGGCTTTCATTGAGTCCCCACTAAGCAGGAGCACAGGGCACGAGCAGTGCACCAACCCTACTGCTATCAGCAACTCCCCCTCTAATTGAATCTTCAAATCTTTCTGACAGGAAGAGACAGGAGGGAATCCAGATACTTATTGCCAGGCCCTGGATCCCCAAGCTCTGCTGCTGCCAGCTCTGCTGAGCGCTGGGATGCTGGTGAGCACCTGCCTTGGCCCCAGCAGTGATAAAAGCACCTCCAGCACCCCAGGAAGCTCAGGAAGGCATCCCCAGAGATCAGAATGGCCTCAGAAAGGAAGGGTATAAGGCGCCAAAAAGAGAAAAGAACTGAGAGACAGGCAAGGGGAAGGGCAGAGGCAGGGGAACACCGGAGAGTCAGGCAAGGGAACCAGCTGTGGAGCTCAGCCTTGGGCTCAGCAGGGATCGGGACACTAAGACCTCATTCTGCACGTGCAGGTTGGCAAGAAAAGAAACCTTCTAAACAACAGCAGCACACCCAGAAGTCACTGCCCTGCCCTCACAGCAGCTCCAAGCTCAAAAAAAGCCCCTTGTCTCCATCAAAGATTCCAGAGGCACCCAAGGGATCACCAACCCCTCTCTACTGGCACAAGAGCAAGAGGTCTCAGCTTAATAATTCTGCTTGAGCTCTTACCTGAGTGCTCAGGAGCTCCAGCCAGAGAACACCTTCACCCCAGAGCTACCCCAAACACCCTCCTGCCCCTGGGTCTGCTGAGGAACAGGTGGAGCTGTGATGGCACCTGCTGAGCAATTGAGCAAATTGCTAATTGAGAAAAGGCAGACATAGGAGGGGAGAGAGTAGGGAGAGGGTAGTAGTTCAGAGTTGGTGGACAGTCACAAAAAAAAACCAGATCTTGGCCCATATTTAAAAAAAAAACCTCAAAATTTTCCCTAGTAAAGGTTGTTTTCTACCACCTCTGCCACCACAGAACAACTGAGCCCTGATGCCTTAGGATTTTAGCTTTTATATTTTTCAAACCTTGTACTGCTTTAGTGTATAGTTCTAAACTCCATATAGAGTGTTGGTTATTGTCTTCACATTTTGGTGAGACAAGACAATTCCTCTAGGCTTGAAACTCAAGCACACCCTACTGCCTCAGGCCCAGAAAAGTATAAACAAAAGTGAGTTCAGGGGGGAAGAGCAACCCGGGGGAATGTGACTTCATTACCCGAAGCTGTAATTGGATGATTAACCCCTGATATGTAAAATGTGAAAAACACCAATCACTTGTTTTTAAAATTTTTACAAGTTTAATAGTAATAAAATGGTTAAAAAGAATAGTAACACAATTAGAGTAATAACAATTTGGACAAATTGAATTAGGACAATATGAGACAATAAAAACAAAGAGCTACGGACGTCCGGGTACCTTTTTCTGGGCATCACGAGCCTGAAAAAGGACACCTGTTAACAAAGGATTAACTCTTAAGAACAACAGCCTGTTGCATATTCATACACTTCATACATGATGCATAAATTCCATTCAAACACAGGATTCTCTCTGGTCTTCATCAACTTCTTCCCTCTAATCCTAATAGTCTCTTCAAAGCGGGAAGAAGGTAGTTTCTTCCGATAAGAAGGCAATAAATTCTTTTTCTCTGAAAGATCTAGGTGTCCTGTGGCTGCTATCTCGCTGCAAGTCCTTTCTGTTAAACAAAGCATCTTATATAGCATGGTTTCTATTTTAACAATTTTTATAACCTAAAACTATATTTAACACAGTACTTAAGAAAATTAATACAGCATTGCTTTCAACACAACACATATAATATTCTTTTTAATATTTGCGAAAAGCCAATCATAAAATATATGCATTTTTCACATAAATGGACTGAATTTACAATTGCCTGAAAAACTCATGACCATCGTCCATCTTGGGTGTAGCCTCAGAGGTTTCTGACTGCCCAAGGTACCTATTGAAGGCCTTTATTAAATACCTACTCTTACTCTCTTAACCTTGCCTAGCCTCTGTTCTAGGTAGCCATCCCAAGGCATCAGCTCCACCTCATGTAGGTCAAAGTCATTAAATCCCTGTGCTAGGGCTGTGCTGCTGTGGGGAAGGGGGTCACATCCCTCCCCAAAGAGGCCGACTCTGTCCCCTAACTCCCAGCTCTGGATGGCAGCTCAGGTGAGCACCACACTGCTCACAACCTCTTCCCCAGCCCTAAAACAGTAGCTGCCCTCTCCAGCTGGGGAGAAAATGACCCAAATGTCTTTAAAATAAGTGAATATTGAATGAGCACGTGGCACTGATAGCAATGACTGACTGACATGGGACAAATGCCTCCCTTTCTCTGAGGAGCAGAGAATAGCTAGGACAGGGGTACAGAGAAACCTGACCCTAGGGGAGCCAGGAGGAGAGGGCTCAGGGCAAGAGGGATAGTGGGGCTTTGAGCACAGACCTGCCATCTGAGACCCAGGTACCCCAGGGCCAGGCCAGCAAGGTGCTGGGTTGTGAGCAAGAGCTACTGCCCTCCACCCTACTGAACATCTCATCCCAGTGAGTGCTGCCCCGAGCTGGCAGCTGCAGGCTGGAGCATCTGGGATGGCTGGGATGGCAGCTCTTTCCTCCAGGGAGGGGTTCTGTACCTACAAATGATCTTGGCTGTGAACTGGAGGCACCCCGAGTGCCACACCCCAAACTTTGCTCCTTCACTGCTTAAGCCCTGTCAATTTTATTCATATTCCATTTCACCTGTAGGAACTCTTGATGTGAAAAACAGGGCTTTTTTACTCCTTTCCTTCTGATTTTTTTAAATTTTATTTTATATAAGGCCTCTGCTGGGAAATCTTTGTAATTAATAGCCCTTTAAATAAAATATAATTAAAAATAATGTGGAACATGACAAAGCCTGCCAGCAGCTGGCAGTGGGGGTGGCTGATGGGGGGCAGTGCACCTGAGTGGCTGCAGACACAGGTGCCCAGGTTGCGGTGTGGGGGCACTGCAATATGCTGGGCTGGGGTCATCCTGGTCTCACTTCACTCTAAAGCAACTTCTACATCACCAAGAGCACTTGGACTCTCTGTCTCACCTGTGGGGACATTGGGGTCCTTCTCATCACCCTCCTGTGCGAGATGGGGCATGGGTGGCTCTGCTGGGACAAGATGCTGAACAAAGTGCTGGGGCAAGTGGAGACCAAATCCCACCCTGCAATGGGTCCATACAGACCCAGGGAGCCTTCCTGGATAAACAAGTCTGATTTTGACACTGTTAGAAAGCCAGGCACAGAGAACTGGCATGCTGAACCCTCAGTGAAGCCTGTGCTCCTCAGCCATCCTCTTGCAGGAGCTGAGCACTGCAGAAGCATGGAAGTGAGGACTGGCTCATTTAAATTTAATGCTGGTGAGGAGATCTTCCTCCACCTTCCAGCAGAGAGCAGATGCTCTGGCTTCACATCGGCAAGGCATCTCTAAATCACTTCCCCAGCAGTGATGTCATTGTTTATAAGTTATTAGTTACTATTTCATAGGCAAACCTGAAATTTTTCCTTTTTAAAGATACATTGAGATGGAGTCTGGGCTTCTGCTACAGAAAATATCCCGTTGGTCCCATCATTAGCCTCCTTTCAAGATCAAGGCTGCTTTCTTCATGGCACATAATTAAAAGAGCACTTCGAATTTTCAGCATCTCACAGCATCTTCAGGACGCACAGGAACCCAGGCAACAGAGGTGATCCCCAGAGCCATGCCAGGCCTGGGGACATGCAGGAAGGACAGACCATGGATGTGGTGTGAGGGGGCAGAGCAGCAGGGTGACCCCGGCTGCTCCCTGTGGTCCCTCCCCTGTGCGTGAGATGCAAAGCTGTGTTTCGTGTCAGGTACAAACAGGTGATGTGTGTACTTGTGAATGCGAAATGTGTGGATATCAACAATGGGATAGTTGCAAATTCTAATAATAACTGAGGAAAATAAAGCATGGGAAAAGGCCTTTGAACTCATCTTTTGTTTGCAATTAACCCTGGTTGATTTAGGAGCATTGGAATTAAGATGTTAAAGACGTTGCTTTTTGTCTGCATTTAATCCATAAAAAGCTCTGCAATAATAACCTTTTGAAGTATAATTTTAGAATATTACTTGTATCCTTGAAACTATAGCTTTGGAATATATGTAAAGGAAATATGTTTATCTCACGCCTTATTGAAGCAGAGAAAAACAGCTTGAGAAAGGAAGATGAACATCACCTCAAGGGTTTATGGTTTTGACCAAAGGGAAGCTGGACATCACTGTTATGAGATTTATAATCTCTGCAATTAAAAGGTGGACACACATCTGGGGAGCTGGACCCCATCAGATGGGATTCGTCTTTCTTCTTTCAGAAACTGGACCGTCACCATCTGGGGATGCTCCTTTGAGATACATCTGAGAAATTAAAATCACAATAGTGTATACAATTGTGATGTAATAATTTGGAATAAAAATTGCTGAGGAGTAAAAATTGGAAATAGAAACTGCTGAAAAAAAACCTGATGAGTGCCCCTATAAATACCTGTAACCATCAATTATCGGTGTGCAGCTGGAGGGAAAACTTCCCCCACTGTACTCAGCACTGTATTGCTCATACTTTACCATCTTAAATAATAAATTGATTGCTGCTTGAATATTGGCCTAGTCAAGCTTCTTATTCATAACATGTGCCAGCTCCTCGCCAGTGCCGCTGGGGAGGCGCTGGTGGCACCCGGGGGGCTTTTAGCCAGTGCCACACGTGTTAGCTGGATCACACCGCCTGTGGGTGGCCTCTCCCCGGCATGAATCATCATTGCCTTCGCGAATCCCCGGGCAGCACCACAGCTCTGCCGCTGGGGCTAACCCTGCGAGGGGAGCGCTTGGTTTGGGGCTGCCCACGGACAGAGGCACCAGGGACAAAATGAGACTCCCATGGGTGGGGCAGGGCTGGCAGCGTGGGAGAAGGGCAGAGCTGGTGGCGATCCAGCTGCCCTATGGGTGCAGGGAGCACAAGGGAATGTGGTGCTGAGGAGCTCCACACGACCAGGGCAGTCCAGCACCAGCCCCATGCCCCTTGTCATGCTCTGCACACCAGTACGTCCCTCCATCCTCCCTTTTCCTGGGGTAACGAGTGGGTTTGGACATTCCAAGGCATCACAGCCCCAGCCTTTCCCATGGGAGCTCTCCAAGGAACAGCCCAAGTCTTCACACCACCCAGGGATGGGGCAAGGGACGAGCAGGTGCCCCACACCAACCCTCCAGCAGCCCCACAGCAAAGCACAGGGCATCACCATCTGCCTCTGGAGAGTTGTTGCAGTGGAAAGCCTGGACACAACTGTGTCCCAAGTGGCTTCATCTCCCCAGCACAGCCCTGGGCAAGCCCCTACACACCAGACCTGGCTACAGCACTCAGTCATCCTCAGCAAGTCTCAAGACCTTCCCCAAGATCTACCTTCCCACAGTACCCAGGTCCTCTTTGCTTAGGACAGACACAGCTCACCCTCATGGGGACCAGCTACCACCCAAAAATGACCCAGGGTTTCCCCCCACCATGGGCCTGACCCATTTCACCACCTGAGTGTCCAGCTGTGACAGCCCTGACCCGGCCCCAGCATGGACCAGGGGATGCTTTAGTCCACATCTCCACTCAAGCAGTAGCACAGTGGAGACACAATCCTGGCTTTATTTCATCCCAGTTGGGTCCTGGTCCCCCAGGACAGAACTCTCCCAGCCCTGGAGCTGCCCCTGCCCTTCTCCTGCCCTAGTTCCTGCCCATAATGGTGTGAGCAGATACGGAGCATTTGCATGCAAAGAGGAGCCAGCAATGAAAGGGAACATATTAATGCTCCCCTAACCAACTGAGAGGAGTTAATGACATCAAACTGGTTTGTTGTTGTTGGTTTTGATTATAATTTTTTTAAGCTCTGGCTTCTATCTGTCATTACTGTTATATTGCATAACCAGGGAGAAATCTGAATGAAGTTAATACCTGCGGAGTGCAGTGCAGAATATTCATGTACTGTGAACCAGAATGAGGCAAATGTGAATCTTTATTACCAGTGGAGGTTGTTAAATATTTTATTTTCTGTTTGAGACATGCTGTGACACATGAAACTCAATTAGAATATAACTAAATCCCACTCTAAATTATAGATAAATGACAACAAATGAAGGGGAACAGCCTGAGCTCCCCAGTGCATAGCCTGGGGAAGCAAGGGGGACAGCTTTGAGAGGAGGACAGCCCCCTCAAGACACCTCCATCCCAGCCAGCAAGCAACAACACAGCAATGTGTTTCCTCTGCAGGGCTGATTTTTGCCCTGAGACGTCCTGAGGGAGACCCTCAGGGAAGCAGGATGGATCCCATTTCTCTGCTAACCAGCTCATGCATTCACCTGAAACAGCCCCAGACTTCCCCCTCCCAGTGCACCATAAGAACTCCTGAGCCCCCCGTGCCTCAGCTATGTTTCCTTAAATCTGACTGTGCCTGGTAATAAAAACCACAGTAAAAAGGAAAGACAGATGTTAAGGAAAAATATGTATCAAGGGCCAAAGGCTGCACTGGTGCTGTGTTATGGAAATGCCGGGATTTTCTATCCCTTGGCTCATCAAGGCCAAGCTAAGGACATGGTCATGGATGGAAAATTAGGGGCTGAAAGGCCTTTGGGGTTAATTCTGCAATTGTTTGTTCTGGGAGATGCTCGTCATCACTGGAGAGGTTGCATGGACTGAGTTTTAAGTGGCTGCTGCTGGGATCAAGCAGAGCCTCTGAGCAATATCCACAGGGATGTTGCTGTGGGTGGACAGAACACACAGGCACACAGGCATGCTCCTGACCCAGACAGGCATTTTCTCCCTGACCCTGCCAAAGTTCCCAGGCTGCTGGGATTCCCCTTAGATGGCCTTGTAGGAATATCCAGCAGAGGCATCCACGGTGCTGCCATGGAGATGGGGCTCAGGAGGAGCCAGGGTGCTGCACTGCTCTGGGGGGGCGGCAGGACCCCCACGGCACTGCAGCCCTTCCCCTTGGCTCTCCTGGGAGACAGAAGGGATTTAGGGACTTCATTACAGCCACAAGGATCTCATCCAGAAACAGGGCAAGGGTCTGTGGTGGTGATCAAAGCCAAGGCCCTTCATTCGTGGCAGTATCCAGGCCCTTCATTAGCATGTGATGGGGGAGCCCAGAGCAGCATGGCAGACAGGAGGATTGGGAGGTGGGGTGGAGAGAGAACAGCACCTTCCTAGAGGGGTTTTCTGCCTGTGATTCTTCGATCTGCAAGCCTCAAAGGACACCAGGCCCTTGCAGTCCCCTCCACCCCACTCCCCTCTGGGGGCTCTGCCAAAGCACTGCAGTCACAGACATGGTGACACTGAACCTCTGCCCTGCACTGACCTGGGTTAACCCAGCCATGCTCAGTGCTTTCCCTCCCCTGGGGTGTGTTTCCAGCCTAATTGTCTCCTAATTTTGCCTCTTGTCTCCTTTTGCTCTGCCTCACTGCCTCTGCCTGCCTGCTCGCAGCACAGGGTTCTCCTCCTCCTCATCCTGCTGCCCAGACTGGGCCCTCCCTGAGCTCCTCGCCAGCAATGGCCACAGAAAGCAAAGCAAGAACCCTTCCCCAGCCAGAGTTTAGCCCCTGGCCAAGCCTGCTCATGGGCTGAAGAGTTTTCAAACACTATGGGGACACCTACTCTTGCCAGGGCACATCCCATCCCCATGGGTTTGCTCCATTGATGCTCAGGCTGCAGCTTCACACTACAGCCAAGACGCCTCCAGCACTTCTGTCTTTGTAGACTCTTTCTAAATTAGATTCTTCTCTTTATTATCCCTGCCAACCCCTTAGGAGATGGGAAATAACTTTATCTCCATCTTTTTGCCTTTTAATTTCTATTTGTTCACCAAAACATGGATTTCCTTTCTTTTCTGGGAGGTAAACACACCTGCTTTGGCTGCATCCCAGAGGCAGCATATCCCCAGCACGTGGTGGGGATAGCAGTTCCCATAGCCCTCAGCAGTTGATGGAGACCTCATTGACAGCCACTAAATTATGTTTTAAAGCACAAGATGGTGAGGAAGATGAGCCAAGAGGGGTAGAAATCTGGGTGCTGTTAGCACCCTGAGCAGGCTCCCAGGAGGGACGAGAGGGTCGCGCGAGAGAGAAGGGTCCAGTCCAAAGGCAAGACCTGAGAACTGCTCATGCAGCCCTAGAGGGACAGGGATCCCTCACTCCGTCCCATCCCAGCCGAGAGGCCATGCCACTGTCATCTGAGCAGAGAGCTGGGGTGACATCAGTGCCACTGCACCCAGCACCCTGCCTCTATCCAGGGCCCCATGACTAATTTGGGATGTAGTGGCCATTTTTAATAGGCTGATATAAATACTTATGAGCTGTCAGCTATGAAAAAGGACCCTGCCCATGGCCTGCTGCCAGGCCAGGAGGCAACACGAGGGAGACAGACGAAGCCCTCACTGGCGGCCACGGGAGCACAGAAACCCCAGAGGTCACTGGGCCATCCCCATTTTCCATCCCGCTGTGAGGATGCCTGGTTGGTGCACACCTTGCAGGCGGCCCAAGCCAGCTCGTGTCCAAATCGCGGTTGAGCATCCAACCAGTTTCCCGGCGGCCGTGACGTCCCCAGGAGAGCGGGGGCGCCCCGGCCCCGGCCCCGGCCCCCTCACAGCCGCGGCCCGGAGCGCGCAGAGCCGCAGCTCGGCCTGCCAAGGCGGCCTCCGCTCTGCCGAGCTGCACAAAGCCGATGCCAGCCTTGTGCTGAGCCGCAGTTCTGCCGTGCCGGCCTGCACCGCCCCGGGCACCGCCTGCCCCCCGTTCCCAGCCCCACAGCACTCAGGCAGCACCGCTGCCCCAGCCCCGAAGGCGTCATCCCACAGGGATGTGCGGCCCGATTTCTGCATTCCTATTGATTCCTCCTTTGTACTCTTCACCCCATATCGATCCAGTTTAGCTTCTGTGACTCAAACTAAATTAGCTGCCGTTAATCCATGGATAATTGCAGCGAGCCCGGCTCTGCCTGTCCCAGATTCATGGGTATTAGGGACAGGAAGGAGAGTGCTGGGTCACACAGAGACATTCAGGTTTCTCCTCCATGGGTAAAAACTCCAAACAAGCCAACAGGCATCAGGGAAGTTGTCTCAGGACATCTATGTTGCAGCCAGAAACTATGGCTGGGAGCTGCTATTCCAGCAAGACATTTGGCCCCAAAGCCCAGGCATTGCCTTCCAGCTCTGGATTTCCCCAGGCCTCAGAATTCCTGTGGGTTTTAGTCTCAGGTGACACCATGAAATTTTCCAACTTGCTCCTGCCAGGCTGCTGCACACAAGGAGTTAATTCCACCCACCATGGGGAGAGGAGCAGCCTCAGCCCTCCTGGAGTCTTGGATAAAACCTCAGATGGAAAGCAGAGCCTGTTCCCCTTTGATTAGCAGCCCAGGCTCCCTGGGAGCCCTCAGCATCTCTAGCCTCTGATTTAGCAGCTCACAAAGCACCAAAGGCAGTGGAGATGCCACTGTCACCTCACCTGGACTGACAGCCTGGCACAGCACCTGGGGATATCCCCACACTGATGGCAGGGACATCCCTCCACTGCAGTTCCGATTCCTTTGTACACCCCCAAAACTCCCTCCCCTACCCCAGCACCCACAGACCTGCACCTTCCACCCTGGACATCCTCCTCAGTCCTTTCGTAAAATCCAAATAAACATTTAATTTTGATTTAATGCAACAGTCACCACAGTCAGTAAATACCAAAACTATAATAAAGGAGGATTAATGGCCATGTGCAGCCCTGCCCTGGCCTGCAATGGCCAAGTGTCCATCACATAACCCTTAATTGGTGCAGATGGCCTCCTGCTTTGCCACAGGGCCTTCAGCCATCCCTCCCCACCCCTCCCTGCCTAACCAGCAGTAGCCAAGGTTGGCAGTCCCTTGAGAAATGGGTGGGATTGCTGCAGCTGCCAGGCAGGAACGGGAGATTTCCAAGTGGTAAACTGGTTCTAAGCATTGGCCTGTGGGTGCAGAGCCTGTTCAGAGCAGCTGAGCATTACATGGGGATGACAGTCCCCAAAATGCCTTGGCCAGTGCACCTGCAAAAGCTGGGGAGAGCTGCGAGCTGCTCTGCTCATCTCTGGAGCACACAGGGGCTCTGGGAGTGTCCAGGCAGGGCACATGCTCTAGGGCCATGCAGAGGTGATATAGGGTTTGGATAGAAATGGCCAGGACACGCTTTTGTGGGAGGGGAAACTAAAGCAGCAGCTGAGCCACAGGGGACACCCCCACAGAGCCCCCACAGCACAGCCTGGCTGTGTCCACTTGGTCCATGGCACCAATCTGCACAGAGGGTCAGTTTAAAAAGAAAGAAGCATGTTTTGAGCAAGTGTCAGCCAGCCTCAGCTGCAAATTCACTTGTCAGGAACACTGGAATTACTTGGAGCTGGATAGTGTGAACATCTGTGCAAGGCAAATGCTGAGGCAGGGAAGGGTAGTAGGAGCTGCTGAGTCTCCCAGCCCCCTCCACTGCCTGCAGAAGCTCCATGGGATGCCAGAGGAGGGTGGGTGCAACCCGCACCCCCATCCTGCTGCAAGGGGACCGCAGCAAGCACCCCAAATTACCCAGGAGAGGAGGCTGGAGCTCAGGGGATTCACCATGGCAGCTTGCTGGCTGCAAATTCTCTCTGGGTGAATACTGGAGTAACTGGGCTCAACAGTACAGGATTAGCTTTGGAGGGACTCCTCATACCAGCCCCACATCTCCTGCCCCCCTGCACCTGCCTGTCATAGGTTCCCCTGATATTTTGGAGCATTATGAAGCCTTTTAATCACTTTCAGAGCAACCACTGAGCAGCACTTCCAAACCTCCTCCTGCAGCAGCCAACTACCAAAACCTGCCTCTTCATGCCCAAAATAACCCTCAGGCAGGAGTTAATTGTCCACTCAGGCATAAGCAGATCAGTGCTCAGGTGCTACTTGGCTATCCAGGTGTGTGGCAATGGGGTGCTCAGCTGTGCCAGACGTGGGTGCTCAAGTATGAATTAACTGTGTGCTCAGCTTAGGAAACCTCATTATTTTGCCCAATCTACCTTCTCAAAGGCATTGCAAATTGCACCCCCACATATGTTTCGGAGGGGGATATTGACAGTAAAGCAGGATCCAGGCTTAGGACTCCCTTCTCCATTCCCCTTCTCCCACAGATGCAACATCCCCCACAACAAACAGCTTTCAAAGCCCATTTCCCATTGATGTCACTTCAATGCCACAGGAGATAAAAGCTGAGAGATCCAGAACCAGCGCTGAGTTTTCCAGGGAATATTAATTAGCGGAAAAGCCTCATTAGCGCAGCAAGGGTGGCTGCTTATGCTGCCTCCCCATCACCCCCATGTGTCCCAGACCCCCCAAAGGGACACTGTGGGTGTCAGGCCTCCCATCTGCCTTGGTGGTCTGAGAAATGGGGTGCCCTGCACATCCCCCAGTGTAAGTTTTAAATGTTAAAGCAGGTGTTTATACAAAAAAGATGCCAAGGGAAAACCTGTTTCTCCCCATCCCTGGCTGCCGGCGCTCCCAGGTGAGCCCAGAGTCCTGGGCAGGAGAAGTCCCCCTGTGCATCTGCAGCAGCCCGATGGCAAACCCAAGTGTTTGTGGGGAAAACCAGCACATGAGTTATCTGATGTGTTTTTGGAAAGCTTTTTTGACAGCTCTGCAGCTGGAGAGGAGCGGGGGAGCACAGGATGCTGCCTCCAGCCACCCTGAGCCTCTGCACTGGTAGAGAAAGCCTCTGCATCTGCCACCAAAGGGAATGCAGGAAGGGATCAGGAAAACAGACACTGGGAAGTGGGACAGGACCCCTGAGCCCAGAGATCCCACTCCATCATCCTCCTGAGGGCCTGGCTAGGCTGGGCAGCACCCACCAGCCCTGTCTCCTGGTAACTGCCCCAGAAAACAAGCCTTGCAGCAAAACAGCATGTGCCATGAAATCAGAAGGCCGGTGACAGGAAAGGACAGGAAGCACTACTGGGAGGGTTTAACCACTGTAGCCACCAATGAAGAGCAGCACCCCTGGGTGTCTCAGCTGAGAGTCTGGCCAAGGGGTACCAAGGGGTCCAGAAGGGGAGATGCAGTAGAACTCAAGCAAAGCCACTCCCTGCTAAGGCCATAAAGCCCAGGGGTGGCTCCCACGGACAGGCAGAGTGTGGGAAGCACAGGACATGGCCACCAGCACCCAGGGACAGCAGCAAGGCAAAGGCACTGGGAGGACAGAGGTGCCACAACAACAGTTATTCATCACAAAGAACTTCTCATTCTTTTTTGTTTTTTTTTGTTTTACTGAGAGGTGAAGCCAATTCATCCTGACAGAGGTTCACAGCACAGCTCTGCCTGGGGGCTGCTCACAGAGACACCAACAAGTAACACAGTATGGGAGGAAAGCACCCTGTGTCTGTGCCACAAGGGGCTGGTGGGCACCAAAATGTCATCCTAGCCCCGTGCCACCTCGGGAACAACTGCCATTGTGGCATCTATGGGGGCTTCCCCACAGGCACTGAGCACCAGCCCTGCTCTCCGAGGACGCTCTCCCAGCAGACACAAACCAACTCACTCTGAGCACTTCTGAGGACGGGTGTCAAATCAATCCCCACAGCAGAGATGCCAAGTTTAAAAAAAAAAAAAAAAGATGGCAAAAAACCCCAGAAGAAAGTAGGCGGACATCTGCCAAACCAGCAATTTTCAGCTGGATTTCCAGAAACACTTCAGGCTTTTAAAACCAAGAGAGGAGAGAAAATAAAACCCCTTCACTCAGATGAAGTGCAAAATTCCGATTTGACTTCAAAGGCATTTCTCCTGGCTAGTTACTCCTAAACCCTGGCACAACCCACTAGAAAGCCAGTGGGCAGTGCTATTTTGCTGCCAGATGACAGCACCCAGCCAGCTGGGATGTGAGGTGCTGTGCTGGGGGAGCCCAGGGTGTCAGAGGGATGCTGAAAACGTGGTACTCACCCATTTGGAAGCAGGGAGGACAAGGAAGGAAGGAGGGGAGGAAAGAGAGAATAAACTTTACATCAGTTGTAATCAGCAGGTTTTTTCCATGCACTATATATTCAGTTAATGTATGTTACAATCTCCTCTGAAACGGAAAAATACCACAGCTGTTGTAGCCAGTAACACTTTTAAGAGCGCTTGACTCCCAAGTCATCCAGGTGCTTTTGACAGTGTTACCCTGGGTTGCTATAGGAACCCTAACAGTGTTCCCATCTGACTTCTCCATTAACACTGGATTTATATTTAATTTGGTTTTCTTTTCCTCAGCAAGAAGAGGTGAGAAGCAAGCATGAATACAGAGGCAGGAGATGCTCCTCCATGGGTGTCTCCTGGACATACCAAAAAAAGGACCCAGGACCAGTGCTGAGACACTGCTGAAGCAACAATGCAAGCACACCCCGACCTGCTGCAGGTGGGGAAGGGCACAGCCCCACTGCACTGCTAGGAGCCATCTGGGATGGTGCTCAGGTTGCCTCTATGATGAGGTTCTCCCATGTTCCCGCGCCAGTCTGTCCCACTCTTGCCTTCCCACAGGCAGCACGACTGAGGGGCTCACGGGCTGAGCATCCCACGCAGCTCCTGGACAGAGGTGACAGGCAGGGAGCAGGTGAAGTTGCTGCAGACATAGGCAGTGGCTTTCCCATCCTTCCTCTCCAGGGATGCAAGGAAAGGCAGCTGGCGGTAGAGGAACCCAGCGCTGTCTCCATCTGCGACCATCAGCACCTGTCCAGAGAAGGAGCTGTAAGAGCCAGAGAGCACAGACAGCGCCAGCCAGCTGGTCCTTCCTGCCCCTTCCTGCCCCACTGACATGCTGAGGGCTGGCAGTGTCCCCCCACACACTCTCTCAAAATGGAGAGGGGATGGGCAGCTGAAGGGATCTACTCCAGCCCTCTGCCAGGGTCCCACAGTGGTCACATCCTGTAATGCCAGTGCAGGAAAAAGCATGATGGAGATGTGGCAGCCTAACCACACCAAACACTTGGCAGCCAGGATGAAGCACAGGGATGGGCACATCCCAGCCTAGCCAGCTCCTTGGGGACACCTACCCAGCCAAAGAACAGCCCCAGAAACAGCTGCAGCATTGCCCCATCTGACCTGCAGCCCAGCTCCTCCTGCCCTACCCACACCTCTCAGAAAAACTCGGGCAGCAATGAGCAGTGGGTCAGGGGCTCTCCCAGCTGACACAGCAGCATCAGCCAGAGGTGATGGCTGGGCTGCCAGGATAATTAGCTTTTCTGAAAGGGAAAATGTTTGTTAAAGCCTCGGGGCTTACAGGCTAATCAGGAGAAAGGCCAGGAGCTGGCAGAGAGCCTCATGCCGACACAGATGCAAAGGGTGAGCAAAAGTCTGTCCTTCCCAAGGCACAGAGGGAACATCCTGCTGCTGGAGCACACAGCTGTCCCTTGCCCGCCTCAATCCAAGCCCTGCATGTGTCTGCTGAGCATGGACACACTCGCAACATGTCCCTACTACTCATGCCAATGCCACCAAGGGATGCTGACACCAAATGCTGCCTCTCACAGCACACACATCTCCCACCATGGCACTGCTCACCTGGCACGCAGCATCCTCTACACCAGAGCCAGCAGAAGACCCAGCACTGGCATCCAGAGACACCCACACAGCCTCACTCATGCCTGGCAGGGGCTGCCCACACCCTTGTGTCCCCAGGGGGGCACCACATCCCCAGGTCCCTGCCCTGGATAGTGGTTGCTGCAGTCCTGTTCTATCCACCATCACCCCACATCTGCTTGACCCAGCTCTGGCTCAGCCTGTCTCCCTGCCTGCCTCTTGCTCCCCCCAATCTCCTCCCCCTTTGCCTTTGTCTGGAATTAATTCCAGGAGTGATTAATTACCAATTCATGTCCAATCTGAAATTCATTATTCATTTTTCTCACAAGCTCCCCAAGGTCCTCTCACAGGGCCAGGATGAAGGCGAGTGGCAGGCGAGTGCTCTGCAGCCGAGGAGATAATGGGATCCTTCATAATTACCCTAAAGACCATTAACAGGGCAGGGATCTATACCAGCAGCTGGGATCCAGCCCCAGAGCAGGGAACCAACCCTCTCTGCTCCCAGCACCAGGACACTCACAGGAACAGCTCTCAGCATCACCCCTACTTGCATCCCCAAAGAGCTGCCTGCAGCAAAGGGCTACTCCAGAGCCAGGGTCCATTTAAAATCACAACCTCAATGCAATTCTATCATTAGCATCTTGTTACAGCAAGGATTTCAGGGTGAGGTTTGTAAGGAATTAATTACTGCAACAACCTAATTAATTGTGTTCCTGCACACAAGCCTGGCCCCCGGCACCCTGCTGGCACAAAGGGAATGGGGACGCAGGGGAACAGGGATGTTCCCCCAAATCCTTGGCAAAGGCAATTCCCAAATCAGCCATGTCCCTGGAGCAGGTGACCCAGGGCTGCTCTGCTTAGGGCAGCTTCCTGTGGCAGGGAAGGAGATGTGAGGAGCAGCTGGAGGGGGATGGAGGCAGGTAGGAACAGGAGCATGCTCATTTCTGTGAGATGCAGCATGGAAAGAGGGACGGCTGTTGGGAGGCAGTGGGCTGCTCCCAAAGGTAGAGCAACTCTCTGAGGAGTGGGATTCTCCCCCCTTCCTCCCATCACCTCTGCAAGGGGAGGAGCCATTGCTACTGCCAGAGATCATGCTCCTACCACTCCTGCACACTCATGCCTGGGGAAGGGGAGATACATGTTCCTCTGGGGAAGAGCTCTACCCTTCTGCCACAATTCTTCTTCCAGGAAACAAAGCCAAGCTGCAACAGCTTTGGCTCCATCCCATCATCGCAACATGAGGAACACACAAGGGGCAAACAGAGCTACACTCCCACCCTGCCTGCTGCCAGCTCCCACCTACAGCCTCTCACATGCCCCTCAAAGCATAGGTCCCCTGCAAGCAGCCCTGGCAGGCATGACCATGGCTTCACTCCCCCATGGAAATATCCATCCAGAATACCCAGCCCTCATCTTCTCTCTTCCCCAAGGAATGCAAAAGCTTGAAAGAGAAAGATCCTCCCCTGGGGAAGGAGCAGCCCCACCAGCCAGGCTTGTTACCAGCTTTGCAGGAGGGAGCCAGACTGCAGGGGAGAGGAGGATATGGCTGTGCTATTTGTTCTGCTCAAGACCCCAGAATGGCAGTGTGGGCTCAGGGGACCAAGGGCTGAGCAACTGTGGGCAGAGGATTATTAACAGTGGTGCTGGGCTCCTGTTCCTGCAGACTGGGTCAGCCAGTGTAATCCTTCAAAGGGACAGAGGTCGAGTGTGGGAATAGAGGCCTCGCACACAAAATAGGGACCTGCATGGAACAAGAGTGCTGCTGGATGGGTGATGGCAGAGGAAGGACAGAGAGCTCTATGCCCCACTCGTGTCCCTGGAATGTGTCCCTCCTCCTCCAATGCTGGCATCAAACGTCACTGGGCAGAGGGTTAGGGGTGACACCCCTGTGGGCTGAGCCAACAGAGTACAGAGCAGAGGATTCTGTGCTGATGGCTCAGCCCTCCCCAGTTCATCCTAGCTGGGGTTACAGAGGCAAAGTAGTGCTTGGGCTTCAGCTCCCCAGACACTGAGACTGAACATGCCAGTCCCTGGCACCAGGGCCCAATGGGCAGGGATGAATTCAATCCAAACACCAAGCTCCCTCACTCACAGCCCAGTCCTATTTCCCTCAGCTCCACAGCTTTGCTGAGGTCAAAGCCATCATTCCCAAGGCAGGGACACTGGCCACCAAAGCTGATGGGCATCAGCTGCTGTGCTGCCCTTCCCTGCCAGTTCCAGATGCAGCCAACAACTCCAGCCCCTCTGTGGGATGCACTGATACATCCCAAAGCAGAGAGGAGGACAAGCAGAGTCAGGCAGGAACCCCAATACGCAGCAACAGCTGCTGGATGGGAGAAGAGCTTTGGGAAAAGCCAGCCTCTCCCAGCTGGTGGTACCCAGAATTGGAGTGAGGCACTGCCTCATCCCTTCCAAGGATGCAAGGGTGTCTCCAGGCAGTAGGTGACCCAGATGCTAACTGGGTCTGCACAGGACATGACACATCCACACTAGGCATGACACATTCACACCTGAATGAAAGGTTTCCCCTTGGGAATGCACTGGGCTTTACACTGAGAGCAGTGCAAACAGCCAGCAGCAATAACAACCACTGCTGCAGCCACTTCTAGGCTGGGCTGCCCATGCTCTGTGCAGGGAGAGGAGTGCAGGGCTCAGCCATGGCCCTGTGGCTGTGCTCAGAAAAGAAAAGGACAGGATGCTTCCCAGAAGAGAGGCAGAACAGAGGAGGATGGGTGCAACAGCTGCACTGAGAGAAGGGATGAAACACCAGCAGTGCAGACAGCAGAGACCAGGGAAGGGCTGGCAGGCAGGGAGCATCTCTACCTTGTTTGGGCTGAAGACAGAGCGGACACAATGCAGCATCTCTTTGGTGTCTTCTCCTTGGGGGTCCCCACAGATGACAACCTGTCCAGGGGGAGAGGAGATGGCAGGAGGGAGAAAAAAACAGAGCTGTCACTGCACCCATGCCACTGCCAGCCCCACTTCCTACAGCAGGTCCTGCAGGGGATAATGAGCTCCAGCACATACCTGTTTGAGGGTGTGATGGAAGACAGCGGTGGCCCGGGCCATCTCTGGGAGGGTTATGGGGATCTTCTGCAGCCTCTCTGAGAAGGCAGCCAAGATCTTGCTGGCCTTTTCCACCCAGTCCATATGACCAGAGTAACAAGCTGCTCGGAGCAGGTTTGTGACAGCGACAGAGTTAGGGGTGGGCTCTGCTCCATCTTGGTCTGCAAAGGACAACATCTGCCATCAGCCCAGCGCCTCAGCATCATCTGCCATCAGCCCAGTGCCTCAGCATCATCTGCCATCAGCCCAGCGCCTCAGCATCATCTGCCATCAGCCCCGTCCTCCCACACCACAACCCATGGAACACATTGCCAGGTCCCTGAGCTCACCATCCTTGAGACGCAGGAGGAGAGAGGGATCGCTGGCCTCAGTGGAGAAATAAGCAAAGCCTTTAGGGTCCCAGAAGAGTTTGTCTTGCATGTGCTGGAGATGAAGGGCCCACTCCAGCCAGCTCTGCTCCAGTGAGGCTTCATAGAGGTCAAAGAGTGCCTGGATGACAAAGACATAGTCCTCCAGGAAGCCCTGGATGGGCACAGCACTGTAGTGGCACACAGGGAAGGAAAAGCAGGTTAGAAATGTTCTCCAACCCAGCAAAGCCCTGCTTACTGGTCTCTGATACCCAAGGAGATGCCACCAAGCAAAGCAATGGCTGTGGCCATCACACAACTCAGCCCCAGGGTTCTGTACAGGAGGAGAAGGTAGGGGAAGACACTTGCCAGCATGAAAGGTGAGGAACAGGAAAGGTTTTGACTTCAATTCTTCCTCACTGGCTGGGGGACACTAATCCTTCCTAAACTGCACCGAAGCTCTATACAAAACAAACAGCCTCCCTCCCACCCAGTTAGGTCCTGCCTGGAAGAGAGGACAGGGACTGCTGGGGGTCTGGGCAGCACCTGCAGGTGGCCAGTCAAGTCTGTGGAGTTTCAGATATTCACCTCTGCTCCACTGAGTTGTGCTTGCCCCGGTAGCAGCTCCGAAGCAGCCTCCCGCTGTCAGGGTCGAAAAGGTGTGTCCTCAGGAAGGCAGCTGCCTGTGCAGCCCTGCTCACATATCCCTGCTCAGCCAGGGTAGCCCCAGCCTGGGCAAAGCCTGAGATCATCAGCCCTGCAGAGGCAGAGACAGCAGGACAGGTCAGGGGGGGCACACGGAACTGGTGAGAGGGTCAGTGTCAGTTCTCTGACGGAGGCTCAACGTGAAGCTCATCCTCCCTGACGGCAGCAGGTCAGGTCTTAGCTCTTCTGCTCAGTTCTAATCATTAATGAAGTCACTCAGTGTCACCAAAGAGACAGGCAGAGTACTGTAAGGTCAGCAAGAGCTGAGCCCTCACTTTTGGGCACATACAGGGCTCAAGACTATTCCAGTTTGCAGGGTAACTCCAGCCCATGCCAGCTCCAGACCCAAACACCCAGGAATTTACTGCTGGAAACAGAGCTGGGGGTCCTGCAGTGATTCCCTGAGGCAGCACCCCCAGACAGACACAGTGCTGTGATCCCTCACCTATGCAGCAGTAGGGATGGGCTCTATACCCACCAGGGTCCTGGGGCCCCAACTCAGACCCCTTCCCTACTGCCCAGCCAGAGGAGCTGAGCTGAGTCAGGGGAAGAGTTCTGCTGCTCTCTGCTGGCAGCTGGGGAAGGAAATAAAGCCAGAGCAGTATCCCCAGGCTCCCAAGGCTTGCAGGTGTGGGGCTGCTTCCACACAGCCCCTGATCACAGGTCCCAATCACAGCCTACCCAGTGCCTCTGTGGGAGCTTCTCAGTCCCAGCAGGACCTGTTGCTACCATGCCCTGGTGGGAGTCCAGCCAAGGCATGTCGTCAGAGCAGAGCCCCCCCTCACCATTCCATGCTGCCAGCATCTTGGTGTCCAGGTGTGGCCGTGGCCGCTGTGCCCGGGCTGAGGACAGTCTGTGTTGGCATTCTTGCAGCAGGGCACTCAGCCGGCCTGGCTCCAGCCCAAACCGGGCTGCCGTCAGCTCCGGGGGGCAGCGGGCAATGAGGACGTTCTTTCCCTTGAGCTCCTGATGGGGGTCCTGAAGGGAGAGGGAGACACGTTCTAGAAATGCCATCAGACTTGGGAGGTGTTGGACTCTGGGTGTTTTGGGGCTGCTCTGCCATCCCTCCATGCCAATGGATGCAGGTCTCTCATCAGTGCTCCTGACACCAGGAAAGTCTTTGCTCTCCCTCACCTTCATGGGGTCCACGTTGCCAGCCTCTTCCACTCCATAGTGGTACATGAAGACATCTCCCAAGGTTGTCTTCTCTCTGGCCCCCTCGACAGGGTCGGGGAGGAGAGCCCGGAGCTCCTCGGCTGTCCACACACAGAAAGCTCCTTCTCGCTTCTCTCTAGATGTGGTGGTTGGGTAGGAATCTGCATCTTCTGCACTATAGAAACCTCCTGCCTGGGAAAAGTGCAACACAGAGATCCTCCAGCTCCAGGACAACACTTTCAGCCAGCTCCCCATCATTGCAGGGCTGGCAGTCTGGCTAATGAGCCTCAGTAGTGCTCCAGACTGAGCTCAGCTAGGATGGAAGGGAGGGAAAAACAGCCCCGAGCCACATCCCAGGGTAGGGCAAGTGGGTCCCTTTGGGTCAGCTCAGGGAAGAGCCTACCTGGTCACTCAGGTCACGCGAGACGTAGAGTAAAATGTCTCGGACAACATCAGCAAAGAATTCATCACCAGAGATCTGTGTGAGACACAGCGTGGACATCAGTGTTACATGGGTGGCAAGGGGCAAGAGACACAGCAAGATATGGTGAGAGATTTCAATTTGAAGAGTTGGCAAGGAGCATTTGAAAGTCCAAGGATTTTAAATGAAGGATAGATTCAGAGTAAGACCTTCAATAGAAATCTACTATCAGTGAGTACTGCATATCTACAAAGGGCAGTGGAGAGTAATGCTGGAGTTACACCAAGGTCAGAGGCAGCAGCAGCATTGTCTGCTGACTTGCAAAAACCAGCCCAAAGGCTGTTTCTTCCCCCATTATGCTCAAAGCCCCAGGGCTACACTGTCACACGTTTGTGCAGCACTTCTGGATAAACAACAGGAGATGAAGGGGAGCATTGGATTGCTCCACACCCGTGGGATGGGGAGTATCTTGGGGAACAGGGTTTGAAGCTGCTCCCCAAACCAGGCCAGTCCTTGCAGCCTGCAGGAGTGGGAGCCACACAGAGGGATGCCAAAGCTATACCTGGAAGGCTTTGCTGTACATGGCTGCCAGCTGCCCCTGGTCATACAGCATCTTCTCAAAGTGAGGAACATGCCAGTGCTGGTCAGTGGAGTAGCGGTGAAACCCCTGCACAGAACATGTGAAGATGTCTCTACCTCAGATCTCCACCTCACACCTCCTGGCCATGACAGGGGCTTACCCCCAAAGATTTACTCCTACCTGACCAATGTGGTCATGGATGCCCCCATGGGCCATCATCTTGAGGGTGTGCAGAGCCATCTGCAGTGCCCGGGCACCTTCTGGAGTTGTTTGGTGCAGGGCCCAGTACGTGAACAGGAAATTCAAATTCACTGAAACACAGGGAGACGACAGGAGGCTGTGGGGTGAGCTCTGCCCCCACGCTGCTGTCTGCCTCACAGCAGGTCTCAGCAGAAGAGACCAGACTGACCTGGGGTGGGGAACTTGGGGGATTTGGAAAATCCACCATAATCCTCATCATAGGATCTGGAGAGCTGCTGGAAACAGGTGTTCATCACCTCTTTGGCTGGTGGGGGTGACTCCTGGCCCTGCACACGGATCTCTGATGTGTGTCGCAATGCTTCCAGAATCCTCTGGCTGCTCTCCAACAGGGCATCTTTGTTCTCCTTCCACTAAGATGCAATGCGAAAGAGATCTTATTGCCTTGCACTAGTCCAAACCATACCTCCAGTTCTCAATCACCCTCCCCAAATCAGCTCAAACCCACTTCTAACCAAGCCAAAGCTCTGGCTGGTTCTCTGGGCTACTCTTCCTCATAACTGAATCTCCTAACTCAGTTACCCTTCAAGCCCAGACCAATTTCCCTGTGCTCCCTTTGGTTCAGCCCTGTCTGCTACACCATTCCTGCCCCACACCTGCTCTGTGATCCGGAGCAGCACAGTCCGAAAACCAACACGATGAACTCCATCCTCAGGAGGGAAATACGTCCCCCCAGCAAAGGGCTTGAGGTCTGGGGTCAGCCAGACACTCATGGGCCAACCGCCTCCACCACTGGTGGCCTGAAAGACAAAACACATGTGCACCAAGGTCACGCAAGAGGCACCTGCTCTATGCCCTTCCAGCACATACGAGAGCCTCACTCAAAGAGAGATGTGTGCTTTTGTCCACCATTGATACCCATCCAGACCACCCCATATACTGGTTCTGCTTGCCTGAGGAACATGACAATGAACAACACCCTGAGAGAACCAGTCAAAGCCTCCTGGGCCCTGCCTGTGCCTCCCCCACCTGCACGAAGGTCATGTATACTTTATCCACATCTGGCCGCTCCTCACGATCCACTTTGATGCACACGAAGTGCTCATTCATGATCTCCCCAATCTCCTTGTTCTTGAAGGACTCCTCCTCCATGACATGGCACCAGTGGCAGGTGGAGTAGCCAACTGCAAACAAGCTTGGACAGGTGAGAACTGGTCCTTTGCAGGGAGCAGGAAACACATGATGGGGAGAACACTCAGAGATGGGGACCCTTCTATGAGCAAGAGCTGCTGCCTCCCTGGACAAGAAATGGAGGAGAAGAGTCTCCTGAACTCTCCAGCTCCTGATCCTAAAAGCTGGCCAAGGACTCTGGTCCTGCATGCAGCCCATTTTCAGAGAGAGCTACTCCAGCACATGGTGCTCTCTTGCTTGGTGGTCATCCATACCTACACGGCTAATCACACACCAGCTCAGGATGCAGCTCAGCTTATCTGATCATCTACTGACCAACACATGGGGACATGAAATATGCCTTGTTTCTGATTACCTGACAGGAATATCAGCTTGTTTTCTCTCTTTGCTTTATCAAAGGCTTCCTGACCCCAAGGGTACCTGTGGGGGAAGACAAGAGTCCCTCAGCCCCATGGGCACAACGACAAGAGGAGGAGGAGGAGGAAGGGGAAAGGCTCCCCACTGCTCTTACCAATCCACAGGGTTGTGGGCATGCTGCAGGAGGTACGGGGACTTTTCGTTAATCAGGCGGTTGGTGTGACGAGGGACGCTGGGGGGGCCGGGTGTCCCCACCGTGGCCATGGCTGTGATCCCCGTTAGAAATATGTGCCTGTGACACCAAACAGGCTCAGGGGTTCCCTGCTCACAACAAAGCTCAGCCTCTGGACAGAGCCATGACAGACCAGAGCATCAGCACCACCACCCCAGGTCCTGCTGTGCCCCAGGACAGGGTGCTGCTCTCCACTACGCGCTCCCCATGCCAAAGGAAAGAGTCTCAGCCCCAGGTAGCTCTGCTGGGGCTCAGTCCACCCCAATCCCCCCTAGGACGTTACAAGTCCTTCCCACTCACTGGAGGCTCAGAGGAGCTTGTTCTCCAGTTTGGCACACCCCACCCACGCTCGGGGGAAGGCCATTCCCAGAGCTGCCCCTCCCACCAGCACACTTTGGGGGCACACTCAACAGCTGTGAATGCAAGAACAGCATCTGCGGGACCTGACCTGCGTGTCCGCAGGGAGAACACCCCCTCAGAAAGGAAAATCCCGTCTCGTGGGGTGGATGTGGGCAGGGGGGACACGGCTCTTTATGATGAGGGGAATGGGGGGCAGGGAGACTCCTCTGCTGCTGGGTAGATGCGGGCTTTGGGTATGGGGATGCAGCAGAGATGCAGGGCTGGGATGCAGGAGGTGGGAAAGGGGTGCAGAACGGGGCTACGGAGTATGTAAAGTCCTGAGGGGCTGTGGTAGTGAGAGGAGGATTTAGGGAGGATACAGGGGGATACGGGGAGGATGTCGGGGAAGGCAGGAGAAAAGGCTCTATGAGGGGCTCAGGAAGGTGCAGGGAGAATGTAGAGGAAATGCAGGAGGAGTACAGGGCGTCGCAGGAGAATTCAGGGGACGCGGGCGCTGCAGCGAGGACGCGGGGGGCACGGGAGAAGTGCGGGGACGCGGTTATGGCGCAGCCACCGCACCCAGGGCCGGACCCGCCCCCCCGGCCCCTCCGGTACCTGCGGGCGCAGCGCAGCGGCGCCGCCAACATGGCGGCAGCTCCCCGGGCCCCGCCCCTTACCGGCCCGGCCGCGCCCCTGTGCCCCCGGTGCCCCCGCCCCTTACCGGGCCGGCCGCGCCCCCGTGCCCCCGGTGCCCCCGCCCCTTACCGGGCCGGCCGCGCCCCCGTGCCCCCGGTGCCCCCGCCCCTTACCGGGCCGGCCGCGCCCTCCTCCGTCACCGCCCGGCCCCTGAGGCGCAGCCTCGCCCCCACTGGGCCCCCGCCCCTCCTGGTTCCGGCCCACAGCCGTTACCGCCCCGCGCCGCGGCCGCTCAGCGCAGTTCACAGTGGCACGGGGCACTCGCAGGCGTACACTGGGTTGCTCAGCGCAGTTTATTGTCGCACGGGCACCCGCAGCCGCCGCCGCCGCCATCGCAGCGCCCAAGCACCGCCGCCCCCGCCCCTGGAGCGGCGCCCAGCAGCGGGCGGGGGGCGGTGGCGGCGGGACGGGGGTGAGGGGGAGCAGCCAAGGGAGGGCGAACCCCGCGGGGTGGGAGGACCCGCGGCTTCCACCCCCGGACCTGCGCTGCCCGAGATCCCCGCTGTTCTGGGGCAAAGTCCCACCACGCCGGGGGTCCATCCAGCAGCCGGACCCCGTGCACTCGCCCGGCCGACTGAGCGGAGCCCCCGCACCACAGCCCTTTGTAAGGCCTCCGCCATGGCCCCTCACAGGGGAAGGGGGTTGCGGGGCTCATGCTGACTGCTCCCCAGCCAGCCCCACCGTGGCCCCCACACTGGCCCTCGCAGGGGAAGGGGTCCCCTGTTGCCCGTCAAGCACGGGGGCTCATGCTGGCTGCCCCTCACAGTGGGCACGGGGAGGGGGCTGCGTGGGGGCATCCTCCCGTGCAGCTTAGCAAACCCCCAAGTCTTGGTGGAAGGAATGATCGGGGGGATTGTAACAGCTGGGGAGGAGGTCCACATGTCCAGATTTCCAGAGGGTTCAGAGGAAGGGGTTGAGCCCCCCGGGCGCGGACGGCGGGGCCGGGGGGCCGCTCAGCGGCAGTAAAGGCTGCGGCAAGGTGCTGGGGAGTTCGGGGAAGGTGCCAGCCTGCGGAAAGGCACTGGCGGAGGCGGGGAGGGCAGCGGCGGCAGCGGGGACGCTGCTGAGGGGCAGCGGCAAGGATGCGCTGTAGGTCATGGAGTTGGCGGGGTGGCCGGTGGGCAGGCCGGGCACTGGCGAGCTGGTCCGCATCTGGTTCAGAGTCGGCTTGGGCTGTTCGGAGAGGCTGAAGGGGTTGGTGGGGGATGGCGTGCTCAGACCTGGCAAAGAGAAGATGGGACATGTCAGGACAAGCCAGGCTGCTTCCAGCAGTTCTGCTCCTCCTCTTTCTCCCCCACCACCACCTGCCCAGCGCAGGGAAGCTCCTGGCCAGCAGCCCTGCAGCACCTACCCGAGAGAAAGGGGTTGCGGGTCTTGGAGGCCGGAGTAGGTGCGACCAGGGAGTCCAGGTTGACCAGGGAGGAGGCGGCAGGGCCAAGGAAGGCCTCGGGAGTTTTACAGTCCTTCCGATCCTTGCCGGATTCAGGCAGGGAGTCAGCCAGGTTGGCAAGGTCAAAGCTCTTTGCCCCATCCTGCCTGGTGCTGGGGAACAGGTCGCCAAAGGGGTCAGGCTCTGAGATGGAGGGAGATGAGACACATGAGCCAGCTGGGAGACACCAAGGGTGACAGCACTCTCCCTTGTCACTGCACAGGGTGGCTGACAGCACATCTAACCCCAGGTCACAGTGTGACACAGTGGGGCTGAGCCTGCAGCATGGCCTGCCCAAGTATCCCCCAAGCCACCACGGGAGACAGCAGAGGTAGGGACATGAGCACACACAGAGACTTGGGCTCCCTTAGCTGGCCATACCAACAAGCAACTACACACAAGCTGGCCAGCACTAGAACTGCCTCCCTGCCACAGGTCAGCACCTGCCCACTCCCAGCTCTTACCCACAGGGCTGCTGGACTTGGCCGAGGAGGGCGGCTGCGAGGGCTCCTGCTCCGGCGGCTCGGGCGGCTTTGCAAATGGGTCAAAAGCATTCCCCCCTGGAGCTGGGGGGAAGAGGGGACACTCAAGGAGGGGAGCAAGCAGGGAGGTGTGGGGCAGGAGATGGAAGGGCAGGAGAGAGGCAGGGGTGGCTGCCTGCAAGGAGACAGAGAAGAGGGGATGCAATGCAGGGCGTGGGTTTGGGGGTCAGCAATGTGCACTGGGGAAGGCTTAGATGCGCTAGATCATGGGATCACTGCAGACAAAGACACCCCTACTGCTTGCAGCCATTACACCATAACAAGCAGGTCCCTTTCCCAGCCCCAGCAGGGACAGGTAGAGGGGACAGGTCTGCAGGAATGCTTTAGCAAACAGCACTGGCCCCCAGACCAGGTTCTGCAACCCTTACCAGGGACCAAAACAGGGGGCAACACATGCAGGATCTGCACAGGGCTGGCGGAAACACCCAGGAGGAACTGAGAGTGACACTGAGCTTTGAAACACAGGCTGCTCCTACAACTGTTTCCCAGTCTGCAACATGTCACCTGTGACCAGCAACGGTCCTGTCTAGTCCTGGCAGGGTACAGGGGTCATTTGGGTTGAGCAAATAGGTATCACTAATGGGACACAGCATCACCCCACTGCTGGAGGGGTGTGGGGCTGCCACCTGCTCCCATCAGATGGCTCTATTATCTGCCATGTTAATTAAAGCAGCCTGTTCTGTACAAAGATAAAGCCTAAAAGTTCCTTGAAGTCTTCAGGATGCTGAGGGATGAGCTAAGGGACAGGAGGGTGGGGAAGGGGTGCTTGGGGAGCTGGTTGAAGGGGGGAGAACCCAGAGATGCCCACTTGCAGGAGGGTAGTGATGGTCAAGGCTGTCCTCAATCCTCAGCAAAGCCAAAAGGTCCATTGAGCCTCTTACCAGGGGTTGGAGGCTGCTCAGGCACAGCAGCCCAAGGGTCAGGAGCTGGTGTAGAATTGGAGCCCTGGGGGGCTGGGGGGGATGCTGTTCCCCAGGGGTCTGCAGGAGGGAAGCCAGAAGACATCGGTGCCTTCCCCCAGGGGTCAGAGGCTGCAGTGGTGCTGGGGGGAAAGTCCCAGGGCCCAGCAGGGGTTTGCTGGGATGAGGCGCTCGCCTGGGAGAGGGGCTCCGCACCAGGGTCTGGCACTGGCACCCAGGGATCCGCTGCACCGCTCCAGGCAGAGGCCACCGGCTCCACTTTGGGTTTCATATCTGGAAAAAAAGGGAAACTCTGGGAGAGGGGAACAATGCAGAGCACAGAGCAATGCTGAGTGGTGGGTATGTGGCCAGGAGACCATGGCTTCCAGCAGTACCACCTGGGAGTGTAATGGAGTAGGCACCAGAGAGAGAAGGCAGAGGTCCTCATTGTTGAGCTGCTGGAGGAACAGAGGCAAGGGACAACTTTCTGCCACTGCCCCAAATTCTGGCAGCCTGCAAGTTGTCCTCACCTGTCATATCCCATGGGTCAGCAGACGTGTGGCTGGAGGGGGCTGGCGCCGGCCCAAATATATCTGCCAGCTCCAGAATAGAAGACTGCGGACAGGAAGGGAATAAAAAGGTGAGAGGAGCCTGGGGCAGACCTGCAGGATCACCCCCGTGTGGCCACCCAGCCTCCAGTGCTATACCTGGCTTTTCTTCATCTTATCTTCTTCTTGCTCTTCGTCCCTGCCTGGGGCAGTCTCCTCCACAGGTCTCTGCTGCAGGGAGTTCTCCCCTTGCCAGGTCCTCACTTCCTGTGGGGACAGGGGATGGGGCCTGTGAGCTCAGCAACCCTGCAGACAGCACCTTCTCCAGGAGACACACCCAGCACAGGAGCTGCCACCCAAGAAGTCCCAGCATCTGAGCAGACAGCTCCTCCAGGGCCGGGCCCCCCAGGAGAGCACTCAGCAGACAGCCCGGAGCAGCGAAAGCAAAGCGGGCACCGGAGCCAGGTGATGTTTTGGGCTCCGGTGCCACAGAGAGACCAAGTGCAAGGAGAGCGGAGCGCCAGGGCCGCAGGACACAGGTACCTTCTCGTGCTCCTCTTTGCTCAGCGCGAGCGCGAGCTGCAATTGCCTTTCTTCGTCTGTACTGGAAAGTGGAGGAAGTGGCTTCTGGCAACAGAGGAAATTGGGTGATATTTCAGCTTGCCCTCAACTCGCAAGACTGCTTGGTGGTTGTCCCTCTCCTTGCCACCGCCATTCCAGCATTGCCTGCCTGCACAGCATCTGTGCCCATCCAGCTGGCCCTGCCTGCAGACACCCCCAGCCCAGCGTCCCTGTGCTCTCTAACCAGCTCCTGCTCAGGTTCCGTGCAGCCCCTGCCCAGCTCCTTCCCCGATCCCATCACCTGCTGCTGGATTAAGGCTGGGATGACCCTAAATTAGGCAGTCAGCATCTCCCCTGGGAGGTTTTTGGGGACCCTGATGCAGTCAGTGAAGGAGAGGAGTAAGACATCCCCTTGCCCTGGCAGCCTGCTGGGTAAAGATGGTTGGTGACATTGACCGGTCTCAGTTTGGGATTCCTGCCAGCCCCACACCTAGACCTGAGTAGACTTTGGGGAGAGACTGTCCCTGTACCACCATGGTGGCCCTGATCACTGCCCCATGACACTTTTCCAGCAGTGTGGGGACTCATGGGGGCTGGGAATGGGTACCCTGATAAGGGTGTACGTGTGTCAACACCCATAAATGTGTGTACATGACTGTGCAGCCCAGATGGACTCCAACAAAAAGGCAACACTTTCCAGAGAGTGTCTTCAGTGCTCACTGGAACAGTGTAAGGATGCTATAAATACTCCAATTCCAGGACAAAAATAGGGATATACACCCTGCTTTGCCTCCAAAAGAGCCTCCATCAAGCAGGGAAGACTGGCAGCAACAAGCATCATCTCTAGAGCACATCCTCTGCCTGGCACAACTGAGCTCATGGTGCTGGGTGACAACTTCAGGGGATGCCCACCAGTCCAGCCATGCAGCTCCTTGGTCCCCATGTTCCTCTGATTTTGTGTACTGCCTGTATCCACAGGCTCGTGCACACTGTGCTAGCTGTTTGCTGGTGACCAAATAATCCATTCTTGGTGGAAAAGGGGCCAGCAGACAGGAGAAGGGACAGCCTGAGGTGGCTTCACACTGGGCACAGCATCTCACTTGCCTGATTCCTCCTGGGGCCGTTTCCCAGTGCTCCTTCTAGCCTAGTTTGAAAGGACCAGACAGTGGGAGGGAGCATCTGTGAGCCCCCAGCTCTGGGGATGCTGCTGGCCTGCACCCACACAAACTGCTGGGCAAGGCTTTGCCTCCTCAAACCTCTGTGGGTAGGCAAAAGGAATGGGGAAGCTTAGACCAAAAGTCCTCAGCAGAGGAGGGCAACCAGGTTGGAGGGGGGTGGGCTTTGGGGTAAATCCAGAAGACCCCCCCAAGTTCACCCTGGGGTCTGGGAGGCTGGACAGATCCCAGCCTGGTGCTGTCCTCTCTAATATGAGAACAGGGAGCAGGGGCAGCCCACACCTCCGTCTGCCCGCTGGTGATTTTGGATCCAGACACAATGCGAGCAGCCTGGTACAGTCGCAGGTACATGCACCAGCCTCAGGCAGCCCTCAAAATCCTGCCTCTTCCCAGGGAACTGACCCACTGTGTTCACAGATAAAGCAAGGTAAGGGAGATGCCTCACACCCCAGGACAAGCAGGGCCACTCTACCTTCTCTGCCTCCTCCCGACTCATGGCCAGTGCCAGCTGCAGCTGCAGCTCCTCCTCTCCTGTCGTCTGGGGCCGTGCTTGCTCCAGGTCAGAGGCAAACCGTGGGGATGAGGATGATGCTGGGATATAAAAGAGGAAAAGGGGAAGGAGTGGCATCAGGACTTGAGGTATTTTGGGAAGCACATCAGCAGTTTCCAGGCCTCTGTCCAAATACCCAGCCTCCCCAGGAGGTGTAGCCACACTTTAGAGCTCACTACCTTGAACAAGCCATGAGTTTAAGGCTGGAGGCACCACCAGCTGTCACTGCTGCTGGGGTCCACCACTGGCCCAGCCAAATCTCTGCCCTGTGGTGCAGGACGGGCTTCACCACCACCATCCCAAAAGATGCAGAAGAATGACGGGCACCAAGCAGGTGCAAACCAAATGTAACACCTGCCTCCCCTGAGAGAGCCCGAGTGAGCTGCCAGTAACACTCACAGTTGAATGAGGAGGGTGAGCCCCGTGCCCGGCTGTAATCTTCACCGTAGGGTGATGCCCGGCGGCCGTAGGTGACCTGGTGGCTGCCACTGCCCATGCCCTCCAGGGCCATGCGCTCCTTGGTCTGCAGCGCGTGCGCCCGTTCCTGCTTCAGCCGCTCCTCGTCCTTCAGCAGCGCCATCACCTGCTTCACCTTCTCCCGGATGTTGATGCCCTGGTCCTTGCCGTCACGGTCCACATACTGGAAGTCCTTCAGCGTCTGGATGGTGTAGAGGTTCTCCCGGCACTGGTGGGTCACCTTCTCGGAGCCAGTTTTGATGAGGTAGTCCAGAAGGGTGAGGGCTTTGTAGACGTGACGCCAGTTCTTGCCGCTGTCGTTCAGCCGCCGCCAGATCATGCCCATGACCTCGGCAAAAGCCACCGTGTTGAAGGTGAGGTCGGCGATCTCTGACATCAGAGAACTGGGAGGACCCCAGGGATCATTGGAGGTGGCCTCCCGCACCTTGATCTCTGCCTCTGAGTAGTTGTGCACGATGTTCTTCACCTGCCGACGCAGCGCCGAGGTTGTCATGGCTGTGTGGTGCTGGAGACCTGCTGGTGGCAGGCAGGAACAGTGGAGAAGGGATGAGTGAGCACGGCCACAGCCTCACCAGCACCTGCAGCAGGGAGCAGTGACACAGAGATCTCAGCATCGCCCCCACCACCAAGACCCATTCCCAGAGTCCTTGGCTGGCATCAGGGACATTTCTCAAGGTGGATGTGACCATCATAGGGGCATCAGGTGCACCCTGCTAGGCTGCCACGACTCACCAACTCAGACACACAGGATGCTCAAGGGGAGAAGAAATCTCATGGCAAGTGGTACCCTGAATTGCCAAGCCGCCACAAGTTTTGACTCTGGATTCAGCAACATTTGGAGATTCTACCCTGCACTTCTGCTTCTAAAAGTAATCATCTGAAAATGGCAGCTCACTCCTCCAGATCCTGTCTGCCTCAACTCCACTCTCCTGGCAAAGCTGATTTCAGACCCTCCCAGCCCTTGTGCAGCCACGAATTCCCCTGTACACCCAGATGCACTACCTGCACCTGCACACAGCCCTGCTTGTCCCAGTTGTCAGCCCAAGGCTCTCAGTGCTGTCAAGGCAGCATCGTCCAAACCCAAAACCTCGTCATGAGTCAGAGCCTATAATGATTCTCTAGCGCTGGCAGCTGCTCAGGCAGGTTTTCCCAGCAAATTGGGTAATTTTACTCCCGCAAGAGGCTGGTGAATTCAGGGTGCTAACAGTCAGTGGCAGGTTAGCCAGCAGGATGGATAATGCAATGCCCCTCTCACCAAAACCCCGAGCTGTCTGAGCCTCCTCTGGACCACAACACAGGGGCAGCAGGGGTTGGCATGGCTGGGAGCTGCCCTGGTACCTCCCCATGGGCAATGCCTGTCCTTGGGATGCACTGCACTGACACAGATACAGTGACGTGGGGCAATCTGGACTTGTCCTCACATGAGCCCATCACAACCCTGTGCCCTGCTCCACGCTGGTCCTAAATCCTCACCTTCTCCCTGCATGGTGAGAAGACACTGTTCACTCTCATTTTATCAGAGAGTCAAGCTGAGGGAGAGGCAGAGGCTGCTTTGCCCTCGGCAGGGTTGCACCGTAGAACTGGGGAGTTGAGCTGCTCCCAGAGCCCTCACTGCAGCTGTGACAAAACTCACTAGCAAATTTTCCCCCATCCAAGATAACACATGTGAGCAGAGGAATATCTCCCCCACACAGCAGTCTGCAGACTGCAGTTATCAGTGTCCATTTCATCACCCACCTCGGGTTCCAGTACCTCCCTGGACTGCAGCTGCTGCACCACATCCAGCCCTCTCCCAGCTCAGGATACCACTCCATCGCACTGGAGCTGGGCCAGGCCTCTGTCCCAATACCCAGCCTCCCCAGGAGATGCAGCCCACAAGCCACGCACGGCACCCACCACGGTCCCACACAACCCGCACGACCAGTCCAGCACCTCCTGCTCCTGTGGGCCAGCAGCCAGGTGCCCCACAGCTCCGCCAGCAACATCTACTGTGAGTCAGAGAGGAGCCTGGCACCGCCACGCTCGCAGGCGGACAAAGTTTCTCTCGAGTCGGTTCCCTGCACCGATTCCCTTTCGCAATGCAGCCCGTCAGCGTCAGCGCGGCCTTTGGATCCCGCCGGGAGAGCCCGTGGTGCAGTCGGCCAGGCCACTGCCCGCCTGGCACAGAAACGCCTCTGGGACAAGGGCAGCAACACAGCAAAGTCCTCCAGGACTTGGCTCCATGCTCTGCTTTCCACCAACACCCAGGTGGAGATAAAGTCACATTCTCCAAAGGTGCCACCAGCCTGGAAAGCACCAGCAAGCACAGTGGCAGTCCGAAGAGGGGGCAGGATGGTTCCTTCTGCCTCCAATAGGTTTCCTAGCTGGACAAACCCCAGGGTCCAGTGACAGGCTCCCGGCATGGCTCATCCTGGCCAGAAACCTGACCCCAGCTGGACTTTGCCGCCATGAGATGGCCTGGGAAGTCTGAATGGAAAGAGATGGGAAGCATGGGCTGGGGCAGGGATGAGAGGAACGTAATCAGGGCTGGAGCTGCCAGCGGGGTTTAGAGCTGCGGGTTTATCAAAGACAGAATCATCCCCCCCCTCCCTGGAATATAAAGGGAGTGAAACAGAAGCTGTGTGGGAGATAAGGCAGCAGCACCCAGCAGCTCATATGGAATTACTGCAGTGACCTTGACCAAGAGTGGCCAGGTGGGAGAAGGACACGGCTGCGGGGCCAGGTCCCCATCGCCCGCGGGCCGGCGCGGGGGTTGCGGGGGCGACGCGGGAGCGGCGAGGGGCGAGGAGGAACGGCCGGGGGGGGAGCGGAAGGGATGGGGGGGATGCAGGGGGGGCAAAAGGGGCCAGCGAGGGGAGGGGAGCCGGGAGGGGGATTTACAGCTCCATCCCTAATCAGGTGCGGGGCTGAGAGGAGCGGCGACCGCCATGGGGAAGCAGCAGGGAACGGCCCCCGCAGCGCCCTCCGCCGCGCCGCCGGCTCCCGCAGCCGCAGCGGGGGCCCAGCCTGGCCCAGAGGCGGCCGGCACCCCCTCAGCCCGCGATGCTCCAGCGTCCAGAACCTTCCTCCTCCTCCCCCCAGCGCAGCCCGGTGCCAGGGGCGCGCAGCCCCGGTTACCTGCGCGGTGCCGCCGCCGCCGCCGGTGAGCGCGGGCTGGAGGCGGCCGCAGCCGCCCGCTCCTGCTGCGCGCCGCCGAGTTGCCGGGCTGGCTGGGCAGGTCCCGGCGGCAGGTCCCGGCTTAACCCCTTCGGGGCCGCCCGGGCACGGGCAGAGGCGCTCAGGCCCCCCCGGCGCGGCGCGGCGCAGCGCGGTGCGGTACCGGCCGCGGGGGATGCGGCGCCGAGCCCCTGCCCCGCCGCATGCGGGAGGCGGGGATGCTGTAAATGCTCAGTCACTGCCCCTTCTCTGGCAGCCAGCCAGGCGCTGCTCGCTGCTGCCTGCGCGCCTGTATTCCTTTTCCTCCCCCCCCCCCCCCTCCTCCCCCCCCATTATTTTTAGACAGAAATCCACGTCCCCGGGCGCGGAAGAAGCTCCGAGGGATGCCGACCCTCCCCACCTCGCAGCTCCCTCTCTGCTACCCAAGGCCACACTCGCGATTTGGGTTCTTTAAATTAATTTTTTTTTTCTTTTGCTAGGATCTAATTTTGGAGCGGGTTCTTCCCCTCTCTGAACATCTCCCGGAGCCTGGCTGGGCGAGAGAGGGAGGCATCAGATGACATGACAAAATAAGTCATGTCTCTCGATCATTTTAATGCCACCCCCTCTCTCTCGGCCTCTGCCTTCCATTTTAATCACTGACAGGCCTTCAAGTATTATGGATATATATAATCTTTTTAATATCACTGACATTTTCCATGAGATGGAAAACATCTCAGGTGTGCTGAGACATTCTGGGGCGGGAGGGGGGGTCGTGCCTTCCTGCTGCTGCTTCCACCAGCCACACAAAATGCTGAGCTGAGATCCATCTTGCCCCCAGGGTTCTGCCTTAGGTCTTCGGGGAGGCCGTGTGCCTCTGGGGGCTTTGCAGATCTCAGCAGCCTGACATTCCCCACAGGCTGTGCCCGTGCAGACTGAATAAGCATCTAGTCCCACTCCCAGCTGCAGTGTGGGAAAAGAGGATTTCCAGCATCGAAACCCTCTGCAGGTCAGCCCAGAGAACATCCCAGCTCGGGAAGTGCAGGCATTCTTCACGGCAGCTCCATGGGCTCCAGGCTTCCTCTTCCTCCATTCCCAATGCTCCTGCTTCACCGTGTCAGATGGTGAGGTAGACAGCTTGCCTTTCTTCAGGCAGTGATTTTTTTATAAGCAAAGTGAATCTCTCCATGGGGAGAACATCCCAGGAGGTGTTTTTGGAGCTGTACAAATGTGGGGTTTCTTTGTGGGGGGTCCCAAAACCCCACTGTGGGTACAGGACCTAGCAAAGCACTGCTTGCCCTCAGCAGAGCCTGGCTGCTCACCCAGAGCCCCTCTGCCATTGGAAATGCACTGACATCTTCTGCTTGCCTCATTTTCCTGCAATTCCCCCTCTTCCCATCCTCACTGGTGGTGATGGTGTCTTCAGGCCCCACTCACGTGATGGGTTTGGAATGCAACTCCCAAGGCCAGGAAGGCTGCTCACCTTGGTTATTTAGCAAACACAACACAAATTATTAACACTAATACAAATAATGCCCACACTTGGGAGAGGAGAAGGAATAATTTCCTTGCCTGGTTGCAAGGACTCAGCCTTAGAGTATCCTGCAGAGTGCAGGGCTGAGAGCCCTGAGGGTCTTGCTTCTAAGGTCAGAGCCCACAGCTCACACTAGGCCTGTAAATAAGAGATGTATGTTTCTAAAGCTACTCTGCAGAAACCACCTCTAATTCCACTGCAGTTCCTGTTCTGTTACTTCCACAAATCAATGCAAAAGAAAAAAAAAATCAGCTGGCTCACAAAAAGCTGCAGCAGGCAGACAGCAGAGTACCACAGTTGTTGGCCAGCACATCCTTTCCTGCATGCTCCTTGTACCTCATTCCCTGAGGACACTCTTGTCCAAGGCTGGAAGAGGCACTGGCAATATTTATGACAAAAATTTATGACAAGAAATTAGACTATTCACAGGTTTGTTCTCCTTTGCAGAACTTCTATGCCGCCCACCTACCCTCTGCTATGTCTCCTCCCTGGAAGGGACAATGCCAGCACAGGACATTCTTCCATTGTACGTGACTGATGTAAAACTTTCATCTACCCCATGTTGTATTAACAGGTTTTCCTGTGGGTAGGTGAACACATGGAGCCTGGTTTCAATAGGCTGGACTGAAGATATGGATGGACTTTATCATCCTTTAAGGTAAAACTACCAAATGAAAGGATTCCTGCCTCTCTGACAATCACGTTGCCTCTAGAACATGCAGACTCCCTCTCTCCTAGAAACAGATGGCTTGAGCAGTTTGAGTTGGGCAAATTCACAAAGCTGATAATCATCTCCAGGGAGGCAGGAGCAATTGTCAGAGCCTGTGAGACACACCCCAACTTCAGGCCTTTTTCCTCCTAATTCTCAAAATGTTGCTGAAATTCTCACTCCAGGAATGCTGAGCAGAGACATTCCCTTTGTGGGTCTCTGCCCACTGAGCCAGAGGAGGCTTCTGCTGCTACAGAAGCCAGAATGCTTCCCCACACCCCACTATGAGAAAATATCTCAAAAGATGAGGAGCCTCACCTGGCCAGTGAAAAAAACAAGCTGTGCTTTGACATGGTATTGCTGGGAGCCAAGGGGAGAAATAGATCTCTCCCCAGGGAGAGCACAGGAGTTAAAATGAGAAAGCAGAAGGAGCAGTCATTGCACACTACATGTGCAGCTGCAAGCCCAGGGACAGGGCCATGTGCCCAAGGGGCACACCTGGAGCCGCTGAACTCATGGCTGAGCAATGCTGAGCATGGACAGGCATCTGCTGCTTAAGAGCTCCAGTGGGATCACCATCCCCAATTAATGATCTGCACTGATGTCATTGCTCTACAGGGCCAAAGCCTTTCTGGGGAATGCTGTCCAGCAACTTTAGCAGGAAGGTGGCACTTAGTGACACAGGCCAAGACAGACCCCACACTCTGCCCTGAGAACCTGCTCCAAGTCCAAGGTGCCACCCTCAGGCCTGGGATGCCTCCACAAAAAGCCCCATTGCAGCAGTGATGCACACAGATGGAAAATGGTGATGGAGCCCAGACACACAGGCAGATGGACAGACAGGAGGAGTGGCTCTAACATGAGGACTTAGCACGGCTCACAACTTTTATAGCACAAATTTCACTCATTTAAAAGTGATTAGTCTTGGAAGGAAGCATGTAAAACCTGGCTCAGAATGGGGTGTGGGTACCTGGAGCTCAATGGAAAGAGAAGGCAAGATCAGCACAAGAAGGAAATCTGAGAGTGCAAAACCAGGCAGGGTGGCACACCCCTTGGGACAGTGTTTTTACTGGGATCCAGAATGCCTCAGAGAAGCCTCCTGTCAGCAAGTCCCAAAGGTAGACTGGACAAGATGCCCAAAATAAGCCAAAACCCAGGATGGATTTGTCTACTCTCCTGGTACCAGTATTCATGAGTACAAGGACATCCTGTTCACTCATCTGCTAGCAAAGCACAATCAAGACACAAAGAATATACCTCATGTTAACTGGCACTTTTAAATTCTCCTTTAGCAGAAATACCAGTATTTTCCAGTCTTAATGTTTTCTGAGTGGTGATACTTCTTGCCTTGTCTCTTCTTGGGAAGCATCATCTGTAGCAGTAACAGATGATCTAGCAATAGTCTCACATCACAGTGTGTCAGAAAAGAAGCAGCCCGGTATTTGTAACCACTGAATCACTTCAGAAAGAAGAATCTCCACTCCATCTGTGTAAATATGGTTATTTATTTTATTTTTTAAAAAGTAAGTCTATTTCTTATAGACATACAAAGGGCTTCACTCCCACTTCAGAGCATGTTGCTCCTTCAGATCCTCAAATAACGACACCATTTTGCTCACCATTGAATCCAGCAGCCTGTAAACCTGCAGAAATTCAAGGACAGCTGCAGTGAAAACACATGAGGAAATCTTGAGGCTGAGACTGACAGAGATGGTTTCTGAGGTACATTTTCATATGGGCACACACACAACCACATAGAAGTGGGAGCCTGCTGCTGTCAGAGCTCTAGTAATAACTTCTCTGGCTATGAAGTGTGTTTAACATTATCTGAGGTACAATTAATTCAGCTGATCCCTCCAGAGTCTGCAAGCAATGCTAAAGACATCCCAGATAGAAGTCCCGCATGTGGCTATGTGATGGCTGGATTTCTGCTAACAGATTCCAGGCTGAAACAAATTAATTTGGATTTCACACTTACCTTGCTGCAGCACAAGGGACATATGTCTGCCAGTTTTCTGAGTTTAACAAAATGCTTGCCTCTCCCCCTGAGCCTCAGTGTGCCTTACAAGAAAAGAACAAAACCCTGCCAACGATACAAGCTTTGGTTAGACTCACTTCAATGTAGAGCTTTTCCCGGTATGCTTCAAGTGAAACGGGGTCCACCTGCTCCTGAACAGGTTCTGCTGCCACAACTGGAGTTGCAGCTTCCTCTTTCACCTCTTTCACCTTGTGCTTCTCATGTCTTCCTCTGACGGACTCTGCTCCTTTCATGACCTGCACAGAAATGGAAGATACTTGATTCTCATCTTTTGCTTTCAGCTTTCTGCTGCCTGAATGATCCCAGTCAGGGACAAACCAAGGAAAAATGGGACATAAGTCAGGACACTGATCAGACTGCTTCAAGATGCATCTCCCAGCAGCAGCACCTCTTTCACTGGGTTGGAAATTAGTTCAAACTCAGGATACACAACCTCAGGATGATCACACTGCTCCCAGCACTCAGGGTTCACCAGGCATCCCAACACCTACTGCTTTCTCCTTTCCTGATGTCGCTCTACTTTTTTTGCCTTCTTTATCCTTTTTCTCTTCTTTCTTAGTAGCTATTTTGTCTTCCTTTCCTCCTTTTTTTGCTCCTCCTTGCTTTACTTCCTCTACAAAAGAAAGGATTTCAATTAACCAAAAGCATCCACACATCCAGAAAGTCCATCCCACTGCACTAGCACAGTGGGAACGCGTTACTTTTGCAATATATTATCCTCTTTTTGTTAATCTGAGATGTACTGCACTGAAAAACAATACCTTGAAGACTTCTTTGTTTAAATAAGGTATGAAGAGGTCTCATTGAGGCAGTATTTGCTGGGTCAGTCTGTATGAAAACCATGGCTGGACCTAGCTGAATTAAAAGGCTTTTTTTGTGGGGATGTTTTTTTCCTGACGCCAAACCACAGATCCCAATTAGTATTGTTACTGTCACACAATCTGCCAGTTATTTTCCTGATGCTTCTTCCTCAGGGAGACATGTTGAAATTGACATTTCAGTTCAAATTCATCATGTTTTTTGCATTTCCAACAGCCCACAGAAAGCAGTTGCCGTGCTAAAACCACCATTTACCTGTTTCCTCTGGAACAGCTTCTGCATAGATGTCCTTCTTAACCAAACCAAGCACGGATCTCAGCCTCAGAGAGTGACTCACCAAGTCATCAATTGCTCCACGCCACAGCTGGAGGCTGAGAAAATGGTCAGGATCAGAAGGGAGACAGTGCAGCAGCTGCCACTTGGTTTGAGCCTGTCCCAGAAGTGAAGGCACCTCATAGCTGACAGCTGCCTGTGCAACTAAACCAACAAAACAGCACCCACTGTCTAAATATCTGTGCAGGGGGATCCTAAATTGCTTTCTTCATGTTAGAGCCCTCCGAGGTCTCAATGGTTTGCAAATCAACAGGCTCCCAGGAACCCATAAATATTACTGTGAAACTAGGTCTGCTCTTCAACATGACACACATTGGTAAATCTACCTGCTCTGTGTTTACCAAAAGGAACCTGCATCCTTCTAATTTAGAAGCAGCTCAAAGCTGTTGATATGTTTACAGTCTGAAAGCCTGAGCAAAGAACAGAGAGACTGTATGAGGGAGGACACAGTTACATGAGTAAAAGGGTACAGAAAATACCCAAAGGTTTCATAAATACAGACTGGAATAGTCTTGCCAGAAATAATCTTGTACACTCTCCAAAATTACATGCATTTAATATTCTAAACTTATCTCCAGGAAAAAAAAAAAAAAAAAAGGCATTTGGGTCCTAGACAGCTGCTACAATTAAGCTATAAAAAACCAGAGTGTAAAGATGACTTCTAGACCTCCTATAATTATGTGCACTCTGAATCACAACACTTGCAAGAGAGCTTGCTGAGGCTGTTGATCACACAATGTTTTCACAAGCTTTTCCTTGCAAAGGTAACCCACCAGAGTGGATACAGAAGGTCTAACTGAGTTGGCCTCTGTTCAACACAAAGCTGCAGAGCTGCCTTATTGAGCTGGGTCAGTGCTTCTTCCTGCTGCTCCTCCCCGGAGATTGACATTATAGCCTGTGAGAGAAAATTCACAGGGGCTGTGGAACACTTCTCAGTCTTTATTCCCAGGCCCTGAGCTCAGTGGAGCAGCCCACAGCTCTCTTCCTGGACACCAGTCTGAACCCAGGCTGCTCTGGGCACATGCACACCCAGATGGGGCTTCCTACACAGCTAGGATATGGCCAAGGTACCCAGGATCTGCAGAACAAACCCAGATTCCCTCATCAGACTGATATTAAGCCCCTTTGCAACTTCAGGTGTTCTGGGAAACAGGGATTCTATCAAACTAGAAGGCTCCCTAGTAAAGCTTAGTTATAAAAACAACAGAGAGATTTCCAAGAGAGCACTACAGAAAAACCATTGGCAGAATCCAAAGCACTCTTGCTTTAATAAAAGGAGGTCTGTATTTTATCCACAGCCTGTCATGAGTGCCCCCCTAGTTCTCTGATGAATAGGAAGGGCTCTCCAAGGAGAAGAGCCCTTGGGGGAGCCACAGGAGGCTGTAAGCCCAGCCTGCCCCCACATTCAATCCTGGGCTGACAGAAAGCTAATGGGGAGAAGAGCTTAAAATATCTATTATATTGTGTGCTTCTCTTTTCTTCTTCACACAACAGCCCACAAAGGCTCTCTTGGGAATCTCTTTACAAGAGCACTGAGGGTGTGGTCAGCAGAGCCAACACACATCATAAATCTTGCAAACTCCCAGCATATTGGCAGCAGCCCACACTGGGGCAGGCTGGGCTGTTTGTAGGGGAATTAACACACCATCAGCATGTGGGAACAGAGGTTCCCACCTGTTTAAAGTCATCGAGGGAAAGGTTCCATCCTGAAGGACCTGCTTCTTCCTCCTCTGTGCTCTTTTCCCTTGGAGCATCCTCTGATGCATGCTTCCCACACGGGAGCTCAGTGGTGCTGCACCGGACAGAGGGAGGCTCCGAGGTGCTCTCCTGGTACTCCATGTCCTCTGCAGGGCTCCTCTGCTCCAAGGGCACTTCCTCCTCCAACGCTGAAGGCACAGTCAGGTGCTGTCTCCATAGTTTATGCAGCTGCTTTACCACTTGATGCTGATAATGCAACTGTGACAATGGGGGAAAAGGTAAACATGAGCTGCACCTTCCCTCTTCAAACCCAACTGTTAAAGCCTCCATGGCAGACTGCCAGCTCAGAATCCCAGGCACGCAGCAGCCCCATGGGTCTGCCCTCCCCACTTATTTCTGTTGTGCAGTCCATCCAATAGCAAACATCACCTTGGGATTTATCCTGTGGAACAGCTCCTCCTCTGTGACACAGGCATCCACAGGAGATGGCGTGCGCTCGGGTGTCCGAATTGGCTTAAGAAGTTCATTCACACATTCTTTCACTATGGTAGCACCTTCTCGAGCAGCCAGCTCACTCTGAGACACCACAACAAGAACAACACGTGTCAGTCCCCATTCCACATGCAAACACATAAACTCAGTCCCACCTGTAACCACACTATTCATTACACAGAGATAAAGGACACGAACAACTGCAAACCCTGCTGAGCAGAGCAATACTTCCAACAGCTTTTCAAATAAACTCTACAAATCCTGCCCCCAAACTATACTTTTCAAGCATAGTGTAATTTTCAATTTATACCTTAACTGCTATCATAGTGTACAGCAGTCAATCCCCTTCCCATTAAGTAAATAATGAAATTAATTACCAGCAGAAATTTCATTCTTTAAAGGACCAGTGTGAACACATTAGGAGACACAGTCAAGTCTTTAGTAACAACATTACAATAGACTGCAGAGTTCCTCATGTCATTTTGCAAACCTGCTCAAGTATGTGCAGACATTCTGTAAATCTCACTCTCAGCAGTAATTGCACAACAATAAAAATACCATGTTGTCCACTCCCACCCTTATCCTCTATTTGCATATAAAGTTCAAAGCTCAGTTACCCAGCTACATGCTTGGTTACCTCCAATTTCTCTCTGAAGACAGCCAATTTATCCTCATACACAGCAATTCCCCAAAGGGTCACCTGAAGCAGAGCTCCTCCTAATAACAGGGGATGTGTCCTAAATTCCCAGGGCTCGCTGAAAATGCCTGCTCTCTCTGACTTGAAAATAAAAGAAAACCTCAGAGTTTCTCCAGGCAAAATTACACCTGAAATAAGAGAGAAAATGCATTGGGTGTGCAAGATAGCACACCCTGTGTGTTAGCCTGACCTTTTTCCAACACCATCCCAAGTGTCCCTAACTCTCTAGGAGACTCTTTCCCCATAGTTTAGCTGGTTATCACACTTCATACAGCTATCATTCTCCTTCCAGATTTACTCTCAGTCCCTATGTTCCTGAACTGGCCTTATTTCCATTGCACTCTCCTTCTACAACAAGCTCACTTTTCTCTCCAGAAGATTATGACCCATTTGCCACCAGAAAATTATTCACTTCTCAGTATTCTACCCATTTACACTCAGAGCAGAAGCAACCTCCTTTCCTTTAAGTTCCAGGAGAAGGATCTGCCTTGCACAGCTCTTTTGGGGTGAGTCAGCTCTGACACCCAGGGTGGCTTCCTCAGGAGAAATCACCCAGCAGTGCTCTGCCATTAGTCAGACTCCACATCCCAGGAAACTCCCAAATTCCTGCTCTATGCTTGAGGTACAAAGGTCTTGGAGAGCAGCAGGTCCCATACCTGGTCTGGTATCAAAGTAAAAGCAGGGCACTCTCCTCCCCCTGGTTTCTCTGGAGGGGATCTGCTGGGGAAGCCTCATCCAGTTGTACCAAATGGAAGCTCTGCCATCATTGGTCACTGTCAGGAAGCTTTCAGCCTTCTCACCAGCCAGAGTCTCAAAGGTGAGGCGGGCAGCAATACCAATTTCCTTCTACAAGGAAGAGGAACAATTTCTACTCTATCTGGTAGGATTTATCCTGCATGAAGTCATAGCTCAAACAAGGGGTTGAGCCTTGGTAGGAGAACTTGTAAGGCAAGTCCAAAGAAGTGGCCATTTCACAGACAAAGCCTGGGAATCTGAACAGCACACCACAACCAGAGCCTAGATCTCTCTGGAGCAAACACAGGGACACTCTACTATGTTCACAGTAAATCCCCCATTCTGTGGCTTTGGGATGACAGTTATTGTACAACTGTGACATAGGAGCTCAAATAGGCTTAGCTTGACTAAACAATTAAAATCTCAACATTACCCTGCAAGCAGTGATGCCCTTGATCCAACGAGCAGGCTCGCCACAGAAAACTAAAGATGGAACCTTTTCAGCTTCTGGAACCTCAGTGAAGGAGTCACCTAAGGAGTCACTGCTAAAGAAAACAAAAGCCAGCATTTTCATGGAGTGAAATTCACTTCCAGAGAGGGGAGAACCAGGGGTGAATTACAAGACCCTGTAAGAAATAATCCCGTTCATTATTTTCTCACACAGTACTCTCTTGAGGGACAGAGCCCTGCAGGTGTGGTGAACCCATCTAGCTACATGTCACTGGCAAGGAGGACAGGACAGCCAAAATATTAGAGAATGAGACCTGTCTAAGTACATGAGTGAAAAAGGACAAGAGGCTCTCAGGCTGTGCCTGTTACAGATGGACAGGATGGGGAAAACTAGGAAAGTAATGATGGAAGGCTAGAAAAATTCAATCAAATGGAGGTAATTGAGAGTAGAATCCCACCCTGGCTGATCTAAGCTCTGAAGGCACACAGAGTGAAGACTGGAGGAAGAACCTCAACAAAACTTTTCTCTGATTCTTCTCCTTAGACACAAGGCCCCAAGGCACAAAGGCTCCTAGATCTGGTGACTATAATATAAGAATCTAGTGATTATATATAAGATCTAGTGATTATAATATAAGAATATGCCTTTTATTGTGTCCCAGTGGAGACTTGTCTCCATTCTGGATAAGAACAGCTAAGGATATCCTCACAGACTGATGGTGCACACCCAAAATCCTTTATTTTGCCACAAAGTAGAACTTACGGGATCTCAATCTCTTCAGAAATGGTGGTAGGTAGAAAAGCCTTACTTGAGACAGATGTGAAAGGCTGCCCTCTCCCAATCACCTCCAGTCCTTCCAGATCCTGGACATACACAGAAATTATCAACTCACAGTTGCTCTTTTACACATAAAGGACATTAAAACACCAGACAAATGCACCAACTCAGCCAAGTAAAGTGAAGTTGTGATATCTTGCTCCTACAATGGTTTTTAGAGGCATCCGAAGGATGCTCAAGGGACACGGAAAAGAACAAATTCTGAGATCCCCAAGAATCCCAGATGACTGCATTCCCCACTAGCAATGATGCACAGAGAAAGTGTCCTTCACACATTCCTCATCCTCAGAGACAGGTTTCAAAGACTAAAAAAGTGAGGTTTGTTCTGTTTGTAGGAGGAGGGGCCAACCTGCCTTCAGGAGATTATTTCAGAGTGTGTCTTCCACATGGGTAAAGATCTCTTCCCTCTGCCCCACAGCACTAAATCAAAGTCCTGCACCACTACTTGGCAGGTTTTTCTTTGCCTAGGTCCTGGAAGCTGCATGCTGCTGGTTTGGGGTCCTATTCTGAGGCCCCTAGACCACTCCATGCAGCACTTCAGGAGCTCAGACAACTCTTTCATAGGTGTGGCCCTTTGGAAATGTGGGAACTTCCATGAAAAACACTGTGGGACCAAGTTTTAGTTTCCTAATGCTTTTTTCAGATCCAACTCCTGACAATTTTGTTAGTCTACAGCAGCTGACAAGAGACACAAACAATGTCCTTGTTCCTCTGGTCTTACCGGCTTATAAAAGCCCAGCTCCTCTAGGAGAGATTGCAGCTCCTGCCGTCGATGTTTCAGGAAAAGACTCTTATCCCAGTTTAGGTGACAAGGAATCTTCTTCGGAGGCTTCAGACCTGAGGAAATACCAATACAAGAGCTCACTCCCTACACACCCACACGCCTAATCAAATTTCATTCTCTGCCAAACTTCGGCCTTGTAGTGTTTTAAAGAGGAGGCTCAACAGGGAAGGAGCTGCTTCTCCACACTTGTGCCCCATTTCTTTGGGATCACCTCTCTGCATTATTCCCTTACCTGTTTCCCTCTGGACAGTTCGGGGTTTCCCCACATGAGTGAGTGGCTCTGGGTGCCCACATTCAGTCCGGGTCAGGGTCAGGGTCAGCCCGGTGAGTTCATCCCCAATTTGCTCAGGAAGGCTCCAGAACTCGCTTCCCACTCGGTATCCCTAGCGTGGCAAACAAGGCTCCCACTGATTCTTGTGGATAATGGTGCAGCTACCTGCTATTTTCAGAGGCACTTGAAGCTAAAAAGAAGAGGTCTAACCCTGACTATATGAGCATTTTAAAAGTCTAAGAATTATCCATTTCTGCTGAGGAAGCCAAAATTTCTATCAGGCTGCTGTCAAAGACGAACTTTCTTCTATCTAGTGCACATGAAGGTTAAATGATATTAAAATAAAGCCTCACACAAATGCAAATACTTTGACAGTGCTATAAATGTGAAAAAAATAATTAACATGATACTCCCATAACCCCCCTGTGTTACCCATGCCCTTTTCTCCATAGCAATCAGTAAAATCCAAGCCTGAAGTTATCAGATATTTCTGCCCCTGGAACAACAATTGTGACACGTTCCCAAGCCACTTCCCAGGGCACAACAGTCTTCAGTGAGAATCAAGAAATGCCACTTGCTCATCACCACTTTCCCCTGGCTGGTATAGATAGCACAGTTCAGGTTTTTATTTTTCGTGTCCCTGAAAGCTCTGCTCAGACATCAAGCTGAGGGATTCAGAGTGGCTTTGATAAACATCTCCTGACAGCACTTCAGAGACTGACTTAGAATGAGTGTCTGTGCTGTGTGGCAAGAGCAGCACAATCAGGACACACAGGAAGTGGGGCTCTCACCTTTCCAGGAAACAGGGCAGGGAGGCTCCGGTCAATGAGGTCACGTTCTTCCTGGATTTGCCTGTAATTGTCTGACTTGTTCATCAGCAATTCATTCTCTGGCTTGTGAAGAATTTCTATAAATAAAAAACATCATATCATTGGTGCTGCACTTCTGGGCACACCCTTTGCCACAACTGTTATTGTTCACCTGTAACCCACTTACACTGTTCCCTGCCAAACCCACTGCCCTCTCCCCAGCCAGAGCCACCAGCTCACCTTCCTACCACATCCAGAGCCAACAGCATGAGCAGTGTGGGAGCTCTGAGAACATGGAATTAGACTGCAATGGCAATGGGACTAACCCTGGTGGGCAATGACTGCTGCAATTTGGGGTGGGGATATCAAACTTCACCTGCACACAGAATTTCATAGAATGAGACCTCCTTAGCTTTTCTCACCTCCTAGGTGTTTCTCCTGCTTTTTCCTCATTGTCATATGATGGCTCCAGTTCTGGAAAGCTTTGTGCTCTGTTAGTTGGGCCTGATGTGCCTTTTCTTTCTCCTCTCCTCCATGTTCCTCTTCTAAAGCTGCCGCAGTAACATCTGGATGAGGAACCTTAATAGCATCTGCTAGCTGATGAGAAATGAAACATTAAATGAACCTCTCCGTGCACACCAAAACAGGAATTGGAGAGGGGAGAAGAATTCTTCAGATTGACAGCACTGTTACATTAGCAATCTGAGAGGAAGGAAACCAGGGCAGTGGGGACACACTAAGATACAACCAAGTGTTTATCTGAGTAAAGAGACTCCAGCAATGGCATTGCTGCAACACCAGCTCTTGCCTGGCACCATCAGCAGGGCACATAGGGAAGAGGAAGCCTGTGTAATTGTTCCCTCCATGACCTGGTCCTGCACACAGGACTCCAAAACCTGCTGGAGCAGTTTCTCCAAAGGCAAACCCTCCCCCAGAGTGTGATGAGGCTGGGAAAACCACACCTTAGGCCTGCCCTGCTCCTGATAGGTGCTGGAAAGCATTGAAAGGTACTGCAGGCACCACACTCTACCTCTGGAAAAGTTCTATGCACCACTATTTTCCTAACTCTACAAACCAACCCGAGTGTTTCTTTTGGCCAAGGCTTCCGTCCTTAACTCCTGGAGACTTCCCAAAATGTGATGAGGGAGGATCTCTTCACAGCCATCATCAAACTGTCTTGATCCTACAACACACATATAAAAACACCCAACCCCAGAGGCAGGTCACTAAAGTTTGGCTTAGCAAAACCAAAACCCAGAGGTAAGGTGTGAAGTTGAACCCTACCAGGAAAAGTCAGTGGTCCCATGGGTGCCTTGGGGGGAACAGGGTGTGCCACAAGATGTGCCACCTCCTTGGGCCGGGATTTTCGGACCAGGTAATTCCTCCGAACTGGAATTCTGGCAGCACGGCGGGCGAGGCGTGGAGCATGGAGCTGCAGGAGGAGAACAGTGACAGGGCAGGGAGGTACACACTGACTCACCTCCATTCCATCTCATCCTTTCAGGACATGCACAGCAGCCATATCAGCACACTTCCTGTGAGGGTGCTCGAGTCCTGCACAGCGACTTTTCGCATGGACATGTAACAACAGGACAAGGAAGGAATGGATTCCATGTGCATGAAGAAGAGTAAGTTTAGATTACACATTAGGAAAAATTCTTCTCTGTGAAGGTGGTGAGGCCCTGGCACAGGGTGCCCAGAGAAGCCGTGGCTGCCCCATCCCTGGAAGTGTCCAAGGCCATGCTGGATGGGGATTGGAACAACTTGGAACAGTGGAAGGTGTCCCTTTCCATGGCAGGCGGGGGTGCAAATAGAGGAGTTTTCAGGTTCTTTCCAAGGCAAATCTTCTATGATTCTTCCCCTACAAGACACCTTACACAGCTGTGCAGATACCAACTCAGTTACTGTCTCACTCCTCTGGATCTTGGTTTATAACAGGGGCACAAAAGGAGAGTTTTAAATCACTTTCCAGAAGAGATTTCTGCTTCTGTGTCACTCAAATGCTTCCACTCACATACTGTGATCTGAGTTTTGGAAGGAAAGCCATGAGAGCTTCTAAACAACTTACAGGTCTTAATAGATCAGAAAGTTGAAAATGTAATTTTGAAGATACAGATGACTTATCCTTCCATTTGAACAGACTCTATAGGCACTTATAATCCTTTACTTTTAGCAACTGAACCTGATGAGCTGACATTTTATCATGATAAAAAACCTGACAGACAAAATGACATGAGAACTCAGCTGCAGGAGTGACTTTTGGCTTAAGTAAATGGGCAGCACCCTCTGTTAAACACCCAGCAGGAGAGTGTCTGTGAAGGCAGCTGTTTCTAGCAGTAAAAACACTCATACATACTTTCTCCAGGTCCTCCGCCCTTATTTCAAGTGCCTGGATGTCCTCTCCTTGCAGAACATATGGAACAAGCTCAGGCTCAGGCTCGGGCTCAGGCTCAGGCTCAGGCTCTGGCTCTTCTACAGTTGTTGAACAGGGTTGTTCCAAAGTCTTTTCCTTCTTGCCTAAAAAACAGACGAGGAGACTTCTTCAGTCTCCCAAGAAGGACAATATTCCTCCCAGACTGGTTAATGATTTCCAGCTGAACTGTGTTTTTGGATTATTTCTCTTTAAGGTTGCAACAAACAATAAATTCAGCATTTCTTGTAATTGAAAGAGTGAACCTCTGAGAAGCTGCAAAGACCAAAGTGGGTCAAGTAGGAGTGGATTGTCTCACATTTTATTCAGATGAAAGACAACGGTAAGATAAATGCAAATAAATACAGATCCCTGCAGGTGGGAAGTTTCCAACTCTAGCTGCAAGTACAAGCACACAGGTTCCCTGCACGACTCGGACAACAAAGCCCTGGCTTTCCAAAGCTGTTCGGGGCCACAACAGCTCTGAAACACAAACGGGTGCGGGGCAGCTCCTCCGGCACCTGCGGGCCAAGCCCAACTCAGGGGATCCCACAGCGACTGCTCCCCCTTAACCTGCGGGCCCCTCCCGGTGGGACCTGCTGCTTTTCAAACCAAAAAATCCAAAATAATGACAGGAGGTCACTGGCTGGGGAAGGGGCTCGTTCCGGCCGCTCCAACCGCGGCTCCGCCGAGGCCGCAGGCCCGGCCTGGCCCGGCCACTGCTGAGCCGCACCCTTCTCCCGGCTGTACCAGGAGGACTCCGGTTCCGAGACCGACCTCCCCCCCGCGACGCCATGTCCCGAGCACCGGCACCGCGCCCGCCCCGCCGCAGGCCGCCACAGGCCGCTATAGGGCGCGACAGGCCGCTATAGGGCGCGATGGGCCGCTTTAGGACGCGATGGGCCGCGACAGGAGCGATGGGGCGCGACAGAGCGCGATAGGCCGGGATAGGCCCCGATGGGGCGGCAACGGCCTCGGGCACCGCCCCCTGCTGGCGCTCCGCGGTACCGCTCCCCCGGCCGCGGCCCGCCACGCGCATGCGCCGCCTGGCAGTACGCATGCGCCGTGCTGCTGCGGCACGGCCAGGGACAACGGGACATTGAGGATCGCGGGAGGCTGCGGCTCCGGGACACCGGGAACAGAACACGGGGTGGCGGGGCACCGAGATCCAGCGGGATACTGGGGTGCCGGGGCTCCGGAATACCCGGACACCAGGGACACGGGACACTGGGTGCTAGGACACTGCGCGACTAGAAACGGCAGGGCGGCGGGACAGCGGGCCTCAGGACACCGGGAACCCCGGGATACGGGAGCCTCCCGTGCAGTAACACCTCCCCCGGCCAGCGCCCCTGCGCCAACACCCCTCAGCCAGCACACCGCTCTTGTGGCTTTTATTCATTATCATCCATTGTGGCCGCTTACAACCCTCGCGCCCCGCCACCGGCTCGTTCCTCGGCCGGGGCTCCCCTCGGTGGGTGCCGGGCAGTGCCCAGCACCCGCTGCAGCTGCCAGAGCAGGGCGGGCAGCAGCGAGTCCAGCACGGCCAGGCCGGCCCAGGTGCACCGCAGGCCACTGGGAAAGAGGTGGTGGTGAGAGCCGGTGTCTCAGGGAGACCCCCGGCCCTGCCCACAGCTCCCCGAGGCTCACCCGCCGTCCAGGACAAGCCAGCCCTCCTGCTGCAGTGCCCGAGCCTCCCCCGGCCCCCCAAACACGGCCTGCAGGCTGAGCTGCGGAGAGAAGTGCCCCCAGCGCTGTGTGCCCAGCGCAAGAGAAGGGTGTTAGTGGTGGGGCATCCACATCCCAGTACCCAAAGGGGCTGCAGGAGAGCTGAAGAGGGGCTTTGGAGAAGGGAATGGAGTGACAGGAAAAGGGATGGATGGATGGATGGATGGATGGATGGATGGATGGATGGATGGATGGATGGATGGATGGATGGATGGATGGATGGATGGATGGAAAGGGCAGATTTGGATTAGATTTTGGGAAGAAATTCTCCTGTGACAGTGGAGAAATGACACAGGTTGCCCAGAGAAGCTGTGGATGCCACATCCCTGGAAATGTTCAAGGCCAGGTTTGACAGGGCTCAGAGCAACCTGGTCTAGTGGAAGACGTCTCTGCCCACAACAGGAGGTGGAACGAGAAGGGCCTTAAGGTGCCACCCAATCCAAACCATTCTATGATTAGCATTGGGTCGATGTGGGGTGTCCCCACAGATGGCTCCTCACCTCTTGTGTGATGCCTTCATCTGTGCGCAGTCCCAGGGTGAGCAGCTCCTCCAGCCTGTGGGGACACAGAGCTGTGGGGCAGCACAGACAGGGAGGGGGCACGGGGGGGACCCCAGCACTCACTGCTCCAGCGGGCTCAGCACCGCCCGGCTCCTGGTGCCGTGTCCCTGGCTCTGCACCTCCCGCATCCAGGCGACAGGCTCCGGGGTCTGCACTCGAGCTTCCCGGCTGCAGCCGCCCTCAGCCCGCAGCACGAAGCGCCCATGTGCCCCTGCAGCAGCCCGGCAGGGGGACAACGGCGTTCACGGGGCACACAGCCACACACTGCCCCCCACACTGCCCCCCCATCACCCCCTTACCTGGCCCCACACCGATGTACTGCTCAGCCCGCCAGTATGAGAGGTTGTGGGTGCTGAGGGCGCCCTGGGGGAGAGCCCTGGGGTGAGAGGAGTGGCTGAGCCTGCTGGGGGACCAGCATGACATTGGGGGACACTGCATGGGGGGTATCCCACCTTCCGCGCAAAATTGGAGACCTCATAGTGGCGGAAGCCGGCGGCCCCCAGCACACTCCGGGCCGTGTGGTACATGTCAGCCAGCAGATCCTGGGGGGGTGCGGGCAGGGCCCCGGCCCGGACCTGCGCTGCCAGAGCCGTGCCCCGCTCCAGCGTCAGCTGGTACAGGGAGATGTGGTCATCGCAGAGCCTCAGGGTCGCCTCCAGCCGCTGGGCCCAGGCGTCCCGGCTCTGTCCCGGCAGCCCAAACAGGAGGTCGATGGAGGTTCGGCCAGGGAAGAGCCCCCGAGCCGCTTCCACAGCCTTCCGTGCCTCTGCCACCGTGTGCTCCCGGCCCAGCATCCTCAGCTCGGCGTCATCCAGAGACTGCGAGGGGAGCACGGTGACAATGGGGTCGCGGGAGGCTGCGGAGGCTGCGGCGGGGGGAGCCCCTCTCACCTGGACGCCGATGGAGAGGCGGTTGACCCCAGCTGCCCTGAAGCCGTCAAGGACAGATGCGCTGGTGGAGCTGGGGTTGGCCTCCAGCGTGACCTCAGCCCCAGCCGGAAGGTGGGCAGCCCCCGCCACCGCCTCCAGCACTGCCGCAACAGTGCCGGGGCTGGCCAGGCTGGGGGTGCCCCCGCCGAAGAAGACGGAGGTGACGCTGTGGGGCAGAGGGTGGGAAGCTGCAGGTGGGCACGGAAGGGCCCAGCCCTCCCCCGGAGCCCACCCTGCGCACACACCTGTGCACCTGGCTGAGGCGGAGCAGGGTCTGTGCCTCCCGCACCAGGCAGGCGCGCACGGCCGCCTCGTCCACCGCCGGCACCACGTACGTGTTGAAGTTGCAGTAGGAGCAGCGCTTGCGGCAGTAGGGCCACTGCGGGCACGGGGCGTGTGGGGGACGGCCATGCCCTCATCCCTTGCCACTCCATTTCCGGGGGGGGCATCCCCAGCCCAGTGCATGGACCTCAGTACCCCCCACCTGCCCCACAAGGCACACGACCTACAGGTGTGACCCTTCATGTGCACGGCTCGAGGACCCCCCAGTTCAGGCTAGCCCCACGACATGTTCGAGGCTGGGCTCTCCCCGATGTGCCTAAGCCCCGGGGTCCCACATGCACCCACGTGTGAGTGAGCCCCAGGGAGCCACATTCACCTTCCGCCTGTGCCAGCCCCGTGCCCCTCAAGGAGTGCAAGCCCCCGGACCCACGTGTGTCCCCACGTGTGCAAACCCGTGACTGCCCGGGCACCCCGCACACACACAAACCCCGGCTCCCCCCGTGTCCCCGCTCACGTGCACGTAGAGCGCGGCTGTGGCGGGGGCGGCCGTGTCCGGGGCCGGTCCCGGGGCTCGTCCCGGGCCGCCCCCGCCGGGCAGCGCCCCAGCGGCAGCCGCCAGCCTCCGCGGCCAGCCCCGCGCCGCCGCCATGGCCCCGGGCGGCACCGGGCGGGGCCGCACCCTGCGTGCGCGGCCCGGGGCGGGGCGCGGGGGCCGGGGAGGGATCGGGGGCAGAGCCCTTCGCTCCCGACCGGGCTGTGTGCGAGGTGCTCGCTGTGAGTGACGGGGGTGCTGCGGTCAGTGTCCTCCCCGGAGCCGGGAATGCAGGAGTCAGTGTCCTCTCCCGGTGCTGGGGACGCCAGGGCCACTGTCCGCCCCCGGTGTCCTATCCAGACGCACGGTCCGAACGAGGTTTGGGACCTGCCCCCGCATCCTTCCTCGGCTGCTCCTCGGGGCCCACTAGGGTTTTCCGGAGTTTCGGCGGAGGAAGGTGGCCTGTCCCCACGCAGGGCTGTGCAAACCCGCAGCTGACGAACCCCGACGTCAGTAGATGTCTCTATTAATAGTCACGAGGAACTCTGAAATGCCCATGACAAAGGCTGGGACTGCAGGTTCCTGTTCCCAAGCCAGTAACGCGTATTTCGGTGTAAAACACCCCTGATGTAACCTTCCCTCTCCGGGGAGATTCCGGGCACGCAGCGAGGACTATAAGAGTGGGACTCAGGCACGGGCAGGGCAGAAGGCATGGAGCGAGCCTGGAGCACTGCACACACCGAGACCGCACTGGCAGCCAAAATGGGCAGCTCTTCCTCTACAGTGAGTATTTACAGCCGGGGATGCATAATCCCAGGGGCTGGGAAGGGGCAGGACGTGCTGCGGGAGGTGTCCTGGCTGGCGAGGGGTGGATATGCTCTGGGGAAGGCATGGGATGGTAGGGAAGGCTTCCCTGGGACCGGGCTCAGCTAGGTAGGGCTCATACCCATGGATGGAGCTGCCCCACTCCCAGAACAGGGGCAGGAGTGGGGTGGCAGGGACTGCTCCCCCTGGGCTGGCTGTGACCAGGACCCTCTGGTTTTCTTAGCAGTGTGTCTGTCCTCACCAGCCAGGGCTGGTGGCACTGGTATTTCTTATCCACTGCCCCCCCTCTACAGCAAGTACATGGGGCAGGGTAGGGGTTGTGCCAAGCGTGGAGGGAGGAGAAGCTCCACTCACTGTAGGCCTGTCCTGCACCTGGGTTAGTGCTGTGGGAAGCAAAAGAAGGTAAACAGTCCTTCCCTAGACATCAGTCACAGAGGCCCTCTGTGTCCCCAAGGTCCCTGGCTACAGCTCCTGTCATGCAGGTAAAAGTTCTTCCTTCAGGAAGGAAGGTGGCAGAGGTAACCAGGAAAGGGAGGAGACCTGAGTGAAATGTGGAAGGATCAGTGCTGATACCAGCCCCATGAGCAGTGTGGGAAGAGGAGAAGAACTTGCCGGAAAGACAATGTACAAAAGGAATCTGACACAAACCATCCATGTCTTTTTCTTTCAGAGTGCAGACGTGGACAGGGAACATGGCCCCGCCGTCTGCTTCCATGGGTAGAGCCCACAGTCCAGCTGGGAGATGAAGGATTGAGACCTCGCTGACCCTGCTGCACCACTGCCCTCCAGGCACTGCAGGAGCTGCAGCATGGAGGGGCCCAGCTGTAGCTCTGCAGGGAAAGGAACCGCCAGGGAGACAGTGGGAGCTCAGCAAGAGTTGGCAGCAACATTTTCTGCTTTCCAGCTGGGGTGGGACACTTCTGCTGGCAAAGAGGAGCTCTGCCATCCCTCTTGTCACAGGAGTGTTTCATGGTTGGGAGGTACCAAACAACTCCCGTAAAATGCTGTCCCAGGTATGCTCTGCTTCACGCTGCCGATGGGACAAGAATTTTGGTATTTCTGCAACAATCTTACTGTCTGTCTTGTCCAAAACAACAAAATAAACAAAGCCATGTGTAGCTTGGAGAAGGTTTTTTTTTGGGAAAACACCTGGGGGAGGTGTGGGAACAGAGTGAGCTTTTCCAGCCAGTTTTAGAGAGCCCCAATGCAAAGTCTCATTCTCTGAAACCCCTGCCTCTCATTTCAAGTTCAGTTGCTCTTAAATAACCCAGGAGTCTCACAGCATCCAAGGAGAAAAGGCATCACCTATCCTGGGAAGCCAGGCCAGGGCATTTGGACTTAAGAGTATCAGAAAAATACCCACCAGCATATGTTCAACTCCTGTGGAATGGCTGCAGCCAAGTTGCTCAGAGACACTCAACATTTTTAAATCTTCATAAGGTCTTTCAGTAACTGGACAGAATTCCAAAAATGAGCATCCCTTCCTCACACCACAGTATTTCTGTTGGCAAAGAAACAAGCCCAACTGGGGAAAAAAGGTGCTCTGTTTTATTGACTAAAAGTGCCATCAGCCTGATGTCAGGGAAAGTCTCCATTGTGTAGCCCAAGGCACAGGTGAAGACCAGACTCAGAGCTGACTGAAATGGGGCTGATTTATCCTGCTTTTTGCTCTGCCTTCCCAGTCTCAGAGCTGCAAGTGCTTCTCCATCTGCTCCTTCAACTTGTATTTCTGAATCTGGAACAGAGGGCAGAGAGCAGGGAGAGAGACTCAGAGAAGAGCTGGGACAGAATGCCAGGGCTCCTGCCCTGCCCCAGCCCCCTCTTACCTTGCCTGAGACAGTGAGTGGGTACTGGTTCACAAACACAACATAACGTGGGATCTTGAAATGCGAGATCTGGGAAGAGAAAAACCAGAGCTACACAACCTGAAAGGAACAGCCTGGCACTGCCAGGGCTGGGTCCCCCAGAGCTCTAAAGCCATGGGCTTTCATCCAGCAGTCCCCAGCAACCACTGGGTGTACTGGTCTGGAAGGAAGCTGAGGACTGGGAACCCACCTTCCCTTTGCAGAAAGCTTTAATCTCCTCCTTGGTGCAGTCCTGCCCAGCCTGCAGTCGGATGCAGGCACAGATCTCTTCTCCCATCCTTGAATCCTTCACACCAACCACCTGGGTTGGGAGAGATGGACAGTGTGATCCTTGGGGATGTCCCTGGCCTCCCACAGGCTCTGTGTCTGGCCCATGGTGTGTTCCCTGAGCCCATCCCACAGGGTGTTGGAGCACTGTGGATGCAGCACGGACCTGTCATCATCCCTCTGCTTCCAAAAGAATGGGGCAAGAGGTTTCACAAACAACAAGGAGACTTGGTAGGCTGCCACGAGTGCTTCAGGATCTCCAGATGGAATGGCAGGGGAAGGATGAGGTTGAATTAAAGCATTATTTAAAACCCTTATAATCACAGATCTTAGTGGGCCTCTGCCTGTGACACCAGGAAATGGGCTTCCCAAGTCTGAGCTCTCTCCAAAGTTTGCTCCCACTATTCCACAAGAATCCTACTGTCATTCCCTGCCCTGAACCACTATCTCCAACTGCTAGAGACACGTTGATCCTTTTGAGTCCAGAGCAGTGACATAAAGCCCTAGAAACCACATAAACAGGGCTGGTTTGCAACCCGTCTGCACTGGGACTGTTCCAAAGAGAGATGCTCGCCTGGCACAGGCAGAACTCTGACTAAATAAGCAGTTTATTTATGGGGAAACTTGTCTGGCACAAAACCTGGAGGAGAACAATCCCAGCAGACAGGGAGCAGCTGCTCAGTCCTGGAAATCTTTGCTGTCTTGCAAAGGAGTGAAACTAAGTCTCACTCCTCATCTCCAGGGGCTTGTTGGAAGAGTCCTCCTGGATGTCAGAGTTAGCAATTATCAGTAAAAACTGTCCTTCCAGACTGCTTTCTGAGTAAGAACTTCAGAGGGAGTCACGAAAGTGGACAGGCAGTTTAAAACTGAAGAATGACAAGCATTTTTCAGATATGCAGCTGGAACACAAGGGGATTACCACAATCCATATGCCCCATGCCCCTTCCATCCCATGAGCCTCTCCCTCCTCCTTGCTTACCAATATTACATGGAATTTGATGATGAAAACAGGGAAAGACAAATAGGTTCAAAGCAGCAATCCCAGAAGCTTTATGTACAAGATTCCCAAAACCAGATTCTCACTCACCCCACCTCCTCCCACTCACCTGGACCTCCTCGACCTTGGGATGGGTGTGGAGGAACTGCTCAAGTTCTGCTGGATAGATGTTTTCTCCTCCCCGAATGATCATGTCCTTGCAGCGCCCCACAATTCTGCAGTAGCCGTGCTCGTCCAGCACCGCGATGTCCCTGCAATGACAGTGCCCTTCTAGGCTGTCCCAGCTGGGTAAAGAGTGGCTGATGCTCCCCCCAGCCAGGGTGGTATCAGAGGATAAGGGCTGAGATGAGCACAGGGAAGAGATCAAAGAGCTCCTGGTACAGAAACTGGCAGCATCCACACAAGCTCCAGGGTTTAGGGGGGAGGCAATGCCTGGCCCTCCCCTGTACCCCTACAATCCCTCCATGCACAAGTGGCCAGTGACAATCCCCCTCTCCAGGGACACTCAGCACCAGGGGCTCTGTGCTAAAAGCATTTATAAGTGTCACAGACAGACCAGAGGGATAAACTGTGACAGTTTTCTCTACTTTGGAAATCCCAGCCACGCACTCCTACACACACCCATGCATCCTCATCCAGTGCCACCCTGTGGGACCATCTGGGAGAAGTTCTCAGACTCACCCTGTCTTGTACCACCTCTCAGCAGTGATCACTTCACTTGTCTTGGCAGGGTCATTCCAGTAGCCCAGCATGACACAGTAGCCACGGATCTGAAGCTCCCCAGGAGTGTTCAGAGGCACACATTGCCCTGTTTCTGGATCCTCAATTTTTGCCTGGAAGAGAAGAAGGGCTTAGTTGGACATCAGCACCAGACAGGGAGGATGGAGTGAGGTCTGCTGCTGGCACAGCACCTGGAGCACGTGGGAAAGGTCATGGTCACCTCTGTGTGGGGAAAGATGTATCCCACTGTCTCAGTTCTCTGCTCAAAGCTGTCACTGGGGAACCCCATGAAGGTGACAGGGCTGTTTTCTGTGGTCCCATAGGCAACCTGCAAACACAGGAGAGGAAATGTGTCTCAGGGGGAAAGGGGACCACATGGATTCAGGCACAGGAAAGACAAAGCTGGTCATGATGCATGGAAGAGTGGGGTGTGAGGAGGATGTTCCCCCAAGCCACTCAGGTGACAGGAGTCCTGCTCTGCTGGCTATGGATGGGGCCCTCCAGACACTTCTGCCAGAGAGCCTTGGAGAAACAGGAGTTAAAGCATCACTGCACCTGCCTGCCATGGCCTTCTTCATCTCCCTCATAGTACTCCTGACCCCATCACCCACAACATTTAGGGTGTCATGTACTTTTGACACCCTAACTGCTATTCTTGGAGGGATCACCGTCCTCTTTCTCAACTCTTGTTTCTCCAAGCCCTGTCCCGTACCATCTCTGCCAGACATTGACTTTGCCTTGGTGCCCTTGCAGTCAAGGTATTGAGTTCATCTTGCATCTGTAATAACTCAGGGAACATAAGACATGACTTTGGAAAAGCCCTGGAGCCAGCAGCAGACTCCTGTGGGAAACAGTGTGTGCTGCAGCATGGCTGCTTGCTGCAGATCCTTTTGCAGACATCAGCCCCTGTAATCCTTGTAAGGCATCACGAGGCTGCTCAACACTTGGCACAGCTGCCCTTACAGACCCAAAGCCTCACAGCAGGACAAAAGCTTCTTGCTGCTAAACCTCCCTCACAGCTAATCCCTATGGCAGGCTCTGAGCCCCCTCAGCTGAAGGTCACTTCTCCACAAAGGAAAATTCCAGTGCTTTATGCCCAGCTCAGTGGCCAGGCTGAGGCAGCAGGAGCTGCATAGGAGGTGCCCTGAGCAGCTCTGAGCTGCACCAATAGCACCATTGCTGGGATTGCTGCTACATTTCCAGCTCTTGAAAGCTGTGTTTCAGCAGTGGGAGCTGCTGGAGCACTGCTCTGGTGTCTCTGACCCACTCAGAGTAATGTCACCCCAGTAACATCACCTGTGGCTGCTTTGCTGGGAGAGTGTGGCTGTGAAAGGGCTGATGTGGGAAGTATTTCCTCATTTCTCCTGCAGTTCTCCAGACTGACATGTGAGCAGCTCTCACCCCCAAACTGCCCTGGCACCCAGATCTGGTCAGTTCCTTCAGAGTAAATGCCCAGATGTGCCTACATGGTCATGGTGCTCACCCAACTCCAGGCACTGTGCCCCAAATTAATGTGCAGCTTTGCAAAGGACTATGATGAAGCATGTGAACAAGGATGAAAATATTGTGAATGAGCTGAAGACAACACTGCTATGGGGTACAGCAGTGTGTAATAACCCTGGGGCACTTGGCGCTTTCCACTGCTTGGAGCTGCTGCAGGATCTCACGGGGGGCACAGGCTGGCACAACGGCTGGTGCTCTTGCTGACTGCACCAGGGTCAGCATGAATCCAAGCTGGAGCCTGCTTGTATCCAGGATCTGGAGGAGAACTTCTCCAGGATGCTGCAGGGACCATCTGGTACAAACTGCTCTGCTTGGAGCCTGGCAGCCCCCAAGAAGCAACTGTGAAGAGGCTTCTGCTCCCAGACACAAGGACAGCTTCCCAGCTGGGTGCAAACCCACAGCGCCTCATGCTCAGACTGCATTTCTCTCCCACCCACTAATACGAGTCCTGTGGCTGGATCAAATGACTGACCAGACCCAAATCCGAGACCTTAAACACTTATTAAAAATCCCAGTGCCTTTGTTTTTTTGTTTCACTCTGCTGGATGAATTGCAGTGCTGGTCCCAGGATCCCAGCCAAGCCCTGAGTCAATCCTTGCTGCCTCTGCGGGTCGCTCCAGCAGTTTAATTGGATGCAGGAGCAGGCAGCTCCCTGGCAGGAGGATGCTGTGAGCTCTGTGGCTCACCAGGCTCCTCCAGATGCCCAGCACTGTGCCCTATACCCCAAACACCAGTTATTGATGCCTTGGCCTGTGGCTTGTCCCCATAAACACCCTCACACCCTCAGAAATGGGCTTCCCAACTGCTTCAGAGGGCAACACAGCCTTCCCCTGCCTACACCAGCACACCACTCTGTAGCCAGATACCACGACGTTGCTCCAGATGTTATTTCCAAGATGTTATTTCCCTCTTAGGATGGTTATCCACAGCTGTATTCCTGGGATGGAGGCAGGGGATGGAGCAAACTCTTGTGCCAGCACAGCTGTCCTCCCAACCCTCATCTGACACGTGGACCATCCAACATGTCCATTGTCAGAAGCAGATGAAGCAACACTTCCACGAAACTCCACACACCACTTTAAACTTGGAGATATCCATGAAGATTCCTAGCCCTCATGACCCAAAGGGACACTTAACATCATTCAGCCTTGTCATCTGGTGTAATTCAGTCCAGAAAACCTCACCCAATAATTTCAGCATCAGCTCCATAATTTCCACTGTATGTGGTGTCAAAGCAGAGCTTTCTGAGGCAAAGATTCCAGCTTGGACCCTTGGCTTCAAGAGGAGCTACAAGAATACAAAATATAATTGACCTCAAAGCCTTTTTTTACTGTAAGACTACAAGTGACACCCCAACACCCAGATCAGTCCTGCCCTCAGTGATGACAAAGACAGGTCCAAAACAAACTGCTGCCTAACTTGCTCCTACCAACAAGAGATTCATTCTTTGTGAATCCCAAGCCTCTGTATAAACCAGGAATAAAAGGAACATCTTAGCAGAACTGTGTTTTTTAAAGCACATTTCCCAAACATTTCCTGCCAGTGCTGTTCAAATACTGGTCACTGTGGACCAGGCAAAACAGCCTAAAGAGGGAAGCCTCTAAAAATTAAAAATAAAGTAAGAACAATCAGACTTCAGTCTCTTTAGTAAACATTTGGGAGGCAAGTTGACCTGGTGGGGACTGTGGGGACTCTGAAGACCCTGGGTTTTTCCCAACTGTGCTGCTTATTTTCTGCATAACTTGGAAGAAGCCACATCAGCCCTCTGCTCCTTGGTTTTCCCTGGCATTCAACAGCAATAAAAACACCCAGTGTCCTCCACATTTAACTGCTGCTGAAAGGCTGTAATGAAAAGGCTGGGGTTTTAACCACCAGCACCCCAAGTGGGTTATACTGGCTGGGACTGGAGCAGAAGGTCAGGGCTGCAGAAAGGCATGAGTTCCATGGAGGACACTCATGGAGGATCCTCAGGGAGGATCTTCATCCTCCTCGTCACCACCCTCCAGTAGTGCCACGCTGGAGGATGATGATGGCAGGGCTTGAACTGCCAAACTAAAGCCTACAGAAACTGAGCTTTGCTGGAGACAATATTGGCCTCAGAAAAAAGCAGCAAATTGACTGTGAAATAATAGGGATTTTCAGACTTCAAAGAGGGCATCATGAACAACAGAAAGCAGACTGGCAGCCCAAGAGATGTGTTCAGGGACCTCTAAGAGGCCCTTTGAACACCTCTCAGTGTAACATGCTGGATGGATCTGATTATTCCTAAACCCGTGCCGAGGGCGCCTGTCTTGGATATCTCTCCCTGAGTCAACCCCATCCCTTCCCACCACAGCAAGCTCAAAATCGTTCATAACTGAGCAAGAACCTTCCCTCCCTCAGCTGCTCACTGCCAAGATCACACTAAACTTCTCTGTCCCCTGGGAACATGCATCTCCTTGCTTTGGAGATATCCCACTATCCCCAGTTGTACTGGAATATTCCTGAGCCTTCAGGTCAACTTTGCTGCTGCTGCAAAAAAACAACTTCTGATCACATCCAGCCTGTGTCACACTGAGATCTCATTTCCTTCCCCAGAAACAGTACCATCTTTGTGTCAAAAACATCAGGACACAAACAAACAAGTCTTGCAGGACAAATCTCTAAGGGTGGCCACCCTGTTGACATCTCTCCACCAAGAGAGCTGCCAGACAGTCCCAGTTTGGATGGGGCTTTAAAGAGATCCCAGAGGTATTAGGTGCCCAAAGCACCTTCTTTGTGCTGTGGCATGCAATGGCTTTGCCTCAGGAGGAGACCAAAAGGACAACCCAGTGTGCCCAGGCTGAGCCTGCCCTGGGAATGAATCTCGTGTTATTGCCCAGGGAGGACAAGCTGCTCCTCGTGGTCTTGAGCTAAAGCTGCCTCTCTTCTCTCTAGGCCAAGCAGAAGCCTTGAGGCTTGGAAGTGTTTCCCCCTTCCTGCCAGCAGGGCAGAAGTGCTGCCCAGTGGCAACCAGCAAAGACATGGGCAGTCACTGGTTTACCCACAGTGTGATAAAAGGTCTTTGCTGTGCAATTAACTCCATCCTCCCTAGTGCTGATGCCAATGCATTTAGGAAAAGTGAAAATAAAATGAAAAAGTGAGAGGAAATGTACAAAGGTCACATGAAGGTAGAAAACCACTGGTTTGGAGGTATCAGGATGCTATGGACAAGGAAACTCAGCAAAACTCTCGGGGCAAAGATAACATCCCTATGGATTTGGAGAGCTCAGCTCCAACCAAACACATGGCTGGAAGTCTGGAGTCTTGTTATTTCAATGAGGCCTTTTAAATGTTCTCACAGCCCATTTCCACAGCTACAGAAATCACCTACTCATCAGATCTCCCCAAAACAAGGTGGGGTGGGATGGGGAGGCCGAGGACAAGCAGAAATGTTGTCACCACATGAAGCCCATTTTCCATTTTGGGAACAGAGGGGACTAATGGCTGGGGAACATTTGGGAAAGTCAGAAGTCTTGCATGGATCAGTGGTGCTCCACAAGGGAAGAAGGCTCTGCAAAGCAGGACAAGAGTCCTGGCTAGAGCAGTGGGATGCTAGGGAACATCTGGTGCCTTGCAGGGAGAGGCTGGGTGAGCTTCACAGGAGAGGCCAAGAGCCTCATCCAGCAGCTGCTGGAATCGGCAGAAGGGAAGGGTGGGTGGACATCAATGGGCAGCCAAACTGGCAACACATCAATGGGTGGAGGCCATGCTACAGTGGAAGAAAACCATCAGAAGGAAGGAGGTAGACCCACCATCACCTCCTCCAGCTCAACAAGCAGCCTCCACACTGCAGTGATGGGACTCTTCAAGAATTTAAAATTAAAATGGCAATTCAGGTCTGAACACAGAACCCTGGATGCTACTGCTGGGACAGGAGGTGCCTGGAAGAGAGGGGAACTCAAGAAAACCTCTGGGACTTTCCTTTGCCCATCCACCACAGCTCCTCAAACACTGGAGTGTACTCTGCCTTTGGGACAAATCCATGGGATGCTGCTGAACTTGCACCTTCTCCCACCCTGCTCCCAACCCTGTGCCAGGGGCTCAGCTCCACGAGAGCTGGGACACTTCTGGACCCCCCCAGAAGATGCCTGAGCCCCCACCTTCAGCCAAAAAGAGGAGAGCTGCACCCCAAGGCCAGCTACACTGGTGCCACTCCGAGAAGGTGATTGCAAGTCTACACTGTCACAGGAAACCAGATCTGGAGCCCCCAAAAGCTACAGAATCAGGCCTAAAAGAGCAATGGACTATTTTAACTATGGAGCTGTCTTGATATGCCAGAACTTTCATACTTATAAAAACAAGGATTAAACATGGAAAATACTATCTCCAGTATTGTATCAAACCAGGTCAGACCTGCAACATCAAAGAAACACCCCAAATCTATATTTATACTGCTTCAAAAACTGTATTTATTCGTTTAGCCCACAACACCTCTAAGAAGGAGAGGAGGGGAGTCCAGCATCTACAAATCACCAGGAATGTTTGCAGAACTGTTAATCAATTAAGAAAGAGAAGTGGCGGGATAATCCTGCCTCTTCTGCAATGTCCTTGCAGTGCTGGTCCCAGGGGACACGTGGGGCAGGAGCTGGGCAGGACTGAGCTCGCCCTGAGCGCGGCACAGGGACACCAACACTGCTCCATTGTCACTGCAGACTGCCAGCCACCCACCAGTGGGACCCAGGCTGGACATCTGCTGGCCAGTTGAGGGCTGCAAAACTTGGTGTGGGAAGAGCAGAGCTGTCTAGTGAGCAGCTCAAAATACAAACAACCTGGAGCCAGGGGAGAGGTGCCAGCTGTGGCAGATGCCAAACAGCTCCCACCACAGGAATGTGCTTGCCGAGGCATGGAAATCAAAAAATACCAAGGGAAAGAACTTCTTTTTATTCACTACTTGAGTCTGGAGAAATGGATCTGAGGAGAAGACACCTTTCCCCCCAATAATAACCTGGCATCCACCTAAACTATGCTTCAGGATCAGGACTGGCAGGAGTGCTTGTTGGGGAGGATGGAACAGGAAAGCCTTATAAATATGATTGCCTGGCAAAAGATTTTGAGAATATAGAAACTATAAGCAAGATTGAAATGAAAGCAAGTTCTGAGATCCCTTAGTTACTGAACAACTGGAAAACAATGGTGTGGCTGGCTGAAGGTAATCCCCTTTTGATGGAACAACACCCTCTGCTTGCAGACAGGCCCAAGGGTCAGAGCAGACCCTGCCAGTTTGGCAGAAGGGGCCCAAAGAGGAGTTTTTAGGGTTTAAAATGTAACACAGTATGGTAATGTAGTGATTCTTATACGTTGTATGGAAATGCTGTGGGATTTGTATATTGTACTAGATTGGTTAGTGAGAATCAGAATATTCAACAAAGAAGATGATGATTTATTGTATTGTAACGGGAACTTTGCTCACTTCTACTTCTTCTTCTTCTTCTTCTTCTTCTTCTTCTTCTTCTTCTTCTTCTTCTTCTTCTTCTTCTTCTTCTTCTTCTTCTTCCCTTTCTTACTTCTTCTTACTTTCTCACTCACTTACCTACTTGCTTTCCATTTACCCTCTTATGCTTTTACTCTCTTACCCTCTTACCCTCTCTCCCCCTCTCTTCTCTCAGGCCTGCTCTGAGCTGTGTTTGGCAGCTCCCAGCCGGGCCCTGCACCCAGGCCCTTTGCAATAAACCCCAAATTCCACAACCAGAAGAAGATTTATTGTATTGTAACAGGAACCTTGCCCTCTCATCCTCTCTCTTTTACTCTCTCATTCTCTCTTTACCATGCTCTTTCCTTCTCTCTGTTCCTCTTTGGGCCTGCTCTGAGCTGTATTTGGCAGCTCCCAGCAGGGCCCTGCACCCAGGCCCTTTGCAATGAACCCCCAGTTATACAACCTGGCTTCAAAGAGATCTCGTCTCTGTCCGTCCCAACCGTGCGTGACCCCCGTCACTCCTACAAGTGCTGAAGCAGGGAGAGCCCCCCACCTCACACCAGCATCGTGGCAGCTGTGTCCCAGCATTTCCACAAGGAAGCTGCACTTCACTGGTGTCCACAGCCACAGCACACACATCCCTGCAGGAAGAGAATGTCTCTGCTCCCCCAGATCTGCAGTTTCAGCCAGCAAACATAAAAAGGCTGGAGGAAAGTGAGAGGAAGAAAGAGAAGGAGGTTTTAAGTTTGAGCAGTTTAACCTTTGAAAAGGGTCTTGTTCCAGAAATATACATGGGTACAATGCATTTATGGATGGGGTTTGCCAGGCCTTCACCAGCTTTTTGCTCCAACCTGATCCACACTGGCCAAAATCTCTGCAGAAGCAGTAAGCTGTTAGATGACTTCTTTTTTGCAAGGGGAAATCCAAGTATTAGACTCTCAGCAAAGGAGCTCAGATTCAGTCCCCAGATTCAGAGTCCAACAGAAACAGGCAGGGTTTCAAATATCACCCACCAGTTGCTCTTGCACAGAGTAACATAACTGCAGGAATTGTTAATCAAATGATTACGGTGAAAATTAAAGTGGTTGAACCTACTCAGAGAGAAAGAATAAAATCAATTAGTAGATAGAAGATGATGCTTTAAAGGTGATTTTTTTTTTCTTTTCCAATCATTCCCCGAGCTGCCTGCCTGAGCTTTATGACCAGTGCACACTCAGGAGCATCCTCAGAATCATGGAACAGCAAACTGAAGAGGCAAAGAAGGAAAATGCAGAAGGTTCTGTCTATCTCTTGCTTCTCCGTCTCAAAGGTCCTGACCAAGGCACTCAAAGAGCTTTTCCAGAGTGAAAAGCACGTGCATGACCATTGTGGGGCCTACTGAACCAGGCATAAGCCAAAATACCATTGTTTGGATCAAAGAGTTTTAAATCCCACAGTAACAGAAGGTCCCTCCAGCAGGAGCAAGGAGCTCTCAAGGTCAGATCATCTGCCCAGAGGTGAGAATCTCTTGGTGCTGAGGTGAGCTGCTCCAGGGCATCACATCTCAGGGCTGACAAACACTGAAAGCCTGACATGGCCTGGTTTGCCCCACGGTCCCACATATTACATCATCCTTTGGCCACAGACTCACCAGAACCACATTCCCACCCCAGAAGCCTATTTTCTGCCCCAAATTAGTCCTGCAGTGCAAACACTGCTCAGACTGACAGCTGCTGACCAGAGCAGGGCTGCCAGGCCGTTTGCATAACAGGGTCCGGAGCAGCGCCAGCTGATTCCTCCCTGCAACAATGGAAAAACCCAGAAATCTCAGTGAATACGCCAGTCTGTGTCCCAAGTCAGCCCTTGGACTCCCTCCCTTCCTTGAGCCCGTCTTGCCTCTGCACAGGCTCCACTGGGGCTCTGCAGCCAGCCTCGGGAGCAGAAATCTCAACAAGCTCACAGTTATATGCTCAGCTCTCAGCTGTTTGCTGCAGCCAGGAACTGGCTGGAAATCAGTTCAAAATGTTCCAATTCCAAACCCCACCCTGCAACCCCTGGATCTCTCTCTTCATGCTCACAGAAGCAGGCGCTGGGGCTTTTAACTGCTTTGCTTTAACCTTCTTTATTGGGAGAGCAGGAGACATCCCTTGTGATGTTAATTCACCTTTGCCACCACTACCCTAAGACAGGAGCCAAGGCAGATGCCACTCCCAGCTCCAGCAGTGATTCTTTTGTTTTGCTACTTCTCCATCTCTTTACCAATGCCAATGCTTTTCTCGTTCCACAGCTCTGCCTTGAGAGCCACAGGCACTGCCACCTACCTCTACACCACTGCCTGGCATTTCATTCCTACCAGCCCATGTCCCACCACTGCCCTGCAGGCTCTGATGCTGCCCCATCCCTTGTTGGAAGGCATCAGGTGTCCTGACCATGACTATATTATCCTCAACTGTTCATAAGAAAAGACGCAGAAAGAAAAGAAATTAAGACTGTCTTTGCACTCCCTTTCTTGGCCAGCTCTTCAATGCAGCCTAGATCTGGAAGTGTTCAACCAAAATTTTGCATTGCAAGAGCAACTGCTGCACTGTTGGCCTTTGGCATGACCCCGTAGCACTCCCACCTTCTCCAATCCCTGTTTAGGCAAACTCCTCTTGAATCACTGAAAAAAGGCATCCCACCCCCACCAGGAACCTTCCTCTGTGAGAAAAGGACCCGCTGCTTCTCCCCAAACCAGCTGAGGCTAAGCAGAACCCCAGAATCTGCTGGAAGCTCCAGCAGGAGGTGGCTGTGGAGCTCAGCAGTGCTCCCTGCTATTCTGTTCAACCAAAGCAGGCTGTTTTGCCCCCCTGCAGATGAATCTGGGCCCTGCTCAGCAGGGAGTTTCTTCACAGAGCAGGTCTGCATTGGTTCTTCCCGAGTATTTGCCTCCCATTTTCCTCCAGAGATGAAAACTACTCCTGCACATTGCTCAGAAGCAGGGCCAGGCAGGGCCGTGGACACTCCTCTGCCTGGTGCCAAGGGGTTAAGCTCACAGTCAGTTCCCAAAGCCAGTTGTTTCCAACTGGCTGCTGCCTGTGGTTTGTGGGAAGGGATTTTGCTTTTTAATAACATTATAAATAGGGCTGTGTTCAGTATGCTGCAAACTCTCTCTCTCTCTCTCTCCCCCTCACCCGTCACTCTCCTCCTCCTGCTTCTCTTCCCACCACACTTGATTCCAGATCTGACCATGAATGGGTCAGGCTTCCTCCTCGGTGTCCTCAGCCTGCTGGCATGTCTGGTCTCCACCATGCAGGCATGTCCCCCCAGCTGCCACTGCCACGGCGGGGACCTGCAGCACGTCATCTGTGACAACGCGGGGCTCAAGAAGATCCCCAAAGTGCCTGAGCAGACACGGCTTCTCAACCTGCAGAAGAACAACTTCCCCATCCTGCCCACCAACGGCTTCCGTGACATGAAGAAGTTGGTGTCCCTGCACCTCCAGAGCTCCCGGATCAAGGAGATCTCCACCGGAGCCTTCCGGGGGCTCAAGAGCCTGGTCTACCTCTATCTCACCGACAACCAGATCAGTGTCATCAAGCCAGGAGCCTTTGATGATCTCTCTGATCTCACCTACCTGTACCTGGACAAGAACAAGATCCCAGACCTATCCAAAGGGCTCCTCTCCCCTCTTGTCAACCTCTTCATCCTGCACTTGGGCAGCAATAAAATCCAGGAGCTGAAACCAGGGGTCTTCAACGGGGCTAAAGATCTGCGCTGGCTCTTCCTCTCCGACAACTCCCTCACCAACCTCCTACCTGGGGCCATGGAGGATGTAGAAAACCTTGCTGTCCTCCACCTGGACAAGAACCAGCTGAGCAGCTACCCTGTGAATGCAATGAGTAAGCTGAGAGTGCTGGAGGAACTGAAACTTTCTCACAACCCAATTGAGGTCATCCCTGACAATGCCTTCCAGTCCTTCGGGCGATACCTGCAGACACTCCACCTGGACAACATGAAACTGAAGAAGGTGAGTTCCTTCTCCTTCCACTTGCCGCAGATCAGAATCATGGGGCTCGCTTTTCTTCCCCTTTACAAAGCCCTTGGTTTGCTGACCCTTCCTTAGAGAGGAGAGGGGAAGTGCAGGTCTGTAGGCTCTGCAGGCAGCAAGGCACTGACTGCACCCTGACGTGGCTCAAGCAAGGGATGAGAGAGCACACCCCACCCCTCTGTTGAGTTATTTATGCAAAACCAAATTATCTGGAGCTGATTAAGCCCTCTGGATGGATGCAAGGCAGTGCATTCCCTCCCAAGCTGGAGGTGACACCAGACACTGAGAAAGGTATCTGGGATGCTCCAGAACAATTAGGAACCCTCCATATTCACAGACACAAGGTGAGGGATGAGAGGTGAGCGTGTCCCTCATAGTGGAGGGCACTTCCACCTTGCAGAACTGAGCTGCTCTGCCTCCTTTGCTCAGCCCAGGTACCTGGGAGAGGGAGGTTCATTGGAGGAGCTGTGAACAGTCCTGGTTTCTTACCCCTGCCTTGCAGACAGGTAGGGGTACAGACCTTCACCTCCCCGCTGCCTCCCAACCTGACACATTACAAAGAAAGGTTTGTTTATTGATGCTGTCTCAAAAGGAACTCTCGCAGCATCTCACAAAGGAGCCCTGTTCCCACTGGAGGGGAGGAGGGACATTCAGGTATCCTGAAGGGCAAAACAACCCCCTCCTTTTTCTGTGAGAAAGCAGGATCCACAGGCAGGAGTATCACACTCAGGGAATCACTTGTTTTAGGACTTTGAAAAGCCTGGCAGTGCTGCAGAACCCAGCACCGCATCCTGATGCAGCCTGATGTCCTGGGAGAATCCTCCATGGCTGGAAAGAGAGGGAGCTGCAGGCAGAACAGAACAGTTCTGTCTGGGATGGTGCTTTGCCAGTAAGCCCAAAGAGAGTCGAGGTGAGCCAGGCTGGGACTGCACTGCAAAGCAACACCCACCACATGCAGGAAGATATGATGAAAAAGAGAATTTCTTCACAACTCAGTCTCGCAGTGATGAACAGATCACATGAAAGCTACAAGAAATGCATAAAACCAGAGTTTTCAAAGGGAAATAGAATTCCAAAAAGCTACAAAACTGGAATTACGGTCTGTCCAGGTGCAGAACAACACTAACTAAACCAGTTGAGTAATAACTTCAGCATTTCAGCCCTTGTCCACTCTGAGCGTTAACCTCTCCAGGTTAATGGCAATGGTTTTAATCCTGAATGCCTCTGCTAGGCATGACCTTAGATGTTGTCTGACAGCACTTCTGTAGACTCAGTTCTAAGGCACTTTCAGTCAAATATTGCAGCATAATGCTGTACCAGCTAGAGATATCAGACTTCCAAGTTACATGTTGAAGAAATTAGACTTTGGGGTGTTCCAGGGAAATAAGCATCCTTGGTTTGACCAAGAAGCAATGGTTAACAATTCTAGCCAGCAAAAAGGACTTTTTTTTTTCTACAGTGACCACTTGTGGATAGGAACTTAAAAGGCTCTTGTGCAGCCAGTGCCTCCTTTCCTCCACAGCAGCCCAACAGGACATCACTTTATGGGATCAGCACTAACAGGGGGGGGCTTCTGCAGCTTTAGGGCTTGCAAATAGAAAGCTTCCAGCTCATTTTCCCTTCAAATCCTCAAAGGTCTCATACCCAAACAGCCCACGTGTGAACTTTGCACTGCTAAGAGACATCTAATCACGGAGGCTGCACGATCCAGGAAATCACCACCAAATGCTCTAAGTGCTGCCAGCATCTTTACTGCAGCCCTTTCTCCCTCACAAACATGCTGTCCTTAGCTCTTCCCTGCATGGCTTCAAGATTTTTGAGCTGATCAAGAGTAAACCCACGCAATTCTACTCCAGCCTAAATTACATCTGAACAAAAGGAAGAGCCTGAGTAAAAGGTGGGGCTCAGGCTCCAGCACAGAGGTCCCATCTCCCCCCAGCATCACAGAGCCACACTGGACCCCACAGGGCTGTGTTGCACAGGCCAGGACCCTCCTTGTACCTCAACATGAGACAGGCACCCCTGTCTGTGTATTCAGTGTAAAATAACTTAACAGCAGTAATCCTCCACCTGAATAAGGGACAAAAATCACCCTTTTCTTCCCAAAGACACAGTCTGGCAGGCAGCTCTGTAGCTGTTAGCAGCAGATGTGAACTCTCCTCATGGGGCTGGGAGAGGAATGAGCAGCTGAGACAGTAACACCACTGTCCAGCCCTCCCGCCCCTCCATGGCGTGCCAGCATCCCTCAGAGCAGCTCCACCACCAGCACAGTCCAGCATCGTGAGCTCAGCTCAGCTTTGGAAGGAGAAGACCAGCAATGCTGACTGTCTAGCAGCCATAGGGATCTGGGAGTCTCCTAGCTAAGCTCTAATCCCATCCAGCAATGCTTAATTTGGAAGATGACAAAAGTTCATGGCTTAAAATAGTGCATTCCCTCTGTCAAGCTTTTCAGCTTAGAGAGCATGAACACACCTTCATGGTCCATGAGAAGCGCAAGGTTCTTTTCAGAAACGGGAGCACAGGTCCTGGGGCTTTGGGAAGACCTAGTGAGTGTCCTCTCCAACCTTTAGAGAAAGCTCTCCCCTCACGTTGAGAGGGGGAAGAAATGGTTTGTCATAGCCAAGAAGAGCTTTGTGCTTTGTCAGGGAGCCCCTCCCCAATCCATCACTGCCATGGAAGTTAATGTTGAGGGGTTTGCTTTCAACAACTTTCCAACTTGAGTAACCATGGGCTGAAAAACATCAGGGATGAGGCTTCAGGGAAGAGAGGAGAGAGCTGCAGAGTCTGATCTACAGCCTCTCTTGCTTTTTAACACTTTCTTAAGGGAAGCTCTACTTTAAAGCCTCCCTGTCAACCAAGAAAGCACAAATTTTACAGCATCCCTTACAAAAAAACCCACTGGAAATGAGAAAAAATGAGGAGGCTGAGGTGCTGGAAACCTGCCTGTATTTCTACATCGCTCAAATGCCAAGTGTAAATTTCCACTCAGAGCCCCCAGGCACTGCCAAAGTCTACAGCCCCTTCAGAGGCCACAAACACTCCTCCTTCAGTTGCTCCAGGCAAGGCAACAGGCCTTGGGAGGATTTCCAGCCTTAGAAAGGAATATACCAGAATATATCTTCATTTAGAATGGAGAATTATTGCTCAAAAATAAAAAAGGGTTGCCAGATTTAAATTTATTTAGAGATGTGGCTGCAAAGACAATCCCACATAGATTTGGGATGTAGCTCTCCCTGTAGGAGACTCCATCAACCATGAGCCCACCAGCCTGCTGCCTCTCAAGTGTATAGAGCATCCAGCAAGCCAGCTCCCTGTTCACAGCTTCTTCTCTTGCTCTCTCCACACTTCACAGAATGATAGAATAGCCTAGGTTGCAAGGGGCATTAAAGATCATCCCTTTGCAAAACCCTCAGAGATGGGCACCAGGTTGCTCCAAGCCCTGTCCATCCTGACCTTGCACACTTCCAGGGACAGCACATTCACAACTTCTCTGGGCAGCATGTCCCAGTGCCTTGTTCTTATGACACTCAAAGTCTGGAACAGAGGCCCCCATGTTTGGAGTGCCAATTCCCCAGCTCCACGTTCCTCACCACAAACCTTTGTGCTTCAGTTTGCAGACAACGCGTTTGCTGGCGTGACCGTGCTGAAAACCGCGCACGTGGAGAACAACCGGCTCACCCAGCTGCCCCGAAACTTCCCCTTCGACAAACTGGAGACGCTGACCATCTCCCGGAACCCCTGGCACTGCAGCTGCCAGCTGGCCCCGCTGCGCAAGTACGGCACTGCCACGGGCTCTGCTGGGCCTGAGCTGTGCCAGGACACCGCTGGCACACCAGGCAGCTCTCTGCCCACCCTGCTGTCCGTGGTGCCAGGACACCGCTGGCACACCGGGCAGCTCTCTGCCCACCCTGCTGTCCGTGGTTTGCTTCTTTTTCAAATTCCTCTGTTACAGGGCTCGTAAGGGTTGCAGGATGAAGAGAGAGACAAGAATGTTGATTCTATGTTCAGAAGGCTTGATTTATTAATTTATGATATATATTACATAATAACTACACTAAAAAGAAATAGAAGGGAAAGTTCTCAGAAGCTAGCTAAGCTAAGAATAGAAAAGGAATGAATAACAAAGGTCTGTGTCCTGGCAGAAAGCGAGAACAGCTCTGCCGTGAGTGGTCAGTAAATCCAAACATCCACAGGAGACCAATCACGGATCCACCTGTTGCATTCCACAGCAGCAGATAACCATTGTTTACATTTGTTGCTAAGGCCACAGCTTCTCAGAAAGGAGAAAAATCTTAAAGAAAAGATTTTTCTGAAAAGATGTCTGTGACATTCCTCTCTCCCTGCCTCGCTGTGCCACAGGTGGCTGAAAGGCAACCGCACCCGTGCTGAGGACACGTGCTCCAGCCCAGCCCAGCACCGGGGACAGCCCATCAGGGACACCCCGGCCCTCCGCGCCTGCAAGCTGCCCACCAAGAGGTCCAGGAAGGGAAGCCGCCATTAAACACGGTAAGAATGTTCCCCTTGAGTCACAACAGAGGCCCCAGCACCTTTGGTGGCATCAGTCTTAAATGCCACTAGGGTTTGGCTTACAGCAGCTCATCCATCCACCCACACATGTCTCTGCTCAGAGCTGCACCATCTCCTGGCTCCATGAGCTCCCAGAGCAGAGAACCTGCCAGAAGCATCAGGGATGGAATCAGCTCTGTGAAAAAACTATAGGGCTAAAGACAGGCCTGGGGCAAAACATGTAAATAAATATGAAATAGAGAAGTAAGGATCCTGAAAATACACACAGAATAATTTTGAAATCTTCGGAGCTTCTATTGCAACATGGGAAAAATTTATCTCTTTTTGCAGCAATCACTGTACATAAGGAAAAAAACCAAAAGCCCTACACTGTAACAGGGTTTAAGCCTCAATCATGCTTCAGGCACTATGGTGACATGCACCCTGTCCTAACACCAAAGCCCTATATCAAGTCAAGATGTAATTGTTATGCAAAAGGGATAAACACTATATATCAAAACAAGGGTGGATTTAGCTGACTCCTACCCTGAGCTGGGACCACACAAGCTTTACTTTTCTAACCAGCTGGAGATGCCCAGCCCTTTGCCCTATATAGGTTCTCCAGGCCTGGTGTGAAATTCAGGACAGAGCATTGTTGGGAAGTCTTGCCCCAGACTGCCCAGCCCATAGGAAAGTCGATATCTTTCATAAGGAGCAGCTCTTGATTCAGCACTTCCTTTTCCACAACTACAATTCCCTCCAAGACAGTCAGGTATTTAAAAACGTCTGTTGCCTTCAAATGAGTATCCCAGAGGAGGGAGGTTCAAGATAGGAAATATTCTTTGGGTAAGGAGGTGATTCAGACACCAGGCTGCCTTCCCCTCCAGCAATGAGCTTTTGCTTGCTAACAGCCACCAAGGCAAACACCAACTGTGAAAACTGATCACACAGACACCTTCCACAGCTGGGAACTACCGGGGTATTAAGTTCAGCCTGCAGAGGAGCAAAAAAGCCACAACTGTCATCACTCCACCCCAAGCATTTTACTTTTTCCCATCCCAGAAATAGGCCTGGAGTTTGTACAGATTCCAGAGGACTTTGAATGAGCCTGCAAGTTTGTAAGCTCTTGGGGAAGGGACCTTTGCTCATTTGTTAGAGAAAGTGCAGTGATCCTGCACTGCATTGTATGAAAAGAGGTGGGCATTGTGCCATGTTATGGCCTTTTGATCCCCACTTCAGTAAGGATATGCACATCAGGGTGGAGAAAGGAAATTTATGACCAAAATGTCAGGGATTATGCCAGCTGCTCTGTGCCTTTCCAAAGTGGTTATTTCTCTTGTAGTGCCAGAGGGTTTTATGGATTAGAGATGGAAATACCAGTCATTCCATACAGGCCAGGAAAAGTTCTGCTCTAAGCACGGAAAAACTTCAGTTTTCTAAACCACTGTACTTAAACATAGTTTATTTACAGGTCTGACCATTCTTAATCTTCTTTCCCTGCCTGAACTCAATCCCAGTTCATTCCTCCATGGGGAGAATAAGAAAACCATGACAATAATACCTGGTTTGTTTTTTTTTTTTTCCTGTAGCACTTTCCATCCAGCTCCCTCAAACAGGTTTACAAGTGCTAATGAAACAGAAAACTATTTATTCCAATCTTGCAGAAGACAAAGCTCAGTGCCTTCAGGTGTCAGTGCCAAAATGCAGGTACACAAACCCACTCCAGTGTGGTGAGCATGAATTTTATGAAAGTGCCTCTGATTTCATCATGCACCCCTTGAGAGCCAGGCAGCTGTCACGTACAGGGGTCTGTATTTCAGGGATGAGGACTGACTTGGGGTACATTTAAGATGAAAAGCTGCTTGGTAGTTTCTAAGACTACACCTTCCCTGGATTTTCAGAATCAGGGCATCAAAATACTCCACCACTCTTGAAGATTTCGTTCTGGGTTTCCTTCCTTTGCCAAGAAAGTGTTCCTTGACCACCAGCACTTTGGGTAAGATCCTCAGGAGTCACACAGAGAGTTGGCAGAGTAGCTCAGAGATAGGACTGACCCATTTCCTCTGCTGTAGGAAGTTGTAACAGCTCCTTGACTCCAAACTCTTCACCTTCAAGTATGGGCTTCATCCACCGGTTTAAAAATAGACAAATGTTACAAGCTTACTGCTCTGCTGGAAAAATCCCTTTAAAGGTGTGGCCTTCTCTCTTTTTTAATGCTAGCAGGCTCCAGTATGGCCCGTCCTGGTGACCGGTCACTTCAACCATCAGAAAACTACTGACTTCTGAGTCCTTCCTTGAGCTTCTCCTACCTGTCAGGAAGCACTTCTGATATATATGAACACCTGCAGCCTCCTCTGAATCCCTGCTTCTCTGCTGACCACAAGGATGGAATTCACCTTCTCAATCTTTTCTGACATCTATGTATTTTAAAAGAGGCCTCTTTAAAAACTAAACTATGCATGACCACACTAAGACAAGCTAAGCTAGATCCTGCTGGTAAAACACAGTCATCTTTCCCAGAAGAAACAGAACCCACATCCCTGATCAACCAGCTGGTTGCTGTCTCTCCCATTCCAGAGGAGAGGGAGCAAATGGGAAGGTGGGAGCATCCCTCCCCCAGCTGCTTGATAAGGAAAATTGGTCTCAAGCCATGCAAAGAGACTCCCCTGCCTTCCCACAGAGGGGATCCCTGCAGGCCAGGGCTGAGGGGACAGGTGAAGCAGTGACCAAGAGCCAGTGGCCCTGAGGCAGCAATCTCCCAAAATTGGCCAGAAATCCTTTAAGGGAAACAGTACTGGGAACCTCCAAACCTGGAGCCATCTAAAGACTGGATTTCCCTCCCACTCTGTGGGGTCTCCAAGATGTCCAGGAGGAGAAGGTGTGCATGGTGCAGCGGGCTCAGGCACCTCTCCTCTCCTTCCCACCCATACTCCAGAGATCTAGCAGGACACCAGGATGATTGTCACAGCTATTTCAAAGCCACAGTTGCAATTCAACTACTTTTTAAATCCTGAAGAGTTATATAAATATATGTCTATTTATTCCTCTGTAACAGTGTAAATGACCTTTAAGAGGATGAAAACTCCTCTGCCTCCCATATAGAAATTGAATTGTATATTTTCTTATGTACATCTTCTGTATAAAGCTCTTGCTGCAAAGATGAAATCAACAAGTCTCTGTGTGTCTGTCTGAGGGCTGGAGGGATCAGCAGTAACATGAGACCAGTGGCACAAATATAGACTTAATCCTCTTTATCCCATGGGCAGAGCAACTGTTTGGGAGGGTTTTATTATTTCTCTTGCTACAAAACAGGAGCATGTGACACCTAATGAGTCCTGGGCTCTCACAGTAATGCTTGAAAATATTTTGTGAGGCCAAACTCAATTTTACTATGAAAATAGGTAGCTGTCACCTGACAGAGCTCAAGCAGCAGCACCAACCCTGGTGTTTCCAGCTCGGCATTAAGAGCATCATATCCACGAAAAAAACCTGGCTGCATCCCAGACAGTTTCAGGATGGATGCCCTGGATTCCCCTGGTCTGTGGCAGAGCACAGAGCTGTCCCTGTAAAACCCCACTGCTGGTGCAGTCAGGGTCTGCCAGCAACAACAGCCTGATCTGCCTCCCAGAGCCACGCTTATCCATCACCACTGGCTGCTTCCTCAGCCTTGGGAAGCAGCATGGTAACAAATTAATCTCCTTTAGGGCAAAACAAAATAGTCCTTTTCTGGCTCATCCTGCATGCAGATGGCAGGACATGCCCAGGAAATGTGTCACCTAGAGGGCCACTGTCCCCCACATGCAGCACAGGCTGGTGGCTCTGGCACAGGCCCAGCGTGGTGGAGCAGCAGGACACGTGGCCCAGCTCTGCTGCCCTTCTAGCAGTGCAGCATTTCATTGCCACAACCTGACTCAGACATGACAAAAACCATGCAATGAGGTTTTACATCCACAGGAAATCCAGGATGGGCAAGGAAACTTGACAGCTCCACACCAAGAGGAATATAAGCACCCACCCACACCAGCATGAACCAGCATTGCCTCTGCCACCATAATCCTGGCAGTGTATACAACTGAATGTCAGTAAAAGGTTTGGAATTAGCAGCAGAATTTCACTTAATGACATTGAATGTGATGCCTTGTCCTCTTCTGAAGCTTCCTCCCCAGACACCTCAGCAGCAACCAGGCAGAACCCCCACTTCTGTTGTCCAGGTTTTCTGAGCCTTCCCTCCTCAGCCTGATCCCAGCAGCTCCAGGACCACCAGGTACCACTGTGACCCAGAGAACCCAAACTTGGCGGCTCACCATGACCAACACCCCTAGCAGGTCTGGTCACAGCCACCACAACTCACCACAACCTCTGGCATGTGCATCTTGGTCATAATTGTCTTCATGAGCTCAGGGGGAACAGAAGAACCTCCAATAATTCCTGGAAGGAAGAGGAAAATACCTTGGAAACTAGCTATTTATTCCCAGGAGTTGTCCCTCAAATGGCTCTCCACTCCCAGATTTAATGCTGGCAAGACCTGTGGGATACACTGGTTCCTGTCAAAATACTTCCCAAATCTTTTTATACAGATCCTAGTTGTTCTAGAAGCAAAGGCTGCAGCAAGGCCAATTTGCCTTTCTCAACTGGAAAATAAACTCTGTAACTCAAACCTAGTCCAACCTACATTTCCCCAAAAATGGAAAGATTCATAGCAGAAAGAGACACAGTTTTATAGTGGGACAAACACTCTCATTGATCATCACCATAAAACCAAAAACCTTTCCTCTTGCCTTGCACAGAGCAGCCCTTTTGGGAGAGGGTAGATCCCACTGCCACCTGTTCCAACCTAGGATGACAGAGCAAAGGAGCAGGGTAATAGATGGGCTTTGGTGGGGAACAGGATGAAGACAGGATTGTTTTGCACATAGCAGAGATGATTAGGTAATTTGCTAAAATATTTCCTTATGCTCCAGCACCACCTCCTCTCCGTACTATCATTGCCTCAAAAGGACTGGTGGTCTGCCCAGCTATTTCCAAGGTGGGCTGGGAGAAGAGAGGAAGCTCCAGCACATGTATCACACCCTCCAGCATGAGCATGAATGACTTCAGAAACAAACAGGAAACTTCAGGTCTGAGGAAGAAATCTGAGCTTGGCTCTGCTTTACGGACTGCACTGGTCTGACACACAGAAAGCATCTGCTGCCACATGGTGGTAGTTGGAGAGAGGAGGAAAATCAAGCTCTTCTGACACCTCCCCTTGCAGCTAAAATAGAAAGGTCTTTCCCTAGACTGCCTTCAGATGAAGGAGTCCTAAAATACATAATGATGGAAGGATTCCCCAGGGAAAAGAAATGTAGCATCAAATTAACAGGGGGGAAACACAAGGCTCATGCAACTAAATTCTTCCCATCAGAAGAGATGTGTGCTCACAAAACTAAAAATATGGTCTCCCAGCAGGGAACCACGAATATCCTGGTTCTCAGGATTTTTCCATTTGAATTCTGGGACTTACCTCCCCGGAGAGTTGACAGGTCATAGGAGTCAAAGTCCGGCTGGGAGAGTATGTCTATGAACATGGTGGGTGTGCCAAGGACAATGGAGCATCTTGAGAAAGAAGGGATAAAAAGGCAAAGCTGCAGAGATAGAAACTGGGGCAGCCCCAGCTCAGCACCCATCCCATCCTGTCCCATCCCATCCTGTCCCATCCCATCCTGTCCCATCCCCTCCTGTCCCATCTGGGGCTGCAGGGCAGCAGCACAGAGGCAGGCACAGCAGATGTGCTGTTCATCAGCATACACAGACATACATCTGCATAAAATACAGAGACTTATGTACATGTATGATGCAGACAGCATCTTCCTTTCCCAAGCTGTACTTGAGGAACAATATGGACACACTGTCCCAGCAGCAGAGCTGGACTTGGAAAAGGAGGGCAGGTGTTCAGCTGTGAAAACACAGCAGCCACGGCAAACCAAGACAGCACTACGCTTCCCAAGCAAAGCCCTGTGGTAACAGGAAGGATTCCTTAATTTCAGAAGAAGGATGACACACTCCCAAGCACAGCTGAAAAGGCAGACTTTGGTTCCTGAAGTGCCTGGGCAATAGAGTGCAGCAGCAAATCTGCCTCTCCCACAGTGGGAAGGAAGAGCACAAGCAAGGTCCTGGCAGGTGGGGCAAGGGAAGGAGCAGAGCCACGAGGCCAAGAACTGCCCCTGAGCAAAAGAGGCTCTCACTTCTCTCGAGACACGGCCTCCAGCACAGCCTTGCCCTCGAAGCTGGGCGATGAGAAGATGCAGGAGGTGCCATGCAGAGCCATCACCATGCAGCCTCCCACCGACGCCAGGCAGTGGTAGAGAGGCGCAGGGAGCACACAGCGACGCTCCTGGGATCAACCAGAGAACCGTGAGCAGAGGAGAGGACACCTCCCAGCGTGTGTCCTGCCCATCTCCCTGCTGAAGAGCAAAGATCTGAGCAGTGACATTTTTCCTGATCCCCTTGGCTGGAAATGTGACAGTCCACTGTGCTCGTGTTAGTTGAAAACACAACTGACACATCCTGCCTTTAATAAAAATTAGTTTGGGAAGTTTTTTATGTCAACATTTCGTCCTGTAATTTTGCAATGTCTCTTCTTTGCTGGACTCCTTGGTCTGCTATTGTTTATACATTATATACCAAAAGAGACGAATGGGAGTGCTGTGAGAGGCATGAAATGTGCAGGACTTGGCACATGCTATCCATTTTACTTTCTTTTTGTTTTTAAATCACCAAAGGCTCTGAAGACTGATTGAAACAACTCATCTATTCTCTGGATCAAAGCTGATGTGCTAGAGATAAGTACTTCAGAACTTCAAAAGAAAATATTTGTCTTTAACATTTTCTTTAAGAAACCACAAAAAGAGAGGTCATATCCTGGTAAGAGTTATAAGACTGTAAACATGACATGAAACCAAGTCATGTAAATCAAATTAAAACCTCAGTCAACAGAATACAAAGCTAACATCCAGAGTCTTGTAATTATTTGAAATGAGTATTCACCAAAATGAAAAGTGATTAATTTCATGTTTTTCCCCCATAAAAAGATAGCTTTTTTGCCTAAAAAAAACCCCTTCACATGAAACTAAAATGAAAGATCAATGAACTCCCTTGAAATGCAAAATGTTATGCATTAATATCCCTCAATGTCATTTGCAGTAAAACATCCTGCCCTTCCACTGAGTAAACACCAGCATTCTCCACATGTGGCTTCTCCATTCCCCAAACCCTGTTCCCACCAAACCCACCTGGCCTGTGATCCCCAGCCTCACACCAACCAGATAGGCATTATTCACAATGTTCCTGTGGGAGAGGGTGGCTCCTTTAGGGCTTCCTGTTGTTCCCTGGAAGACACAGGGAATTATGTATTAACACCACCTTTTCTGAGGATGAGCTCAGGGGAGATTCCTCCTGGCAGACTCTGGGGTGATCTTCCACTTTTTTCTCCTATCAGACCTGGGAGATTGGTTTTACTTTTTTAACAGCACCTGAATCCCAAAAAATAGCCCAATTTCAGCTGAACAGAGTTCACCTGGCACTGTCTCATCTCCATCAGCCCTTGACAAAGGGCTGAACAAAAAGAATGGAAGAAGGGGAAATGGTACAACACTTTTTCCATCCCACTGCAGAAGCTGAAAGCTTGGTCTCAGAGGGAAACAGGAAGAAAATGTGATGTGTGGCATTGCAGCCCGTGCTCCCAGTGAGGAAGCCAAGCCCAGGGCACGGAGCTGGCAGGGCACCTACTGAAGTGAACTGGATGTTGATGGGCTCATTGCAGGACAGCGTCCTCTGCACGGCCCTGAGCTGCTTCAGGTGGCTGCTGTCCCCAGCCTGCACCACCTCATCCATGTGGAAGGTGCCAGGCAGCTTCGAGTCACACATGATGACAATGGACAAGTCAGGTAGCCTGGCAGAGAGAAAAATACCATCAACAATAAAAGAACAGGGAGAAAAGTGCCCAGACAGGCACACAGTGGTCAGGGCAAACCTCTGGGCCAGCCTAACTTGTTCTCTTCAGATGAGACCTCCTGTCTTTCTTCAGCAAAACCTGTGCTGTGCAGCTGAGCGGACACAAGGCAGGACATGGCTGTGAGGGCAGTGCAAAGACACCAGATGTTCCTAACTCACCTTTTGCTCTTTATTCCCCCTGGACTGGATTTTTCTAGCTCGGGACATGACTGCTTTAGAATATCATAGTATTTCTGTGTTCTAAATTGACTGGGAAACACCAGTGCCTTACAGCCAACCTGTGAAGGAAGACAGAAACTCATGAACAGCCTTGTTGGGTTGATGGTCAGGACATGATAAAGAGCAGCCACTCCCAGCACAGGAACAGGGAGTTCCCCAATGACTGAAGCAAACGAGCCCTTACAGTTGTGCACTCCCAAAGCAGTGCTTTGGGAATTCCCAAGCCTGGATCCAGCTGTGCAGCCAGGGCTTTGCTCTTCCTCAGTGCTGGATTCAGGATGATTTTTGCTGCTCAAGAAATCAGAGCTGTAGCCTAAGGTTCCCTCCTTGCCCAGGATTGACACCCTTCGTTGTGAGCACAAGGCAAACAACTGATTGTTCAGATTATGAGTCTCAAATCTAAAAAAAAAAAAAAGCCCAGTCCCAAAATATTAATAAATAAATAAAGTTAAAGCAAATTAATTTGTGTTGATCTGGAACGAGGATTTTTGAGGAAATTTGGAAAAACAAGGACTTCCAAAATCTGCCTCTTAAATCAAGCCAAGTTTTTTTTGTGGAATTTTTGAGGTATTCCTTTTCCTAAGAAAAAAGCACTAGCTATTTTGAAAATGAAAACACTTTTCATTCAACTCTTACATTTACATAATCCCAAAACAAAACACCTTAATTACTCCAATAATTTTTGTTTCTTTTTCAGTAGTGAAGATTTTTCTGAATTTGACCCAGATTTGCAAACTGTTCTCATCTTCCAAAAAATGCATTTGTGTCCAATAAACTATTTACATATTTATTCAGCTGTTCTCATTATTTTCCCAGAGTCTGGGAAATAAGGAGACAAAGGCTACTGCAATAAATTATTTGTAAGTACCCTCTGGACTTTGTCAGAAAGGAAGATAAACATTTGCTCTGTTTTCTGGAAGAGGCTGCCCAGAACCCAGGGGACTGAGGCTGTTTTGGGCCTCTGCAATTTTTTACTACTAATTCCTTTAAACTATAATTGTGGTTGAACCAGCTCTGAAAAATAGATGCTGTGTGGGGAGAGGAGGGCAGGTTGAAGGGCTGATGCTGTATAAGATAAAGAGTCTCTGGCTGGGCCTCTCCCACATGGTCTCAACCTGAATGGCAGCAGACCTGTCTTCAAGGAATGTAAAATATGAAAACTCGCTATCAGTTTGCTTCTACCAAGCCCTGGAAATACAGCAGGAATCCAAGGAATGGTTATTCCAAGCATATTTCCAGAGATACCAATCAGACTGCACAGATGGACAGGATCCAACAGGAAAAGCCCTAAAGTCTTCACAAATTTTATTATGCAAATAAACAAACACAGACAAATCCTTAGGGTGATGAGGAACTCCAGAGATCCCAGTGTCAAAGGTGCATAATAAAGCTGGGAATGCTGGCAAATCTGGAAGGGCAAGACAGGAGCAATTCCCCATGGAGCTGAAGCACATTTCTGCCCTTATCCCATCAACATTCCAGATTACATTAGAGAAGAAAATCAGAGGAGATGAAAACCAAAGCCTTGCTGGGGAAAAAGGCAAGAACTGAGTTGCACATTCCAGTAGGACAGAGAAGCCCAAGGACATCCAGCCTGGAGGAGATGGGGCTCCACTGCAGCAGTGAGTGCAACCCCTAGGCATGAGAAAACAGGAGTGACCAGCAGGACTGCTGAGAGGATTAAAGACAGGATGCAACAAGAATTCAAACTGCAGCCCAACAACTCATTACACAGTTACTGATACAAAAGAATTTTGCTAAAAATTATCCACTTTCTAGGTAAAAATAACTTGGGTGGTGCTGGGAACATTCAGAAGTGGCTCTCTCTCTTCTAACATCAGCCTTTCATTTTTAGCTGAACAAATCACAATGAAAAAATTAGCTGCTTAATCTTAATTTTTAGCCATCAAATATTTAATAACCTGAATTCCTCATTATTTGAGCAAGGGAGCCTGAACAGTTTAAACTGATCAGGGCTCTGCACGTCACAAACTCAAACCCAGGTAGGTATTCAAGGGTAGGTGAAGCAGCAAGATCAGACAGCAGAGAGATTTTAAACAGTGGCAATACCTAGGACTTAAACCAGCTTAAATCCAAGGCCAGCCAGCCTTAGGCAAACCTGGGAAGGAGAAGTCAAGCTACCAAGTAGACTGGTCCTTTCTGAGGTTAAAATGAAGTCCTTTCTGAGGTTCTGCTTTCACGGTTGAGATCCCAGCTGGTGATTTTTGCCCAGAGCAGGAGGGGCAAAGAGGAGATATCAAGTTCTACATTTTTTCCTCCATTCCCTGGTAAATGATTGCTGACAGTGGGGGCTGGGTTGGGGCAGTACTGACAGTGCCTGGCTGTTAGCAGAGAGAGAGGGATGAGAAGGATACAGCAGTTTCCATCAGACACGGTGGCAGCCACAGCAGGAAATGTGGCCACAGAATTGCAGCTCCATCCCCTGTGCACATCCAACACGAGCCCTGCTCTCCAGCCAGCTCCTCCCACACTCCCAAATGTTGAGCAGCTCATCTGCACCATGTCCCCACCAACCCCTTCCACACACAGCTCATGCCATACGAACCTTCCTGAGCACAAACTCCAGCTCAGAGGCCTGGTAGGCTGGATTCACAGATACCTGAAGAGCCAGAAAGAAGAATTTGATCACCTTCTTGCCTTGAACACGCTCCCCCCTAGCACAGATTCCAACAGAAAAGTTCCTCCAGGGTTAAGCCACACTCAGAACCTCTCCTCCAACACAGAACTAACAGCTCACCACCACAGGAATTCTGCATTCACAGAAATTATATCTGAATTCTGTGTTTGTGTGAAAGAAAACAATTGCAAAGGGATTTATGTGAAGTCACTGAGTCAAAACAGAGCTTCAGGAACAGAAACCAGACCTCCTGTCTCACAGGGGTTGATCCAGTTGATCTAGCTGATCCAACCCACTAAACTAGACCAAAATTCTTGTGCAAGTCGGGTTTCTTGATGGACAACTGTGATAACACCTTTTACCCAGCTCTCCACAACATGGCCACTGGAGTTAAGTTCACCACAGGTTCCTAGTGAGCCACACTTTTCCACCCTATTCCTGCAGCCACTGGAATGAACCAGGGTGGAGGGAATGGAGCAGAAAGCAGGGTACAGACCTCAGCACAGTACACTGCCTAAATAAGGTGTATATTGGTCATGCTATCAAATGAAAATTGGCTTTAGGCATATGCAGCCTGGATGAGATTTTTAAGTGAGCCTTAAGTGTTCCATGGAGCAATACATTTCAAAGGGATCTAACCAGCTGGTAACTGGTTAGGGCAGCAACATCCCACATAAAAATGGTCCTGGAGAGAAAAGCACATCTCCTATTAACAGCTGTTGTCAGCACTTTTTTTTCCTCCTCCCTCTGCAGCCTGCTTCCCTACAGAGTGGAGGATGAAGATGCAGAGAGCTGCACAGGTCTTCCTTAAATAATTGATTCAGCTAGAGATGACATGCCAGGGAAGAGCATGGAAAAACAAACAAACTTTAATCTCCAGTATTTCCTATTGCTTCTTTGTCTCTATTTCCTTTCCCAATAGACTGCTAAAAGTAAACTCCTTACCAGGATGATTCCTGCCTGGGCAGTTGCAAACTGCATAAGAACCCACTCATATTTATTGGGTCCCCACATTCCCAGCCGGTCTCCCTTCCTCAGGCCAAGGGCCAGAAGTCCAGCTGCTGCTTGGTCCACCTGAAAAATATAAGAGCCTGAGGATCACACACAGTGGGGGATATTGGTCTCCAGGCACTGCTTTCTGGAGAAAAAGCATCATCTTTGTAACTGAACTGCACCAGACTGTGTCTCCCCAGAAGAATCCATCAGCCCCTGCCTGCAGCAGCTTCTGAGCCTGGAGCACAGAGCAGCCCTTGCTGAGCAGGTTGACTGAAAGCATAAAAATAACAAACCTGGAACAATACAACAAAGCAGGAAGGAAGTTAGGCTGTTGCAGGCAATTATGTTGTTGCAAGTTACTTCTTGCCCACAAACTATTTATTGCCAAGTTTCTCATCAATTCCACTTAGGGCCAAGCCTTACCCATATGCTGGGCCCATCCACACTGTTGGATCTACCTCCCTTCTGGGTATCACTTACTTCCAAAATTATTTGGGTGAAGAAAATTCTATCAAGTGATTTTTGGCCTGCTCTGGGTTCCTGTCTTATTAAGTCCTGTGAGGAGTGACTGGGGAAGATGGAGGGGCTCAGCCTGGAGAAAAGGAAGCTCAGAGGGGACCTTCTTACTCTCCACAATCCCTGACAAGAGTGCAGCCAGGTGACAGCCAGGGTCTGCTCCCAGGTAACAAGGTTCAGGATGAGAGGAAGTGGCCACAAACTGCACCAGGCTAGGGTCAGGCTACAAACAGGAGGAATTTCTTCACTGAAAAGGTTAAATATTAAATATTGGAAAGGACTTCCCAGCGAGGTGTTGGAGTCCCTGTCTCTGAAGGCCTTAAAGAAATGCCTGGATGTTACACTCAGCACTCTGACCTATTTGACAGTGCTGTGATCAGCCAAAGTCTCAGTCTCTGAAACCTTTTCCAGCATTAATGATTCTGTGACTCGTTAACTCAAGTTCAGCCACTATATTAACAACTACTTTATTCTGCAGGGTGGTAAGCATGTTTCTGGTTCACAAATGTATGTATAAATACATTGAGGCATTCAGGAAAGGTTTTATAGTTTTGTTAAGTTTTCTAAACTTATAAAATCTGTCTTGCAGGAGATATGAATTTAAGGAACAATTTGATTTAGTTCTGAATTATAGCCTACTTCTTAAAATTAGGGTGAATACAGCTAATCTTTTTTATGTGAATGGATGTGACCAAAACCATAGTAAGCCCAAAAACCTACCAAACAATTCTTTCCTATCAAAGATCATATCACACATTTATTAGAAACTTTCCAGGTAGTTGGTCCCTCCATTCCAAAAACATAGAACCATATATTCATATATGCCCACAGCCACACACATCTGTGCATATGATATGGAGCCCTAGTCCTTTACTTTGCTCCATTGCCTTCATGCTTGAATAAAAATCTTCCCCATACTCAGGACCTCAGATAGCCAGAGTGACTAATCCAAAAGGTGGAGGCTACTCCAATTGAGAAAAGCACCATGACTCAGCCCATAATCCTTCAGATAAGTGTGAATTGTTAAGTATGAATGTTCGTTATGGGATGTCAGCATTTTGCATATCCTGCCTCCCCCCTTCCATCCCAAGGCTCGGAGAAGGATGAAGGCAGCACACGCCCATCTCTGCACCAGCATGAAGGGCCACACGCAACTCCTCTCAGTCCTGAGCTGAGCAATGAAACTGAGAAAGGTTTCCCATTCCTCCATCACACTTGCTGCTGTCACCCAATCACCCAAGGGATGGACAAGGCGCTCACCTCCTCTTTGAACTGAGCAAACGTTTTCCGAACGCCATCCCGGCAGAAGACCAAAGCCTCGCGGTCGGGAAAGCGCTCCGCAGTCTGCTCCAGGCACTGGCCCACGGTTCTGTCCAGAAGGGGAATGTCTGTGGGTCCCTGGATGTAGCTGTTGGTCACCTTGGGAGACACAGAGGGCGTCTTTGTGTGCAGGGCACTGGGAAAAAAAAAAGAAGAGGCTATTTAATATAACCTGTCAGTACAGTTCTCTCCATCTGGAGGGATTATCAGCCTGCCAATGGCATTGGGAATACCTGATGCACATTCCTGCACCAGTGGGAGCCACAGGCAGCTGCTTCAGTGGGTCTAGATCAGGAAGACTTCCAAAAGGACTTGGAAAGCTTATGCAGTGGCTTGGGGCACATGGACAATCTTGGTACCCCCAGGGCACACACATGTGTGTCCATACCAGCAGGCAGAACAGGCAGAGCCTCCATCCCCCCATGGGACACCTGGTGGGGAAGGAGCCTGCAGCAGCCCTGCAGAGCTGGCACAGCCTGGCCCTACCATCATTCACCTGCACTGAAAACTACACAAATATATCAGCATGCCTGGACAGAATATGGGCTCTGCAGTTCACGGAGAGTGGCAACTGGGCTTGGTCTTTCTGCAACATTAAAAAGTATAAATAGCTGTGAAGTAACACAACCAAACCAGTTTGTAGATAAATTCTCCCAACTGGCTGAAAAGAGCAAACAAATGAGAAAGAGAGAATTAAAAATGAAAGAGGTCATTCTCCAAAACAATCAGCAGAGAAGAGTTTAATCCTGCAGAATGAAAACTGTTTAGAAGAGTTCAGAGAAGCTAAGCTGTAACTGAGGTGTCCACAAAGGAATGCTCTGTGTTTACAACAGCAATCAGCTGTACACGTTCCATCTCTGACAGCTGGAATACAAAGAGTTTATGGAACTGAAACAGCAGCAATAAAAAGAGGAGCTACCAGTGAAATGAGGGGGGAGAAGTGCAAAGGCAATACCACAGAAGGGAGGAGATGGCCCCACTGCAAATTTGAGTCTACCTGAAGGTGGGAAGGAAGAGAGCAAGGATGGGTTTGAGAAGTACAAACCAGGCAGGGTAGAAGCACTGAGACATTTTGCTGGAGGCCAAGGGGAGGTCAATTAGTCAGGAGAAGCAACAATAGGGAAAATAATTTTAAAATCATTAAGGCTTTCCCTGAGGTCTGATCATGGGTGGAAATGCAGCAATCTCCCCTTGAACCACAGCTCCTGAGCACTGCAGTTCCTCCCTTGGTTTCTCTCTCCATCTCCTACAAACCTCTCTCTGCTCCAGAGCCACCTCCCAATGCGCTGTCCCCTCCCCAGGCAGCCCTCCGTGCTCTCTGTCCCTCCTCATTTCCTCTCTGCCTTTCTCCATCACTTCAGCCCCTCCATTCCAACATTAGGAGACAACCAGGAGGGACAGGGCCAAGGTACGTTCATAGGGTGCATAGCACAGAGGCTGTGTATAATGCAGTGTATAATGGGGAAATCCCTGCCTTAAAGAGGAAAAATAGCTCAGCCTAAATGCCCATCTACTATGGGATCAATATTCTGCAAAGACTTGGTGTTACTGCAACAAATGATTTGTTTTCCTGCCCACAAGAAACAAGCCTGAGCCTGCAGTTACCTCCTATGTGGAGTGAAAGGCGGTGTTCAGATAACAAAAGCTAGATTTTACCCTCAGGGGAGTACAGCTCCAAGAGACACTGAGTGCCCTGACCCTTTTTCCCCACTGCTTTTCGGCAGAGGGAGGATTGTGCAAACTCCCACGGGCTCTGTTCAGTTATCCCTTCTCACCGAGCTCTTGGGCAACTCACATCAAGGCTGTGAGACTGCCTGAGGCGGAGGGAGGACAAGTGCCAAACTGAACTTCCTTTTATTGCTTGAAAACTCCTGGGCAAAGCATGTGTATAAGCGAGGAGATGAAAGGCAGCTCAGAAGAAAGGCCTTTATAAACATCAGTTCTATAAATCAAAAAGTAGAAAAAATTCTCCCTACAGCAAGGGCAGGATGAATGCTCCTAGGAGAGCAGTAAAAGCCAGTACAGCCACCCACAGCCACTGGCTGGTTGAAATGGAGACTGAAGAAGTCCCTGACCCCTGTCATAACTCAAAGGGCGGATGAGGAATCCTCAGGTTGCTCGTTAAATGCTTAATGGGGCCAGTCACACTCTCATCTCCCTCAAACCAAGCCATCTCCGGTGTCAGCAGAGCCTGTCCCCAAATTCCCCACCCAGGAAAGGCTGCAGAGGGCAGGGAGCAGCTGCTGACCTGGTTGTGCAAGAGCTCTTCCCCCCAGCATCATCTCAGGGGGCACTGGGAGCCAAGCAGGCTCAGCACTGGGAAAAATAAACAACAAAAGACCATCACAAAAAGAGACCGGAGAGAGGAAGAAATACTACAAAATAAAGATTGAGAAAATTCAATCAGAACCCAAAGTGATCAGCTGAAACCATCTCCTGCTCTCTGCAGTCAGCCTTCAAAGAGGTACTTGCCCAGCCCTGCACTGCCAGTGAAAAGGGGAATATCTTGCACTGTCATGTCTTGGCCATGCATTACACAGATCAGGCTCTCTGGGCTTACTGGCTCAATATTTTCCAGACCTGGAGATCCAAAAGGTTCCACTGACTTTTCAGAACCGGACTTTTACAGTAAATGCAAGAAGGCACAAAGCTCCAGGTTTCATGGTTTGGCTTCCTCCCTATCCCCAAACATGAGGATGAAAGTGCATCAAAGAGTAGTAAAAGATATCATTACAAAGCCACATGCTGAGAACTACTGAGAAAATACTGCAGTGTTTCACACCGTGAACACAGCTTGCTCTCAGAGGTCCCAAGTATTCACATTTTCAAATTAAAGCATCAGCAAATGATGAGGCTGAAATTAGAGGCTAAGAAGGCTAAGATATCTCATGCTCATAAGCCAGAGTCACTGACTCCTCTCAAAGCACTAACTCACATAATTTCTTCAAAATCATTAAGAAAAATTCTCAGCTGCCATTGAGTCTGACCTCCCCAAATTCTGGTCTGACATTCACATGTGCTTCAGCATTTCTGTATCACTTTGACAGCGGCAGAAGTGAAAGGTGTGGGATAAAGCACAGCAGACGACTTTTGGAAGCACTGGGGGTCAGGAGTGGACTGAAGAAGGCAGACACAATCCAGCAGCTGGAAATCACACAGGGCTGGTCTCCCTCCTACCCACAGCCAGCAGCAAGTGTATGTATCTGCTCTGAGAGAATGCATCAAGAGACCTCTAGAAAGAAAGGGTCCAAAGGATTTAGAAATAACCTCTGTGCTCATCTTTGTTACAGAAAACAAGGAACTCATCCTTCACCTCTTCCTACAAAGCATCTGGTGCTGCTGGAGATAAAACAAGACCCATGGTCTGCTACTACACCAGCTCTCATTTCCCTGACTCAGCCAAAGGAGAGCAGATAAAACTCTGCTTGCTCTTGGGCGTCAGCACTGTAAGCCATGGCTTTTGGAGAGCACATGCCTTTCGTTAGCAGCACATTTCAGCAGCAAGACAGCCTGCAAATGAGCCAGCCTCATCCACAGGCTGTTTGTACAAAACTCCAGAACCCTCAAATTCAGCAACGCAGCTCAACAGAGAGACATCAGAGATCTGGGAAGAATGCATCCTCCTCCTCCTCTTCCCTGCAAAAAGTGGGAGAGCAGACAAATCCCAGCAATCCCAGAGCTCTTCTGCCTGATGGCAGGGAGCAGAAATTATAAGACTGAGGCAAACACTCTGGGCTAACCCTAGGAGCTGTTTGTATTTTTCTCTGAACAGCCCAAATCAACAGTCTGGAGTTGTTGACATAAGATAACTGGCTCTGTTTTCACCTTTAACTCTTTACCAGTCTCTACAGAAATTATCAAAAGGGATGAGAGAGAAAACAAGGGAGTGTAAGCTCCTGTCCCCTTTGTAATGTGAAGGACACTGTGGTGCCATCACATCTGCACCTGTGGGAAAGGCTCTGCCTTCCCAGAGCCTGGGCATTGTCCCAAATACAGAGTTCATACTTGGAGAGGTCCACAGATTCTGCCCGTTCCTTGGCTTATGGACATCTATCAAGAGCATCTCTACCCAAAATAAGAGCTTTTGGGTCTTTTCTGTAATATGACTGCAATTAAAGGGTGCTGAAAATTAACTCTGCTCTGTCCTCACTTCCACTTTAATCTATTGACTAAAGAATTCATCAGATACTTACTACTTTTTAAAAATATTATTATTATTATTTTCGTTTAAGGAGAGACAAGGTTCCCAGGGTTTTCAGACTCCTCCTGCAGCAATTTTCTGGTTTTGTTTTTCACTGTACCTCTCTGCCCTCTGCACTCTCCCTGCAAAAAGGATAAACAAGCCTAGGAGCAGAATTCAATAAACTTTTTTATAACATTACTAGAGTTTACTCTCTAAATACATGCTCTGTCTTTCAAAGGGTTTTGTGTCCTTGTCCCTCAGTTTCAATTCTAGGCTGGAATGAGCTGCAGTGAATGCTGTCATGCTTCCCATCTCATCCTATTTCCTAAGAACAGATTCTGAGAAGACAATCTTCACATACCTATGATGAAATGGCTCCTAATGTCAAACCAGCTGAAAAAACCCACCTAAACCCTGTCTGTGAAAAACAAGGAATGGCCCACCTGGTTCTTGGAATTGCTCACTGGAAGTCATTCATCCCAGTGATTATTACTCTGAATATCAGCTAATCCTTCAGAGCCTTTCCCAAAGCCAGATACTTCCCATTTCTGTTTTTTTTGTTTTTTTGGTTTTTTTTTTGTTTTTTTGTTTTTTTGTTTTTTTTTTTTTTTTTTTTTTTTTTTTTTTTTTTTTTGGTTTTTTTTTTTGTTTTTTTTTTACATAAACTTGCTCCAAAAGGCAGCACTAAGAAAAGCCAGGCAAAGAACTGGCCTGACTTCCCAAGCCCCAGAGTTTCTTGGTGTCCCAGACCTGATGGGTCACCCAGCTGCAGGACACTAACTGCAAGTCAGAGCCCTGAAGGAGGATGGGGAAGCCATTTGATACATTTCACATTGCTGCAATCTAGATGGAGCTGCTGCACAAAGTTCAGCCCTTGCAATGCCTCCACTTCCCTTTGCCTGCTGCTCAGGACTTGTGCCCGCCCCAAGCTGGGGCAAAGCAGGTCCAGGGGAAACAGCCTCCCTTCTGCCACTTTGGAGGGGTTTTAGGGGAGGCAAGGGTTACACATTGAGATGAATATGCCCTCCCTGCATGCAGCCACTGGCCTAGCTGGACACCCACAGCGCTCTGCAGCTGCCCTACAGTCCCTGCCCCCCATCACACACGGTCTCCATCCTCTGCAGCCTCTGTGCCCTACAGCTCCCCAACCCCAGAGCCCTCTGCCCCCTATAGCTCCCATATCTTCTCATCCACAGCCCCCCGGTCCCCTATAGCCCCTATTCCTTCTCATCCATAGCCCCCTTTCTGCTTTAATTCCTATCCCTTTTAGCCCCTGTCCCCTACAGATACTCACCCCCCACAGCCCCACAGCCCTGTACCCCCACAGCCCCACAGCCCTGTACACCCTACAGCCCCACAGCCCTGTACACCCACAGCCCGGTACCCCTACAGCCCTGTACCCCTACAGCCCCACAGCCCTGTACCCCTACAGCCCCACAGCCCTGTACACCCTACAGCCCGGTACCCCCACAGCCCACAGCCCTGTACCATTACAGCCCCACAGCCCTGTACACCCTACAGCCCTGTACCCCCACAGCCCACAGCCCTGTACCCCCGCAGCCCTGTACCCCCACAGCCCACAGCCCTGTACCCCCGCAGCCCTGTACCCCCACAGCCCCACAGCCCTGTACCCCCGCAGCCCTGTACCCCTACAGCTACTCACCCCCTACAGCCCCACAGCCCTGCACCCCCACAGCCCGCAGCCCATCCGTACCTGCCCCGCCGCTCGCCCGCCCGGCGCAGGAGCTGCACTGCCCGGGGCAGCGCTGCCAGACGGGCCGTGGCCATTCCTTCAGCGGCGGCAGCACCCGAGCTACGGCAGGCCCCGGCCCGGCCCGTTCTCTGCCGTCCCGTCCCGTCCCGTTCCGCCGCTCGGTGCTGGGGGCGCGGCGCTCCACGGCCCGGCCCCGGCCCCGGCCCCGGCCCCGCTCCGCCCCGTCCCGTCCCGCCCGCGGCTCCCCGCGGCCCCGGGACTCTTGGCCGGCCGTGGGGCGGCACCGCTGGGAAGGGAAGCGGAGAAGGCGCCCGCCCTGCCCGGCCCGCGAGAGGGAATGGAGGCTCAGGCGGAACCCCCACAGTCCCGCCGGGCACCTGCCCCGTCCTCTGCCGGTCCCCACAATTTCTTCCCTGTACATTTCCACTCCATTATCTCTTCTTCCCAGCCTGTTCCATCAGCCTGGCCCAACCACTGTTACACCCCGAATAAGCCCCTCCACTCAAATGAGTAGAGATGGACTTTGGTGCAAGATAACCACCATCATTTGCCTCCACCTGTCTCCACTTGTATCACTTTGTGCTCTAGCCCTCCCGTGAGTCACCATCTGGCCTCCAGCCCTATCTCCTCAGTAAGTTATCAGTTGGCATCACACTAGCATCTTTAGGCACTCCCTGTGGAGAAGAGACCAGCTAGGGACTGCAGAGCTGCTCCAGGGCTGGGCAGGCTGAGACCCCCTCACCTGAGTGCAGAGTAGTGGGCAGGCACCAGGTAAGGAGTGTGGTGCTGCTGAGCTCTCCAGCAGCACTGATGCTGAAGAGGTGACACAGTGTATCTGTATCACATCAAGCACAATGGTGCTGACGAACAAGAGCATAAATATCAACCTCAGAATGGTGAATCTCAGACTTCAAACCAAAAATGTGCTTGTAACAGAGTGAAATATCAACTGCCACCAGATCTCTAGCGTCTGACACTTTTAGAAATGAAAGATTTACCCCAGTGTGCATCTAGTTCATGAGGAATTTGTTTGATGGCAGCAGTGACAATGTCTTCTTTGTTAGGGAAAGGGAGACTTTTTCCCTTGAAATGCGGAAAATTGACCTTGGCTGCAGAGGGGTCACAGAGACCTTCAAAGAGTCTGGGAATGGTCTCCAACCCCAGGCTGGCATGGTCAGCTGAGGCCCAGTAAGGATTGTTAGATCACAATTAGATCAACTGCGTTCATCCCACTTCCCTCAGCATTTCCTGCTCCCTTCTCCTTGCTAATGTTGTTGCAACCCCTAACAGAGTGCACAGATGTGCCTTGTGCTATGCTTTGTCTTTGTCATCTGGAGCTTCAAAGTCTTTCTAGCCTCTTCCAGTCAGTCCCACTGAACTCAGCAGCGAGGTGAGTTTCTGGATTCCCACAGGGGATGTAAAGCTGTGTGACATCTGTAGCCAGATGTTGTCCTTCCACCGTTTGGCCAGAGCAGAGCAACTGTCTTTGTGCTGATGGAGCATCAGAGCTCTTGGTATTGTATAACCACCGAGGAAAAAAAATTGATGCAAACCTGTAATAAATAAAAATAAAAATGACTTTTGGCTTGATCTTCCCACATTATGATCATTGGCCAAGAGGGTGAATCCCGGTTAAAGAAAGAATTAAACCAAGAATTATGCAGAAATTAATGTGACCTTAACATCTGGGTATGTTTGTTTGAGATTGTAGTGGATTTGGCTAGAGAGCAAAGCAAAGGACCCCTGAAGCAGTAGCATTTCATACACCATTGCATAAGGTACCATTCATTTCTAACCAAGATTTTAAAATCTGGTAATCATAAGTAGGTAGGTAGGTTTTGTAACCATCTACACCCTTGTTTGGTTTTGCTAGGAGCCAATGGCTCTTGGATTTGTGGAAACACAGATTTCAGTCTCTGTAGCATTGCACTGACAAAGATCTTTCCCAGATATGCAGAGGGTCCTGCTCAGGCCCCCTCAGAGCCCCTCTGGGTTCTGTTCTCCAGAGCAGGACTGTATTTGGTGCCTCCCAGCCATGGAAGGGAACAGCACAGCACATCACATGAATCCCTCGCTGGCTCAGGGTAACGAGTGGGTCAGTAATCAGTGCCTGCCTTGGAGATTTGGCTTCCCCACCACTCTCTGCAGCAAGTCTTCTCTGGCCCTTCCCTCCAACAACATTGTTGTGAAAAGCTTAGGTATGGGGGGAGATTCTTGGATAAGTAGACCTCACTCCTCTCAGATGAGGGCTCTGTAATTTCTGATCACATTGGGAAGAACAATAACATGCTCTGAAAAACTTTCATAATCTCCTGGACAGGAGCACCTCAACCTCAGGTAGACTTTATTGTAGTTTCTATGCGGCAAATCCTTGTGTGCTGCTTTGGGGTGCCTTTGTTCAGAGAATCCTGTGGCCTTAGTTACCTCAGTACTGAGCTAATGCTGGTTTCTGGGTGTTGGAAGAAATTCACCGGCAGCTTAAAAACAAACTAATGCATCCAGAGGGCAGATGTGCTGCAGTAGTGAAAACATCTTCGCAATGTGTGTTTGTGATGTTTGTCCCAAACATCTTCGCAATGTGTATTTAGATCTTTGCAATGTGTATTTGTGATGTTTGTCCCAAACATCTTTGCAATGTGTGTTTGTGATGTTTGTCCCCAAACATCACAAATAGCACAGAGGTGAGGAAATTCATGGTTAGTCCTTGCTGTAATCCCAGTACCAGGTAACACTAATCTGGCTCTGTCTCAGGCTCCTTTCTCTTTCACTGACTTTCTCCACAGAGGAGAGTGCTCTGTTCCTGTGGGGCTGGAGCCTTGGGAGCCAAGCAGGAATATCCATTAAGGGTTCCTCCTGTGAAGAAACATTGTTGGGTAATGGTACAGCCCAACTGAGAGGGAATTCTCCCCCTGGATTAGGGAGAGTGTGGACAGATATAAGCAGCTGTATCAGGTATTGCAAAACAGTGTACACATCCCTGGGTTTCTGTTGGGATTATTGACCATAAACCAGTTAGTTCTCTGCGTGGTGCTGTGTGTCAGGTGATGTGGCTGGATGCAAAACCTCCCCTGCTCGTGGGTCTAGGCTGGGAGTTCTCCTGCCTTCTGCAGGGCTGTTTCATGTAGCCCAGATCTAAACTCCTGCCAACCTGGCCAGGGTTCCAGGGCTGGTGGGACAGCTACAAGAATGCCCTGAGCTGTACCAGTGTGTCCCAAAATAGGCTCTGCCACCCAGTGTGTAAGAGGCCAACTCAAGCCCAGAGCAGAGGTATTTGACTTCACCTATTTACAGTTCTGCACTGGATGGCAAATCCACAAAGCCAGCATGACAGCTGTCAAAACTTTTGACTACTTACATATTTTAGCAACAAGAGGCATTAATGTTCATTGGCTACAAGTTACCTAGTTCTCATATCAATTAGTATTCTATCTGCCATTGTTTAATGATTCTTTTGCTTCCCATGCTAATTAGTCCAGTCTTAGTCTTTCTCTTCTTTTGGGTTGGTGGGTTTCCTGGGTCTGTGACCATGAGCAGGTGGTCACAATCTGCCCCTGACAAAACTACATTTCACCTGCTTGGAGCTGATTCAACCCAATTGCTGAGTTAGCTTTATTAGTTTCTTCCTTATCTTCGGGATTCTTCCTAATGTCCTTGTAACTCATAAATCCTGCATTCCTCGTTCCCGCTCAGTAGCACATCCTTCTTCCCAAGCTTTGTTAACCTCTCATTAAGTCTGAGATCATCGGATCAAACCTTAAACCTTAACAAGACAATTCTACCAACAAGTAATTCGTCTTTCTAAGACAGCGCTTAGAGCCTATTAGCTGCTCTCTGCTCGGGGACTAAATCTCATTTCTTTTTGCTTAGGTTTGAAAGTACGCAGAGATCAAACACCAGATAACATCCTCTCTTAGGGCAACGCGCCGGTGTTCGGCGGCGCCGGTGCGTGCGCGGGCGGTGCGGCCCCGCTCCGGGCCGGCAGGGGCGCGCTCGGCCCCGCGGCGGCGGCTGCCGGGCCCCGCGCGGACGTGGCCGCGGAAGTGGCTGGCGGGGCCGGGCCGTGCCACGCCGGGACGGGCCGGGCCGGGCTGGGCTGAGCCGCTCCGAGCCGAGCCGCGCTGTCTCCCCGTGCCGAGCCGCATCTCCCGTGGGCAGCCGCCGACGGAGCCATGTCGCGGGGCAGCGGGAAGGGGCTCAGCCTGAAGGACAAGCTGGACGGGAACGAGCTGGACCTGAGCCTCTGCGACCTGAATGAAGTGCCGGTGCGGGAGCTGGTGAGTCTCCGGCCGCAGGGCCCCCGGCGGGGGTGGGGAGCGGCTCCCGGCCCCGGGAAGGGGCAGCGTAGGGCAGCCGGATGTGCTGGGGGCTTGTGACCTGGCCTGCAGGTATTTAAAGCAGTGAGATTCTGTGTCCCGCGGGCCCGGCAGCCGCTAGTTACTGCTGTCCTGGGATAAGAACCTTTTTGACACAGAGATGGATCCGGAGATGACGTGACCGTGGAGCAGCCGCGGGGGATGGATAGACTGACGCGGGAGAAACCGCAGAGGCCGAAGCAGAACAGGTGTCAGAGGGGGTCGGGTGAATGTCCATGTTCATTCAGTGCCTTATTTGTCTTTCAGGCTGCTCTTCCGAAAGCTACTGTCTTGGATTTGTCCTGTAACAACCTCGTTTCCTTGCCGGTAAGGTGCTAGAGAGCCTCCGTGGAGATCAGTCTGCTGGGAAATGTTTGGAAAGACAGCTGGTGCTTCAGTAGAGGCTCACCAGGCACTGTGGAACTGGCACTTTCGCTGCCCTGGGGTGGCTGAATGACTCAGTTGTCAGTAACAGGTCAGTGCTGGCAGTGGATTTGGCTGAGGCAGGAGAGAGTACAGGGTTGCACTGTGTGAAGATTGCAGTACATTCCTTCCAGAGCGTCCCCAGGTGAATACAGAGAAGTTTCATCAGCAGTGGAGACTTGGGTTTGTTCCTGTCATATTGTCATCCATAACCTTCTCGGTCTGTCTTATCTGTCCCACTGTGTCTCACATCCATCTTCCAAGGCAGAGGAGGAGAGCAATTTTCCTCCATCACAGTCCTGTAGCAAGTCAAGGATTTGTGCCTGATTTGAGGTGCAGGCTGTCTCCACTTAGGTTCTTCCATAAGGGTGCTGACCAGCTTCCTCTGGGTTTTCTTTGTTTGGGTTTTAGTCAGACTTCTGCAGTTTGATGCATCTGGTGAAACTGGATTTGAGTAAAAATCGGTTGCAACAGCTGCCCTTGGACTTCGGCCGCCTGGTGAATCTGCAGCACTTGGACCTCCTGAACAACCGCTTGGTCACCCTGCCGGTCAGCTTTGCACAGCTCAAGGTAAAACTGTTTGCTGGGCAGTTACGTAAAGCTTTGGGATGCAGCCCATGGTCTTGTGATCCTGCTCAAGTTGATTTCTCTGGTGAAGCATCCATCCTGCTGACTACCCATTTCAAAATTCAGCTGGGTCTGCACTGCAGCCCAGTAAAAATCCTCTCAGTCTATTGAAAACATCTCTGCTCATCTTCTCTACCTGTTTCATTAATGTGAAAACTAAGCAGTTCTTTCCTTCTGCTTTGGATCTCTTTATTAATTCCAAGACTGCTGTGCTCTTACAGCCTTCCCTTTGTGCCTTTTTGCAGAACCTGAAGTGGCTGGATCTGAAGGACAATCCCCTGGATCCTGTCCTGGCAAAAGTAGCAGGAGACTGTCTGGATGAGAAGCAGTGTAAGCAGGCTGCTGTCAAGGTAAGGAGTCTCGTTTTATTCTAATTGCTTTTTTTCCTTTCATGGCTTTGAGTGATTCTTGCTCTGTTTGCTTAGCAAGCTGGGCAGCTGCTGCAGGACCCTGAAGTTTCTTCAGGGAGTGAGGTGCAGGTCCACTGCACTGACTCCCCTACTGCTGTGTCTGTGGAGAGCAAACACCTGACTGAGGAGGATGCTTCTCCATTTGTGGAGTTAAGAGAGGATTAAATGCTGGTTGCCAAGAAAGGAAGCATAATCAGACATAGTAATCCATGCCTGTGCTGATAGTACAAAAACCTCTGGAGAAGTTCTGGCAAACATAAATAGAAATGTTCTGTGATCCTCTGAATCACTGAGCACCAGTTTGCCATGTTTGTTTTTAATGCAAAGATTTGTTTTTTAACAGAGACTCACATAAGTTATGAGTTCTTTTCAGAGCCGTAGCTGTAGGGATAGGTGAGGGTTGAGGGTCAGCCCCAGCTGCCTGTCCTCAGCCACACTCCATCTGTTGTGTTCTGAACTGACTGTGCTACTAGGCTTCTGCACAGCCCTCAGGTTGTTTTCTTGGCTATTTCAGGTACTGCAGCACATGAAAGCAATCCAGTCTGAGCAAGATCAACAACGGCAGCGGAAACTCCAGGCAGAGAGAGGTAAGGACAAAGAGCCCCCACGTGCTGTCTGCTGAGGACTGCTCTTGGTCTGTATAACACACCCAAACATTCTGATCACCATCTAATAAATTGTCATCTAACACATATTTGTAGCCACCTAAACCCAAAGTACTCAGGGAATAGTAGGGTAAAAGGGCTGGAGGGAGAAATATAGCAGGGGGGTAGTGTATGTGATTTCTTGGCCTGAGGAATAGTTAAATCTCTAGAAGGAATGTGCTATAGGTTACCTATAAAACATGAAAGAAAAGCACAGCAAAATGCAAGGTATGTATTACTAAATAAAATGATAATAAAAGAGGATAGTTGTTTAATTGGTTTCCTCATTCCAGTTGGGATAATAAGGTAATAAGGAAAATGGCAGTGACAACGCTTTGCATAAAAGGGAAAAACTTGCTGTTAACCCCCAGAAATGGAGAAGAAGCGTGAAGCAGAACAGCGAGCAAAGGAGGCTCTGGAGAGAGAACTGCGGAAGCGAGAGAAGGCAGAGGAGAAGGAGCGCAGAAGGCGAGAGTACGATGCTCAGAAAGCTGCAAAACAGGAGATGGAAAAGAAAACTAAAAAGGAAACAGTCCACACCCGAAGTAAGTAGTGTCTGTTTTGGGTGGGATTGTGTCAGGTTTCATTGTCATTAGATTGTGCTGCTGCCAGAATTGCTTTCATGCAGCCCAGGTACTGGGAGACTGGAAGATGGTGGGAGAGGGTAGAGTGCAACTTACAGGAGTTCTCATAAACTCTGCTGCTGTGCCCTTTCCCCCTTTTCCTGTGTTACCCTGAACTGTAAAGCTGCAAGTCATGAAGTTCTCCAGCTGTTCCTAATGAGAACTTCCCTCCACTCATTTTTTTCTTAAGTCTACTGAGCTACATTTGCTTAATCAGATCTTGTGCAACACAGAGGTGCTTTACACCCCCTTCACTGCTGCCCATGAAACTGGATCTGAAACTTTTCATTCTAACCAGTTACATCCTGCACATCTACTTATTTATCAGAGCTAAGTGATGAAAATTCACAACAAAAGCCAACTGCAGCAGAGGATTAAGTATCTTACCTGAACAGTTTGTTTGTGAGCATAGCCTGTTGTTGTTGGTTCATTCCTCACATTGTGTCCTGTTCACGTTCTCACTGCAGAGCCGGCCTCCAGCTCCCGTCCCCCTCAGCCTGCCCGGCACAAGGCCTCGTGGTCGCGGTCAGTGCTGAGAGTGCTGCTCTTTGTGCTCTTCTGCATCCTCTGTACCCTGGCTGCCTGCAAGCTGACGGAGCTGCAGCATCAACCTCTGTGTGTCAGCGTCAACACCCTCTACGAGGACGTGGTGGCTGCTCTGCAGAACCACAAAACCCTGCAGAACATGCTACAGCACAACTCGCACCAGTGATTGTCCTGGGTGGGCACTTGCTTCATCAGCATCTCCTTCCACCATCTACGCAGCCAGAATTCCTATGGAATTGTGTTCTGATGAAACTGCTTTGAACCAGTCAGCGTTGGTTTGCTGGTCCACTCCACAGAGCAGAGCTATTGTTACACTATCTTTGTTGTGCATGTCTCTCAGTCGGCCTGTAACTCCCATTATTTGTGCACATTAACCTAAACTTGTTACCACTCCTTGCCTCCAAGTTGTGTCCACCAGGATTGTGAGGCACAGGAAGCTGACAGTCTATAGGAATGGGAACAAGCAGCCCTCACATCATCTGGGTGAGACAGCTGTAGCTCTGAGCTAGAGGTGGAAGGTTTTTAATACATATCCATTCCTTGCTCTCATTTCTGTTTGTGCTAAAAATGGTGGTATGGCTGTATGGGAATAATACACTAAGGCCACACTCCAGGACCAATTACAGGCATGTGGGATGGCTGTGCATCCTTGTGTTGGAGCAAAGGGGCTGATGTGCTATTGAAAGAAGCTGAAAATTTTCAATACAATAGTTTTCATGGCAATTTGTCTGAACTGGATGTTTATGTTATTAACATAGTTTTCATTTTAATTAGACCTTTTAGGAACAGCCACAAATGATTGCCAAGTACATGGGAGTAATTCCTGCCTGCTGCAGCTGCGGAAGCAGCGCTGGGCGGCGCTGTGGGAGCACTGCTGGCAGGAATGGGAAGCCTCGGGGCTGGGGAAAGGCTGGGAGGTTTGGTGGTTTGCATCTCAAGAGGAAAACTCACCTCTGCAATGGTCTGTGAATTATTTCGAATTTCCTTAAAAATTATTTAAAATTCATTTTAAAATTTCCTTAACTTCCATCGAGCAGAAGTTTTTCATATCCTTAAGAGCTTTGTGAGTTCTTAAAATGAAGTGCAAGTTTCAAAGAATATCTGTGCTACAGACTCCACTGAGACATTCACACTGGTGTCCAGAATCGTTCCTTCTTCTCATACCTATCACAGCATTAAACCCTCATTTTTCTGTAACCCGATGATAAGATTGTGGTTCCCTGAATATGGCCCAGGAGAGAGCAGCAGCACAAGTGTCAGATCAAAGGAATGAAGGGGTGCCTCTGCCTCAGGAGGGTGCATGTTCTCAAAGCTTCCTTCAAACACCTTTAAGCTTTGCTTTGGGTGCCTAGCTCATCCCATTCTTTAAAAGATCCTTACCCTCTATCCAGAAATGTTCAGGAGAATTACAAACAGCATCTAAAGCAATGATTCCTCCATGCAGCCCTTCCTGCCAACATTTAGATGAGTGCTACATAGGTTGGTGAGCATGTGCTTATACAATTTATAGACTGGGGTTAGCAGCACTTCTGGTCAGGCCAGGGCTCCAGCTGGGTGCCTAGAGCAAGCAGGGCAGGTAGGGATTTTTCCACTGGAGGCAGCAGGGTTCCAAAGAGTTAACTTCTACACATGGGATGCAGTTTAATTCTCAGCAATGCTGTTACAAAAACCCTCAACTGTCCTTGTGTGCACACAAGTGCTGATGGCTGCACGGACAGGCCGTGGTCCCCAATCTAATTAAAAGGAAGCTTTTTCTGCCAACTGTTTAGACCTCATAATTCCAGCACATATAATCAGATTTCAAGACCTTCTGTAGATTAGGCTGTCTGGAGACTGAATCAGAGCACTCTAAACTTGTATCTGAAAATTAGTCTTACTCATTCCCATCTGCTACAGCGGAACAATGAGAGGCTATTTGTGAGGTAAAGTTCTTTCACCTCGCTAGAGCAGGTGCTGGGGGGGCAGCACCACGTTGCTCCAGCTTCAGGATTTGTCCCAAAGGAGGGAGAAGGTAAGTCCTTGCAGTTCAGGAGAGCAACAGGAAGTATTCCTTTTAACAGAGGACATACCTGTCTATATTCAAGACACCATGTTTAGAAGCAAAGGTTATTCTTCAAAATTATTTATTTTATAGAAAGACAAATAAAACAACATCAGTACTATAAGCTGTGTGCAACTCATGTGCTTAGGGAAGATGTTCACCACCTTTCTTGTGTAAACTCCTGCTATTCAGCAACTTTATCCAACTTTTTTCCTTCTACAATAAAGTCTTAATGTGTTTCAAGTATTTAAACAGGGATCATTGAGTGTTATCTAAGCACTTCTTCACAGAAGAAAACTGAAAACTTGACCAGACAAATGGTGAAAACCCTTATTCCCTGGAGCTACCCAGTGAAATCCAAAATGGAACACTTAACTGAACAGTACAACCCTTTTTCCCTGTGCTAGCCAGTGAAATCCAGACAGAGGTTGGGATCGTGGGAAGTCATGTGCAGGTAGATGCGCCGGGACAGTTCGGGCCCGATGCGGCGGGCGGTGGCCGTGACGCCCTCGCCGCGGTGCACGGGGATGTTGGCCAGCATGTTCTCCCGCTCCTGCTCCGAGGAGCACCGCTCATAGGCCTGGAAGCAACAACAATGGCATCACCCACTTGCATCCATTGCTCAAAAAAACAATCAAAGCTATGCACCTGTACCTGCTCTGCCCTTCCACAATGTCCACTCATTTTTCACTTGGTCTCTGCCCAAGTCCCATCTGTGAGCTTGGAGAGTGAAGCCAGTGCTGCTCCCTCAGTGGGAAGCCAGACCAGTGGATGCCAAGGAATTGGTTCCTTCGTTAACTTACTGAACCGCTCATGCAGAATCACTGTGTCTAATTTAATACTGATTAAATTATTTCTTCCACTCCCTGGCTGCCTGCACACAGTGCTGGGTATCCCTGAGGCATCCTCACCTGGATCAGAAGCTGAGGAGAAGGGTAGGCAGACACAATAGCCTCAGCCATCTCAGCGCTGACACGGTTAAATTGCTGTATCTGCCTCTTCCAAACTTTCAAGAGACCCTTTCCAGAAGGATCCACCTTCACCCCTCTGCAACAGTCCTTCTCTAAGTAGAAAGAGAACCCTGTGTTCTCTCGCTCTCGCCTAGGGAGAACAAGGAATGAGGAAGAAAATGAGACAATGAGGCTGTGAAGAAAATCCTGTCCCTGCCATCTGTTGTCACAGAGCCAGAGCACCGTCCCTCACTTGAGCTGTCAGAGACACAACTGGCATCAAAGGAAACATGAATAATTTGACCCTGTTTTCGTTACATGCATTAACAATTTCTTTAAGACCCAGATTGCTCCTGAAATATAAACAATCCCATACTCAGCAGCAATCCTGACACAAGCCAACTTGCAGACAAAGTGGTAAACAAGAATTCACCTTCTGGCTGTCAACCATAACAAAGCACTTTTAGATGTCATTTTTAATGACAGCTCATCTCTTGTCATGGCTGACATGAAAATCCAGCAGCTGCTGTGACAGGAATGCCAGGATTGCGTGAGACTGTGCAAGATGGCTTTCTTAGCTATCACTGTGCAACAAGCTGCTGTCCTCCCTCATCAATGGAAAGAATCAAATGGTTCATTCTCAGGCATGTCTCTTCATTACACACTGAAGAAGAAAAGCTGGCACTCTAAGAGCCAACCCTACTCGCATTCCCTTTCCACTCCAAAAATCTGACTCAGAACAAGAGCTCTACTTGATGTTAAGGCTCCAGTGTGAGAGCTGAAGGTAGTGAGGCACCAGAATAAATTGCCCAAAGAAGCTGCAGATACTCCAGGAAGTTGTGGATCCCATCCCTGGAAGCATTCAATGTCAGGTTAGATGGAGCACTAGGCAGCCCTGTGGAATGGAAGATGTGCCTGCCCATGGCAGGGGGTTGGCTTAGATGGTCTTTAAGGTCCCTTCCAACCCAAACCAGCCTGTGACTATGAAACCAGGGTTTGTCCTGACCCCTCTGCGGGCAGGACATCAATTTCAAGAACAAGTCCTTTGTTGGAGGAGCTGCAAGAGCAGATGCTCTGTCACCTGCACCTTTAGGAACCATTGTACCCTGTGTTGTACCTGCTATTCCTTCCCAGTAGCTCAAAGTGCAGCCTCTCCAAAGGCAGGACCAAATCTCCTCTGCTTACTCACTTGTATGGTGCTTCAGCCACAGCTTTGGTGAACATAGTGGCATATTCCCCAAGCTCCTCACTGCTCTCAAAAATGCTGATTTGGACTTGTGTGCTCAGCTGCAGATCCACCAGGGCCTGTATCACCAATGGGAACAACAAATGGCACAATCAGTGTTGCTGCATCAAATTCCATATTCGTCTGAAGCAGAAAAGGGTCACAAACGTCCTGCTGTAGGACAAGAACCTGCACTCTCCATTTTGGGAACAGTTAAGACACTGAAATATTTAGAGGCAGTCTGTCTCCTGACAGTTAATATCACCTCAGTGTTCTCTAAGCTGCCTCAGCTCCCATGTGGCTCTTGTTATGAACAAGCCACCACCAGTGGCATTGGCCAATGGGCCCTGAAGGGCAAGACGTGCTGTGGCTGACATCAGTATCCAGGAGAATGAGACACATCAGCCTCTGTGGGAGCAGGTACATGACTGAGCAGTGGGGAGCTGAACCTAAAGAGCTCTGTCCATAGACGGATGGACAAATGAATAAGGAAAGCCACATACTCCCATGTACAAAATTGTGTGACTGGGTCAAATGTTCAAATACTGGGAGACAACAGATGATGGCTGCATGCATTTTAAAAGCACTCACTTCTTTCACATCCATTCTGGATAAGTCCAAGCTAGAATCCTTAGCTTCCTTTTTTCTCCTTTCTCCCCGTTTCTCTTGATTCCCACTTGCTGCTGTCTGTCGCAGCCTTTGTTTTGGCTGAACTTGAAGAGACCTAAAAAGAGTCAGGTAAGACTGGGGTGGCAGTCTGGATGGACCTTTGCTTCTGTTTCTGTACAAAAAGTGGTGGAGCCGTTCTGGGAATACCTCTTGTACTCCAGTCTTTGCTAGAAAGAATTAACATAAACACCTACGGCATTTTTCAAGACCAGAGAAAACACAGAAACATTTGGAGGGAAGAAGTCTGACCTGAAATAATTTTCTACTCCAACTACTGCCAGAGCCAGAATTCTCCCAGGCATTCTCTCCATCATATGAGCCACATAGCTCTGCAGGGTCTCCTTCTGCCTTTCTGCACAGCCATCAGCATTCTACAAAGATGAATGGGAAACATAAGGAGTTAAACAATGTTGAGGTATACAGAGAAGCACAGCAAATTATTGCTCTGGTTGTCGGTCTGCAGAAAGAAGGAAAAAAAAAAATAAACTCACTTGATGTAACAATGTAACTCTTCAGAGGAATGTGTGAAAAATTTTAACTAGTGAAGAAAGCTTGTCAGAACTTTGTATTATACAGCCCATTAATGGCTTCTACACCCAGATTTCTGTTTCAGTGAAACCCTGCATTCCACCCACACCAAAACCTTCCTGCCACTAAGAGGGATGGCAAAACACTGGTTTTACATCAAGGCATGTTCAGGAACACAAAAGTCATAAGCATTCTCACTTGCTTGTAGCTGTGAGCCATGGACAAAAACTCCTCCAAGCCAAGCAGAACCAGAACATTTGGTTCTTCTGTCCATTCATCTCCTCCTCCCATCTGTTCAGATATGAAAACAAACAGGCCACAGTCTGTTTAGAATTCACTCAGACTCCCACTCAGATCTCTGAGCAGGGAAATTAGAGGGTGTTCACTTGGGTTGCTAAATACAATTACTAATGACCACAAATAACACATGAGGAAAAGGAGGAGATTATAAAAATTTTGCTCACATACCTGTGATGTCACTGTCTTTCTCCTCCAGGTGATGCTGCAGGGAACAGCGTGGTTCTCAAACACACAGGAATAATTGGCAGCCTGCAAAGCACTAAGGATCTGCTCGCCACCTTCTACCTGTAAGATGACTGAAATCGATTCATGGGTCAGGCCTCCAGAGAGAGGAGACAACAGTCAGTACAAGGCAGCAGCAGGCTGTGAGGACAACTACCTGGATCCAGCACCACTGTTATGTATTTCTGGCACTCTCCTGGCCGCTGAGCTTTCAGCATCTTGGCAACGGCTCTCTTCCTCTCTTTCTCCTCCTCCTGCTTCCTCCTCTTTGCTTCTTGCTCTTTCCTTCTCTGCCATACATTCTGGCAGATTGCCTCCCGTTCCTTCTGACTATATTGTCGCTTCTTGAGAGGGAGCGATGTTTCTGGCCTTTCTCTGCTTACCGGGGGGCTGCCAGGCCTGTCAGAGTCGACTGGCAATGAGCACAAGGGGGATCTCTCAACACTGCGTGTACCAGTCTCACTACCGCAAGCTACTTCTCCAGACGGCGTCAGGTCTTGCCGAAGCCCTTCGCTCCCAGGAGCCATCAGGTCAGCACAAATCCCAGACGCCTCTCCTTCATCATCAGCGCCCAGGCTGAAGGGCTCAGGCTCCGCTCCCACCCTCATCTTGACCCTCTCGTGCAAAGGGACGACGTCCATCCCCTCTTCGCTCCCGCTGCTCACCATCTTGACAACCTCTGCCACTTCAAGCTTAGGAGATGGCGACCGCGGGCGGCTCGGCTCGCCGAGGCATGGGGACGGCTGCAGCAGGTAGGCGAAGGAGGGCAGGTTCTCCTCCTCGCTGCTCTCAGACCCCAAGTCGCTCTCCGCCATCTCCCCCGTCCCCTCAGGGGCACCAGAGCCCGCCTGAGGGGAAAGCCCGCGCCGGCCGCTGGTTGGCCCGGAGGCGCGTGCAGTGGGCGGCGATTGGTCCGAACGCCAGCGAGAGCGCGCGCTCGGACCAATCGCCGCCCAGCGAGCGCGCGTGCGCGTCGCCTTGCCAGCGGGCGGAGGCGGGGAGAGCGGCGCCAGCAAGATGGCGGCGCTGGGACGGCTGTGTGAGTGAGGGCAGTGAGGGCAGTGCGGGCAGCGCGGGCCTGTGGCAGCTCGTTACCCTCTGAGGGCGGGAGCGGCGGTCTGGCCTTGGAGCGGGAGGGATGAGCTCGGGACAAGGTGCCCCAGGGAGGTTACCCCGCGCGACGTCGCTCCCCTGGTGGGATGTCACCACCGATAGCGTGAGGCCGAGGCTTTCGCTTTTGCTTGGAGCTGAGGCGGAGCTGTGGTGATGGCGATGGGCGGGTTTGTGTATGTGAAACTGTAGCTATGCTTCGTTTTGTCTGATTTCCTACAAATCGTCAAGTCCCGAAGGCTTTACTTAGTGGGTCATGTCCTGAAATTAATGGGGGTTTGTACCCTTTCCTCAACAGTATTTCTTAGAATTATGGACAAGTTTGGGTTGGAAGGAACCTTAAAAGTCATCTTTTCCAACTCCCTGCATGGGCAGAGATGCTTTCCATTAGAGCAGGTGCCCTATCCAGCCTGTGCTTGAACACTTCCAGTGGTGGGACATTTCCAGCTCACTGAGTATCCGTGATGAATTAGTTAGGATAAACGAGTGGTTTTGATCAGGTTAAGGAAACAAGATAACCTCTGTTCTGCACTAACCTGCTGCTTAACGGGCTAAATAGAGGGATTCAGAAAAATCAGGTTTGTCTCCTACCTGCATAAGAGGTGGTACTGAAGAGATTTTGGGTTGGGGGGAAACTTAAAGATCACCCAGTTCCTACCCCCTGCCATGGGAAGGGACACCTTTCACTAGACCAGGTTGCTCCAAGCCCTGTTCAATCTTAAACACTTCCCTGAAACTGGGAGGATTAATGAAAAAAACTGTGCTTCAGACTCCCTTTTAGCCACTCCCAGGGCTCTGTATTCCTTCTTAGAGCCTTTAATCATAGAATTACAGAATCAATTTGTTGGAAAAGACCTCCAACAAGTCCAACCCTTATACTCCTTCTGGGTAGTCCTCAGACTGTTTCTAGCTGGTCATAGATGTTTATATATTTTCCTCATTTGTAAGATTTCAGGGTGTAACTGTGTGAGTGCCATTTGGTCAAAGGGGAAACTGAAACAAATCACAACCCATCTTTTCTCAAAGCACTGTAAGAGCAATCCACAGCAAGCAATGACACCTGTGCTGCATTTTACAAAAATGAAACAGAAATTTGTGCACATGATTTAACATGCTTGCTGAGAGTTTGATTCTTACCTGGGCAGCAGCAGCATTTGAGATGTGGCCTTTTTTCAAGGAACTTAGGCCATTTTGGTCTAATTTATCTTGGAAGTACTTTTTGTTTCTCCCAGGGCTTTCCTTTGCCTTTAATTTTAAAGCCTGTCTTCCTTTACATCTGACAGAAGGAATTATGTATGATAGTTTTTCCAGCTGATGTTCTTTCTCCTAACCTAGTTCTGACCACTCACCAGCCAAGCCTGGTTGCTGTCAGATGGGCTTCTAAGAAAAGTGGGGGCAGCTCGAAAAACCTGGGTGGCCGCAGCCCGGGGAAACGCTATGGCTTCAAAAAAGCCGAAGGTAGGTCTCAGTATCTTATTTGCATTTCACTGGGTTGTTCACGGCTTCTCTCCCTGATATGTGTCAGTTGTTGAGTGTTTCAGGAAGAGGTGGGCAGGGCGCTTTTCCAGCAGAGAGAAGGGGAGGATCAGTGAAACCTCCTGATCAAGGGTTGGTGGTGGGAGGGCAGGGTGAGTCAGCTCCCCCCACCGCGAGCCCGCCGGCTGCCAGCCAAAATTGCCTACAGAAAATGTACTTTGGTTCTAATTGGCCTCTCCAGAGAGCCCAGGAGGAGGGAACACTGTGAGACACCTCGTAAGTTACTGCACTTTCCCCCCACACTGAGTGGAAAAACTGAGCATTTCCAGTGTTTACAAAGGAATTACAAAGCTTAGCAGAAGCCAAAGTGCAGATTCTTGCAGTTGAGTGCTTAATAATTACTAGCTTTGCTGATGGAAACATTTCAATGTAAATGTAGTAAAACAAATGCCTTCAGCAGCCAGAAAATGCCCTGTACCCTAGGAGCAATCTGTTCAGAGATTTGACTTTTTGCCACAGTCTGTCCATTGCCCTTTTATTTCCTGCTAACATCATTTTCGTTCAGATGCTTTTAACATTTCAAGTAATTTTTCCTTAGAAAATGCCTACAAAAGCTGGGATTTGTCAGTCCCAGAATCATTTGTGTTCTGCCAGGGCTCTGGGAGCTCTCTGTCTGCAGCCTGGCCGTGTCCCTCTGTTGCAGGTGCCTTTGTCCACGCAGGGAACATTTTGGCCACGCAGCGCTTGATCCGCTGGCACCCCGGCGCCCACGTAAGGCCTTTCTCTCTCTTTGGGTCTCAGGGAACAGCAGCCCCCCTGAGCCCCACACTCACTGCTCCTCTCTTTCAGTCTCATTCTCAATGCTCATCCCTGTGTTGTGTGGTGTTGGTCACAGAGCCTCACCTGTGTTCGTGGGACTCAGGGAAGGTCTGCAGCGATTGCTGTCCCAGAACACTTCTGTGACCTGACTGGGCACTTGTGCTTCAGGCTGGAATGGGTGTCTCATGTCTCATACTGAGCACCATTGCAAACTGGTTGCTGGAAGCAAGTTGTGTGGTTTTATTTTAAAAAAATAAAGCAACAGATGCTGTTGAAGCCAGGATATCAAACAAGGCAGACCAATGATCAGATCTGCTTTAGTTGTGGATGTCCAGCCTCTCCTTTCTAATGCTCCTCATCCTCTCCCAGGTGGGGATGGGCCGGAACAAGACCCTCTATGCCCTGGAGGATGGCATTGTGAGATACACCAAGGAGGTCTACGTGCCCCCACCCCGCAGCAGCGAGAGCAGGGATGTGATCTGCCAGCTGCCCAAAGGAGCAGTCCTTTATAAAACTTTCATCAGTGTTGTCCCTACCACAGAGGTAGGAAGCTTCAAACTCGTCAACATGCTGTGAACCTGCTGTGTCACCTGGGCATGGATGGGAAGGACAGACCACTACAGCTGTACTGGCATCTGAGGACAAGAGTGGCTCTGAAGATACCAGTCTAGGACTTGGTTTTGTTCCTGAAGTGCCTGTGATCTGTGTTCAGGCACTGAGATCACCTGCTGGCATTTTTATGAGTGTTTAATAAATGCTGTGGGGCAGCTGAAGGTCTTGGCTGCTCATGGAATGTGTTACCATGGTCATGTAGTATCTGGAGAGCCTGGTCTGTTGTGCCATTGGATGAATTCCCTGTACAATCACTCTTGTCTCAGTACTTGTCCTGCTAATAATTCCCTCTATTTTTGCTCATTTTTAGTCATTACTGTTGTATTTGTTCCTTAATTCACAATACTACAGAACAGATTTCCACATGCACCTATGCTGTGTACCTGGAAGCTGGATTTTTTTGCTCTAGCTCACTCACCTCAATGTTTAACTTAAATATCTGAGTGTGCCATTCACTGGCCATGTGAGGCAAGTTCTCAGGCCTAATTCTAACTCATTGCTGAGTTCAGGGGGCCTGGCAAGATGCCCAAATCTGGACTAGTATTTGAAGCCTCAGCAGCTGGAGGTGTATGATAAAGCATCATCCAGGATACTCATCCTTTTGAGTCATTATGTGACATTTTTGTATTGCTCAAAATAAAGGAGCCCCAATGTGTTGTGCCCAAACTGATCTCATTTTATCTACAGGTTTGTAAACAATTTTAAACATTGACTCTGCAGTAGAAAACAAGTTATCAAAATCAGTAATGTAAGGACACTGGTGTTGACATTATTTAGACAATTCCTCTGCTCTGCAGAAGACCAGGTGAACTGGGTCAGCCACATGTGTCCACCTATGCTTCACATCTTCATGTAGACCTCCAGCTGTTCAGTCCGTGCATCTGTCCTTTCCCTGTCTGCAAATCCAGTCCCATGGTTCACCTTGGTGGTCTGTATTTGGGTATAACCCATGGAACCTCTCCAGATCCACGTGTGGGCTCTGTACAGAGCTGTTGCCAGCCACAGAGGCTGTTGGTGCCAGAGCATGCAGCAGTGCTCCAAAGCACATCCCTTGTGCCACTCACAGGTGAAGATTTCCACCTGGCAGGTAATCCAGACACAGTAAAGCACTTGATAACCTAAGAAACAGGTGAAGCAGCACAATACCACCAGTGCCTGAGGTCTGATCCCTTGTACAGCCAGCAGTGCTGCCTCACAGAGGTGTGAAATGCTGCTCCTGAGGAGCTCTGGCCCAGCAGACATTCCCCTTGGCTTTGCCCTGTGCAGCTCCAGCAGCTGGACCTTTGCCTTTGGTGTTTGCCAGAGTGAGCAGATGTCCCTGGTTCCTCTGCTCAGTGCAGTGCCCAGCAATGGCTCTGTGGTTGTTCTTGTGCTGCAAGGAGGATGGCTGGGTTGGTCTTGCCTGTGTTTCAGGTGGTTGTGGATCTGGGTGAAGGTTTGGCCATTCACTGTGGAGGAAAATGGAATCCCAGGCACTTCAGCTGCTGCCAGCACGGGGAGCAGCAGGACACTGAGGCCAAGGCTTACACCGCGGTGTTGCGCTGAGTTTGGTAGCTCAGGGGGGCATGGAAAGGCTCTGGAACACCATGTCTGTCCAAGGTCTCTGAGCTTATTCCTGTTCCTGAGAAAGCTGGAGGATGCCTCAGAGCATGCTCATAAGGAGGTGGCATCTATTGAGGAGAGAGGAAGAGCATTACAGCAGATCAGAAATAACCAGATTATCCCACCTCTTCTTACAGAGCAGATGAAAATGCTCACAACTGCCAGCAGCCTGAAATGAAACCCCCACAGGCCCCCAGCACAGCCAGCTGTAGGCTGGGGAACACCTGGGGATGAGAGCATCAGTCTGGAACATGGCACAAACTGCTGAGAGACACATTCTCACCTCACACTCTGCCAGGTTCCTGCTCTTCCCTGTTACCTTTCAAGGACTTGGCAGAAGGCCAGAACAAATTTGACTTTTGTTGGGAGAGGGCTGCACTTGTTTTCCCTTGACTTAATAAAAATGACTAGGATTTACACAAGTACCTACAAACCAGGTGTTGTACCCAGGTTTTGGCAGCAAGTCTCACTGCACAGAGAGAGGAACCTCCAGGCCTTGTCACATTTCTTTTGGCAGAGCTGTGCTAGCTTTCTCCCCACAGGTGACAAGAAGTGGCATGATGATGTTGTGGGAAGAGCTTTCAGTGCTGTTCCTAAAATACTTATCTTTGGAGCTTTACTCTCCTGTGGCCTCAATGCCCAGGTTTCATAGAATTACAGAATGGTTTGGGGTTGCAAGGGACCTTAAAGACCATCCAGTTCCAACCCCTGCATGGGCAGGGACACCTTCCACTATATCAAGCTGGAACTTTTCAGGCATTAGAAATAGCTCCAAACACTGAGTGGCAAGGGCTACCTATGCCAGGCTTTATGGTACAGCTTTAAGAGCTCAAAATCCAGGTAAATCAGTGAACTTTTAATGCTTTACTCAGGGTTTCAGAAGTTTTTGTTCTGCTTCGGACAATGAAGTCTCTGAATGGGAGCATATCAGGAGGCTGCCACAGGACCTACTTGGCAGGATGCACTCACTTTTCCCTCTTACATTGCGGGAGTGCAAATCTTAAATATCGTACCAAGCAAAGCCTCCTGCTCATAAATAAGCCATAAACATTTGAAGGTAATACCAAGGCACGTCCCCAGGAGTGTCCTGCAGGGAGAAGGAAGCAAGAACCCATTAAAGCCTTAGAGATCCAAAAATAACACTCCCAGCCTGGACTTGTATGGAGCAGGTGATCTGAAGAGCCTGCCATTTCTCCGTGGGCCTCTGCCCTGCCTCCTGGTACAGGCATTTCTGCAAATGCACTGGGGGAGGAGAGATGGATCATTAACCAGCACAGATGTACACCAAAGGAGCCTCCCGATACACTTTGTGCTCTCCCAGAGATAAAAGCTATCGGGAAGGCAATCACAGAGCACAGAGTCCTCAGCTACCACCAACTGTGAGGCAAGACACAGAAATGAACCACAGTGGTGACTGCCATGGGCTCCTGCCAGCCCCCCACTGCAGGGAGGGGAGCTCACCTCCTGGGATGGCTCTGCCCACAGCCCAAACCTGTTGGCAATCATCTGATGGATTTCCTGCTGGCGATCTTTCTTGCGCACGCTCTCGTAGCTGGGCAGGCGGGGCTGCTCCCAGGACGGCAGCTGGTACGTGCTGGGGGGTCCCACACAGAACAGCTCGTCTCCCTAGAAATGTCCATGCCCAGAAAAGGGTCAGTGTGATGGTGCCTCTCATCACTAGAAGTTTATGTCCTGGTGCAACCTTGAGTTAAGGGTTCAGGGTTCAAAGCTGTAGGTACTTGTAGGCTCCTCTGAACACCCAGAGAGGATATCCACCCTCCAAGGGGGCAATTACACCACAACCTGTGCTGCAGGATCCCAAGCCCCCAGGATCTACCACTGGCACTTCATGCCCAAACCCTTCAGGGCACTGTGGTATCCTCTGCAATATTCCTTCCCTCGACATGCTGCCTTACCCTGGGGTTTTTACATACTGGCAGCACTTCCCAACGTTGAGGGATAGCACCAGAAGATGCTGCCCAGCACCTTTTGCCGCAGGCAAACTCAATAAGCAGAGTCTCTCTCCAAGCCCGTGAGCAGCGCTCCCGCCCAGCTCCCAGCAGGGCCCCTGCCATCACCTGCATGCCCGGGTTCTCAGCGGTGCTCTCCAGCCGTGAGGCTCCACGCTGGGGTCCCACCAGCTGCTGGCTGCTGCTGAAGTAGGGCGGGGGGCGGTCCTGGAATGAGGAGGACATGAGCATAGCCAGAATCCTTCCCATCCTTCCCAGCAGAGAGCAGAGCTCAACCACATCTCATGGGACAGCAAGACCCTGGCAGAGGAAGAGTGGCTCCCTCCTGCAGCTCTCAGTGCTGGCAGCAGCCCCTGCCTGTTGAGTGACACCAAGAGCTCCAGGACATCTTCCCTGGCAGCACAGGGCTGGAGCCAGCTGGAGCAGAGCACAGCCAGAGGGACAGTCTGGGCCCCAGGGCACGGTTTCATTGAAAATCAGCAGAACCATCTCTTTTTGGGGTACAACATAAAACAACCCAACTATTCCGCTGGTGTAGATAAGAGCTCCATCACATGCTCAGGGTTACTGAATTTGTTAGCTCTTATCTACTGAGCTTGTCATTTCAGGATAATGCAGCAAGTAAATCTACAGGGCAATAGTTGTGCTGCTCCCAAGCTGTCTTGCTCCAGTTAAACTGGATTCCCTGTCAAGGTATTGAGCAACAGTGAGCAGAAATCCTGTTCCCAGAGAACAGCCCCTCGAGCCAGAGCCTGGACTTGTGCCATTGCTTTACCTTGTTCTCAGAGAACCCCATTTCTGCCAGCAGAAACCAGCTCAAAGACTCTCAGGGCAACCAGGGATGCACAGGGAGGACGATGAGGATTTACTGTTGCTCTTAACAAGCAAGGAGCTGTTTGTCTTGGCCCTACAGCACAACTACAGAAGCTGCAGGAAAACAGCACCCAACTGTTGGTTCAATAACTCATGAGCAAAACCAGTGCAACTATTCTAGCACAAAATCTGCCTCACACTACAACTGCTTCTCTTTTTCTGAAGGAAATACATTTTATGTTCCCTTTCCTTCCACAATTCTTTGCATCCATCCTTCTGCACAGTCCTTTGCTAAAGGCAAGATGCCTGCTTGAAGTTTCCACCACAGAGCCCAGGGAGATCCCACACTGCCTCAGAGAGCAGCTCCACAGGGCCAGGGAGCAGAGCGGCAGGGCCTGCTCCCAAAGTGTGCCATGGGCAAGCAACAGGAGGGAAGAGAGGGAAAGGAGCTGAGACATCGTGCAGCCTATTCCCACTGTGATTTCTGGTGGGGCTTCTCAGCCTGTGCTGGACTATTAGATTTGCCCTTCATAGCACAGACTAGTGCTATCTCGATCCCTTGCTAGCGAGGCTGAATGTCCACTCTTCTCCCAGGGACTGCAAAGTGGTACCTGCAGCCCTTCCCTCAAAAGCCATCCTCGCAGCTCTGGAGGCTGAGCTTTCCCCAGGCAGTCACTGCCACAAAAGCAACACTGGCTACACACGCTGCTCTTTTTCCATCAGCTTCCCTAGTTGAAAGCAGCCCTAGGAAATTACAGATGCGAGCGAAAGGGCTTTGTGTCTCACTGCTCCTTCCCCAGGAGCTGTGCACAAGAGAGCCAGTTGTCAGGGATGCGGGTGGCTTTGTCTGCCTTGGCCCTCAGCTTCCAGCTCCCTTCCCTGCTGGGCCCCTTCCTATAAAGCACAGCCCGACCCCACACACGACTATGCAGGGGGAGGAGAACCTCCCTCCCGAGCTGTGTGGAGAGCAGGGAAGCCTTTTAGTGTTGGGCCTTGGAGAGAGAACCACAATGGCACAGCCGGGCAGGACTGGGTGGGTGAATGGATGGATGGATAGAGTGGGAGCAAGGAGATGGCAGAGCCCAGCTCTGCCTGGAGGACCCACACCCATCAACAATCCCAGCCAGGCTGCAGGACAGTAACCTGGCGGCGCAGCCCCACAGACTCAGCACAAGGTAACAGGAGCTTGGGGGACAGAGGGGGACTTGTGGGCAGGAGGAAGAGAGAAAGGACTCGGAGGACACTCACATACTGGCTGGGGGTCTGGAAAAGGCGGCAGGAGCAGAGGAATTGGCAGCACATGGGGTCCCGATGGTACAAGAGCAGCAGCAGGATGAGGATCGCCACAATGAAGACGGAGGTGGACACCGCTGCCAAGAGACGGGAGAGGCGAGAGAGCCGGTGTTTGGACGGGCCCGCGGGCCCCCCCCTGCTGCCCGCTCTCGCCCCGCGGCTGACGCTTGGAGAAGTCCCTGAGAAGCCGATTCCACCTGCTGCCCGTCTCAAGAGCGCTAAAGCCCCTTTCTGCCCAGCATCTCTCTCCCTAGCAGACGGTGAACGACCTGCAGAGCCAGGAGGGGCTCACCCCATCCTGGACCGCGGCAGCAGAGACCGCTCCGCGGGGACCCGCACCGGCACCCACCGCCTCTGGCCCGGCGCTCTCGGCTCCCTCAGCAGCACGGCCGGGCGCCGGTTCGCCAGTGTTGCGGTCTCCCCGGAGCCCGCGGCTCCCCCCCGGCCCAGCCGCGGATCCGCGGAGCCCACCCGCCCCGCCAGAGAGCGGGACCCCCCGGATTAGGAGCGGCTGCTGCGGCGACCTCTCCCCCGTCCGTCCGCAGGTATCGCCTCGTCGGCACAGCCCGGCAGGCACCGGCAGAGGCCGATCCCGCCCGGCGGCCGCCCCCGCTTCGCTCCCGGCACCGCCGGAGCCCCCGCCCGCCACTCACTGGCGGCGATGACGATGGCCAGGACGTTGTTGTCCATGCTGGCGCTGGCGGTCGCGGTGTGGCCCGAGGCCTCCGCGGGCTGCGCCATCCCGACCCCGCCGCCAGCCCCTGCCCGCCGCCCGCGCTCCACAGCCCGCGAGGGGCGGGCCGGGGCGGGGCCCGAGACAGCGCGCTCGGCCGCGGCGCTCCCGGGGCTCCCCCTCCGGACTCGCGTCGGGGCCAGCCCGGCTCAGCCGCGGTGCCCCGGCCTCGTGGCGCGGTTCGCAGAGTCCCGCGGTGCCGGCCGAGCGGCAGCCAGGCCGCGGGTCACTGCCGGGATCGGCGCTGCCCCGCTCCTGCAGAGGGAAAGCTGGCCTGTGCCGCGGGAGGCTCCTGGCCCCGCAGGCAGCGGGACGTGCCCGCTCATTAGCCGATTAACACCTTAATTAAGCGCCATGTAAACGCTAAGGATCTGGTACCTTCAGGGCAGCCGCTGCCAGGATGTAACCGGACTCAGCCCGTGGCTCCGGGCCACTCCCGAGCTCTCACTCTCCAACCACGGGTTTTGAAAATCCCAAGCTTGATTTTGGATTACTCATCACCCATCTGAGGAAGGCAACCCTGCCCCAACACCGTCACAGCCCCTGTCCTGGTGCCTAGGGGGGATTTACACTCTCACCAGGCACGGCCGACCTTCCCCCACCCATTCCATAACACCACAAAAACCCGACACACCAAACTGTAGAGATAGAGATGTATTTGTGGTGATGTTGCATATTTAAGACAACTTTATATAATGGTTCTGACACAGAGTTTTGGCATCTTCCAGTGTGTGGCCCTTCTCCCCCCACATTCCTCCACTGCCCCAAAGCACCCCAGGCAGAAGTGGGTGCAGGACAGAGGGGCTCAGTGCCAGCAGGTACCTGCCCTCACACAGAGGTCTCAGTCCCCTCCGTTTTACAGTACACATCTTGCAACCCACATCCTTAAAATTGTAGACTGGGAGCGTCAGACCTGCTGGGCGGAGAGAGCTGGGACATGGGAGAAAAGTTAGGATGGCACAGATCCATGGAGACAAAAAAACCCCACCAGCTCCTGAGACCCTGCTTTGAGCAGAGTTGGGCCAGATGGGCTCCAAATTGTCCCCAGCTGTGAAGGGTCTTCAAAGATGAAACCAAACCAAGACTTCTCCAGGCAGCATCAGTCTTTGAGAGAAGAATGTTAGAGCCAGCTCCCAAGGACATCCTGGGGGCACTGCAGGGAAGGGGGATGCTTCACTGCAACCCTTCCCAAGAGGAGGTGGCGCCTATTCCCTCTGGAGCAATGGGAAGCAGAAACAGCGGAGGGAGGATGGGGCTGGCCAGATCTCCTCTCGCCACTTTGCATTTTGCCCAGGGAAGCACAGCAGGTCCCAAAAGCTTCTGCCGACATGGGAGAAAAGAAAATGTTGGGTCAAGGAGCTGTGGCACAGGGCAGCCCTCCAGGCACGGCCCATCTGCAGCAGGACACGGGCCCTGTGGATGCTATTTTGGCAGGGGATCAGGGCGTCCTTCTGCTGAAGTGGAGACAGAAGTGGCAGGGTCTACAGCGCAGCTTGTTGGGCCTGACCCACACACTGAGCACTCCTCACTCACTGTTGCACAACATATCAGGGCTCCAGACGTTTGGCATAGTTGGGCAGCTGCCCCACAATCTGGGGGCAACCCTGCCCCAAGGCCAACAGGTTACAGGTCCCCAGCAGCCCTCGGCAGGAAATGGGCAAACAGCAAAACAACAACAATAATAATAAAATAATAAAAAAGGATGTAAACGACCCAGCACCCTGTCCTGTAGCACCAGGACACCCAAGGGAACAAGGTATGTTACAGTCTCAGGGGAAATGGAGACACAGGGACTTCCCGGCCAATGCGGGGTCTCGTCTCTATTGCACTTTTGCATCATATATATTTCTATATATATATTTATAAAAATACAAACTAAAGGGCTGGGGTGGAAAGGATGAGATGTAAACCCTAAGCCAGCAGCAGCTCCGTGCACATGGCAGGTTTTGACTCATTCTGCTTCTGCCTATCCCCAGTCCCTCATCAGCCCACCAGAGCAGCAGTCAGCAACAAGGGCCATCCTGCCAAGTTCTAGTCTGGGGTGGGCAGGATGCTGAGCTGGTCAAGAGCCTGCCCACTCACCAGCCATCCCTCCCTCCCTCCCACATCACCCTTTCCTGAAGCTCCAAGGTCTGGAGAAACACACAGCTTTTCCCAGGTGCCTGCCATGCCCCCACAGGGATGGGCACTCCAGCACGCTCTCCCTGGCCAGCAAAGGCTCATTCCCACAGAGATGGGCAAGACGCACCTCATGCCTCTCTGCCCAAAATATCCCACAGGAGAAGGTTTTCCCCTGCCTGGATGTTCCCATTTTCTCTTCCTTGAGTGACTACGGTGCAAATGGCACAGGGTGATGTGGTCCAGAGACACCCCCCAGATCAGAAACGGAGGATGCACCCTGCTCCCAAGGCTGCCCTCCGGCTGCTCCTGCTACCTCAGCCGCCCGTCAGGTTTGACAGGCCCCAGTTCTGATTTGGGGTCTGGGGAGAGGGAGCTCCAGGAGGTTTTGCTGCAGGTCTCCAGGGGAGCGCAGGCAGAGGGGCTGCTGACACAGACATTCGCTGCAGACCAGAAGGTGCCGATGGCAGCGTCCGCCCAGTCCTCCAGCTCCTTGCCCGTCAGCCGCGCCTTCTGCGCCGCATCCTCCTCCGCTGCCTCGGAGCGCGGCAGGTTGAGGATCCCGCTCAGGCCCTGGAAGTTCTGGTCCATGTACTCGTTGCGGGGGGGGCCACCATGCAGCCAGCTGCTGTCATCTGGGAAGGAAAGGGAGAGAAAAGAGAGGGGATGAGCAGTGCAGCAACATTCTGGCACCCTGCGGGTCCTACCCCCAACTCCAGCTGGGGCACAGCACCCCATTCCTTTGCAACCCCAGCTCCCGTCCAGCACAAGGAAAAGGATGCTGCTGCAGGAAGGATCTCACTGACTTGCGCCAATGGGCTCTCCACAGCTGCCAAGAGGACAGCTCAGTCTAAGGATTCACATGGGCAAGGGGCACCAGTGCAAAACTGGCTCCAGCCTGCTCATCAGCTGCAGCCCAGGGGGGCCAATACAGGGGGGAAGCACTTTGGACTGCCCACAGGGACACCCTCTCATCCAGCCCCAAACTCCAGAGCATCCTCACCTTTCCTGAGAGGCTGCTTGCTGTTGAAGGTCTGAGGCACCACCAGGAACTGGTTCTCCCCCAGAGGCTCCCAGAACTGGAGGAGGCGGATGGTCCAGACACCAGGGCGCAGGGGATGGTTGAGGGGGGGCTTGTACTGGGTGAACTCTGCCTCAGCATCCACCGTGATGTCGTAGGAGGCGGCAATGACATAGGTGGGGTCAATCCACACCACCGTGGCCGTCAAGTTGGGGCCCCGTGACCACTTCTGCATGGCCACCGGCTCATCAAAAGGCCCCATCAAGCCTCCAAAATTGCGGAAGAGTCTTTCCTTGGGGTCCCACTCTGTGCCCACCTGGAGGGACAGGAAGCACAAGCAGTGGGACACTGGGCAAGGAGACACTATCAGCTGAGGTTCTGTGTTTGACCTCCCCAAAACAGAGAACACATAAACATTGGCGTCCAAAGCAATGGACACTCCACAGATCATGCGCCAGCACTAATTCAACTGTGCAAGGCCTCCTGCAGCTGCAGGCACTGGATCTTACCTGCCTCTGAAAGATCCCCTGAAGGCCTACTCACCAACAATCAGCTCCTCACAATAAACCAAACTCCCAGACAATGGTTTCTTTTCAGAAACAATAGCAGCTCAGTGTCCTTCTGTCCCCATTGCACGCAGGTGGGGCAGAGGAGGAATGGCAGCACAGTGTGGGAGAGCCAGGGAGAAAAGTGCCACATTTACCTCTAGGTTTTGCAAGCGGTTTGCCTGCCCTCCATGACCGGACAGCTTCAGAGCTCCTTGGGGCATCATCCACATCTCCAAGGATTCAGTCTGCCCAGTTGCCAAATTTTGCACTTCCTGCATCACCAGGTAACCCTGGAAACGGTCGTCATAGAAATATAAGTGCACACTGGAGGGGAATCCTTGAGGCTCAAATCTGGAGAGACAGACAGAGAGGTTGCATATCTGAGCATAAGCATACTTCCAGCACAAGACAAAGGTCTCCATTTGGAGCCTGGGTTGAGACCACAGAAAATCCCCTACCTGCAGAGCTTGTCAGCCTTGGCTGCCGGCGTGGAAGAGGCTTTGCGGAGCCCCAGCCTGGAGAAGGCTGTATAGAAGGTGAGGGTGACATCGGTGAGACCGCCGAGCCCATCCACACGGTCGTAGACGTTTTCCCAGTAGGCCTTGATGGCCGGGGTGTTGGCGGGGTAGCTGCCGTAGAGGTGCGTGTCCAGGATCTCCAGCACCTCCTGATTCACCGTCGACTCAAACTTGCGGGCAAAGAAGGTGGGTCTGGAGAGTTGCTGGAAGAGCACAGGCATTTCTAACAATGTTGGGGGCACCCACTCTGCCCTCCCACTCCAGCAGGATCCATCCTACCCACTTTGAAGGCACAGGCAAAGGAGCAGCACAGCACAGCCAGCCTGAATCTGGGATCCTCTATGACACCAACAGTTACTGGGAATGCAGATGGGTCCCCATCTCTCCCACCACCTTCCCCTTTCTGTGCCCAGAACTAGCCATGTGTCATCCAGCTCCTTTGCTGCAATCTTTACTCTGATAAGCCCCCACCCACCAGAGCCACTGCTGAGCCCTGCATTAGCTCTGGCCAAGTGGCACAGCCTGCAGGAACAGTGTCTTGGGCTCTGCAAGCCTGGAACTGCTGGAAAATCCTGCCACAACTGCTCTCTTCAGGGCTTGCTCTATCTCCCCCAAGCCTCCTGTGTTCAGTCCACATCCCCACACACTGAGAGCATGGGAGACATTTCATCACAAGGCATTTTGACCTGCCAAAGAAACAGCACTCTGAATGGGTTTTACTATAAAGGCATTTCCCTCAAGTGATACATTTGCAGGGAAAGAGCAGGAAAACAGGAGAGAAAGTCTAGGAATAGGAGCAATGCTGCAAGCAGAACCTTGGCTGCAGGGCAGGACAAGTCAGGATAATCAGGATACCTATTGCCTGTTTACAGACACATCTACACTGAGCCCCACTGGGGAACCTGGTCATGCTCCAGTCTCTTGCAGGGACATGCACAGCAGCCGGCACTGCAGCCAGGGTGCCCACAGGACAGCTCAGAGAGAAGAGGACAGGGAGGGGAAAAAGCAGGAAGAGAAAGGAGGATCTTTTTCACCTGTAGCCGAAGGAAGTCCTGGGGTTTGAAGTCATTTGGGGAGCACCCGCACCAGTCGACTATGTGTTTATATTGGCACTTACAGCCCAGCTTCCGGTTCCAGTTGGTCACTCGGAGGTTGTTATCGACCAGCGTCTCACAGGCGTGGCTGTTCTCCAGGACCGTGTGGAAGAAGGACTGTGCAAGGCAGAAAAGGGGCAGGACACCAGGTGGGATGGAGGACAGGTGGTTAATGGAGAACCCTACTCATACAGAAGGGCAGACCTCAACTGCTACTGAACAGAAATTTCCCCGTTCCCAGTAGAGGGCAATATTTGAGGGACCAAGCTTGCACCAATCCTCATCTGGCCCAGAGGGTGACTGGACCTAAAGCTGGCTTGTGTGTAAGCATTGACCCCTGACCTATCTGCTCCTCTCTTCCCTCTTTCATATCTAAGTCTGGAAAAGGGGAGGCACAAAACTGCCTGAATGGAACCAGCAACACCCTTTGCAGGTACCCAGAGCAGGGATGAAGTGGGAAAGATATGTGTGGGAAGAAAGTGGGAAGAAAATCTGCCCTGTGGCCCACAGGCAGCACCCACCTCAGCTGGCAGGAGTGTGTAGGTGTAGAACTGGCGCAGCTGGGACACCAGCTGGTCCTCAGCATAGACCACATATTCCACAAAGCTGCGTGTCAGCGAGAACCAGTCAGAGCCCCCGTCCACCACGATGCCCTCGGGGATGTGGCGCTCGCCCAGTCGCCACATGTGGGAGTCACACTCGTGGAACAAGCGGTCCAGGCCCTGCTTCTTGATAAACCTGGGCATGGGGATGAGGAGTTAGGAGTGTCAACCACCTTGCAAAGTTCAGATGCAGAACATCCCCTCCCTGCCACAGCTGTTTCAGTTATTTTCTGAAACCCCTTGTTTTCTGTTCCTCCAGTTCAGCTCTGCCTCTAGCTGAGATTACCTGGCGTTGTCTCGGCCATGTGACTTCAGGAAGTTCTTATCTCGGTATTTGGACAGGAACATCACCAGTTCATCATTGGTCCTGAGGTGGAAATCAGGAATCATTAATACTGCTGGGGTGAAGCAGCCCAGTAAACACCCATTCTGCAAGAGCCAAGGAACACAAAGCTGCTGACTCAAAACCTTGTTCCACCACTGGGCAGACACAGACACAGCCTCTCTGCTGTCTCATGCTTCACATGCATGTTCTCCTACAAAACCCAGACCACAGGAAAAAACAGCTTCGGAGGTACTTGCTGGGCTCCTCTGCCTACATGGGTCCAGCCTGGCCCCAGAGCACCATCACCAGCATGTGGGTGCAATCTCCAACCCCCTCAGCTCCCTGCTCCTCCCTGCCCCTCCCAAAGCTTCTACACCCCCAAACAGCCCCAACACTCCAGCCCCCCTCCCCTGCCCCAGTAAGGCACTCACCTTGTGGGGTAATCAGTGGCACTCAGGTTGATGAAGAAGTCCCAGGGCCACTCAGACAGTTCCAGCAGGTCCTTCATGCTCCGCAGGTACATCTTCAGCAAGCTGGCACCTCCCCAGATGGTCACCATGCGCCAGGGTGTCACACGGATGTTGGGGTAGTGCTGGGCCAGCTCCACAGCCTCGCGATGGAGGTAGTTGGAGCGCTGCCAGGGAACACGGCTCGCCCTTAGCAAGGAGCACATCCTCCCTGCCACCAGCCCAGAGTCAGCCCTTGCAGCAGCCTCCACAAGGAGAGAAGTATCAAACAGGGCAGGGGGGATAGATCCTGCTTCCGTGGGGTTGCAGAAGTAGCGGCAGAGGGTCACAGCTCCACAGCAGCGAGGACTAACCCTACCCAGCCACTTTCCTCACTCACCCATGCCTCAGCTCTGCTCCCTCTCCCAGGGACCCATGGAGCACTGTTAGCACCCACTCCCTCACCCCTGCACACACCTTGTCAACGTGGATGTAGAAGAAGTGCTGCTGGTGGTACACGGCCTTGATGAGCCGCTTCAGCTGGCGGATGGCCCTGCCATGCACCACCAGCATGTAGGCAATGCGCACAGGCTTGCTGGGGGGGCCCTGCTGCAGCCGGCTTTCGTCCCACTGGATCACAGGGCTGACCTTGCCTGCATGGGGAGGGAGAGGGCTGTCAGCCACCCCCATCCTTGGTGTCTACTACCTGGAGCTCCTGAGCAAGGCAGGGGACAGCAGGGAAGCATTCAGCCTTGGGCAAACCCCAAACTGGCTGCAGTCCCAGGGCATGGTGGCACATACAGCCCCTTGTGTTACACTGATGGGGGATTTTGGGAAAGGGGATGGCTTCCCCTGGTGCCTCAAAACAGAAAATGCAGCTGAGCCTGACTCTGACCCCTGCAGAACTGCAGACTAGGATGAACAATTTAAGAAGGCTGGCACAATTTTGACTGGATTACAGAGGCAGAGGTAATCTCGGAATCAGTGACAGATTGAGGCTGCTGTTTGCCAGGTGGGACAGCTTGGTGACATACAGAAGGTGGCCTACCAGCCTCACAGGGATATTCTCAATGCCCAGGGTAACCAGGAGAACTCCAGTAGGACTCACCTGAGAGCTGGCAGTGGCGAGGCACGGACTGGGGCATGAGGCTGCCAGCCCGGTGCAGACACACCACGTTGGCAATCTCCTGTTGGCACTGTTTGCTGCTGGCCCGGGCCAGCGCCGACAGGGCGTCCTTGCCCGTGATTTCGCACTTGGGGGTGAAGCTGTTGTCAGTGGGCTGAGGAGCCCCCTCCACGCTGCCCGTGTCACCCTGCTGGAAGATGGCCAGCTGGGCCTCCCCACGCAGCTCTGACAGGTTCCTGTGGCTGGAGGAATCCAGCATGGCCGGCAGCCGCCACCCTGGTTTGTGCCTGGCCGTGACGGCTCTCACCACCTTGGACACCGCGGCCCCGGGGCTGTCCGGCCGGCCCCGCCAGCGGCCGTGCTTGCGGCCGGCGCTGCTGCGGCGCCCGGCAGAGCTGTCCGAGTCCTTGGAGCCGTCGCTGCTCTCGGGAAAGCCAGCCTTCTTCTGCCGCTCCTGGTGTGTTCATGTGGATGCACAAGAGAGGACAGGCAGCATTAACTTGGGCCTGCTGCTCCCTAGATCTGTCAGCATCCTCCTCAGAGCATCTGTTCCCAGTCCCCACAGAGCTCAATGCTGCAGTATGGCAGAGGCTCCAGGAGCAACTGCTGAGCAGCACAGGACATTACACAGCCCCTTCATCACCCAAAACCCCAGGCTAAGACCCAACAGCAGCCCCCTGCCCACACCCCCATCATGAGGGTAGCCAGTCTCACTCTCTGTGGCTGGGCTGCAGACTAAATGGACACAGTGGGTTGTGTCTGCACCAGCCTCCCTCTGAGGTCTGCCCACCTGCAGAGACATCCCTGATGCTGGAGATAAGCACTGGACTGTACTTGCTGGTGATGGTCATTTCACTGTGAGATTATTGGACCAACTCTTCCCTGCCATGACCATGCTGTGAACCCAAGCCCAGCACAGCCAGAGTCACAGGCAGCCACAGCTGCGCTCTCTGGGCTGAAAGCACTGGACAGGAATAGACCAAGGCCCTGCCCATGCACCCCTCCCTGGATCCTGGCTCCCCATGCTGGGCTGGGGCAGGCACTGCCATCACCACCTTCCCTAGAAATCCAGTCACAAACCTCCTGTGGACCCCAGTAGATGTGCAAAGGGAGCACTTAATTACGCTTTGTTACCTCAGCCAGGCTGGCTGAACAGCAGAGACAGCCAGCCTTGGGGAGAGCAGGGAGCTGGGAGGTTTGGGTGCTGCTCTCGTGGGAAAGAACTTTCCCAGTGAGTGTACCCGTGATGTCAGGGCCGTGTGCTCCGGCTCTGCAGGCACTCCTGGATGACAGACAGGCAGGGCTGTTCCACACAACCCCCAGCCTTCCAGGGCTGTTCCACACAACCCCCAAACTCTGCCCAGCAGCTGTGCCAGGCACCACGGGGAGCTGTAAGGAACAACCAGGGGTGTTCCTGAGCAGCAGCTCACAAGGATGGACAGATGCCTCACAAGGACAGCAGAACTGAACCAGCCCCTGGCACAAGACTCCTCTGAGGGTGCAGCTGCTGGGAATGTCACAGCCAGAAGAAAGCACAGAGTGAAAAGGCTGGAAAGCATCTGGTGTGATCTGCCCATTTCAGAGTCCTCAGACTACCCATGGTGTGCTGGCACAGCCATGGCCAAACCACTGCTTAAATCCCAAAGGGTTGGTTCAGCAGGGATCAGCCAAGCCTGCCTCCACCCAGACAGGTGTCACAGGCAGTGACCCTTCATTAGTCACCATGCAGGACCATCTGCTCCAGAGCTATAAACCTGTTTTCCCCACAGAGCATCACAGGAAAGGGCAGCTGGAAGGCCACAAGTGAGGAGACAGTATCTTCCACGCTCCTATAGGAAGAGACTTGCTGATCCCACTCACATCCTGCACTCCCCAACACACCTGACTGTGGGGACACCCCCTATTCAACTCCCACCTGTGGTTACAGTCCTGCTCATCCCCCTGGAAGGAGCCCTGTTCCCAGCTCAGGACCATGCCTGGCTGTTTCTCCCAGTAGGGAAGTTGTTAGAAGCATTGCCAGCCCTTCCAGAGCTGCCAGCCAAGGAATTCCAGGGTTTCTAATTATTGCACCACAGCAGAGTGATCCCTCCACCCCAGCCTGGCAGGGAATGGCTCCGGCCACATTGTTCTGCTGTACTGAAGACCTGTGTGGGACAGTCAGTGAGGGTACCCATCCCCTCCTTCTGACACACAGATGACTCCAGGTGCCAGCCAGAGCTCACTTAGAATCACAGAATCATTTAGGTTACAAAGACTCACTAAGATCACCCAAGTATTAAACCCCAGTCAAAGCCACCACTAAAACATGTCCCCAGGTGCCACATCTACCCATCTTTTAGATACCTCCAGAGTCTGTGACTCCACCACTTCCTCACCCAGCCTGTTGAAGAACTTCACAGCCCTTCTGGTGACAGTTTTCACTAATATCCAACCTAAACCGCCCCGCTATAACTTGAGACCATTTCCTCTTGTCCTGCTGCCTGTTACTGGAGAGACTTGTCCTGTTCTGCTTCCTCCAATGTGACACTGCTGCCCCAGAGTGAAACAGAGCCATGGGGCATGTATCCACCTGCACCCCATCCCCTGCACAGGTCCCACTGTGCCATGGGTCCCAGTACAGCTAACAGCCCCTGGTTTCTGCAGGATTCCCTCTCTGCCTGGCTGACAGCTTTCTGCACACACCAGCACTCATCAGACAAAAGCAGCACCAAAATGTTCCAAAGTCATCAGAGGAATCCCGAGTTAAAATGGCTGGAGTAAGTCCCCTAAAAAAAAAACTCTGTCAGGAAAAGTAACTATCAAGGAATCTCTTCTCAAGAAGAAAAGACACTTCATAGGAAGCTTCTCCTGTGGCCACAGCACACAGAGGACACCAACACACCAGCCCCAGAGAGGTGCCACCTCCTGCCTGGACAAAGACAGGAGACCAAGTGGCTAAAACACTGCAGTGACAGATCCTCTTCTCCACCCACAAGGAAACTCTGTGGTTTGAGTTTTACTGGTGCCAACCCCACCACGGACTAAGAGCTTCAGGAAGCTTCTGTGCTCATCCAGGAGCTGTGGGTGTCACAACGACAGAGGCAGGATCGCTCTGGTCTCTCAGGCTCCCACTTGTGTGGGGAGACACTCATGCTGACCACAGCAGGAGTGGGAATTTCCTCTCTCATCCATCAGTTTGGATAGGAATTGTGTTGTTTGATCCTGGTGGAACAAGACTGATTTGGTTTCCAGGGGGAAACACAGTGCTGATAGGCAGATGGACACAGACCCAAATACTCCTAGTCTGCACTCCATAAAGAATCTGCTTGGTAAGCAGAGGGTGCCTTGCAGGACCCCAAAATAGGGCTTGGGAAGAGAACTGATGGATCCAAGAGGCACGGCCAGCTCCACAGCACTCCCAGGACTCCAGTGTCTCTTACTGTCTCCACAGCCCATTCATGCTGGGGATGAGCTGTGCCCATTAGTGGGAAGGAGCCATTTACTGTGGCAATTAAGAAATCCCAAACTGCCATGAATCCTCTCAGGCCTGCAAGGTCAGACTCTCCTGGGACTGCTCCTCTGGCTTTACCAGAAATGCCCTTAGGGAAATGGTGTCTCCTCTAGGTCTGGCCAAAATCAGACAGCAGGCACAGAGACCAAGAGCTCTGCATTTTGTAAGAATTGAGGTTAATTGGACTTTTCCCAGCTTGCTAATGGGTTCAGGCTGTCTGTGAAGTTAAGGATGGTTCTTGTCTCCTCCAAAGAGGCTTTCAACTCCCAGGACTGCTGGTGGTGAACCAACTCCTCTCCAGGAAAGGGGACCCCAGCTGAACAAACCTGTTCAGCTGCCCAGCTCAGGGATGAGACATGGGGAAACCAAGCAAGGCAGAATGAGCCAGCCCAGGAGGCTGTGAAGGGCAGGAGCAGAGAACAGCAGACAAACAGTGCAGGATGGTACAGAGGGAAGGAGAAGCCAGGATGGGTGAAGTAATTTGATCAAGGTTACAGAAGAGGCAAAGGAGCAGTTGGGCACTCCTCAGTGCCAGATCAGTCTGCTCTCATGCTTCCAGTGCCTCCAGATCACGATCCTCTCCTTGGAGCCACATTCACTCCCTGGTTCTGTGCTGGTGATGGGCATATGGCAGCACATGAGGGTGCTCATGGCCATTTCCTGAGGGCCAGGAGGAGCCCTGAGGCTGGGAATTCACCTGCTGAATGAGAGGTGTCACTCCAGAGACCTTCCCCACAGCACGGGGCCGCCTGTTCCCCTTCTCACCTCTTTGCTCTCAAGGAAAGCCTCCTAGACCTGCTGACCATGGGATCACCCTCCACACTAGGGAGGCAATAGGAGGCTTCAGCCACCGGTCCACACAGACATAGCAGACCTGGACACAGTCTGGGCAGTTCCCAACAAATAAACAAAACGAAATAAACAAAACCAAACAACCCACAGGTGGGAGCTTTGTTTGAAGGTGGCAGCAATGGTTCATCAGCCTGGGTCTTCTTTGATACCTTCTCTGTGTCTGACCTTGGGCAAACTCCTTCACCAGACCATGCCTCAGTTTCCCCACACTCACAAGAAAGAAGTGATGCATTTGGCCTTAGCAGGGTGCTCTGGTATAAAGACATCAGCAGCTCCAAAAGGTCCTTGTACTCTCCCACTTCACAGGAACACCTCTCACCAGAACAGCTACACAGGCGCTGACACAAACCTGCCAGCTCTCTGAACTCCATGGTTTTTGATTTGGGTGTCCCTGACCCCAGTTCCCCACAACATCCCCCAAACCACAAGTGCAAGATCTCCATCAAGTCCCTCATACTCCTCAGTTTATGCCAGACCCAAAACAAACCCCCTGGGCCACCAGCTCCCCTTCTCAGGTGCTGTGACCCTGCACCGCTGCAGCCAGAAGTGCCCAGGCAACCTCCCACTGCCCACCCCACCACCAACACCTTCAGCAGCCTGAGGCTGCAGGACCCCCATCCCGGGAACCCCATCCCGGCTCTGGGCCTTGCCAACCCCACAGAGCCCATCCCAGGAACCCCACCCCGGGAACCCCATCCTGGCTCTGAGCCTTGCCATCCCCACACAGCCCACTCCGGGAACCCCATCCCGGCTCTGGGCCTTGCCAACCCCACCGAGCCCACTCTTTGTCCCCGCCCCAGCCCCCGAGCAAGGGCACACTCGCTATCCCCAGGGCACTGTCCCTCCCCAGGGCTCCCCCACGAAACCCCGTCCCAGCACCCATCGCCCTCCCAGGACCCCCAGGCCCTCAGCCCACCTCGAGCCCCTCGGGCCTCCTCGGTCCCCGCGTGGTCCTCAGCCCCCTCACGGCCCCCCAGCCCTTTCATCGCCCTCCTTCAGCACGGCCCACACCCCCTCCCCGGCAGGCCCCGGCCGCCCCCCTCCCTCCCGCGGCACACCTCGGCCAGGCCCTCCTCATCGAGGCCGGCGGAGCTCCAGAGCACGAGTCCCTGGAGCAGGAGGATGGCGAGAGCCGTGGCGGCCGCCAGCCGGTAGCGCCGCACCAGCTTCCGCGCCCGCCCGCCGGCCACCATCGCCCCGCCGGCCACCATGGCCCGCCGCGCCGCCGCCACAGCTGCGCATGCGCGGGCACGGAGGGGCGGGGCTGGGGCTGCCGTGGGGCGGGGCACGCGGCGGGGGCGGGGCCTGTGAGGGAATGTGGGCGTGTAAATGAGAGTGAATGAATGTGAGCTAATTAGGGTGTGAACCGCTAATTAATGTGAGTAAATGTGAGGGTGAATGAGTGTGAGTGTGAGCTAATTAGTGTGTGAACAGCTAATTAATGTGAGTAAATGTGAGAGTGAATGAATGTGAGGTAATTAGTGTGTGAACCGCTAATTAATGTGAGTAAATGTGAGAGTGAATGAATGTGAGGTAATTAGTGTGTGAACCGCTAATTAATGTGAGTAAATGTGAGAGTGAATGAGTGTGAGTGTGAGCTAATTAGTGTGTGAACCGCTAATTAATGTGAGTAAATGTGAGAGTTAATGAATGTGAGGTAATTAGTGTGTGAACCGCTAATTAATGTGAGTAAATGTGAGAGTGAATGAGTGTGAGTGTGAGCTAATTAGTGTGTGAACCGCTAATTAATGTGAGTAAATGTGAGAGTGAATGAATGTGAGACAATTAGTGTGTGAACAGCTAATTCATGTGAGTAAATGTAAGTGAATGAGTGAGTGTGAGCTAATTAGTGTGTGAGCAGCTAATTAATGTGAGTAAATGTGAGAGTGAATGAGTGTGAGTGTGAGCTAATTAGTGTGTGAGCAGCTAATTAATGTGAGTAAATGTGAGAGTGAATGAATGTGTGATCTAAGTAATGTGTGAGCTAATAAATGTGAGTAAATGTGAGAGCTAATTAATGTGAGTGTGAGCTAATTAATGTAAGCATGTAAGTAAATGTGAGAGTGAATGAATGTGAGCTAATTAGTGGGTGAACAGCTAATTAATGTGAGTAAAAGTGAGAGTGAATGAATGTGAGTGTGAGCTAATTAGTGTGAGTGTGAGCTAATTAATGTGAGAGCTAATTCATGTGAGTACATGTGAGCTAACTAGTGTGAGAGTGAGCTAATTAATGTAAATGTGTGAATGAATTAGCAAGTGTGAGCTAATTCATGTGTGATCTAATTAATGTGAGAGTGAGCTAATTAATGTGAGAGTGAATGAATGTGAGTGTGAGCTAATTAATGTGAGGTGAATGAATGTGTGTTAGTAAATGAGTGAATGAATGTGAGTGAATGTGAGTGTGCAAATGAATGTGTGATTGTGTGAATGAACTTGAGTGTGAGCATGAAAGTGAATGTGTGACTGTGAAGGAGTGTGTGTGTGAATGAACGGGAGGCAATGTGAGTGTGAACGAGTGTGAGTGAATGTGAGCGATGTGAGCGTGCCCTGGGGTACACACGTGGTTGTGCATGGCCACCTGTGCCCTGCTGTGTGTGCCTGTGACACTGGTGTCACCCCCTGCCATGGCAGGGGCACCTTCCCTAGCCCAGGTTCCTCCAAGCCCCGTCCACCCTGCCCTTGGGCACTTCCAGGGATAGGACAGCCACAGATTTTCTGGGCACCGTGTGTGTGCCAGGGCCTGCCCACCCTGCCAGGCACAATTCCTTCTCAATAGCCCATCTAACCCTGCCTGTGACACTGTGAAGCCATTCCCCTTGTGCTGGCACTCTGGGCCCTTGTTCTCAGTCAGCTCTCCTGGGCCCCTTTAGGCACTGAGGGGCCTTTAGGGGCTCTGAGGTCTCCTTGGAGCCCTCTCTTCCCCAGGCTGAGCACCCCCAGCTCCCACACCTTTCCCCTGTGAAAGCCCCTGGGGGTGGAAGTGTTTCAGCAGCAGAAATAGGAAGCAGTGGCTGGGTGGCAATAGCAGCTCCTGGGAGCTCCATGACCTCCTGGGAGCTTTGTGGGCAGATTCTGCTGATAAAGGCCAGGGAACACGGCGGCCTCGGTGCCCCTGAGGGCTTTGAGAGGAAGAACTTTCGATAACAGGGGCCTCCCCAGGCTGAGGAAGGGCTCTGAGCAGCCTGCTGAGCTCTAGCAGGACTTCCCCTTTGACAGGAGCAATTTAGTCCGTGCCTCAAGAGCTGAGAGCAACAAGACTGCATCAGCACCTGCACACCAGCAGGAAAAGGCTCCCTGCCTAGAATTCTTTAGGCTGCAAAGGACCCCTAAGAACATCAAGATCTTCCACTAACCCAGCACCACCAAGGCCACCAGTAAACCATGTCCCCAAATGCTACATCCACATGTCTTTTAGACTCCTCCAGGGATTGTGACTCCACCATTTCCTTCACAGCCCTGGAAGAAATTCTCACTAATATCCAATCTAAACCTCCACTGGCACAACTTGTGGAGGTGTTTCCCTTTGTGGTGTCCTGTTTCCTCTTGTCCTGTTGCTTGTTACCTGAGTGAAGAGACCAACCCACACCTGACTACCACCTCCTTTCAGGTATTTGTAGAGAGTGAGAAGCTCCCACTTCAGCCTCCTCCTGGCTGTGGTATAAATCAGCATCCCTGCCCTGACACCAGGTGGGTTGCAAAAAAGCTACAGTGCCCAAATTCTCATGGCAGGGGAGAATTCACCTCTTTGTGCAAAACCACTTGCATGGAACCATGTGTGTGTGTAAGAGCTCAGGTTTTTTGCTCCCAGCCCACCACAAAGGGACACCCAGCCCTATGGCCTGTTCTTTGTGGGAGTGGAAGGATAAATTGCCTGGCACTGGGCTGGAGAAGAGTGAGCACTCATGGGGGAGGGCACCAGCATGCCAGGGGCAGGACTACATGGACTGCTCCAGTGGGGAGTGATGCTGCAGTAGCTGCTGGTGGGTTTGTGCTGGAGGAGTCCTTGTCCTTAAAGATCTGAGTTCTCACACTGCTGGGCACCAGGTTCCCTTCTTTCAGGGTGACACTCTGCAACAAAGCCTTTAGCAGGTGGGAACCTGCTGTACAAACACAGCCACACACCACGGCCAACGCTATCAGATTCTTGTTGTCACTGATAAAGCAGCAACAATTCACACAGAAAGTATTTAGTGGGTGCCAGAGAAAAGGTTATCAGCAAAGCAGAGAAAGGCAAGGTGATGGTTACAGCCCATCTGTGTGCTCCCAGGCTGGGGGTCCTCAGGGGTGCTGGGAGAGAAGGAGCAGGAGCAAATTACCTGGGGGCCTGTGGCACCAGGGGGTGGGGGAGATGCCATTTCTGCACCAAGAGCCTGATACACCTCACCCTCCACATAAGCACCCCACCAAATGCACCTGGATATAACATTTCCCACCGTCCTGGTTCCCAGGAGCTGCCAGCTGGCATCAGCATGAAAAATGTCAGAGGTGAGCAGTGGGTTTGGGAGCCTCAGCCCCCATGAGCAACACAGCCAAAGGAGCAAGTGGGCTGAGTGGTGACAAAGGGAGCAGCTCACCCACCAGCCCAGCCCCACCTCCCCTACGCACCTCTCCCACCCTGCCTGGTGGGTCTCTGGCCTGGCCTGCCCCACTACAAGGGGGAGAGCTTTATTCCCACTGCTGTACGGATGAGGACTCCAGATTGCATTTGCAAAGGCATGACTTTATCTTCAACCCTCTCTGTGCCTCACACAACCTCATCCTCTCTGATGTTGCCTCAAAGAAACATCCAAACCTCGGAGAGCAGCAGCTCTGCTATGGAGCTGGCTCCTACCTGAGCAGAACATGAACCCCATGTCCTCTGTGCAAGTCTCACTGGTGCTGCCAGCAGCAGGAGCAGCCCATGGGGCTGGGTGCTTGCTCATCTACCCCACACTGTGCCATAGAGCTCTTCACTGGGCCGTGGAGCTGATGGCATGTTGGCATAGATCTGCTCCTGCTGTGGCTTGGGCTTCTGCACTCTGGCATATAAGGCCTCTTTTTCCTCTTCTGAAAGCTGGGAAAGGAGGGAGATAAACAAAAACATCCTTTGTAGGGCTGCTCCAGGCAAATCCTGTCTGCTGGAACCTCTCTGTGATGTTTTAAGCACCCAGGAGCAGCCACAGGGACCAGAGAGAGAACCCACATTAGCCAGGGTCACTTGGACCCCGGTTTGGCATTTCCCTTTGCAATCCCCTCCTTCCCCACCCAGCCCATCCTGCTGCTCATTCTGTCACCCACCTTCTCCAGCTTTCCTCCCACCGCCTCCAGCTTGGCAGTGCCTGGCATTCTCCTACCTGAGCACTCTGCCTGACCTCTGTGTACTCCACTGGGAGCGTTTTTTCCAGGCGGTGCAAATCCTCAGCATTGCTGTACTGGCTCTCAGCCGGGCCGTGGGTAAGGTCCGCATAGTTCAAGGCTTCTGCTCCCTGCTGGAGAAGGATGAGCTCTCACCCTGCTGCCACTCCCTGCCTGCATCCACAGGGGTGGGAACACCTCCCACCCTGCTGCCTGTCCTGGGTGCTGGGTGCTGAGGTGGCTGCAGGGGCACTGGGTGGAAATGAAAATTGAAGCAAGGCCTGGCTCAACATTTCCCAGGGGAATTCTTACGACACCAGCCCCTCTTCAAGAGCTGGCAGCAAAAAATCAGAAAATACTTTCCAAGCAGTAAGCAAGGATCAGCTACCCTGCAGCACTTCAGGTGTGATTTGCTGCAGGTTTCCAAGGCTGTTTGCCCCAGAGAAGTAGCTCCCATGCTTGGAGAGAAACCTCTCAGATCAATCCTAAACTCCTTTCCCAGGAATACTCTGTGATGGTCACAGAAAGTCCCTGGTTGTGTCTTTCTGTTGGCAAGCAGAGCCCAAAGGATCCCTCCCAGCCTCCAGTGCCATGAACCTGGCTGAAGGCAGCAGCTCTGGCAGCTCGGGGTGCAATGTTTCCCCTCTTCATGTGAACTTGGGGCACAGAATCCCAGCAACTCATGAGGTTTCCTTACTGTAGGTGACATGCTGCAAGTCCTGTCCATCTCTATGGCTGCTCCAGAAAGGGCTGGATGAAGCATGGATGTGGCTGGACATGAGTGAAAACAGAGGAAAAGAAATGTGTTGAGAAAACACACTGCCACTGCAAATCTTGCCATAAAGCAAGACAGGAACCTGACACTCCATGAGCCATTTAAACTGGAGCCCCTCTTCAAATAAAGCCAGACCCCACCTGCCAGCTGGCAATGTCCTCTCCTGTCCCTCCCCAGCCCTCACACTGGCCTTAAACTTTGAATTGAGCCTAGTGTAAGCCTGGCCCATGCAAGTGATGGTGCCCAGAGAAACTCAAGCAGATTCTGTGCCCAGCAGCACCCACCCCAAGGGCTGTCATCCCCTGCTCCCAGGGGACAACACCCATGGGACAGCACCCATGGCATGGACCCACTGCTCCCTTGAGGGAAGGAAACCTCCTGGTGGAGGTCTCAACGATGCACTGAGGAACTGGATGGATCAGGAAGGCAATGGGGGAGGAAAAAGAAACAGAGGGGAAAAATAAAGGAAGCAGAGCAGGCTCTGTTACAGAAACAGGATGTGAGTGGCACTGACAATTTCACTCACCCTTCTTCTTTCTGGAGAGTATTACTAGAACACCAGCAGCCACTGCAAGCAAAAAAAGTACCACAATGATGGCTGGAGTGAGGATGTGCTCAACCACGCTCAAGCTGCAAGAAAAAAAGAATCAAGAAGACAATTTATGTTGTCATGCTTCTCAGGATGAACCAGCACGGAGCAGGGTTGCAGGAAGCAGCTGTGGGGGACACAGAAAGGGGCTGTGGCAGTAGAGTGGCAGGGCCTGCCCATCACAGCAGGCACGGGATGGTCAGGCTGCCAGCTGGGCATGGAGCAGAGCAAACCAAAAACTGCAGAAGCAAAAGGATGCTTGGGTCTGAGAGCCACTGTGTCTTCAGTGATTTAAGGATGGGTTCCTGCATTTGCTCTGGTTTAACTCCACTCTGTGTTAACTTTGTAATGGGCAAGCAGGAAGTTGGTGAGCCAGTACACCCTTGAGTGTGCTGGTGGAGAGTCTCAGCTTTGTCTGCTGCTAGCATCACCTCCCACAGGCAGGAGAGAAGAGGGGAAGATCTAACCCACTGGTTTCATGCTTTTTCAACTATCTCTACCAGGCTGTGTGTAACTACAAAGAACAGGACACTGGGCAGCACTTGGCTTCCCACGAACAGTCTCACTGAGTTTTGGGGAAGGAAATGGGGTCGGTATTGCAGGCAGAAACCACTTCTCCCATGTGACTAGAGGCACTACAATTACTGTCATAGAATGAGAGAATTATTTGGGTCAGAGGGGGCCTTAAAGATTGGGCCTTAAAGGGGCCTCTGTCACTGGAAGAGACACCTTCCACTAGGCCAGGCTGCTCTGAGCCCCATCCAGCCTGGCCTTTAATACTTCCAGGGATGAGGCATCCACAATGTCTCTGGGCAACCTGTGCCAGGACCTCACCACCCTCAAAGAGAAGAATTTTTCCACGTGGAGTAGTCTCTAAAGGCAAAAACAGGAGGTCTGCATCCTCATTCAAGGGAGGTCCTATAAGGGACCTGAAGAGTCCGATGTTTTCAGGGCTCCAGCTGCACCAGAGAGCTCATGGAGGAAAGTGGCTGCTGTAGGCAGGAGCTGCTACTCACGGTTGAGGGGTGGAGGGATTTGATGTTGATTGCAAAATTTCCTCCTGGGAAATTGTCTGTGTGTGGCCTGGTACAGAGAGAAAGAGATCAGAGGACGTGGTGGTCACGTAGGTCGATGATGGAGGGATGGAAGAAGCTGTAACAAAAAGAGGAGAGGCATGGTTGATCTCTGAGGAGAAAGATGCTGTGGGTTTTGCAGTGAGTCAGAAGTGCTATACGTGCTGTCACAGGAGGAAAACTCTCTCTCAGGGTCCCCTCTGCCACATCCAGGGGGCACATCTCGAGGTCAGAGTACTGTAAGACCCTTCCTCTGCCCATGAAGCTTTTCACCATCTCAGTCCACCCCAAAACATGCACAAAACAGATTGAGCCTGCAGAAAGGGGTCTGGGCACCCCATGCCCAGTATAGTACTAGCACATATATATTGTCACAGCACGTATATATTGTCCTGCTGTTCAGGCTGATCCCTGGCAGGGCAATGGAGAGGGATGTTTCCCAAGCCCAGGGCTTGGTGTCCAGAGGTGCTGCAGGTCCCAGGTGGGAAATGGGGCAGCACAGTGCAATGAGGAACACCCAGTGTTATACAGGAAGGCAAGGACGGCACAGAAAAGGCCAGCAAGAGCAAATGAGGAAGAAAGGTGGTCACAGAGAGCACAGTACACCTCAGTAATGGAGATGGCTGAACCGGGGGGGGCAAAGAAGGGGCTCTGGATAGAACAAAGAAGAATGAGTGATGGTGGCACCTACAGCACTCTGATGTCACACCCTGGGGCTGCCCCACCTGCATGGCACCCATCAGCTCTAGGCTGCCCACACTGCAGCCCCTGCTCCAAGCAGCTGGAGGAGCACACATCCATGATAGATCTGGGGGCCCTGCTGCCCACAAGTACTGACCTGGGAGCACGATCACCTTCACAGCAGCGCTCTCATCCCGCAAAAATCTTCCCGTTCGCACCCCACAGCGGAAGGTGCCCGCGTCCTCCTTGGACAGATCATCCACCGTCACCGTGAATGCCCGTTGTTTGCGGTTGTCCCGGATGGAGAACCGGCCCCGCACCACCTTGGGATGCGACTCCGAGGTGATGACGATGTCCTCAGCACAGGTATAAACAGTCCATGTACTTGGTGTGCACCAGAATTTCGGGAACGTCTCCCAGCCCCGCCGGTACTTGCAGGTGACCGACAGGGAACCGCCCAGGGAGCCCCGCACGGTGCCGGGCCCCGCCACTGCCCCGCAGCCTGTGGAGACACACGGAGCCGCGGCAGTGCAGCCGCCGCAGCGGCGCCTCCCGCCCGACGGCGCGGGCCCGGCAGGCGGGGCTCGGGCGCGGCCTTACCTGGCAGCAGCGCCCAGGCGAGCAGAGGCAGGAGCTGCATGGCCGCTGCGGGTACCGGGGCTCAGCCGGTGCCGCTCCCGGCTGCTCTCGGCGGAGCTCGGCCCGCCCCCGGGGCCGCCCCCGCGGCGCCATCGCCCCGTTGGGGCGGAGAAGGGGAACCGGGACTGCGGGGCAGCGGGGCCGCCGGGGATGCGAGGGTCGGGGCCGCGGGAGCGTTTGTTGGAGCCGGCGGGGGAAGCGGGGAGGGCCCGGCGGGGCCCCGGTGCGGCCTCGCCCTGCCCGCGCCGTCGGGACCGGGGCTCTCGGGGATCGAGCGGCGCCGGCCGGGCCGTGGGGTCCCTGCACGGCTCCAGCGGCCCCGCACGCTGACCCAGAGCACGGCCGCAATCATGGCCAGCAGCGCCAGCAGCTGCAGCCCGGCCAGCGCTGGGAAGGAGCGGAAAGAGCCGCGGGTCTCCTGAGGAGCGTCCGGAGAGAGCGTCGGGGTTGCAGACGCGGGGGAAGGATGGATGGAGCGGGTTCCAGACGGGCCCCGTGTTCCTGTCGCGCTCAGGTGAAACCGCCTCCCGCAGGGTGATCCCAGGCCCCATACATGGGGGTCACTGTTGCTGTGGGGGGGAACACGTGCAAAGACCCACTGGGGTTATGATAACCTCCACATCAGCACTCTCGTGGGAAGGGATGAATCCCTTTGGCATCCCCCGGCGGAGCGAGCCCGCATCCTCCTTGGCCAGAGCTCCGCAGTCCCCCGTAATGCCCGGAGCTGTTCGGGATGGAGAAGCCGCCCTGCCGCACCTCGGGCTGCACTTTCGCGGTGCTGCCGATGCCCGTGGCACAGGGAACAGCAGCTCCGTGTACTCGCTTTGCTCCGCAATTTCGGCAGCGTCTCCCGGCCAGGCTGGTGCGTGCAGGGACCGGCAGGGTTTCCCTCAGGAATCCCCGCACGGTGCCGGCCCTGTCGCTGTCCCGGAGCCTGTGCAGACCCACGGCAGCGCTGCCGCTGCCCGGACACCTCCCGCTTCCCCTGCTGGGCGCAGCGTGGGGCTCCAGCCCCGGCGGGCACTCAGCCCGGCCTGGCAGCAGCGCCGAGGCCAGCGCCAGCAGCAGCCACATGGACACGTCGGGGCAGCCCTGCTGCAACTATTCATTGTGTCCCTGGGGCTTTGCTTCCTCTTCTGCCTCTGCTACCACCTCCGTTGCTGTTGGAGATCCAGCAAGACCATGGCGTTTCTATTTCCTAGAATTTTGGATTCTGCTGGTGACTGAGGTTACTTGCTGTGCACTGTCCCCTGTGCCATCCCCCGGGGTCTCTGCTTTCTTCCTCCAGCCTGGCCCCCATGTGGGGACACAGCCTGCCTCTCAGTGCCACACTGCCCAGCCCCTGTGGCCAGGCAGGGCACCCAGGGGCAGAGGTAGCCGTCGCGGTCCTTCCTTGTGGATGGGTGACACGATGACTTTTGGTGCAAAAATCACCAGCAAGGCACAGGGGGTTTGCAGTAACAAATCAACAAATTGCAGTTTTATTGAAGTAACCACAACTGATATGCGTTGGTGAGAGGATCTGGGGAAGAAAAGGGTAAGATAGGGGAAGTGGGAGGAAAGCAGGACGGGGTGGGTATAGCTACCAAGATATGGCGCCGCTTTCGTCCTTCGGGGTCCAGCCGTCGAAGCTCACTGGGGCACATCCAGGGAGATCTCAAAGGCACGGCTGAATTGCACCCCAAATTATACTCTTTTTCGTTGGGGAGAAGGGGAGCCGAAACAAAGGTCTCCAAGGAGGGGAAAGAACAGAAAAAAGGGGCAGTACACAGAGTCGTTGTTTTCATGGCCCAATGCTCGCAGGTGCGTTTATTCTGGGCAGTCTTTCCCCCCTTCGTGCACACCTCCCCCGAGCTGGGGGGGGTGTTCAGTCCCAGTCTCTGGAATAAGGTGCGAGGGGGGTTTTCTTGCATGGGGATTTCTTGTCTTGGTTCCTTGATGAAGAAGCTTACATCTCTGTTTGTCTGTCACGGTGGTTGAAGGCAGGCGAGAGGGGTCTTCTCTTGGAGGGGGGGAACCATCCCAGAGCTCAGACCAGCCAGGCCAGGAGGTAGGGAGAAAGTCCAGATCCTTTGTTCAGAAAGGGCAGAATGCCCCCTTCAAGTTCAGCATGGCATGTTCTGCCAACACCACCTGTGAACACACTGAGCTAACAGGCATATGACTTTCCCTCCCCACTGGCTCAACAGATTTTAACTTTGCGGTGGTATTCATGACAATTGTGAGGCAAAAATGAAAGATATTTTGGACAGACTCTCACAGTAGCTCAGCACAGCACAGGGACCACCTGAAGGCCAGACAATCCCCCAGGCTGGGCAGTGCTCCTGCACAGCCACCCTGTCCTTCCCAGGGCAATGAAATGGGTAACTCCAAGGCCTTATCACAGTGCAGCTGGGCAGGAGCATCCACTTCTCCTGCCAGCACAGCCCCTCTATGCCTCAGTAGCCCCATGCTCTGATCAGGTCCCTCCAGGCCTCCCCCTGTGTCCCCTGCAGCTGCTGAGTGGGGGCAGAGTTGTGGAAGGACAGCCTTGCCTGGCTATTGCTATGCTGGAGATGGCATTTGGTGCACCGGGCAGAGGTGTCAGGGCTGAGGCTGCTGGGGCTGAGGGCTCCTCTCCCCATGAGGAAGCTCAGCTGGGCCATGGTGGAGCCTGCACGGCCCCTGTGACCCCATGTCCTTCCCCCAGGCACAATGCAGCATGTCCCCACACAGGTGTGTGCATCAGCTTTGGCTGCCATGGGCATTCTGGGCAGTGCTGGCAGCTGAAGGAACGAGCAGGAACACAGACAGACTGACAGAAGCAGACACGGCCCTGCAGGATACCCAGCCTTTATTGCAAAATTGTCTTCGGTTTGCAGCTGCAGCTCAACAGCCAGCGGCTCCCTGCAGCCCAAACCCTTCCCTGCGCAGCGCAGGGGCTGCCAGGAGGGGCCGAGGCTTCCCAGGGCCGGCAGTGCCCGGAGCCGAGCAGCTCCCGGCACGGGGCGGCCGTGAGGGGAGGCGCGGCCCCGGCAGGGCGGGGGCCGGGGGGGCAGGAGGGCGTCGCTGGGGCTCGGAGGGGCTCGGGACGGGGGGGCAGCCCCGTGTGCTGGTGCTGCTGGATGCCCCCAAGAGCTGCGGCATCTCCTGCTCCCGGCTCCCGCCCCGGCTCCTCACCCACGCTGCCGCACTGCAGCCAGCGCTGCCGGCCCTCGGTACAGGACACACCCGGGCTGGACCGGGGCTGCACAAGTGCTGACCTGGCACCGCGACCATCCTCACAGCAGCACTGCCGTCAAACGAGGACATTCCCAAACGACGAAATTCCCGTTCACATCCCCCAGACGAAGGTGCAAGTGTCCTCCTGGGACAGACGCTCCACGGTCACCGTGAACGCCACGGTGTTTGCGGTTGTCCCGGATGGAGAACGGGGCCTTCTCCACCTCGGGCATGGAGCCCGCACTGTCGATGGTGTCAGCGGTACAACAGAAAGCGTTGCCGCCTTCCCCACGGTTTCGCCTTTTTTTCCCGGCCCGGCGGGTCCGAGCAGGCGATGGAGAGGGACCCGCCCCGGGCTCGGCCGGTGCCGCTCCCGGCTGCTCTCGGCGGAGCTCGGCCGGCCCCGGGGCCGCCCCCGCGGCGCCATCGCCCCGTTGGGGCGGAGAAGGGGAACGGGGACTGCGGGGCAGCGGGGCCGCCGAGCAGACGAGGCAGGGATAAGGAGCGGGGTCAGGAAGGCTTTATTGAAGCGGGCGGGGGAAGCGGGGAGGGCCCGGCGGGGCCCCGGTGCGGCCTCGCCCTGCCCGCGCCGTCGGGACCGGGGCTCTCGGGGATCGAGCGGCGCCGGCCGGGCCGTGGGGTCCCTGCACGGCTCCAGCGGCCCCGCACGCTGACCCAGAGCACGGCCGCGCTCATGGCCAGCAGCGCCAGCAGCTGCAGCCCGGCCAGCGCTGGGAAGGTGCGGAAAGAGCCGCGGGTCTCCTGAGGAGCGTCCGGGCCCCGGGTTCCTGTCACGCTCGGGGTGAAACCTCCTCCCGCCGTCTGTCCCCAGTCCCGCGACGTGGGGGTCACTGCTGCTGTGGGGGAACGTGCAGAGTCTGACACAAGAACGCGATCCCCTTCACAGCAGCAATCTCATCAAGCAGCTCCATTCCCATTCACACCCCGCACCTGAAGGTGCCCTTGTCCTCCTCGCCCAGACCCTCCACAGTCACTGTGAGCAAGCGGTGTGTGTGCTTGGTCCGGCTGGAGGGGCGGGGTGGCAGATGCGAAGGAGGGATGGATGCAGGGAGTGCCACATGGGCACCGTCTCCCTCTCCATCTTCCCCTCTCGGAGTGACACCTCCACCCTCGGTCTGCCCCCAGCGCCCCAAACCTGTTGTCGCTGTTGCCATCATGGATTCGTGCAGGGACTGACCTGGGAGCACGATCACCTTCACATCAGCAGTCTCATCACGCGAAAGTATTCCCCTTCGCACTCCACAGAGGAAGGTGCCCGCGTCCTCCTTGGACAGACCATCCACGGTCACCGTGAATGCCCGTTGTTTGCGGTTGTCCCGGATGGAGAACCGGCCTTGCAGCACCTCGGGCTGCGACTCTGAGGTGATGACGATGTCCTCAGCACAGGTATAAACAGTCCATGTACTTGGTATGCACCAGAACTTCGGCAACTCCTCCCCGCCCGGCCGGTACGTGCAGGTGACCGACAGGGAACCGCCCAGGAGCCCCCGCACGGTGCCGGGCCCCGCCACTGCCCCGCAGCCTGTGGAGACACACGGAGCCGCGGCAGTGCAGCCGCCGCAGCGGCGCCTCCCGCCCGACGGCGCGGGCCCGGCAGGCGGGGCTCGGGCGCGGCCTTACCTGGCAGCAGCGCCCAGGCGAGCAGAGGCAGGAGCTGCATGGCCGCTGCGGGTACCGGGGCTCGGCCGGTGCCGCTCCCGGCTGCTCTCGGCGGAGCTCGGCCCGCCCCCGGGGCCGCCCCCGCGGCGCCATCGCCCCGTTGGGGCGGAGAAGGGGAACCGGGACTGCTGGGCAGCGGGGCCGCCGGGGATGCGAGGGTCGGGGCCGCGGGAGCGTTTGTTGGAGCCGGCGGGGGAAGCGGGGAGGGCCCGGCGGGGCCCCGGTGCGGCCTCGCCCTGCCCGCGCCGTCGGGACCGGGGCTCTCGGGGTCGAGCGGCGCCGGCCGGGCCGTGGGGTCCCTGCACGGCTCCAGCGGCCCCGCACGCTGACCCAGAGCACGGCCGCGCTCATGGCCAGCAGCGCCAGCAGCTGCAGCCCGGCCAGCGCTGGGAAGGAGCGGAAAGAGCCGCGGGTCTCCTGAGCAGCGTCCGGAGAGAGCGTCGGGGTTGCAGACGCGGGGGAAGGATGGATGGAGCGGGTTCCAGACGGGCCCCGTGTTCCTGTCGCGCTCAGGTGAAACCGCCTCCCGCAGTGTCGTACCAGGCCCCGACGTGGTGGTCAATGTTGCCGTGGGGCGAAAACGTGCAAGGACCCAGCAGGCAGAGGTGTCAGGGCTGAGGCTGCTGGGGCTGAGGGCTCCTCTCCCCATGAGGAAGCTCAGCTGGGCCATGGTGGAGCCTGCACGGCCCCTGTGACCCCATGTCCCTCCCCCAGGCACAATGCAGCATGTCCCCACACAGGTGTGTGCATCAGCTTTGGCTGCCATGGGCATCCCGGGGGCAGTGCTGGCAGCTGAAGGAACGAGCAGGAACACAGACAGACTGACAGAAGCAGACACGGCCCTGCAGGATACCCAGCCTTTATTGCAAAATTGTCTTCGGTTGGCAGCTGCAGCTCAACAGCCAGCGGCTCCCTGCAGCCCAAACCCTTCCCTGCGCAGCGCAGGGGCTGCCAGGAGGGGCCGAGGCTTCCCAGGGCCGGCAGTGCCCGGAGCCGAGCAGCTCCCGGCACGGGGCGGCCGTGAGGGGAGGCGCGGCCCCGGCAGGGCGGGGGCCGGGGGGGCAGGAGGGCGTCGCTGGGGCTCGGAGGGGCTCGGGACGGGGGGGCAGCCCCGTGTGCTGGTGCTGCTGGATGTCCCCAAGGGCTGCGGCATCTCCTGCTCCCGGCTCCCGCCCCGGCTCCTCACCCACGCTGCCGCACTGCAGCCAGCGCTGCCGGCCCTCGGTACAGGACACACCCGGGCTGGACCGGGGCTGCACAAGTGCTGACCTGGCACCGCGACCATCCTCACAGCAGCACTGCCGTCAAACGAGGACATTCCCAAACGACGAAATTCCCGTTCACATCCCCCAGACGAAGGTGCAAGTGTCCTCCTGGGACAGACGCTCCACGGTCACCGTGAACGCCACGGTGTTTGCGGTTGTCCCGGATGGAGAACGGGGCCTTCTCCACCTCGGGCATGGAGCCCGCACTGTCGATGGTGTCAGCGGTACAACAGAAAGCGTTGCCGCCTTCCCCACGGTTTCGCCTTTTTTTCCCGGCCCGGCGGGTCCGAGCAGGCGATGGAGAGGGACCCGCCCCGGGCTCGGCCGGTGCCGCTCCCGGCTGCTCTCGGCGGAGCTCGGCCGGCCCCGGGGCCGCCCCCGCGGCGCCATCGCCCCGTTGGGGCGGAGAAGGGGAACGGGGACTGCGGGGCAGCGGGGCCGCCGAGCAGACGAGGCAGGGATAAGGAGCGGGGTCAGGAAGGCTTTATTGAAGCGGGCGGGGGAAGCGGGGAGGGCCCGGCGGGGCCCCGGTGCGGCCTCGCCCTGCCCGCGCCGTCGGGACCGGGGCTCTCGGGGATCGAGCGGCGCCGGCCGGGCCGTGGGGTCCCTGCACGGCTCCAGCGGCCCCGCACGCTGACCCAGAGCACGGCCGCGCTCATGGCCAGCAGCGCCAGCAGCTGCAGCCCGGCCAGCGCTGGGAAGGAGCGGAAAGAGCCGCGGGTCTCCTGAGGAGCGTCCGGGCCCCGGGTTCCTGTCACGCTCCGGGTGAAACCTCCTCCCGCCGTCTGTCCCCAGTTCCGCGACGTGGGGGTCACTGCTGCTGTGGGGGAACGTGCAGAGTCTGACACAAGAACGCGATCCCCTTCACAGCAGCAATCTCATCAAGCAGCTCCATTCCCATTCACAGCCCGCACCTGAAGGTGCCCTTGTCCTCCTCGCCCAGACCCTCCACAGTCACTGTGAGCAAGCGGTGTGTGTGCTTGGTCCGGCTGGAGGGGCGGGGTGGCAGATGCGAAGGAGGGATGGATGCAGGGAGTGCCACATGGGCACCGTCTCCCTCTCCATCTTCCCCTCTCGGAGTGACACCTCCACCCTCGGTCTGCCCCCAGCGCCCCAAACCTGTTGTCGCTGTTGCCATCATGGATTCGTGCAGGGACTGACCTGGGAGCACGATCACCTTCACATCAGCAGTCTCATCACGCGAAAGTATTCCCCTTCGCACTCCACAGCGGAAGGTGCCCACGTCCTCCTTGGCCAGATCATCCACCGTCACCGTGAATGCCCGTTGTTTGCGGTTGTCCCGGATGGAGAACCGGCCTTGCAGCACCTCGGGCTGCGACTCTGAGGTGATGACGATGTCCTCAGCACAGGTATAAACAGTCCATGTACTTGGTATGCACCAGAACTTCGGGAACTCCTCCCTGCCCGGCCGGTACGTGCAGGTGACCGACAGGGAACCGCCCAGGAGCCCCCGCACGGTGCCGGGCCCCGCCACTGCCCCGCAGCCTGTGGAGACACACGGAGCCGCGGCAGTGCAGCCGCCGCAGCGGCGCCTCCCGCCCGACGGCGCGGGCCCGGCAGGCGGGGCTCGGGCGCGGCCTTACCTGGCAGCAGCGCCCAGGCGAGCAGAGGCAGGAGCTGCATGGCCGCTGCGGGTACCGGGGCTCGGCCGGTGCCGCTCCCGGCTGCTCTCGGCGGAGCTCGGCCCGCCCCCGGGGCCGCCCCTGCGGCGCCATCGCCCCGTTGGGGCGGAGAAGGGGAACCGGGACTGCGGGGCAGCGGGGCCGCCGGGGATGCGAGGGTCGGGGCCGCGGGAGCGTTTGTTGGAGCCGGCGGGGGAAGCGGGGAGGGCCCGGCGGGGCCCCGGTGCGGCCTCCCCCTGCCCGCGCCGTCGGGACCGGGGCTCTCGGGGTCGAGCGGCGCCGGCCGGGCCGTGGGGTCCCTGCACGGCTCCAGCGGCCCCGCACGCTGACCCAGAGCACGGCCGCGCTCATGGCCAGCAGCGCCAGCAGCTGCAGCCCGGCCAGCGCTGGGAAGGAGCGGAAAGAGCCGCGGGTCTCCTGAGCAGCGTCCGGAGAGAGCGTCGGGGTTGCAGACGCGGGGGAAGGATGGATGGAGCGGGTTCCAGACGGGCCCCGTGTTCCTGTCGCGCTCAGGTGAAACCTCCTCCCGCAGTGTCGTACCAGGCCCCGACGTGGTGGTCAATGTTGCCGTGGGGCGAAAACGTGCAAGGACCTAGCAGGCAGAGGTGTCAGGGCTGAGGCTGCTGGGGCTGAGGGCTCCTCTCCCCATGAGGAAGCTCAGCTGGGCCATGGTGGAGCCTGCACGGCCCCTGTGACCCCATGTCCTTCCCCCAGGCACAATGCAGCATGTCCCCACACAGGTGTGTGCATCAGCTTTGGCTGCCATGGGCATCCCGGGCAGTGCTGGCAGCTGAAGGAAGGAGCAAACAGACAGACAGACAGACAAGCAGACACAGCCCTGCAGGATACCCAGCCTTTATTGTAAAATTGTCTTCGGTTTGCAGCTGCAGCTCAACAGCCAGCGGCTCCCTGCAGCCCAAACCCTTCCCTGCGCAGCGCAGGGGCTGCCAGGAGGGGCCGAGGCTTCCCAGGGCCGGCAGTGCCCGGAGCCGAGCAGCTCCCGGCACGGGGCGGCCGTGAGGGGAGGCGCGGCCCCGGCAGGGCGGGGGCCGGGGGGGCAGGAGGGCGTCGCTGGGGCTCGGAGGGGCTCGGGACGGGGGGGCAGCCCCGTGTGCTGGTGCTGCTGGATGCCCCCAAGAGCTGCGGCATCTCCTGCTCCCGGCTCCCGCCCCGGCTCCTCACCCACGCTGCCCCTCCAATCACAGCCAATGCCACGGGCACCTTGATGCTGAGCAGAAGCAGCAAGTGGATGACACTGGGCTGGGACCTGTGTAGGAAAAAGGGGGTTGTGCTAGAGCTTTATTAGGCTCTGGGGAATGAGGATGGGGACTGGGGCACTCGCATGCCTGCCAGCTGCCCCGCTTGTCCCCAGGATGCTCCTTGGGAACTCAAAGCTGGGTGATGGGAAAGGAACGTTTTGCCCAGGGGATGCTTTTTTTGGTGCTTTCCTGGATCCCAAACCCTGACTCACAGCACTGGAGGCTCCCCACAGCCCCTGGGACACAGAGGATTGGTGGTCAATGGGCTCAGGTTGCTGTCCTCAGTTGTGTTTGAAGCAGCTGCTAGAGAAAACAGAGTCAGAACAAAGGAGATCCCCCACAACCTCTGCCCAGCACCATGCACAGGAGCCTCTGTCCCTGAGACTTCAGCAATGCAGGTGCAGGGGTGGTTATGGAGGTATCCGGGCAATGCCCTGAGCGCTGCAAAGGAGGAAGAGGAGCAAGGGGGGAGTTTAATGGCAGCTTTGCTTCCAGCCCTGTTTTACCTGCAGACACCATCACCTCGGTGCTGTGCCCTCGGCTGATCCCCACTTTCTTCTTCACCCCACAGGAGTACCGGCCTGCATCCCCGGCTGTGACACTGCTCAGGGTCACCGTGAATGAATTCGCTGTGTGGTTGTCCCTGATGGACACCCTGTCCCGTGTCACTGTCACCTCTGAGCCGTCGGTTTGGATCACGGAGGTCAGGCAAGGCCAGAGGGAGTTTTTGCGGCACCAGTACTTGAAGCTGAGCTTGTAGCGTGGATTGTAGCTGCAGGACAGGGCCAGTGAGCTGCCCTGCTCTACTGTCACCTGCCTGGGGCCTGTCACTGCCCAGCCACCTGCAGGGGACAGAGAGAGGAGCTGTAAACCCATTCTGGCAATGCCTGGGAGCCATGGAGGGTCTGAGCCCCGGGGCTGCAGCCCGAGGGAGGCTGTGCCTGTGCACCCACTGTGAGCAGTGCTGAGCTGACATGTCACCAGTCATTAATAAAACAGCCCCCATCAAGGGTGTGTGTTAGTGGAAAAATGAAAAGCCTTATTCCCAGGGTTCACATGGCAGGGAACAAGAAAATCTCAGAGATCACACCTGCAACTACCAGAGGAAAGGTTTGGGATCAGCCAGTCTTTTGCCATGACCACAGTGAGCATCCTGGTCTGCCTCAGCCCCAGCCTCTCCACAGCTCTGCCAAAACCCCTGACACAGATTTACTGACCTGTGCTCGTGGCTCTCATGAGGAAAAGGGTCCAAACCAAGAAAATCCTCATTTTCCAGATTCTTGCTCCTGAGGTGGAATTTTCCCGGTGGTTTTTCACAAAAAATCCTTCAGGATGAAGCCAGGCCCACTCACACATGGATGTCCTAACAGTTTTCCAAGCTGTGCTCTCCTGCCACTTCTTTGGGCAGTGATTACCCACAGACCCTGGATATCTTCTTTTTAAGACAGCCACTTCCTCCCCTTTACCCACCACTCATGACTCACCCTGGGGTGTTCCATGACAGAGACTCTGCTTTTTCTCTGAAATAGTCACTGAGTTCCCAGGAAAATGCCAAAATGCAGCAGGTTCCTCCACGGTGATGCCCATCCCAGCAGGGACCGAAAACCCTTTCCCAGCACAGAGCCCACAGGATTTTGGGGAGTTTTGAGAGGGCCTGGGCAGAGCAGGATGCAGGGGCTGGGGCAGAGTGCAGGTCAAGCCCTGCTGATGGACTGGTGGGGATGCTGGGTTTCTCCCCAGCTCTGATGGACTGGGAGGATGGGCAGCCATCCAACCCCCTGCACCGCTGCTCTCTGGCTCTGCAGTGGGCTGCCAGCTTGAGCTGGGCTGCTTGTTTTTTGTGTTTTCTTAGGCAAAAGAGTCTTCTTTTCCTCCCCAAATCACCTTTTTTTTTGGCACAGCTGTGGGATTTTGAGTGACAACGCTGTTTCTCTCCAGAATTAAATTAAAAGTTTCAGAAACGCAAATACACAAAGCAAAGCTACTTCCCTGGCTTTCTTCCAATATGCCCTTTGGAAAGAGCAGAAAGCACAAACCTCAGAATCCCCTTCCCTCTCAATGCCTTGCCATGGCAAGAGGAAGCTCTGGGTGTCCCTTTGGGTCACCAAGTAACTCCTTCCTTCCCAGCTGGCTGGTTGTGAGCCAAAACGCTGCAGGTAACACCAAGATCTGAATTCAAAAAGTGCCTGGAGATGGCAAATCTGCTTTGTGCTGAAACACTTCCCACTCCAGCCACCTCATCTTCCTTGGGGATGCATCCCTGCCACTCCTGGAAAATCACAGAGCATCCTTCCCACCCTTCCCTTGGAGTGAGAGGAGGACTGGGAGAAGTGGCTCAGAGGTGGAGACTCTGGATGGAATGGGACAGGGAAGGTCCTACCAAGGTATTTGCTGCATGAGAATTTGGGGGCAGCTCAGTTACCTGAAAGCAGACAGAAGCATTTCTTCCAAGAGCCACTTTGGTTGAGTTGCTGGGGAATTTCTCAAGCCACATCCGTGCTGTGTCATTACTATCACATCCCCATCAGATGGGACGTGTCATTTCCCTCTTTTCCAGGTTTGGGTCCTGGGCAGGATGAGAAGCTGCTCAGTCCAGTGCAGGGGCTGGGACCCCCAGAACAGAGTGAGGCCACTTTCTCCCCATCATGGCAGTCCCCAGGACTGTGTCACACCCCAGAGAGCTCCTGACTGCGTCCGTGGAAGATCTCCTTCCATCCCCTGAGGACACAGCAGTCATTTACAGCAGCCCAACATCAGCACTGCGACTCCCACATGGGGTTTTACTCTGATACTTCTCCTCTCACCTGCTGTGTGAAGGGGTCCTGGCTGAGTGGGACTCTGTCAATGAGGGGTTTGCAAAGGGGATGGCTCCAGCTCAGAGCCTCAGCCCCAAACAAACAGCAGCGTGTGAACATCCTCCAGGAGCGGAAGGTCATGATGAGAGCGGGCAGGAATGAGGAACCCCAGAGTGCTGACACAGAAATCTGTCACAGGAGGATCTGCCCAGCTAAAGTCAGTGTCAGTTGGAAGGGGAAACCAGAAAGGGAGTAGAGCAGTTCAGGGACGAATCTGTACAACAGAGTGTGGCGAGGAATCACTCTGTCCAAAGTGGGGAGAGCCCTGCAGAGCCCCCCTGATGCCCTCCAGCCATGGCATGGGTGCTGAGGTGCTCCAGAGGCGCGGGGGAATGGATAAACAGGGCAGGGAAAGGCACTCTGCTCTGAACCAGCATCTCTGGGGGGCTGCGGCAGGATCCTGCAAGCCAAGACCTCTCTCTTTAGGCAGAGAGAGGCCCGGGAAGCACAAGGCAAGGCTGCCGTGTGAGAGAAGGAGCACTGCAGGAATGCTGCTCAGGAACCCGCTAACGCAGCCTGACAGGAGCACGTCCCTTTGCCGTTTGCTGTGCGCTGACGCCGCGGGGCTGGAGCGAGAAGCTTCGCGTGGCTCGGAGGCTGCAGCGCGAGCAAAGTGTGCCAGAGCCCTGGCAGCGCCATCGCCGGGCACTGTGGGCACAGGGCTGAGGAGAGCTGGCACCTGCAGGGTGCAGCCCTGCCTGCCTCATCGAGATGCGCTGTGGGCACAGGGCTGAGGAGAGCTGGCACCTGCAGTGTGCAGCCCTGCAGCCCCATCGAGATGCGCTGTGGGCACAGGGGATGGGATGAACTGGCACCTGCAGTGTGCAGCCCTGCCTGCCTCATCGAGATGCACTGTGGGCACAGGGCTGAGGTGAGCTGGCACCTGCAGTGTGCAGCCCTGCAGCCCCATCGAGATGTGCTGTGGGCACAGGGCTGAGGTGAGCTGGCACCTGCAGTGTGCAGCCCCTGCAGCACCATCGAGATGTGCTGTGGGCACAGGGGATGGGGTGAGCTGGCACCTGCAGCCCTGCAGCCCTGCCTGCCCCTGGGCAGCGCTCCCAGCCCTGCTCTGCAGCTACAGAACACTGCCCCACACCACCCGACGCTGCTTTCGCTCTGCTTCTGCAGGATTTTGAATCTGGGTTTACTCTCTGGTGCTGGTCCTAAGAAAAAGCCTCAAGGCCTTTCTGGGACAGGCAGTAATTGAATCAATCAGAGCGTGCATCTCCTTGGTTCAGGGCCCTGCAAGAACAGATCTTCCCCAGTTCTCATCTCACTGTATCACCCACACCACAGCCGAGCCTTTCCAGAGTCCTGTCTTCCCCGGACTTCAATGATATTTCCAATCCCTGATTCTGTTATTTAAGCTAGGTCCTTTGAAAAATAATCAGGTCGTTTCAGTCTGTTCTTCACAGGCAGATTTAGCAAGTTTGGGGAAATTGTCCATAGGAGAAAAGGCTGAGTATAATATTGTAGCTCCTTAGTGCTGGCTGACTTAGCAGGCGTTGTCTGAGCTCTCTTTCTGCTGCCATCTCAGATACCCAAGATGAGTCTGGATCATTCCCAGATCCCCCGACTCAGCAAAGCCAGTAAAGGTGGCAAAACATACTCACTGAATTTGTGGCGCTGGAGGATTTGCTCTGGGCTCCACCTGAGGCTGGACTTAGCCAGAAAGGGCCAAGGCAGGGGTTATTTAATGCAAAGAAATTAAGAATGCATACTCGGTGGGTTCAGAGGATGAAATTCTGATTTCTGCCTAGCTCGTGGGGAAGGAATGACTTCAGCAAGGCTCCAGCTTCCCCCAGATGTGTTGTACAGGCAATCCGGGGAGATACTACAGCAGTTAATAGGGCTGGGCAGCAGAGAACAAGCAGGAGCAGGCCAGGAGGACAGTGAAGCAGAAACTCCTGAGCTGGATTTAAGTGTTCCACTGTTAGAGCTGTACTTCTCAAGGCAAACACACAAGTAATTAAGCTACCAGGGATACAGTCTGTGAGCAGACACTCTAAACAATGGATCTAAATTGCAGGTTTATTTGGAATCACTGCAATTTACAGGTCATTTCCTCTGATTTCATTGCTCTGCATTGATTCCAGCTGGTCAGCACTTGCTTGGGGCTGTAAACTGCTCACTGGCTGCCAGAAACCTCTGTGGGGTCTGGGGAAGGCTGGTAGAGCAAGTGGTTTGCTCTGGGTGCTGGGGAAATGCATTCCCCAGTGTGTGAAGGGAGGCAGTGATGCAGCTGTTGGGCTGCTGGGCTCTGATAAAGCTGCTGTTATCACTTATCTACGATGGGTCAGCTCCTCCAGCACGACAAAATGGGATGAAGCCCTTGGAGCAGGGCCAGGGCACGCTGGTGCCTGTGTTTTGCCAGCAATCTGTGTTGTCTCATTAGGCTGCATTACCTTTGGAGACATCACGACAGACAGGAGAATTGTCTCCTGCCGAGTGAGGTTAAACCTGCAGGGCCGAGGGTGCCTCTGGTGCAGCGGCAGTGCCTGCAGAGGGAACGGACACCTCGGCTCCTGGAGCTCTTCAGTCCCTCCCTAAATGAGCCTTAATTGGTCTCATCCTTGGGCAGGTTATTACAGCTCCAGAGCTCAGTCCCCAGGGGCACTGCGTGCCAGAGGCCAGCTCGCTCTCAGACCAAGGCCGCGGGTCAGCCCCTGGCAAGCAGGGAATATTCAGCCCTCAGTCATTAGGCAGCTCTTGTGATTTCAGCTTTGCTTGCTAGGTAGCTTTCCCTTGGCCTAAAGCTCCAGCAGACGGTAGAGAGAGGAGAAACAGAAGACACTGGCTGTTCCACGAATGTGGCTTTATTGGAGGGGTCCGTGAAGGGTCTCAGCTCTTCTTCTTCCCAGTTAGTAGGGGTACAGTATGCTACTTTTATACCCTTGGCCTGGTTCCAATCCTGACCAATGGCAAAGGTGTTAGAGGGACCATTGTCGCAGACATTTTTTCACAGAAATCCTTTCTTTGGGATTGTGCATCTTCTGGGAAGCAAGGGCCCCAGAAGAAGAATGTAAACAATTGTTATCAGCTGCTGTGAGATGCACCTGTGATTGGTTCATGTTCCATGTGTTTACAATTGGGGGCCAATCACAGGAGCAAGCTGGGGACGGAGTCCCTGGACACAGAAATTTGTTGTAGATTCTTTCTATTCTATTCCTAGCTTAGCAGCTCTGCAACTTCTCTCCTTATTCCTATTAGTATAGTAATAATGTATTATATATCATATATCAATAAATCCAGCCTTCTGATCAAGAAACAAGATTCTCGTCCTTCTCTCACCATGGAGACCTCCTGAGGTCGCTGTAATAGGCCATAAGTGACCAATAGCAGGGTTAACAAGACACTGCCTTACATGGCTATAGGGATAAGTTATAGGGCGGATGTCCCTGGAGTCAGGAAGCTTCTTTGCTGCTGTGTCAGCATTCAGATCCTCCACAGGGCCCTGGCTAAAGTTGATGGTTTCACTACACCTCCCTGCTCTCCTTTGTCATTCAGGGTAGTTCACAAATGCTGCTTGAGCTAAAAAGTCAGAGAATGCTCTCCAAGCCCCAGAGCTTCTCCTGCAGCAGGGACCTGCCAGAAATTGCAATCCAGGGATAAGCAGACCTGGAGCCTCAGACCTAGTGAGATGTTGGGGGTATTGCACAACTTGTGAGGGTTCCTCAGGGTGAGAGAGAAGGACGAGAATCTTGCTTCATGATCAGAAGGCTGGATTTATTAATATATGATATATAATACATTATGACTATGCTAATAGGAATAGACAGAAAAGTTCAGAAGCTTGCTAAGCTAAGAATAGAATAGGAATCTAAAAACAAGAGAGCTCTCTGAGAATCTGTCCCCAAGCTTGGTCCTGTGATTGGCCCTTAATTGTAAACATGGAACATGAGCCAATCACAGGTGCACCTATTGCATTTCACATCAGCAGATAGTTATTGTTTACATTTTTCTTCTGGGGCCTCAGCTTCCCAGAAAGGACAAATCCTAAAAGAAAGGATTTTTATGAAAAGATGTCTGTGACATTGGGGGCTCACCCTTCTCTTCACCCCCACCTTCAGGGGAGGTGTGTCTGAGCACCTGCCCAGTTTGGGTGTCCAGGGCAGAGCTGTGCAGTCCCTGCAGCACATCTGGGTCTCTGTGGGGCCCAGCACACAGCTCGGGCCAGGCAGGAGAAGGCTGAGCATGACTCAGGATGGTGGCATGAAATCTCCATCCTCAATGGCCATGGCAGCACTGGGACATCTGCAGGAAGGATTATGCAGACATCAATGGGAGTTTTGACAAGTTCTTGGTGTGTTTAAGAGTTGCCCTGGCTTTGTTGAATATCCCCTGAGGTTTGCTGCTTTCTTCTTCTTGGCCCTGCCCGTGTGGGGTGTGTGCATTATGTTGAAGCACTTGTTTATTTTCTGATCCAGACACCAGGGCTTGTGATATCATTTGTTTTTGTGTTGTTGATTGTGTTACAGTGCATGAGGCCGTGGTCTGGCTGCAGGATGGTCTGGGTTGGGTTGAGTTGGGCTTTTTGGCCTCAGGCAAGCCTGAACCCCACTGTCCCAACTGGTTTTTAATTTTTTTTCTGGCTATTGTTTCTGAGTCCAATCATCTGACCCAGCAGAACCATCTCTGCAGTCAGAAGAAATAATGGGTAAATATAATTAGTAATGTCAGGCCCAGGCAGTCGAACAGCAATCAGATGGGTGCAGATGGCTCTTGGAAGCCTGGTCTGTTCCTCTGGCTTGAGGCCATCTGCTGCTCTTGAAGGAGGGAATTGGAGACTGAGTCGAATCTCTCTTAAATAAACTTCTGAGTAAAGATTAATTTATTTCCAGTGCAATGAACAACATCAGATTGCTCTAAAGGGAGACCTAAAGAAAAGGATCTCAACAAGATACTGACTGTCACCTTCAGGTTTAGGCACAGCTTCATCCTCTCTCTAATAACAATTTTTTTTACTTTAAGCAGGGTCTTAACTGGGCTCTGTAAATGCAGTGGAATCCCAAAGTGGACCTGTTGGGATAAACCAGGCACAGCACCAGTGTGGTAAAAAAACTGAAATGGCCTGGCCAGCATGGGCTGCTGCCCCTCCTGGAGTGACACACCAGTGACCACGCAGCTCGGTGCTTCATCCTGCCCTGAGCATCATCCTGTGCTTCATCCTGTTCCATGCTTCATCCTGCCCTGAGCATCATCCTGCCCTGAGCTTCATCCTGCCCTGAGCTTCATCCTGCCCTGAGCATCATCCTGCCCTGAGCATCATCCTGCCCTGAACTTCATCCTGCCCTGTGCTTCATCCTGTGCTTCATCCTGTTCCATGCTTCATCCTGTCCTGTGCTTCATCCTGCCCTGAACTTCATCCTGCCCTGTGCTTCATCTTCATCCTGCCCTGAGCTTCATCCTGCCCGGGCTCTGTGTGCCGATGTCTGGGGGGCGTCAGCCAGAGCAGCCTCGGTGCGGGCAGGAGGCTTCTTAAGCGCCAACGAGCTGCTGTGAATCCGGGCTGGGGCAGGGCAGCGGGCCTGGCTCCGTGCTCAGCTCGGCACCGATCGGAGCTGGCACCGAGAATCTCTGTGCCAGGGCTGCCCGTGCCCCGTGGGTGCCTCCCGCGGCCGAGGGGAGGCCGGCGATTCCCGGCGATTCCCCGGGCTCTGCCAGTCCCGGTGCACAGAGCTGGGCAGCGGAGCTGCGGAGGGACCGGCGCTGGCGCGGGCAGTCCGGCGGCTCTGCCGGGGGGGGGACGGAACGGAACAGAACGGAACGGAACAGAACGCTCCCGCCGCCTCCCCGCCCCCGGGCGGGACCGGCCTCTCCCGCTGCCCCCCGCCCCCTCCGGGCGGGGAACCGTGCGAGCGGCGGCGCCGAGCAGCGCTGTCCGTCCTGCGGGACCGAACCGGGCCGGGCACTGCGGGACCGAGCAGCGCTGTCCGTCCTGCGGGACCGAACCGGGCCGGGCACTGCGGGACCGAGCAGCGCTGTCCGTCCTGCGGGACCGAACCGGGCCGGGCACTGCGGGACCGAGCAGCGCTGTCCGTCCTGCGGGACCGAACCGGGCCGGGCACTGCCGCACCGAGCAGCGCAGTCCTGCGGGGCCGCACCGGGCGGGCGCTGCCCGCGGTGCTGAGCGGGACGGGCGCTGCCCGCGGTGCTGCAGGGGCGGCCCGGCCCGGCCCGGGCACCCCCGGACCCCCCCGGCCATGGGGGCCCGCGCCGCCGGCCCGGGGGGGGACGGCTACAACGAGGCACTGCTGCACAAGGTAGGGATGGGGATGGGATGGGATGGGATGGGATGGGATGGGATGGGATGGGATGGGATGGGATGGGATGGAGATGGGGGCACCCGGGAGGGGGCTGCAGAGCGGGGAGAAGGGATAGCGCTCTGCTTGAACTTCCCGACAAATCCCGTCCCTCTGCCTTCCTCGCTCCTCCTCTCCCGGCGGGGTCCGTCTCTCACCCTCAGCCCGGGGCGGCGGCAGCTCTGTCCCCCCTGCAGGGATCGGCCCCGGTCCCAGCACATCCCGGCTGGCGGTGGGCAGGGGGTGGCCGGATCCGGCGTGTTTGGGAAGCCAGGGCTGCTGGAGCGGGGCCAGCCCCGCGGCACAGCCCGCACCGCCCGTCAGCCGCTCCCGCTGTCCCGGCAGGCTCAGGGCGGCTCGGGGGCAGCTGAACCGCGGGGCTCTGTTTGCCAGAAGCAGATTAATGAGCTGGGACTTTGCTGCCGTGAAATAGCCGTGTCCCAGAGACGTCCATTCCTGCCCTTCTTGCTTTGAAATCCTCTTTTGCAGTATTCCTGGGACTGTGTTTTTGTACCTTCTGGGACTGTGTTTTGTAACTGCAATGGCACGGAGCATGGTCAGGCTTGCTGGTGTCCCTGCAAGACGTGCGGTGCTCAGGCTTTGCTGCGGGGACAGCAGCAGCAGGGGTTTTGCTCTCTGCAGTCAGGTGCTGCCCTGCAACTCCTGGAGTGATGGAGGAGATGCTGATTTCTCACAGACCCACCCATCATTCCTTCCTGCTGTCCTCACTCTGCTTTCCTGCAGTCCCCAGTGACTGTGCAGGAACTGCCTCCCTCGGGAAAATCAGGGATGGCACAAGACAGGAGAAGGGCTGGGGTTCTGTGGATCCTGTTCACAAATCCCAGTCTGTTCTGTATCCTGTTCTGTATACTCAGGGCAAGGTGCCCAGCCCTTGATTAGTAGAAAAATATCAATTACTAGCAGGTCTCGTTTCTGTTTTACATGGAATACATAGAACATGCCTCCAGGGATGACTTGAGAAACTTTGATTCTTTGCAAAGCCTTAACTCTCTCTTCTCCAGGAAGCAGCTGCAGCAGTTAAGGAATGGCATTGGTGGAAATGAGGCTCTGGGCAGAAAATGGTTATATTGCCCAGGCAAATAACCATCCCAGTCCCACATTCCCTGATGTTTCCCTTGATATTTTTCTGCCTCTCCTGGCTGGGCTGCTTGTCTTGCAGAAACAAGGCTGCTCTCACTCCAGGGAAGTGAGTCTGCAAACACCTCACTAGATCTTGTGTCTGAGCAAGCAATCACATTTGAGATGTGTTGAAAAACCTCAAGAGAGCTTTGCAGTCTGCAGCCAAGGATTAAATGGTTTCTGGTTGGTGGCTAAACCCAGACCTGGGGAGGAAATGGGCCCAGAGCTAACCAAAGCAGGAACAGCAGAGGTTTATTCTGGGCTGTTCCAGAGAAGTTTTGCTTGATACAAAATGATGAATTCTGCTCTCAGGTGGTTTGACCCATTGCCAAATCATTCTTCCTCCTGTGTGATGCCTGGGTCCATTAGACCCAAAGGCAGAGGGATGAGCTCCTTGTCTGTGGCTGATCCAAGGTGTTAACAGGGGGCTGCAAACAGGGATCTCCTGCACGATCTGAGCCAGCTTTTGTTTGATGCACAGCCCTGGAGCTCTCCAGCGCTGAGATCCAGCCTGTGCCAAGGCTGGCAGAGGGCTCCAGGCTCTCTCTCAAGCTGGTATAAGTGTCTTGGCCATGGTGAAATCGTGTCTGGGCAGGTGGGACAGCCCTGAGCTGTTCCTGTGGCACACAGCAGCTTCTGGCATCATCCAATGCCATCCCTGGAGCACTGCCTGCAGCAGGGGAAAGGCAGCACAATTTTATATAAAGAGCAGGTTAAAAATAAGCCTCAGGACTGAGAGCCTCAGCCTGAGAGGCCACAAGAGTGGAGTGGTGAGGGGCTGAAAGCAGACATGCCTTCACCCTCAGACTCTCCCAGTGCTGTGTCCCACTTTAGCTCTGCAGGCAGCGGTGCTGAGGGGCACCAACACATTTGCCACCAATTGTTGTGATAAATCCTGCTCACCTGGGCACAAACCTGTGTGTCTGGGGCTTCATCAGCTCCCTGAGAGCGACACCAGAGCCTGTGGAGGGCACTTCTCCCTTCCCTGCATCCCCTGACCAGGGTTTTAGCCTGCCAGGCTTCCATTAGCTATGTTTAGCTCAGGCCCAGGTTCTGCATGTTTAATCTCGAAGATGAGCTGGGAAGACAACCTCAGCCCACATGCACTGTCCCAGACCTCCTCCCATTTGGCTGGCACTGGAATTGCACCCATTGCCTCCCTGTGCTGCCCTGACAGCCCTGCAAAACCTCTCTTCCCTCGGCAGGTTAGACCAAAATGTCTCTTTGCCTTGCAAGTATGGGAAGTTTGAATTATTCTGCCTTGTCCCTGCAGCCCATGCTGAGCCAGCAACGATTCTGACTGGAAGTGATCCATCTACATTAGAATTAGCCCCAAAACTTACTCAAGGTGTAGGGAGGGATATTTGCTCTTCCCCTAAGGCCGGTCAGGCTGACAAGCCTTTTCAGGAGGGTGTTACAAGGTGCACCTGCTTTTCTCTGGGACTGTGGGGTGGTGGAGAGGTCAGGTTACCTCTGGCAAAGCGCTGTTCCATCCCCACACCACCAGGCAGAGAGGATCAGCAGCACCTAAAGGAATCTTGCAACATTTTACTAAAGTTTCCCACGAAAAAACAAAAAGCAAACAAACCCACCACCCCTAAAAATGAAAAACAAAAAAAAAAAAACCCAAATCAACAAAAAAAAAAAAAAAACCACAACGAACCAAAAAAAAAAAACCAAACAACAACAACAAAAAAAGAAAACCACCAAAAAAAAAAAAAAAACCCTGAAACAAAAAAAAAAAAAAAAAAGGAAAACCTGAGGGGGGAAGTCAGGACAGCTATGGAACTCTGTCTCTGGGAAATTTTTTACAATCATGACTCAGTCATGTCCAGCCTGAGATTTCAAGGGCTATTTCAAGTAACATTTTCCCTACAGTGGGCTTTTTGTTCTTGTTTTTTGTTTATTTGGTGACCAGGAAGGCCACAGTGATTTCTACTGTGCTGTCCCTCCATGGAGCCCATGAGCTTTTCCTGAAGTCATTAGCATTATCTCTTGGCTGTTCCAGGCCAAATTTTGCTGTTATTATTAAGTCATGAAGCAATTCATGAGTTGTCTCTATTATGAATCCCATTTAAATTATTAATAGAGGAATCTGCCTTTTATACATGTTCTCTGTAAACCCTGGGCTCTGGAGGCTTTCTGGTGCTCAATCCAGCCGGCTCTTGTCCCTCCATAATTAATGTTGTTCTCTGCATTAACTGCTCCCAAAGACAGCACTGCAGGGTGCACCCAGTCCTGTTGCACATCTCAGCATCACTATTTTACCTGAAAATAGTATGTAACACCAAATTACACAGCACTGAGGTGCAGGAGCCCCGTGGCAAGGAATTCTCGGAGCACTTTCCTCTCCAGCTGCTCCTGGCCATATCCTTCTCTGTGCACAGGGAAGAGTTCCCTAGGGAAGAGCCAAGGGGGGTTTGGGCAGGGACATTTCCCCGGGAAAGGGGTGAACCAGTTCCTCTGGCCCAGAGATTTCTGCCTGCCAGCATTCCCCCCGTGCCAGCCCCCGGCTCACGCGGCTGCTCCGGATGTGCCGGTGACCTGCAAAGAGCCCAGGCAGGGAGGAGGGAGGGAGAAATCTCTGCTGCAGATCTGGGCACAGGGCGCTGCTGCCTCTCAGCACGCAGCCCTGAGCAGCAGCCTGCACTGGCAGAGGTGCAGGGCTCCCTCCTGCCCGCAGCTCTGTTCAGCAGCTCGGCTCTTCCCAGGACGGGGGCCGTGCTTGGGATGGGCTCTCCAAGGGAAAGCGCTGATCCATGAGGCGAGCGCTCACTGAGGTGCATCAGCACCTGCGAGCAGCTCCAGGCAGGGTGTGGGGGGTGCTTTATGCAAGGCAGGACGCTGATGTCCTGCCAGTCCACATCCCTGCATGGTTTGGGCTCCTCAAGCTCCTTGGCTTTTGGTTTCAGCCCACTTCTTTGGGATCTGTGGGGTGCAGGAATCGTGGCACCAGGGGCTGTGAAGCCCACGTGGCCTCCCAGTGTATGGAATCAGGTCTTGTTCTGCTGGGGCTGTTCAGGCATTTGATTAAACATTCCTTCATACTCAGCCTGTGTTTCACAAGGGGAAGTGCAGTGCCTGAAGTAGTGCCGGGATTGGTGTCACCCCAGGGCACTTGGGGACAAAGGAGGGACAGGACCAGATGTGCACAGCGGCTCCCCTGCATTTTGGGGAGGTGCTGAAGCACCTTCAGGCTGGAGTCAAAGGGCTGAGGTGTTGCAGGATGGAGCAAGGCTGCTGGAGCTGCACAAACACAAACCAGGCAGGGGTAAAACAGATGCAGGCAAGTGTAGCAGAGGTGGATGCAGAGGCTGGGGAGGTTTAGTGCCAGCACCTCACTGACTCATGCCTGCAGCCTCAGGGGTGACAGGGGACCAGTAACAGAGGGGACAATCCATGATTGCCAGAACTGCAGCTTCAGGACCACCCCTGTCCTGAAGGCAGAGCCCAAACCACTTCTAAGGTTCGTAGAAGGTTCGTAGCAGAGTGTTTATTTTAGTTTGTGTCCTGCGAAAGGGTTGAAAGTGCCTCAGTTTCCTGAAAGGATGGGAATGTTTGCCAGTGGCTCTGAGAACAAAACCCAGATTCCAGCAGAGGGAAGGGAGGGATTCTGTTTGCACTGCAGGTCTCCCTTAGGGCAGGGCTTTCGAGGAGCAGAAGGGAAGATGAGCTCCCCAGGGGTACCAAGGCTATGGACTGGCAGTGTGGGAGCTGCTTAAGAGGTGACAGCTCCGACACCAGCCCAGCTCCTGTCCCTTCTGCTCAGGCATGGGAGCGGTCTGGGGTTTCCCCGGGAGGCTGGAGAGGCAGAGGCACCCCATGATTTCAAAGCCATCACTTTGCCAGGAGGGAGTGCTGTGGGTCCACGGCATTAAGGCAGCACAAAGGCAGCCCAGTGACCCGGCGAGGTTGTGTGGCTGTGGCAGCAGCTGTGTGCAGCAGCTGCAGGAGATGCTCTCTTTACTAAACAGTTTTGGACTTGATCCAGTGACTCCAAAGTCCTCCCAAAGAGGTTTTCCAGCAGGCCTGCGTGAGCCAAGGCTGCTTCTGCCCGGCAGCTCCCTGAGCTGGAGTAGGAGCTTCTCTCCTGCTCACTCTCCATGACAGCCTGAGCTTTACTTTCCCTCCCATCTTTCCTCTCTTGGACAGGGTGCAGTGGGTTTCAGGCCTGAAGCTCATCTCAGAGAACATTTCATTAATTACAGAGATGGACAAAGGGGTGGAAATTCCTCTCTGGGCAAGTGGCAGAACCAAATGTGAGAGATCCAGGGGCTGGGTGGGTCCTTCTTGATCCTGCTGCATTTGCTGCCACATTCCCCCAGCACACCCACCCAAATGTCTGGCTCCCAGCTCCCCCATCGCCTGCACCTGCACTGATGCCTCTTTATGTGCTCCTTGCAGACAATCCTGGTTGGAGACAGTGGCGTGGGGAAGACATCACTGCTGGTCCAGTTTGACCAGGGCAAGTTCATTCCTGGCTCCTTCTCTGCCACCGTGGGCATTGGGTTTACGGTAAGAGCCCAGTCCCTGGTCCCTGGGCTGTGCACTCACCCTTGGGGAGCAGCTTTATCTGGGGAATCAGAACCTGTGAATCCGTGGTAAGCACAAAGAATTGGATACCTTGCTTTGGTGCTGCTGGATGAGGAGTTTGGTTTGGCTGTGTGCTTCTTGGCATGCTTTGGACCGCTGGGGGGGATGCAGGATGGGTAAAGCACCATATTCCAAATCCCTTGGTGGGGCTGTGTCCGAGTGCAGCCTTGTGCTTCACACACAGAAAGCTGCCCTTGGAGCTGCCCTGCTGTGCCAGGGAGATGCCAGCCTGTGTCCAGCCTGTGTCCAGCCCGGGGCCCTGGCAGATGGTGACGGTGCTGGGAAAAGCACTGGGCTGCCATCCAGAGCTATTTGCAGAGCTGCCTGGGGTCCCAAGTGGCTCTGATGTGTGTGTCCCCTCTCCTATTTGCAGAGCTGCCTGGGGTCCCAAGTGGCTCTGATGTGTGTGTCCCCTCTCCGGGGCAAGCTCAGGACAGGCACAGTGCTTGGGACCCTACTCCAGAGAGACTGTCACCCCTTCAGCATTGTGACAAAGCTGGAACTCAGCAAGGGGCTGGTACCTATGGGGATGAGATTACCCAGGAATTACAGGAATTTTCTTTTCAGTCCAGGCCAAGGAAGCAGGAAAATGTGGCCCCAGTGGGGGGATGGTCTGGGGCCAAGCAGCCCAGGGACCAGCAGCCAAGGTGCCTCTGCTGAGGGGCCTGAGCCATGGGCAGACAGAGGAGGCTCAGCCTCGCCACTGATCTCCTCCAGCTCCCGGCTGCCTTGTTTCTCTGGGAGCAAATGCCAGTGTGTGGAAGTGATGCTCAGCCAGGAGTTTTTCCTGCCCAGCACAGTTTCCATATCCTTCCAGCCCCCTCCCCATCTTGCTGCAGGGAAGCTCAGCCACTTCCAGGAGCTCCAAGCTACCAGCTCCAGCTGTGGGCACTTTCCTGGCCAAAGAGCACATATAAACTATAAATCCCCCAGCTGGGTCTGAGCACAGTTACAGGACTGGAAATACAGGTTCTGTTTCCCGGGGGGCAGAGGAGGGCTTGGCTGGTGCAGGAGGTGGATGCCATTCCAGAGGGCATCTCTGTCACTGGACCTCCTGCAGCCACGTGTGGCCTTCAGCTGGATTGCAGAGAGGGGCACAGCACTGGAGCCCTGCAGCCCTGGATCCCAGTGGTGTGAGCAGGGATGGGGGCTGCCCTGAGATTAGCCCTGATGTGGGAGAGATGAGATGGAATATTCCTGGGAAAACAGACTGCGGAGGGCTCAAGGCTCCTATACATGAAGTGATGCCTGTAAGGCTGAAGACCTTGACCAGCTGTAGTTCATGGATTTATGAGTTTTTACGGGGTAGGGTTTTGGGTAACACAACATCCCTCTCCAGGGAATTCTCCCACATTCCCATGCTTGGCCTTTTCCTAAATGAAGTGCAGTATGAGCTGGGCCCCAGTGGCTGGTGTAGGATGCAGGGGCTGTGAGCGGCCGGGGGAGCGGGAGGCCCCGGGTGAGGGGCGGGCGCCGGGGAACCGGCTCGGCTCAGCTCAGGTCCCGGAGAACGGCTCCGCTCCCTCCGGCTCCGGCTCCGGCACCGGCTCCGCTCGCTCCGGCTCCCGGCTGCTCACCCAGGCCCAGCTCAGCGCCGCTGGGGCTGCAGCAGAGGGGGCAAACCCTCACCCTGGCAGTGCGAGCTGCCATCCCCGCTGTCCCGGCGTGGCACGGTGGGATTTGGTGGCGCCGGGGTCTCCAGCGCGCACTGTGAGGGACGGGGTGACTGCTCGTGTGCGGGGCGAGCAGCTCCTGCTCTCCCCAAGGCCGTGTCCGCAGGGACGTGCCGGGGCTCTGCCGCTGTCCGGGCAGCCGAGCCGGCAGCAAACCCCAGCACGGCGGGGTGCAGGGGCACAGGTGCCCACTCACTCTTCAGCCTCCTCCTCCTCCTCACCCCGCGGCCGGGCTGGGCAGGGAGGCGGCCTGGGCACGGCCTCGGGGGTGGCATCGGCCGGGGAGGAGGAGGAGGAAGAGGAGGAGGAAGGCGGGTGGGGCCGCAGCTCCCGCCGGGACTCGGCGGCTCCGCTCGGACGCGGCATGGGCGGCCCCGGTGGGGCAGCGGGGAGCGAGACCCCGGGGGGCGGCGGGGACCCCCCGAAGAGCAGCGGGGACCCCCCGAAGAGCAGCGGGGACCCCCCGGCGCTGCCCCGCGATCACCAGCTGTCCGGCAAGGTGCGAGGGGAGCGGGGATGGAGCCTCCGAGCTCCGCCAGAGGGGAAGGTTTGGGTTCGCCCCCCGGCTTGCGGGAGACCAGGAGGGGTTCAGGGTTTAGGAAGGGTCCCGAGGGCCGCCCGCTTCCTCCGCTGCTGCGATCGCGCCCAGGAAGCGGCCGCGAAACGGGGAAGGGAAGGAGGCGGCAGCCGCAGCTGATCCCCCCTGCCCTCCTCTGTCCCGGAGCCCCCGGTGCAGCCGGGACTGGGGTTCTGCTCCCCGGGAGCCCCCGGTGCAGCCGGGATTGGGGTTCTGCTCCCCGGGAGGTGCAGATGGGGCGGCCATCTCCATAGGAGGTAGCACAGGAGGGACCAGCGGCAGGAGCGGGACTTTGGGGGGCTCCCGGGGCAAGAGGAGCGTGGCCGAGCTCTGAAAGCCCGCCAGACCTTTTCCAGGGCAAGGGGCTCCTGCCAGCCCCACAACAGTGACCCCCATGGCACAGGGCAGGGGGAGCAGGGCCCCGTCCAGGCCATTGCAGCACCCCAAGTGCTCCAAGGTGGGAACAGCACCCCAAGTGCTCCAAGGTGGGAACAGCATTTCAGCCCTGGATCCAGCCCAGGGTCCCCTTCACCCCCCTTCAGCCCTCCTTCCTGAGTGCCCCCCTCTTCCCCAGCCCAGGCAAGGGCTGCCCCAGGAAGCACCTTCCTCATCCGAGCAGCTCAGGGGAAGCACGGGACTGAGGAACCTTTTACCCCAAAATTTCATTTACAGCCTCAGGCTGAGCCCAGCACTGACGGTGTTAGCCCCGACACCCCCTGCTGCCTCACTGAGCCAGTTCCAAAGTGGCCCTGCACCCTGTCACCTTCTCTAAACTGCTTTTATTCCTTTGCTTTTATCCTCCCCTCTCTGACTCCTCTTCATGGAGGACAATTTCCATGTTTGAGGGAGAAAAGCAGTTTTCAGCGTGGTCTAGAGTGAGGTGGAGGCAGAACTGAGCAGTGTTCCCAGCTCCCCATAAGTCCTGGGGAAGATTTGACCAGCAAAGTGGTAGCAGGAGGCAGAGCATTTCCAGCCCCCAGCTTTGGCATTTGCTGTGCCATCCCTGTGGAAGGTGGCCATGGTCCACAGGGGCAGCAGGGCTGCAGAGGTTTACTTTGCAAGCTCCAGCATCCTGTCAGGTGGGCATGCAGGCATGGACCTTCCTGCTGAAGTCCTGCTCACTGATATTTTTCATAAGGGTGAAAAATGATGCAGTCGGGTTAATGATTGCTGGGCAGGAACAGGTTGCTGCAGGTAGGCAGAAAGAACACAGCATTGGGAAAGGCTGTGCTTATGGAGCCCAGCGTTGGTCTTGGCTGCTCCCTGCCTGAGGCCAGTGGTGCTGGAGTGGCTGGAGAGCCTGGGCTGATCCTGTTTGCTTAGCAGGAGGGGAAAGGCACCATGTTTGCTTTGGTGTCTGCAGCAGGCACCGGCGGGGAGAGAGTCCCGGACACGCGGGGTTTGCCCAAGCCACGCATCAGCCCTTGGGCTGGGCACACCCGGGCCAGGGGCAGGGCGTGGGTGTCTGCACGCATTTGGGAGCTGTGGCTGCTTCTCTAGGAGCCTCTAGGGCCTGGCTAGGAGATTTCTCTTCTCGCTGCAGTACTTGTTTTCACAGCGGCTCTCCCCCTCGTTCATGGCCGGGGGCTGCCCGGCTGCCCTGGGCGCTGCTTGGCCGCACCCTCAGGGCTCCCACCCACAGCCGGCCCCGCGGGGCTCTCCAGGCACACCGGGAGCAGCCCTGGGGAGAGAAGGAACCGGGGCGGGCTCGGCCCCAGCCAGGGCTGCTGCTCCCTCCCATCCTGCTGACCTCTCTCCCTGCGCCCATCTTGCAGGTGATGTTGCTTGGAGACTCGGGCGTGGGGAAAACCTGCTTCCTGCTCCAGTTCAAAGACGGGGCCTTTCTCTCCGGGACGTTCATTGCCACCGTGGGCATAGATTTCCGGGTGAGACCACCACAGAGTCCAGCCCCTCGCCCCCCTCCACCTGCACCTTGGCCAGGACAGGGTGCTGGGCAGGGACAATGGGGGATTCCAGCCTCTGTACCTCCAGTTATCTTCCAACCAGCTGCAGGTTCTTGCTGGAACCCTTCCCTGGGAGAGCAGTAACAGACAGAAAAGCCCACTGGTACTGTTGCCTCTTACCTTTCAATCAGTAAAGGGTCTAGGTTTAGCCCATCCCAGCTGTGTTCATGGTCTGGGGCTGTGTGCTGGGCAGCCAGTACGCTCCACCATGCAGGCCAAAGCCAACAGCTGGGGGGGGACAAACACAGGTTGCTGTAACTTCATGCCTTGAAAGGGCTGAAATGGGCTGCTGAGAAGGGCTGAAATGGGCTGTTTAAACCCCCACACTGCTGTCTGCTCACCAAATTTCAGCTGCAGGATCTTTCTAAGAGCGCCCAGGGAGGCACAGCTGTTTGAGCACAAGCAGAGCAGGAAGGAAGTCACGGGGGTGTCCCCGGGCAGGGCTCTGCCCACAGCCCCCGGCTCGTGTCGAGTGCGGTCAGAGCTTCCTCTGCCCCCGCAGCTGCTCCTGTTTGCTGCCCCTTCTGCTGCCCCAGCTGCCTTTGGCTTCTGCTGGAACCTGGGCCTTGGTGATCAGGGGCTGGGGGAGAGACGTGGCTGTGGGTTTGGTTAGAGGAGGCCACGAGGCCTGTCCTTATGATAAAGTCATGAAAGGAGGAAAATCTGCCGTGTCCCACTGCCGGGCTCGGTGCTGCTCTCCCAGAGGCGTTGCCAGCCCGCAGGTGCCTGCTCTGCCTCGCGCAAGCATCCCCTCCAGCAGCTCATGGCTCACTGCTCTAGGTAATCTCCAGAGTCTCCTGGGGCATGTTTTTGTTTTATCCAGCCCATTTGCTCAAATGCTGTCATCACCACATGGGCTGAATTTCCATTTCAAACAATTCCAAGCAACCAAATTATTTATAGGGGTCCTCTCTTTCCAGACTCCAAGTATGATTCTTTAAGTCTTAAAATAGCTTTTCAGTAGTTTTTGCTTTTCATTTTTCTGGCCTCTGGAGAGAAGCCCCTGTGCTTCAGAGATGAGAATAGCGATTGCTTAAGCCTCAATAGCTGCCTTCCCAACTCAATTGGAAATGCTTCTTTCCTTTCCTGGTCCCAGCCCAGCCTGGCTGCAAACCCAACCCAGGAGATTTCCTCCTGCCGTGCTGGATACAGCTGTGTGCTACATGCAGCCCCTCTAGCTCAGTGTTTTCTACCTCCTTTAAGAACCAAGCAAGGCTCCACCAGCAAGAAAACCTGAGCAGGACATCCAGCATCACCCAGTGCACATGCCCAGGCAGTTTGTAGCATCCAAACCCCTTAAATTACTGCAAACAGGCTATATTTTTAGTGCAGCAGTGGTCCCTCAGCACATGGAACTGAAGAGTCCTGTCAGAAAGATCAGGGCTTTTTGGTGAGCAAACATAAAAGCACACCAACATGTTAATAATAAATGCAAAATTATGTGTGGTTCATCCATGCTTCCCCACTTCCGCAGCTCTGCCAGCTTCCCGGGGCTGCTGCAATCCCAGAGCTTCCCAGCAGGAGCCGGAGCAGGTCGGTGTTCCTGGCACCTGCTGGGCAGCCAAGGTCATTAAGTGCTCATTAGGGAGCCAAGGACAGGGACCCTGGCTGTGGGAGATGAACGAGGCGCTGGATCCAAGGCAGGCTGGGATCTTGCTGTCTCCTCTGCACTGATTCTGCTCTTCGCTCTGCCTCGAGGGCTTGCTGCTCTGGGATGTCCCTGTAGCTGCCAAGCAATCGGGATCACGGTCTGTGGCAATGAGGCTTCGATGTCCAGCCCCACAGGCAGCCTTGCTTCTTTGCACTGGCCCAGGGAGAGCAGCTGAGGGGCTGTGGAATGCCAGCTCAGTGCCAGGGCTGGCTGGTACATGCACCAGGACATGCTTTGGGCTGATAAACCTGCTCTCCTTGTCTTCTGCAGAACAAAGTGGTGGCCGTGGATGGTGTGAAGGTGAAGTTGCAGGTGAGCTTTGGGAGGGGGGAAGAAGCTTCCAGATGGAAACCCAGCTCAGGCTGAGCGTGGTGGTCCAGCAGGGCTGGGAGCCACGGGAGCAGACCCAGCTGGGGGAGGTTGCTCTCCCTGCTCTCACCAGGGCAGTTTCTCGGCAGATCTGGGACACAGCAGGACAGGAGCGTTTCCGCAGCGTCACCCACGCCTACTACCGGGATGCCCAAGGTGAGTTTGGGGTCCAGCAGGGATGGGGACACCATCCAGAGCACATTCCTGCAGTGTAGCAATGCCTCTGCCTGTTCCCCTGCAGCCCTGCTCCTGCTCTACGATATCACCAGCAGGATGTCCTTCGACAACATCCGCGTGAGTCGCACCCCGGGCTGGGGGAGCTCTCCCAGGGCCTGGAGTGAGGGTGCCCTGCTTGGCTGCCCGGCTGTGGGAGCAGCTGGGAGCCTGCTGTACCCCCGAGCACTGGCTGTTCTGGCCAGAGCCAGCAGCTGGGAGCTCATCCCAGGGCACCTGGCTGGTGCTGCAAGGCTGCGTGAGTTTTGTTTGAGGACACGGTGAATGCCTGAGGGAGAAAACGTGGTTTGGGAAGGATGTGAACTACGGCTTGGGCTGTAGCCAGGAGACAGGGCGTTTTCAGGACTGCTCATCTGTGATGCTGGGATAATTCCTGTGCCAAGGAAAGTCATTATCCCTGTCCTTGTGGGGGAGAGATGGGGGTGCTGAGGGGATGCGAGGGCTGAGAGGGAAGGCAGCGGGTACTGAGGGGTGGGGGCTGAGTTGGGAGGGACAGGAGTACCCCTCACCCCGACACAGTCCTGCTGCCCCACAGGCCTGGCTGACGGAGATCCATGAGTACGCCCAGAAGGACGTGGTGATCATGTTGCTGGGCAATAAGGTGTGTGCAGGGTGCCCGTGCGCCCTGGGCTTCGCTGTGCTGTGCGTGCCCCTGCCGTGCCCGTGGCCGTGCCGGGATGGGGCTCTGCTGCTTTCTGGGCCCGGCCGAGCGCAGAGGCGGCTCCCCTGTCCCCAGTGTCCCCGGGGCTCGGGGAGGGCAGTGTTCCCGGTAGCCAGCGGGTGGCAGCACGAGCCTGAGGTTCCAGGGACGGGGCGCTCCTCGAATGGGATGCGTTGGTGTGGGATGCCCACCCAGGCCTGGATGCACCCCTGCACCTCAGGTAACCCCAAGCCCTAAAGGCCCAACAAGGTCCCAGATTCTCTCCAGGAGTCAAAGATGCTGCTGGGTGCCCAGTGCCCGACTGGATTTCCCCTTGGGACTGGATGTCCCCTAGATCCTGGATGATGCTGGGTACTTGATGCCCAGCAGGGTACCAGACCCTCCCTGGGTCCTGGATGCTCTCAGGTACTGTCCCAGGTCCTCAGTGTCCCCAGGTTGCCCCTGATACCCTCAATGCCACCAGGTCCCAGGTTCTCTGGGCTGTGGATACTTCTGGGTCCATGCTGCCCCTCATTCCTGTCAGCCCCCTGAACACCCCACACTGCTGGTTTGCCACATGCCAGGGTGCCAGCTGCTCTGGTGTGTGGGGACATTCTCCTTCCCTTGGCAGGCTGATGTGAGCAGCGAGAGAGCTGTGAGGACAGAGGATGGAGCATCACTGGCCAGGGTGAGTTGTGCTATGGTCTAACCCAACTTAAGCCCCCCCAGACAATTTCAGGTCACCCAGGGTTCCCGTGCAGCCGTGCCATCCCCTCTGAGTGCCCAGGCCTGCCTGGCTCTTGCAGGGCAGCACAGCAGTCACTTGCATGCAAAACCTGGGGCAAGGCAGGGAGGGGGTGACCCACAAGCCTTGTCCAGGCTCCAGGGGTGATTCAGAGGGCCAGGAGGACACCTTGGGCATAGCCACTGATGGGGTGGTGCTGCTCTTGCAGGAGTACGGAGTGCCTTTCATGGAGACGAGTGCCAAGACAGGCATGAACGTGGAGCTGGCCTTCCTGGCCATTGCCAAGTGAGTACCTGGGGCCAGGGCACTGAACAAGGAAGGTGTTCCCTGCAGCCCCACCAGCTCCCACACCCCAGCACAGTGTGGGAGGGGTAACACAGCCTCACCACTCCAGGGAGCTGAAGCAGCGCGCGGTGCAGCCGCTGGATGAGCCCCACTTCCAGATCCACGATTACATCGAGGCACAGAAGAAGAAATCCAGCTGCTGTGCCTTCTCCTGAGGGTGGCCCAGAGGAGCTGGCAGGCCTGGGGGCCCGGGTGTGAAGCAGAGTGGGGCCCTATCCCGCTCTCAAGCACTGGAGGGAACCAAGCTCTGACAAGCCAAGGTGGATGGCACAGTACAGTGGAGCAGAGTGCGTGAGGAGGGCCCTTGACCTGGTGCCAGGATTCAGATCCTGCTGCCCTGCAGAGCAATGACCTCTGTGCCATCGTGGGAATCACTATGGTGTGGTGACTGCCAGCCAGGCCAGCAAGCCATGGTGACCCATCACTTCCGCCACTCGAGCAGGGTGCAGGACACAGCCACACACCTCACTGAGGGATCCTTGGAGCAGCTGGAGGAGCTGTGCCATGGATGAGCCTCCCTTGCAGCTATTCCTGCTCACAGTGCTGCTGTTGTCCAACTGGAAGGGCCTGGTCCAGCCCCCTTGTCCCTGGTGCTGCCAGGCTCTGGCTTCCCTCCAAGGATCCTCAGCTCTGTCTCCCCAGGCTGCCCCACACCCCAGTGCCCACGCTCGGCTGTGGCTCCTCATTTCTGCAGTTGCTGCCAATGGCTTTTATCCTCCTGCCACCACAAATGCAATGATGTCCCCATTGTGTCCTGGCTCTGCTCGAGGGAAGGGCTGGGATGGGGAAGGGTCCAGCCAAACCTGCTTCCTGCCCACACAGCTGGTGTGAGAAATAAAATTCCCCTGGGAGCATCTGAGCAATGCTTGGGACACTTCTGGTACACACAGCAATTTGGAAAAACTTTGCTTCCCCCATGTTGTAGCCACAGAAATTAGAGATTTTTTTTTTTTTTTTAACAAGAAAAGGCTTTTTCATTTCAATGCCTCCAGACTGAACCATCTCCAGCCTCATGCAGGAGATTCCCATGATGGCATCACCTGGGGCAATGCTTCAGCCCTGCTGCCTCCCAGGCCAGGCGGGGTTTCTCTCCTGTCACTGTCCATGTAATACAACTACGCCTTCCTGCTGCTGGCAAATAGCAGCTGGAACCCACTGTCGGCATCTTCCAGCCAGCAAACTGCTCTGCTGGGCGCTGGTGGGGCTCAGGGACATCCCTGGTGCTCAGCCCAGCTCTGTTGCTCCCTCGAGCACATTGTCCACTCCTCTGAGCAGTCAGATGGTGAATATTTGGTTGTGTAACTGAAGCACTGATGCAGAGAGCAGCTGTGGAGGGTACGGCACTGCACATCGGAGTCAGGGACTGTCCAGCACATCTGTCCCCATCAGCATCTTCTCTGGCTCTGCACCTGACCGCCCGTGTCTCACCTGCCCCGGTGCCTCCTTCACCTCTGCTCTGCCCCTGGGTCTCTCTTTGCAAGTTTACAGATTAAAGCTGAGTATTTTTTGAGGCTTTGCATCTGCCTGATTGTTCATCGCGTGAGAATTCCCTGCCCTGGGTGTGCGCCGTGGGAGGCTGCTGCACACAGCGCTGCAGAGCGGCCGGCCCGGGCCTGGGGGCAGCGTGGGGAGGGGGCAGCACCCACGGCCCCTTCCTGCCTGCCGGGGGGGCTCCCACCGCACATTTCACACCGACCAAAGGTGAGAGGGGAAGAGTAAACACGCCTGTTAAATTAAAACCAACCTCCTCCCCTGCTGTTCTCATGGTGCGGAGTCCAGCATTCCCCAAATAACTCTGTCTTCCCACCAATGGCATTGCTGCTGCCGCTTGGCTGATGTCTGCAAAAAAATGCTGGATGGCTTCAACACAAACAGACGTTGGCTCTTTTCTCTTTCCCCCCTCCTGCCCGAGCTCCTTTAACTTCACTCCAAGATGCAAAGGGCAGGAGGAGGCAGCTGGGGCGCGACGGTCCTGCCTGTGCCCTGCCATCCCGCAGGCACTGTTGGACCCAAAAGCAGCTTTAGCGGTTTCCTTTGCTGCTGCCTTTCTTCCTTATCTCGGTCCCATGCTCCAACCAGCCCTGCTGGAGCTGGGTTTTGTTTCCTGGCTGAGCACAGGCTACCCAAAATGCGCTCTGCATCTGCCCTTCCAAAGAGCTCACTTGTGGGGCTCCCCTTACCAAGGGGACGGCTGTGCACGGGCGGTAGATCCCCTGTCCTGGGGCCGTACCACAGCACGCTTGCCCTGGTTTTCCCCTGCGAAGGCATTTGCCGCCGGCTGCCGTGGGATTCCTCTGCGCCGCTTTTCTCAGCGCCGAGCGGCCGCGGGCGAATGCTCAGCCGAGTGGAGGAAACAAATGAGCCCACCCTCCGCTCGCAGCTGCGTCCCACGGAGCTGCAGCACGCCCCCCCGAGCACACGGGGGTTCTCCGGCCGCTGGGGTCCCTGAGCAGGGTTTTGGGGCAGAGCGCCTTGTGAGAGACCTGTGCCACGGCATGCAGCTGTGCCCTCCTTGCTTGCGGTCTGCAGCTCGGGTAAACTCGGTCCTGGCTGCCCCGAGGGCCTTTGCCCAGGACCTTCAGCCCGGCCCTGCGCTGGGAGACACCTCTGTGCTGTCCTCTCTGGGACAGTCCCAGGAGCCAGCTCTGCCTGGCACCAGCAGCCCTGCGGCATGGCCGGAGCAGCCCACGCTGGTGACTGCCTTGCTCTGTCCCGTCTGAGTCCAAACCCCAGGATCTCACATGCTCATGATCCCCTGCAGCTACTTGTGCTTCTCAGTCCATGAGCAGAGAACACGGAGCCAGGGCAGAGCAAATCCCCTGGGGTTCCCTCCGCCTTCCCCACTTCGGGCCATCAGATCCGGAGGGCTGAGCAAGGTTCAGGGGCGGCTGGGGGAACAGGGCTGGCATCTCATTTCCCCTGCAAAACGAGTTACCTGCCCTCTTCCCAGCCCGCCTTCCCGCGCAGTTTCGATTTGGGGATTTTATTTCACTTATTTTTGTTTTACTTCAAGCATCCCTCCACCTTCTACGTCGGAGAAGCGCTGGGAGCAACTGCAGCCTTCAAGGACCGGGTGAGGGTATGGGATGGATGTTCCCCGAGAGGCCACCCGGGACGTGCCGCAGAGCAGGAGCAGCTGGGAGCGTCCCGCCGATCTCCGGCCGTGGTGGGGCTGTCTCCGGGACGGCGGCAGAGCCGATCCCCGGCGCGGGGAGTTCAGCAAGAATCGGGAGTTGCCGCGATGGGCTCGGGTGGCTGCGGGGCAGTGGAAGGGTGGGAGGGCAGCGGGAGCGGTCCGGTCCCGCTGCAGCCACCGCGACCCCGCGGCGCCGCGCCCGGAGCGCCCCGCCGGGGCGAGGGTACATTTGCATACCCACCCGCCTAATTTGCATAACCGCACCTCTAAATTTTGCATAGCCACGCCCCGTCACTGTCCTTATTTGGCGGGCATCATCCCGTCCCGCGCTCCGATTGGCGGCCGCCGTGCCCGCGCCCCGCCCCCCTATATAAGGCTGCCGCGGGCCCGTTGCCGCGCAGTGCGCCGAGTGCGGGTGGCGGGACGGGCCCGCTGCTGCTCCGCCGCTTCCCCCGCCATGAGCAGCGGCGCGGGCCCCGCCGCCCGGCTGTGCCGCCTGGAGCGCGGCCCGGATGGCTACGGCTTCCACCTGCACGGCGAGAAGGGCAAGCCGGGCCAGTTCATCCGTCTGGTGGAGGCGGGCTCGCCGGCCGAGCGGTCGGGGCTGCGCGCTGGGGACCGGCTGCTGGAGGTGGACGGCGAGAACGTGGAGCGGGAGAGCCATCAGCAGGTGGTGGAGCGGATCCGCGCCGCCGCCGGCACCGTCAGTCTCCTCGTCGTAGACTCGACGGCCGAGGATCAGCTGCCGAAGCAGGGCGGGGCGGGCGCCGAGCCGCCGGTGGTCGGCGGGCAGGCGGCTCCGGTGCCGGTGGAGCCCGCGGCGCGGGAGCCCGGTGGTGGCGACCAGCGGGTAAATGAGCGGCCGGGGGACCGGGGCTCGGAGGTTTTCGGGGCGGAGGGTGTTGTCCGAGGAGGAGGGGTTGCGACCGGCCGCGGTCGCCTTCCGAACGAGCGAGCGGCAGCCGCGGCCGCCCTGGGCGTTGTGTGTGGTTTCGGTCTCGATTCTTTCTTTTTTTACTTTGCTTTAAACGCGGCTCCCCAGAAGCCCCGGGTCCTGCCGCGCCCGGCTGCTTTGCCTTTTTTATTTTAAATATTTTTTTTCCTCTAAATGGTCCTGTCTCCCAGTGACGGGCGGGGGTAGGCGGGCGAACCGGGCTGGTTGGACCCACCGCGGAACCCGTTCGGTCCTGTGCTGCGGGGCCGGTAAAACGGGGTGAGGAAAGCAACGCGGGGAGGGAGCTTTGAGCCCAGAATTGGGCTGAGGGGGGTCGGCACTAACCCACCCCAAAATACAACAAAAATCCCGTGGCAGAGGTTGTTCGGGGCTTAGACTGCAGGTATTGGTAGTAGTCACTCGTGCTTTGAGTAGTCGCTCCTGCTGTGGAGTGGAGATAGCAGAGCTCCTCCCGGGCTGGGGGCTCGATCCCGGCAGTCAGTCCCCACAGACGCTTCCTAACTCAGGAATGTTGGCCTTAAGCACGCGTGGGAGTGAGCAGTTGCACAAACAAAGTGATGTAGAAAGGTGAGGAATTGAGAAACAGCTGACCTTTCATGCCCCAAGCGGTTCCTAAGAAACGCTAGGGGCTCTGGGAGAGAATACTGCTTTTTATTTACCCAGCAAAGACGTGTTTGTTGTTACAACAGACACGTGGATGGCTCCCTGGGCAGCAGCCTCTTGAGTTCCCAGTGTGAGGAACCTTCTGGGGAAATCTTATGACCTGTTCCCAGAGAGGCTGGTGTAGTGGAGCCTTCCCAGTGTTGATGCTGAGCCCCAAGAAGAGCTGGGTGCCCCGCTGAGCTGCTATCAACATAAGGTTTTGCTGAGGATTAGGTGGTTTTGAGCTGTATCTCCCGTGGGACTTTGGCCTGTGCTTGTTCCCCTGGTTGGGCTGATCCACTGCAGGCAGAGCTCTCATCACTGCCTGGCTAAAACATCACTCCAGCACCTCCTTAATGGGCTTATTTGGGTGGGAACAGCCATGTTCTGTCCCCTGCTGTCTTGCTGGCTGTCCCCTGTGTGATCCCAGGTCCCTCACGTGTGGCCCCGTGCTGGGCCCTGGAGCTGCCCCATGCAGGGAGAACGTGCCTGATCTCCCGTGTGTCACCGTGCCAGCACTCCCTCCCAGGGGCTAGTGAGACTCTGCTCTGCCTTCTGCTCCCACACCTCTCCATGGGCTGGGAAAAATAAAGGGGGTGTTCTTAATGCAGCTCAGGTGAGTCCCCTGCCCAGCTTGGGGGCTAAGGACGTGCAGTCCCCAGAGAGGATGGAGCCCTCTCACGCTGTGGGACTGCTGCCTGCTCGCTGTGTTGGCTGGAGTGATGGAAAGAGTTTAGGAAGCAGCAGATGCCCCACAGGATTTTGGGAGACAGCCCCAGCTGGAGATACCTCATGGCTTTGGGGGACAGTCTTGGCTGAAGACTCCCCACAGTTTTGGGGAGCAGGCTCAGGGCACAGCCCATGCACGGTTACTGCTGGCGGTTTCTCTGCCAGCGGTTTCTCTCCTCACTAGATCAGGAAGCAGGTGACATGGGGTGACATTGCCACAAGGCCCCAGACGGTTTCTCAACAGGTAGCAGCAGGAAATCTTGTGGCTGGGGGCAGGGCCCAGCGGAAAAGTGGCTTTGGAGGCATCGCCCAGGCCAGGCACCCACCAAGCAGGGTGGGATGCTGAGCCCAGCCAGAGCAGGCAGAAAGGGATTTCTCTCCAGTGAGGCAGGAACACACTGCTGGGCTGTTTCTGGCCACTGGCAGGCAACCAGTGCTGGCTGCTCCATCCCCCTGCAGCCCCATCCCATCACTGTGGGTTGGTAGGATTTCCTGGGATCACAGGGGAAGCAGGAGATTTGCACGTGTCAGAGTTCTGTTTGCTTTATTGGGCTGGACTTGCCTTTATTTGTTTAACAAGCCTGGAGACGCTCAGGAGCTGGGAGAGCTGCTTGTGGTGAGCAATGTTTAATGTCTCCCACCTTCCAGCAGAATCCATTCTCTCTCCAAACTGTTCTGGGTCCTGCATGACTGGGACTACCAGGGATCTCAGATACCCCCACAGGTCCCTGAGGCAGTTGTGGGAGGCTCCTTTTTCATTCCTATCAAACCCTGAGTGTGCAAATCCCCCTGATACTGTGGTGGAGGTTTTGAGCCTCCCTGGGAAGCCGGTCCATGCCCTCCTGTCTGCGGTGCTGAGCCAGTGTGGTGACAGTTTCACAGCCCTCAGGTCAGCCCCATTTCCTGGGGCCCTGTGCCATGGGGATGTCTCCCCACCAAGACAAACTGTGACAGTTTGTCTGCCTCCGGCTTTATTTCCGGAGGTTTCAGCTGCTCGGGAGTGGCTTGAGAAAGTTTCATACAAGCTGCACAGTGCTCTGCTACCAGGGCAAGGCATTTGCTACCAGCCTCAGGCTTCCCTCTTGCAAATTTGGTGTTCAATTAGAGCCCTTCCTGCCAGCAAGGCTCATCCCTCCTTGTAAAACCTGGGAGAGCCTCCCAGGGCTGGGTTTCAGAGTGTAATAGGGAGCAGTTCCCCCAGCATTGGGAGCGTTGCATTGGGGTAGCTGGAGTTTAATTAGGAAATGAATTAAATTTCCTCTCAAGGCAGCTGCATGAAAAGCAGCTCCAGTCAAACAGGACGTGACAGGGATGCTGCAAAGGAGGCTGCTTTGCATCCCCTTTGTATGAAGCCTGAATGTGTGAGCCAGATTTTGGGACCCGTGTGAATTTGCTGGCTCAGGCATCCTCAGAGCTCTTGTGTTTCTCTTTGAGTAACTGGGAAGGTTGCTGCCGCCAGCAGGCTTGATGCTGCTTGTAGGGCTGCAGGGAATTTCTTGGGACTTGAGGCTTCAAAGGTGTCCTGGAATCGCTATGGAGTGGCTGGGAAATGGGGTGTGAGTCCTGACATGCTGTGCAGCTGAGGTCCCCACAATCCTGGGATTGCTGGTCCTGCCAGGTGGCTGAAGGTGCTGCGGGGGGAGCAGCACACATCTGGGTGTGCCCCAAATCCTGTTTCAGGGTAGGAGCAGCCGTGCAGTGCTCCTGAAGTCCTCATGCCGAGCGGGCATCTCTGCAGACAGAGACCTCTCTGCCTTCCCTGGGTCAGAGGGGAGGCGTGGGATGCCTCTGCAGGGCTGATTGCAGCTCCCCCCACCGCCCTCCCTGCCTGAGGGTGTAATTGCTTGTAACAAGGCTCTGCCAGCTAATCCCAGCGCGGCAGGAGAGCTGCTGGCCTTGCAGGACAGGATGCAGCAGCTTAGAGAAATTAGGGGCATTTCCACTGCCCAGCTCCATAGCCACGGGTATCCTTGGGTTGTTGGCCCCAAACCCCCTTGCCTCACATCACTCAGCGCAGAGGGGACTTTGGGGCTGAAAGGATGCACTGCCATGGGGTGCTCACCCCGTGGATGGGCAGGATACGGCTGCTGGAGGATCAGATGCATTTGTTTTCCTCTCTGGATGGCAGAATGGTGGCTGCCTGCAGGGTTTTGGTGGCTGGGGGAGGGTCAGGCAGCCTGGCATGCTGGGCTGGGGGGCTGCTGGGGGCCGGTCATGGCTTGGCCAGGCTGCCCTGCAGCAAGTGCTGCTGCCCTGGCCAGCTGCCTCTGCAGGATCAGTGCCTCCCTCACCGCTGTGACCTGTCCCTGTGTCCTGAGACATCTGTCCACCCTGCAGGATTTCCCATCCCCCCAAAACTCATGGCACCAGCATCTCAGCGAGCTCAGGCCGCCAGGGCTTTGTTGGTATGGGTGGGAGCAGAGCCCTCCCTCCTCCTCCTCGCCCGGGAGCGCTGCCAGCCCCGCTTGCTGGGTGCTCCCTCTGGCTTTGTCCTGAGCTATCGGCGTGGAGCAGCCCCACAGAGCTGCCAAGGGCACCGGCAGCTCCAGAGCCTGAACCCTTGCTCAGGGTTGAGCCAGGGCAGGGGTCTGGGAAGGTGCCACCTTCATCCAGCAGCTCCTGCCCTTTGTCATTATTTTGGGTATTGTCTGTCCCCACTGTTGCCTGGGATTTCTGCTGTGCCCCCCTGTGAACCTGGGCACGGCGTGGGGATGGGGAGGGCAGAAGGGGCGAAGTCGAGGGGGTCACAATGCTCCACCCAGGCAGGGAATCCACAGCTGGGCTGCTGCATGGGGCATGTGCAGCTGGCACACGTGGAGACCAAGTCCTGCATGCCAGGGCTGAGGCATCTGGGGATGACCTTCCCTCCTGGCAGATGTGCTGGGTGCTGCCTGCACCTCCCTTCCCAGGGCGTTGTCAGGTGCTGCTGGGGTGGTGGCCAGCCTTGACCATGAAGGAAGGTGTTGTGCAAGAGGATGGGGCTTTATCAGGGCTTTATTGCAGCGCTGGGCTTAGCAATTGTAAATGTGTCACCCCAGCCCGTGTGGGACCCTGTGCCACACCAGTGTGTCAGATATGGGCTGTCAGCACCCCAGGACCCAGGTGTTCCCTGCTGTGGGCAAAGGTGATTCCGTGCCAAGATGCAAGAGTGCTGTACAGGGGGTAAAGAGCACCCTGGTGCAGGTGTGGGAGGGCAAATTCCTGCAGTGCCTGTCCTCAGTGATGCTATGGGCACCCACAGAGAAAAAATTATCTCAGATGAAAGATTAAATACACCCCCTTGGTGAGGAATATTCTGGCAGTTTGAGTGAGCCTTGGCTGCTGGGAGAGCCCAACCAGAGCCCAGGTTCTGGTGATCAAGGTGGGATCAAACCATTTAATATATAAATTGTAAAAGTGGTATTGGGTGCTAGGGTCAGAGCAGTTCTGACGGTGTGACTTGCAGGTGTCTGGTTTATGTCACCTGGTTCCTCTGATGCTTCCTGGACATCCCACTCCCTGCTGGCTGAGCAAGGGCAGTTCCTGTGTGCCAGGCTCCTGGGGATGCTCCTGCTTCTTCCTGCTGCTCACTGTGTGGGGAGCTTAGAGGGCACCAGGGGGGCCAAGTGTGGCTGCCCCAGTGGGGCTCCCTGGCTCCAGGTACTGGTGGACCCACAGGTCAAGGTGAAACCAGGTTCAGATGAGCTGGGTGTGGCCTCCTGGAGAGGTGAACGTCGCAGTCACGCCGCCCCAGTGGAGCTGGTTTCTGTTTTGCAATCCTGGGAGGTCACGCTGGGGCATGGAGGTGCCTCAGCATTACAGCTGCTCCATCTGGGCTCCAGCTGCCTTCCTGAGCCCTGTGTGCCCCTGCCCTGCTGCCAGGGGCTGTGGGGTGCCTTCCTGAGCCCTGTGTGCCCCTGCCCTGCTGCCAGTGGCTGTGGGGTGCTCTGGGCTGAGCCCATGGCTGGGTTTGCCATGAGGAGGGGCACTTGGCAGGGGGGTGATGCAGGGGACCTGTGCCAGCACCTGAGACCTCTCCAGTGGCCAAAGCTTCCCAGTGGATGGGCTGGAGTGGGAGTGCTCCCCAGCCACCTGGGCTGGGTTTCCTCCTCCACCTTCATGGCAGTTGCAGCCCTGGTCCCAAAAGGAAGAGTGTGGTCTGGGAACACACATATAATGACAAGTTTCTTCAATGTTTCACTGCAATTAGTGTGCCCTGAACCTAATTAATTAATTGGAGTCCAGCGTCATAGGCTGTTTGGCACCCTGCATCCTGTCTTGAGGTGTCAGTGCCCACAGGTGGCCACCTGAGGAAGGTGTCCCTGGTGCTCCAGCAGCTCTCTGGGGTTCCTGCTGCTGTCCTGGGGTGTTGGGGGGTCCAGGAGCAGTTCACCCACAGATTGTTCCCTTTGCAGGAGGAGCTGAGACCTCGGCTGTGCCACATGAAGAAGGGCCCCGATGGCTACGGCTTCAACCTGCACAGTGACAAGAGCCGCCCCGGGCAGTACGTGCGCGCCGTCGACCCCGGCTCGCCGGCCGAGGCGGCGGGGCTGGCCCCCCAGGACCGCATCATCGAGGTGTGCTGGGGCCAGGGGAGCTCAGGGGGGCTCTCCGGGAGCCTTGGCACTCCCCCACAGCCTGGGAGGCAGCTGCCCTTGGCCAGGGAGGCACACAGTGTCCCTGCTGCCGCTGGTGACTCACGGCACAGCCGCCCAACCTGCGCCAGCCTGCCGGTCCCCACCCACGGGTGCAGCGCTGGGGAGGGCTGGCACTGAGCACTAATGAGCAGTCTGGGGGTTAATGAGCAGTGGCACTGTCCCCGGGGATCCCCTGGGGTGGCACAGGCTGGGACAAGGTGCATGATGATGGCGACTCCTGCTGTCAGGTGTGACCAGGGTGGGGATGAGCTCAGGTTTGTGCCACGTGGGATGATGATCCATGAGAGCAAGGACCAGCTGAGCCCCAGCCCTGCTGCTCACCGGGGTGTGGGGCTGCTGCCTCTTCTGGGGTGAAGCTTGTGGGGTTTCTGGAGACCCTCACTTGGCACAAGGGTTTGAGCCAGCCCCAGGTCCATGTGCTGTTGGGAGTTCCCTGCCAGCTTTGCCCATTTGACCCCATGCCAATTACTCAGAGGAAAATCTGCTTTTAATGAGTTTTTTTTCTGGCTTCACTGCTAATCCCTGTGAGGCCATGAATGCCTGTGGGGGCTATGGGGTGGCTGTGCTGGGATTATGAGCGGTACCAAGGCTGGTACCTGACCCCTGCATGGTGCTTGTGAGGGATGGATGTCCCCCAGCTCCAGTGGTGATGTGTACCTGCAGGTGAATGGTGTGTGCATGGAGGGCAAGCAGCACAGTGACGTGGTGGCAGCCATCAAGGCGAGTGGTGATGAGACCAGGCTGCTGGTGGTGGACATCCTCACAGATGAGTTCTTCAAGAAGTGCAAGGTGGTGCCCTCAGAGCAGCACCTGACAGGTGGGCTGGGGACTGTGCCTCTGGGAGGGGTTTGTGCCACCTCTGGCGGCTCTGTGTCACCTTCTCACCAAACCTAAGGGTGCTGAGCCCTGGGAGGTGGCCTTATCACCTTGGGGCCAAGCAGAATCACCTGGCTTTGGCATCTCCCTGCTTAGCCAAGGGCCCCATGCAGGGCTGACGTGGGCAGGTTTATGGCCCTGGGTTGCACTTTGGCAGGGTTTATGGCCTGGGCAGCAAACAGGCATCAGCTGCCCTTTGCTCTCCAGAAGGATGGGGAAGGGGTCTCACAGGGCTCCACATCGCAGCTGCCATCATGTGGATGCCACCATTCCCCTGTGCCACGGGGCTGGCTGCAGCGGGTGGTTAAAAAATTCAGGACCTGGCCAGACCCTGGAAGTGTTGTGTGAGCATTGGCCATGTGCAGCCTTGGCTTGCCCTCCACTGGCAAGGGGACAAAGCAAACACATCCTCACCCTGTGTCCTTATCCCACAGGTCCCTTGCCAGAACCAGTAGCCAATGGTGACATAGGGAAGGTAAGAGCCTTGTCTTGATTTTAATTCCATGTATGCCCATCTCCAGTCAGGGACCCTCCTGTTCATGTCCCCTGTGCCCATGGGTGGGGGATGCCACCAGATACTGCAGTGGTCTCAGCCTGCCACACAAGAGCTGGTGCCACTGGGAAGGGACCTGGTGTCCTCCAGGAAGGGGAAACGCAGCTTGTGGTGCTGAGTTTGATGGAGGTGGCTGTTTTCCTGCTCTCTTTTGCCTTCTGATACTCCAGGGCTGGGAGCCCTTGTGCTGCAGTAGGGAAGTAGCACCCAGCCCTGCAGCCATCCTCCTCCTCCTCCTCCTCCTCCTCCTCCTCCTGCTAAAGCCAGGGCAGTCAGGCCGGGGTTTAATCCTTGCCCGCCCCGATGGGCAGCGCTGGAGGTATTTATGTGCCTGGAGCTTGCCGGGGATTACATGCAGCAAGGACGGATTTCATGGCCCCCTGGGTGGGGTTTGCGGCTCTGGAGGCTGTTGTCAGGCCCCGGGGCTGGAGCTCACGCTGTGTCCCTGCTCCCCTCAGGAGAACGGGGCCGAGCCGCAGCCGGTGTCGGTGTCGGAGCGCCCGCGCAGCCCCGCGGCCCCGGCCGTGTCCCCGCCGTGCCCCAGCGAGAGCCGCGGCCAGGTAGGGCTGGGAGTGTGGGGGAGGCGGTGCCTGGGCCTGGGTTACCCCCGCCGTGGGGCTGACGCCCCTCTGAGCCCCAGCCTCGCCCGCAGGACGGTGACAAACGCCACTCAGCATCCGGCTCCCTGCTGGACCTCGACATCCCGCTGGCCGTGGCCAAGGAGCGCGCGCACCAGAAGCGCACCAGCAAGAGGGCACCCCAGATGGACTGGAGCAAGAAAAACGAACTGTTCAGCAACCTGTGAAGGCCCTGAGGCAGGGTGGGTGTCTTCTAGACCCCCCAGCCCCATACCCACCTCTCCTGCACTCCTCTCCTCCCTGCCAGGGGCTCCTGGTAGAGATGTGGGGCTGCTCCCTCCACCCTGACCCAAGAGTTGGGCTTGGTGGCCAGTGAGCATCCCTGCAGAGGGGTTCTGGCCCGGGGGTGCTGGGGGTGCCCCCTCCCGAAAGCTCATCCCCAGGGTGCTCCTCCAGCCCTGCCTCGAAGCCCTGCACACCCTGGTAAGCACAAGCAAGGGTTTGGGAGGGATCAAGGGTTTGGGGTGGCCTGATGCCCAACACTCCTGGTCCCCACCGTTCCCTGTTTCTTCCCCCACCCCAAACCTCATCTCTGTTTGAGATCCCTCCCCCCCCAAATTACCCTTTAGCTGTAAAACCTGAGGCTTTAATGTCTTCTCCCAAACCCCACCTGCCCAGCCACTGACCACAGCCAGGGCATTTCCCCCTGGCCTGGCAAGCTCCGTCTACAATGACCCTGTCCCTTTGCCTCTGCAGCTGCAAGGAGGGGTATGGGTGCCCAGCACTGGGGAGTGCCCAGCACCCTGCCCTGGGGCAAATTTTGGGAGAGGAGAGGGTGTCTGGAGCCAGCACAGCAAGCAATAATAGTCTCCTTTGCTCCTGCACACTCCCGGAGACAGAGCCAATCAGGGTTTGAATCCAACACTGTTTAATTTAAAAGCTTCTCACAGACTTTTTGGTTTTTTTCTGAAATGAGTGTTTTTCCAATCACATCTATTTTTTTTAACCTGTATTTTGTGGAAATTCTTCCTGTGGATGTTTTGTTTCCATGTGCTGCAATCAGGTGTTGTTGTACTGTTGAGCTCAAGAGAAATTCTGTTTACTGGAATAAACCTTTCTGACTTCACAAGTCTGGTTTAAGGCTAAATCCTTCCAGAGCCTGAGAGGGTGCAGGGGGCTTGCTGTGGCCCTCTGGGGCTTGGGGGGAAAATGGGTAACTGGGGGCACTGGGCCACATCTAGCACGTGATGGGGACAGGCTGAGGGGGTTGAGGAGGCACTGGCTGGTCCCAGTGGGGGTTAACGCCTCGGGGTGATTAATGAGCTTTAATCCCTGGGGAGTGAGGGGGGTGATGCAAAGCTCTAATCTGGGTCTGCTGGCCAGGCTGGAGGGCAGGAGCTTTGTTTGGGGCAGCCCAAATGTGCCCCCAGCCCCTATGGGGGTTTTTGGGATGAGTCTGGGTTGCACCTGGGTTGAGGGAAGGCAGGGGGATCAGTGAGGGGAGGGGTGCTTGTCCCTCTGAATGAATGGTTGTAGCCTTGGGTGGCACAGTGGGGCCAGACTGGTGGCACAGTGGGACAAGGCAGGGCTGTGCCTGGCCTCTGTCTGGTATCTTTGCTTCCTCCCCTTCTGCACACTCTTGTTTTGTGCTCCAAATCTGCAAAGAAGCTTTTCCACCTGAGCACACAAACGGTCACAGATCTTTGCGCCTCAAGTGACACCTAGGTGACAAAGTGCCACCAGATTCCTGGGGATGTGCAGGCTGTCACTTGCTCCTGGAAGCAGGGGGAGCCCATTCCAACTTGTCTCATCCTCCAAAGACGTGTCCTCTGAGGGAAGGTGAGCCCCCATCCTCTGTTTTCCCATCCTCATCCCACTGGGGCAGCAGGACACCCCTACCTGGCATGGATGCCACAGGGAGCAGGGCAGGAGTGGGGGCACCCAGCGGGTCCCAGCAGCATCTTTTGCCTCTTGGCCTGCTCAGAGCAGCTGGGCACTGGTTCCCTGTGGGAGCCCTGTGTGAGCCCTGCCAGGACTCTTGTCCCCAGCCTCTGGGGTGGGCTGAGCTCCGGGCCATGCCCAGCTCTGTGAGGGTTGCCAGGGAAAGGCTGTTCCCAGCCGCCTGCCGAGCCCGGGGATGCCAAGCGGGGCCCTCGCTGCCTCCAGAGCAACCAGCCGGGCACAGGAGCGGGCACAGGAGATCACCCTGCCCCTTCCCCCGGCAGCAGAGGGGAAAAGAAATTATTTTTCCCACATTGATCGGGTTTTAGGGGAGCAAATCCCAGCCCAGCTCCATCTCTCCTGCCGGTTTGGCCTCGCTCCTCTGGCAGAGGGATGAGACACTTCACGGAAGGAGCACCAGAGCCAGCAGTTCACCCAGCAGGTTCTGCAAATCTGAGGGGCAGGAGGATTACCAGCCCTTGTCATGGTAATCCCAGAAGGAAGTAGAGCAGCTCTTCACTTTATTACCACACAAAGCTTTCACTACAACTAAATCCACACTAAATACTTGTTTAAAATGCCATGATACGGTGTTCCCGTACTTGGCTTTAATATTAGTCACAGGAATAATGTATTTAAATTAGCTAAAATTGGAAAACTAAAGCCCCCAGGCCCTACAAACACAGGCACAGCAACAATAAAAATTCCACAGACTGCCAATCTCCAAAACATCCCTCGGCAAATCTGAAAGTTATTACCTGATCTTCTATCACTGAAACAGATAATTTGCGGTCTAGGATTTGAGCTGCTGTTACAGTATGAAAACACAAAGGAGCATCAGTTATCCTTCTTACCTTCTGTCCTCTACTCTTAGCAGCTTCTCTGCTGTGGACAGTGTGTGTAGGGCAGGACAGGTCAGGCCGAGTCACTGCACAGGGAAGTTTGTCCAGTGGGAGTCAGGCAAGTGCCTCTTTTTCATCCATGGACCTCAGATCTAGAGGCTGGATAACTCCTGCCCTAAGTATATCTGCCCCCAGCAAGAGATCTTTCCCCCACGTTCATCTTTATCTTAGTGGAGAGCAGCAATGGACCCTCCAGGACCAGCAGAGTGAGTCCTGAGCTGGGGGAAGAAGGGAGCTGTCTCCTTTCAGTGCATTCTCCTTTCTTTCAGCAAAGCAGCCAAGGAAAATGAAGTGCAACATCACTGCTGGCCTGAGGTTTTCAGCCCTGAAGCTGGAGGGGGTTTGTCTCAGAAGCCTCCTGTAGCTCTCAGCCCCCTCATAGTGGTGGGGCTCAGCTCCAGCCTTGATCAGCCAATATCAACAATTTCCATCATATTAGCTTGCCCTTTGTTTGTGCTCACCCCCATCTGAGCTCCTCCCTGCCAGGACCCAGCAGTGCCCCCCTGCAACCTACCACACCCCAGGAAACTGGGTTTAAAGGGTCTCTGCTGTCCTTTACAACTTCTGAGCCACTTTTTGAGCTGCCAAAGAAAGCAGCTTAGCCACACGTAGTGCTCAGGCACTTCAGAATCTTTGTGATTTTTTTATTTTTTATTCAAGAGTAAAAAAGAATGAGCTGCCAGTATATGAAACCTCCTCGCTGATGAATCCTGATTTAAGAGCAGTGGGAGAAGTTTCTGCTTGTCCAGGAATCAACTGCTGGTGATTTTAGGCTCTGTTGGAACAGCAAACCAAAGTCAGAGTCATTCCTAGCCAAACCTATGAGTTAGTGGCTGTTCCCCAGGTCCAAATTTCAGGCAGTAATCCTGGCTGGTGGAGCAAAGTGCAAAGTTGACAAGATGACAAAGCAGCTGAAGGAGACAGAACAGCTCCACTGTTGGCTCTCTGGTGTCCTCCACACCCAGACCTTGCAACAACGTCCAACTTCTCCCTGGAAACCCAGCTGGTGTCTGGAGGTGTCTGTCAGCTGTCCTGCACCCCAGCTGGCTGCTTCAGCTCAGTGTAACTCTTCTCCTCCACGTGCTTTGTCTGCTCCAGGAGCCACTGTCTCTCCTGGTCACTGACATCCAGCCTCAGGGTCACCTCCTGGAAAATGCTGTTCACAGCAACCTGCAGCACACACAGAGAAAGCAGCTCAAGCCCAGCCACAGGGCAAATGCTGCTCACATCCTCTGGGGAGATGGGCTGTTACTGCACCTCCTTAAAGTGAAGCTTTTTGAACATGCAGATACTGGCTTCATTTTCCTGACCAATCTTAGCCTCAAACTTGGTGATCCCCAGTTTTCTCACTCCTGCAGGAGAAATCAGAAAGAGAGGCACTTTTATTACATGCCACATCTATAAAAGCACAAGACTCCTGTCCTGTGGGCCAGATCCCTTGCTACCCTGCCTGTATCACTGGGAATTATGTGCTCCCAGACCTCAGCCCCCCACACTCCTGTTTGTGCACTGAGCCACCCTCACCATAGGCCATCATCAGCAGAGTTGCCTCCTTGCCAAACCCTCTGCCACGGCAGCTGGGCTCTGAAAGAGACAGCACAGAGTCAGCATCCAGCTGGGGGAGACAAACCAGCCACAGCAGGCACTTGTCAGAGGAGGCTGTGACCTGGGCATGCCATGGGCTGATCAGGGCTGAACAGCCATGGTAAAGCATGAGAATAAAAAGCTGATGCAGGAACATCAACACCTCTCTGCAGCCCGCAGCCACAGTGACAGAGCCCCAAGCTGTGAAGCAGAACTTGACCTGCAATCATGATTTCGATCTCGCCCACAGTCGGGTCCTCGATGTTGGTGAGGAAGAGATTCACATCCCCAACCATGGAGTTCTCCTCCTCCTGCCCAGGCCAGAGCTCCGAGTCCAGCACGATGAAGGTGCACTCTGGGGAAAACAAAAATGTGGCAGCATCCTCAGAGTGTGCTGATAATTATTCATAAATGACCAAAGAATGAAATTAAAGGTGCATAATGGACAGAGGAATAACAGTTTACACATGTTAACAGCAAGGAAGAGTTAATAATTTGGCTTCCCACACCAGGTGACCAGGTGTGCCTGTTCCCACCTGCAGAAAGGAAAAAATACTTGGAAAAACCTTTTGTGAGGGTGACACAGACACCAAGACTGTGGAAGAAGTGTGAAAACTTCCTTCCTATGTCTGAGGTCTCCTTGCCTTGTCTTACTCAGCAGCAAGTTGGGGCAAAGAATTGTTTTGGTGCACAAGAGGCTGAGACTGAGTGATTCACCTGGTCCACATTATTGCCACTCTGAGTAAGGTCTTTTTATGCCACCTAAGACAAATGCTCCAGACTGAGCTCTTTGCCAGCTTCAGTATTTTTCAGCTCACTAAATTTCTACCAGGCTTTTATGGGCAGTGATTCATTACCTGTAGGAGAGTCAAGGAACCAATTTAGTCAACACACCTCAACCAGGTGACCATAAAGTTGTACAATTTATCAAGGATAAATACAACCTTTGTTGTATTTCTTTCTACCTGTTGTATATCCTTCTACTTTTTTGCAACGATCAGACCTGGGGAGTGTTGGCTGTGCAGGAGTGATGCTTAATGATTTTTAGCTCAGCACAAAATGCTGTGGGGAATGAATCACTACAGTCTTTGGGAAAACTGCATAAAAAAGACACAAACAGCTCGAGGAAGTGGATATTCTCCACTTCCCTCAATATATACCAGCTGTAATGAGAAAACCTGTTCAAGCTGCTGTTGTAGAAAGTGTCACATCCCCTCTGGCTTATGGGAACTCGCTCACAGGGCACTCACAGCTCACTGAGAGTCCTTCCCAGAAGGGAAAGGACCTGCTCACCACTCCCACCCTCGGTCAGAAAGCATTCCAGATGCTCACTGTCAGCGTCGTCCCGCCAGCTGCGCTGCATCTCGTACTCCTGCTCCAGGCTCAGGGGCTCCGAGGCCGTCAGGCGCTGCAGCTCCTCCGACTGCATCCACTCGTGGTACCTGGCAATGGAGCCGGCCCCACATCGCTGCCCCACTGCAGCACTCAGGATCCCTCCCAGCGCTCCAGGGGTCAGCTCTGGAAACACCAGCCCGGCTCTTGTGGCAACTTAAAATGTATCTTCAAGCCTCTGTCCTTTATAGAACACAATGCCCTCTCGAAATTTAGGAAGTTTGCCTGTCCTGTGGCTTTGTCTGGAGTGCCCAATGCACACCTGATGTTTTGGAGTTCTGATGCATTTCATCCCGAGCAACACTGACACGGCACCTCCTGGACACTGACAAAACACTAACGCTGCTATCTTTGTGCTGATTTACTTTACAAACTGTTGGCATGCCTAATTCATCAACCATCCACCTGGCTTTACACGCTGAAGCTTTGCTCTTGCACCGTCACCGGGGAAAGGCCTCAGTGAACGCAAGAACTGCGGTGTGCCCTCAGAGCCGGGATCTCCCAGCGGCACAGGTGAGGCTCTGACAGCAGAGCTGGCACCAAGCTCAGCGTGACAGGGACGGCGCTGCCACCCCAGGGCGCTGAGGGTGAATCGCTGGCTGATTCCGGGGGAAGCGGGCCCTGTCCCGACCCAGCACTGTCTGCAAAGGGAGGAGAGGAATCGGACCGTGCATGAGCGTCCGAGGAGGGCACGGGCACGGGTACGTACCGGGGCACGTGTGCAGCGGTGTAGGGCACCAGCGTCACCTTCTCGCCCCGCAGCACCGTGTCCTGGTTAATCTTCATGGCCTCTGCACTGAGGGGGAGACCCGGCACCCCGCTCCGTGTCCCCGGCGAGGCCAAGGGATGGGGCAACGCGGCCTGGCGCCTTCCGGGAGCGAGAGGCGGCTCTCAGAGTGCGGATGGCCCAGGTCGCACCAATGCGGCCGCATTAACAGGCCCGAATCGCTGGTCCGACATCCCGACGGGACCCCGGGGCTGGGCAGGGGACCCGGGACCGACGGGAACCGGCACCGGGAGCTCACGCGCGCCCGCCCTACGGCCTCCCACGCATGCGCACAGACCGCGGGGCCGTCCAGCTACGGAATGTGTGGCGCCATCGCTCCGCCCCGTGTGACCCCGCCCCCTTCGTGCCGCCCCCCCGCCCCCCCGCCCCGCCTCTCCACGACTCCACCCCCATTTCCCCGCCCGTGTTCCTGCGTGGCCCCGCCTCTCGCACGGCCCCGCTCCTCCTGTGGCCCAATCACGGTCGGTGCCTTCCCCCTGTCCCCGCCCCTGCTCCATCCCCGCCCCACTTCTCCCTCTGCTGGACACGCCCCTTCCTGGCACGCCCACGCCCCTTTCTGCCCCACCCCATTTTCCGTGCCACGCCCCCTCCTGGGCCGCGCCCATTCGTGCTCACGCCCCTTGGGGCCCCACCCCGTCCCTCCCACGCCCCGCCCCTACCTTCACCCAATCACGATCGCCGTCTTCACCCCGCCCCGCCCCGCGAGCCTGTCACGTGCGCGGAAGGCCCCGCGCTCGGGCAGCGCGTGCGCCGTGAGTGCCCCCGCGCGGCCGGGGGCGGGGCCGCCGGCACGAGCCGCTGGCGCTGGTGAGGGGCCGGGGGTCCCGCGGGGCCCGGGCGGGACGCGGCCCTCAGAAGGGCTGTGGGGCGGCCCTGAGCGGGGACAGCGTGCGGCGAGCGCCGGGAGGGGGCTCGACGGGCGGGGACAGGCCTGGGGAGGGTCCTGCTGCGGGCCGGGGTGTGCACCGGAGCGGCGGGACCCGGGCCTGGGGAGAACGTCCCGGGGTGAGGCGGGGGCTGCCGGGGTTGCCGGCGCTCTGTGGGGCCGGGGGAGTTCCCCCGGGGAGGGCAGGGGGTGCGAGCAGCGTTCCGCCTGTGGTGCAGGCCGGGGGAGGGCCGGGGAGCTCTGGTGCCCTCGGGGCTCCCGGTGTCGGTTTCCCCCGCCCGGGCTGGCCCCGGCCCCGGCCCGGAGCGTCCGTTGTCTTTCTGCTGGCTCCGTGTTTACCAAGCTTGGCTTCAGTGTTTTGAGCCGAGGTTTGCTGTAAAAGGCGGTGTTTGATCTCTCCTTCTGAGGCTGGTCAGTTGTGACCTCAGTGAGTTACGCTGCCTGATTCTTTCCTGACATTCAGCGTGGGTGTACAAGCTTCTAACTGGGCTTTGTCGTGGAGCTCAGCTTGTGCTGATGGTTTGTCCCAGCTGGTGGGGCTGAGTAGGAGCACATGTAGAAGTGTGAAGCCCTTAATGCAATTATGGCTAATTATTGACACAGAAACCTTCCAGAAGGCTTCAGTTCCTCCATACACGTCTAGTTTTTTAGAAACAATGTAAAGCTTCCCAGATACTTCTGCTTTGGAAATGTTGGTGCATGAAAAACATCTTGGTGTGTCTTTAATAGGTCCAATATTTTAATTTGTCTACTTATTTCTGTACTTGAATTTAGGAGGAGAGACTTTAGGCTGGTTATTTGATTTGTGGGAGGCACATGTTTGCAAGGAGTAGTAGCTGCATGAGAAGCAGCAGTTTGAGATCATCTGCAAGGCGGTAATTTTTCCTCTTGAGGTTTTAGTTGTCTGGAACAGCCCCTCTGGCTGTTTGGAGAAGATGAAGTTTGGTCATCACATGCTGTGGAAGGGCAGGGCCTTTTGGTTGCTTTTAAACCAGTTTTAACAGGTACGAAAACTTCTCACAGGGTACTGAACCAAGTGGGGTCTGTCTGAAGGGCAAGATCCTGCTGAAATCTGTTCAAATACCAGAAAACTGATGTGCCAAAGCTAACTTGTGAGTTCTTCCTTTTCCCAGCAAAGATAACACAGTGTTATAATGTTTCCCTAGGTTAAAGGTGGCAGAAGTTGCAAACACCCTTCCACAAACACCCTTCTGGCTTTGCTCTGGGCTTCCCCTCCCTCTCCAGGATGGCAGGTGGCATCACTGACACCGGAGAGCTTTACTCTCCCTATGTAAGTTCTGCTCCTTGTGCGTTTGGTCACAAGATTCTTTTCAAAATCCTCCTTCCTCAGCATTTTGCTTGCAAATCCTACTTCCTCATGGACATAACCTCAGCATTTCAGGAGATTATGGGGGTCAAAGGTGCTTAGTGTTTGTAGTTATGTGGGGTTTTTTGACATCACAGGTGATTTTTCATAAGGTAAAGGGATGATGTGTGCTTGAAGTATAGATCTAAAAGTGCTAGAAAGAGCTTCATGTCCCATACCAGCTCTTCATCCTTCTGCCCACTTTCTTACATTTTGTTAATGTTTTCATCAACCCAAATTGTCATTGGAATAGACAGGGGGGACTTGGACATTGAAACTACGCCACTTTCTTCCTTTTTGTTGCTTTATGTAAACATTTTCCCCTGAATTGCTCGAAGCTTACTTAGCTGCAGCTGTTGCAGTAATTTGTTTTCTACCACTTCAGTGGAAGTGAGTAATTTAGAGGTTTCTTCCCTGTAATGTGGTGTCCTGTGCAACTGCAGAGCCAATTACTGCTTTCCTATATTACTGGAAATACCGGTTTTCATAGCCACAAGTCTTCACAAAATGTCAGCTTTTAAAAACACCACTTTGTAAACGCTTTTTTTTTTTTTTTTAAGTCAACTCAATAAATTTAGAACCAGCCCAGAAATCCATGTATTGGATTTTAAATGCTTTAAAATTTTCATCTCCCTGTTAATGATTCGATGTAGGAGAAGTGGATATTAGGCTGCAGAAATAGGTCACAGCTGAGAAAATGGAGAAGACACTAACTGGGATGTCTGGACCCTCAAGGATTAGTGTCACCTGCTCTTACATTGTTATGCTGGTGCTGCATGAGTTTCCTGGAGCAATTTCAAAGGCTGAGGCTCTCCTCTTTCCCTGAAGATGTCTAACCTGGCTGAACGTTCCAGGCACCATTCTCATTTCTGCTTGACCAAAGGAGAGTCATGGCTCTGGAATGTTCAGCAAAAGATGAATTTGCTGTGCTTATGCCAGTGAGAGCTCTCAGGGTCACTGGGGAGTCGTTCTCCTGGTGTTAATTGCTCCACACCCAGAAAAGTCTGCTCATACACTGCTCTTTACTGGTTTTCTCTGGAGGACTCTGACCTATATTAAAAAAAAGCCCCACTAAAGCACAACAACTTTGGCAGCTTTTGATCTTTAAGTGAGCTAAATTCTTAGCCTGGGGGGTCCTGTCCATGTGCAGAGTTCTCTTTTGTCTCTGGACACTGAAAAAGCTCATTGCCAGAGAAGATAAAATTCTTTCCCTTCAGGAAGTAAAATCCTTTCTTCACAATATGCTCAGCTTCTTACTGGTAAAATAGCAAGCAGGCTTTGAATTAGAATTCTTTTTGGATATTTCCTGCTTGACTGAGAATAAAAGGTCCTGAAAGGTACATAGCCATAACTGCTTGTGTTCAGGTCAGATAAAAAGGAGAGACCCCTACCCACAGCACAGACCTTCTGGTAGAAGGCAGTGATTTGAAAACAAACAAATCTCATGCACTTTATAACTTTACAAGCTAGAGAGAAAAAATATAATCTAAAATAATTAGAAAATGGAGGGCAATAGCTGTTTCTCCAGAAATGTGCTGACACCTACATTGTTCTCTTTGGAGTTCAGTCCCTTCCTCCAGGTATTTCTCACATGGACTTGTTCCCACCCTGCTGGCTCAGGAATTGCCCTCTCCATTTAAATCAGGGTGCATGTGGGGTGTTTTGGATGATTCCTGCACACTCTGATGCTGGATCATGTGGCTGATTACAGGTTGGCCTGGTGTACATGTTCAACCTCATTGTTGGAACAGGAGCCCTGACCATGCCCAAGGCCTTTGCCACAGCAGGGTGGCTCGTCAGCCTCGTCCTCCTGATGTTCCTGGGATTTATGAGGTAGGATGTGTGTGTGTGTGTGTTTCTGTCTGTCTGTCTCTTTAGGGGACTGGGAGGTTCAGCTGGGTGAGGACACTGCAAAGACTTTTGCTGTTTTCCTGTGTGCTCTGTCCCTCTGCTCCTCGAGTGTTGATTTCTGCAGGGGTGTTGCCTGAGTTGGAAGGATGCACTTCCTGACTCTCTGGTACATCCCATTTCCTGACTGATGGGAAGGACTTTTCCTCCAGTCCAGAGTCTTGTGGGACCTTTATCCCCTCTACCTTTCTGACATTGTCCTCACTGTGATACATTCCATGCTTGCCTCTGTCACAGATCAGTTCCCCAAACACCAACCAGGTCTCAGGTGGCACAGGGTCAAGTCTTTGCTTTGTGACCTGCAGATGTGTAAGCTTTCTCTTGGCTTCTGGCAATGCCTTCACAGCTGAAAGAGTGTCAGGAACACAAATTCCTGTATAGCCAGGCCTGTCTTAGGCCCTTCAGACCTTTGCTGCTCAAGACTCTGGAGATGGTCTTCTGTTTGTCACACTGGTTCACTGTGAGCTGCTGCCCAGGTACCTCCCTGCTGGAGCAGCAGGTGGAGCTGAAGGCTGTGGATGCAGCACTGATTGCTGAAGAGTTGCTGCTACAATTGCCATCTTCTGGTGGGCTGGGAATCCCTGCTTGCTTCTTGCTTGGCTTTAAAACAAAATAAAACAAAACAAAATTCCCTCCTGCCATTTGTACAAATGGACTTTTGAAGTGCCAGCCTTTTCAGTAAGCAGTTCTGCCAGCCTGAATGTGCCTTTGATTTGGAGGCAGAGCTTTTGGCATCTGTTCTGTGCTGCTGTGCAGGGAGACTGTATGGTCAAATGCTTGTGACTGCCCCACCTCAGAGCTGGGTGCTGCAAAGGCTTGGTAAAATGATATCTGTGGGGTTTCCAGTAACTGGGAGCTTTAGGAGAAATTCCTTTTAGCTACGTTTGTTTAAAAGCATAAATTCAGCATATGGAATTCAGCACCAGCAGACAATCCTTCAAGGTCAGCAGGAGAGCACAAACCTCCAAAGCTGTGTACCAGAACTGCACTGGATTAAGCTCAGAAGGCACAGCTCAAAGTGCTGCATGCCTGGGGAGCTCTTGCTTTTGTTCTGGTACTTGGGACTTCCTCATGCCCACTGGGCACCTTTGGCACAGGAAAAGCCTGGGCAGAAATTGCTACACAGGCCTCAGCACTTCCTTTTATTCTTGCAAAACTCATCTCTTACTTGAACTCAATAGGCAAGTCCAGTTCCTGAAGTAGTGAGAAACCACTTTAAAGCCTTAAATAAGATTGATTTGAGGAGGTTTTAAAATTTATTTATTAATATTATAGGACTGGTTTTAGCTGAGATAATGATATTCATTCCATCAGTGTCTCCCTGGACAGCTTTTCCACTGGCCTCCAGCATTTGCCTGCATGTGTTATGTGCTCCTTCTTATATTGTTGCTTTGCTTCTGATGCCATGTGTAAGATTCTTTAAGGGACCAGAGTATCTTTGCTATGAGCTTCAGAGAAGAGCTGGGTTTGTCATAGGTTCTAAAAAGAGGAAGGAAACTTGCTTTCTAAGAAAGATCAAAGTTCTCTTGCTGTCTTCAACCCACAGGAACACCAGGAATGTGCCTTCCAAATATCTAAAATGTCTTACTATATCTGAAGGTGTGTTATATTGTGATCTGCTTGAACACCTGAATCTCAAGAGCAGAAGGAAGCAATAAACTGAGATGAAACACTGTCAAAATAGTGTGTGGGGAACTGGCAAAAGGACAGTTTTGGTTTGTTTGTTTTCTCCTGCAAACAGATGGGAATTTTTCTCCATCTCTGTTCAGTGACAGTTCTTGACTATTACTGATGATATCAATTGAATTCTTCTCTCTGTAGCTATATGACTACAACCTTTGTGGTGGAAGCCATGGCTGCTGCAAATGCCCAGCTGAGATGGAAGAGAATGGAAAAACGCAAGGTTTGTGTGGGTTTAATTTTCCTTTTCCTCCTGTTGTTTTATCACGTAGGATTTTCCTGGCATTCCTCTGCATCTTTGCCTTGTCTTGTTACTAACTCTAAGGAAATAAATTTCTACTGTACTTAACTTTGCCAAATAAAATATAGCTGTTAGTTCCCTGTGGGGTTGCTTATTAAAGACAGGATTTTCTGCTCCTGCTTTGAAAAATCTCTTGTGCTGTTCACATTTCTTACTGATCACGCTCTCCTTGCCCAGAAACGCTGCTCAGTGAATGTGGAGAGGTGGCAGCCAATATATTGGTGCTATTTGGAGTGTGCTGAGGACTATAAATCCTTGCTGATCTCAGGTCATTTAACTGGGACAGGCTGGGATGTCCTTGCTGTTGCTTGGGCAGTATCCCAGGTTGTGGACAGTTCTGAATTATGTCCTTGGCTGTGAAACTTACTTGTGGCTTTACTGGATCAGAGGGAGGCATAATTGTTTGCACTGATTTAGACCCCTGGCTTGGTGTTAGTGGGATGGAGTTAGGAACTAGACCTGCTTGTGCTAGCTAAATATGCTTGGGTTACTTTTTTCCTCCCAGTTCTGCAACGCTGCAGATCTTCCTGAAGTTTCTAACTTCCTTGTGCCACTTATCATGACATGAACTGGGCAGTGTTGCTGTGTGTGTGACCTGGGGGTGGTACATGTCACTCACTTCAGCCTGCTCTGCTGGTGTCCTCCTCTGCCCTCCACAGCATCCTCTGGGTTCCCTGGTATTGCCTTTCCTTGCATGTCCTCCCCTCCTGCTTGGGATCTTCCTCTGAGTGTCTGGAAGTAACCATGACGTGGGGTGGCACAGCCTGTACTGTGGGTAGCAGATATCTCAGCAGTGATCTCTTCATCCAGGAGGATGATGAGGATGAGGATTCTTCCTCTGGAGTGTCTGACAGTGATGTTCTCCTCCAAGATGGCTACGAGCGAGCAGAGACACGGCCTATCCTGTCAGTTCGTGAGTACCCAGTTCATGCTTTCACTGCTGTGAGGCCTCTCCTCTGCAGACACTGTTCCAGTGGGCTCCTCTGTCCATTTCACCCTTAGTTCCACATGCTCTCATCCCAAAGTCCTCAGCACTTGTAAGATAAGATTCATTGAGAATTCAGTTTGCCTTCTGCAGCCTGATAAAGATCTTTTCCCTCTACGTCAATAAGATGAGAACATCTTATTTTCTAAACACCTTAGACTAGCTTCAGCAGAGTAATTGGCCCAGTGACTCTGCAGCTGTGGAGTTGTACATACTGTCCTTCAAACTGCTGCTAGAGGTTCCCAAGTATCCAGGTAACCTGGCCTTAGGGCTTACTGGAGGCACTGGTTGAAACACTTCTTACTTTTTAACTTGCAGAGAGACGTGGCTCAGCCAATATCTTTGAAATCACTGAGAGGGTGGAAATGGGCCAGATGGCTTCCATGTTCTTCAATAAAGGTAAGTGATGAACATTTTCCAAAGTCCCTTTGGGTCCTCCTGCATGTTTTGTGTATAGCTGTTCTGTAAGTTTGCATGCTTCTCAGTGTGGGTTTGCATCTTAAGTTTGTGATGATTCCACCCAGATGTGCTGTTCCTTCTCACTGTGGACTATATTCATCCTCCTGTGTGGTGTTTCTGTAAGGTATTTTATGGGCCAGGTGGGCCAGAACCTGCTGTGGTGGGCATGGAACCAGCCAAACATGCAGGTTATGGGAGCAGCCTTGATAAAGGCAAGTGCCTTTTCTGACTGCAGTTCACCTACCTCTGAACTGCATGTGTCCTCTGTCATCTCCACTTTCTGAGGCAGTAGGGCCCAGCTGTAATGTTTGCCAGTTGCATTTTGGTTGTAGCATTTGAGAATAAAGCATTCAGGCTTCTCTGAGCCTTGTAGATAGCAGCCTGAAGGAAAGAGACTTCTGATAGGAGCTTCTAGGAATTGTCTGCCTCTGGGGAATTATTAAGAGAGCTGGGACACAAACTGCTGAAGAGGTCCCTGCTGAGGATGTGATAGGCAGCTGGCTTGTCTTTTTGCTTTTAAATGTCTTGTATGCCAGGGAGCAAACTTGTAACCCTGCTCTAATAAAGGCCCATCCATTGCTGCGTGTGATAGAAATGCAAACCACAGTGATGAAGTTTCTGAAACCTGGAAAGCAGGACAGTGAAATGCTGTGCAGAGCCAGAATATCATCAGACACCATGGCTGTGCAGTTTTGAGCCTGTCAGGCCCCATTTTTTGTGGAAAGTGATGTTTTCCCTTGTTCACTGGCTTGCAAAGAGGTAATGGAAGGCTGGGTTTTTTCCACTACATTACATCAGTGTTGTACCAGTGTAAAGCTGTTGCCTCTGAAGGACAGCTGGGCTTAAGGAGTGAATATTCTTTGAACTTTATTTTTTGCTTTTAAAGTTAATTGAAAAAACTTTTAAATTTTCCTGCATGCCTCTTCTGGGATGTTGTAGATTTGAATCACTTAGGACTATCAAAATAATCCACCTTGGACTAGGCTGCCACATTTTTAGTCAGAGAAGTGAAGTGTGTCAGAAACATCTTGTTCCTGGTTTTGCCTGTACCACTGAGTTGTTATGACCTGAGGCAAGTTTTCTTGCTTGTTTGCTCTGCTGTGTGTAAAATATGGTGAACACATCCCTGTCTCTTGATGCTCCTCTGAGGAGTAATATTTGAGAAGTACTTTGAGAGCAATCATGTAACAGGGTTTAGCTGTATTGCTGAGGATGGGGATCACAGGAGTCAGAGCATTCTCACTGAGTTTCAGGAGGCCCCTTCTCTGCAAGTGCTTCATAGGGGAGCTGGAAAGGACCCCCAGGAGCCAGGCAGGTTCTGGGCCTCTCTGGTGCTCAGCCAGTAGAGGGTGCTGGAATCTGTGTCCTCTCTCCATCAGCACTGATGGAGCTTCCGAGCAAAGTGAAATAAACTGCTTAGTACTCTTAAATCTTAATCCCTCTTCTTAATGTTGCTTTAGCCAGAGTTATCTGATTTCTGTGTTAGGGATCCTCCCCAGGGTCTGCTCAGCCCATCACAAGGGATGAATCCATCTGCAAGAAGGTGGCTGGAGCAGCTGCAGGCCATGGCCTCACCCTACTTGTGACTTCCAGATGGGGTGAGGTGCCCACAGCAAAGGACCTGGGCAGGTGTAGTTCATGTGCTGCTTTCCCTGTGTCAGGGCTCAGCAGTGAGGCTCCATCCCTGTCACTGGTTCAGAGACACCCTCTGTGGGGCTCCATCCCTGTCACTGGTTCAGAGACACCCTCTGTGGGGCTCCATCCCTGTCACTGGTTCAGAGACACCCTCTGTGGGGCTCCATCCCTGTCACTGGTTCAGAGACACCCCAGTGGCTGCAGGGACAGACAGGTGAAGAACCTCCCTCTGCAGGTCCCTGCTGAGGTGCTCCCTCCCCACAGCTGCACAGAAAGGCCTTCAGCAAGGGCAGCAGCTCAGTGACCACTTAGTGCTGAGAAACTGGGCCACACTGGGGAGTTCCCAGCTCCAAGCACCAGCCTGTGAGGTTTCACAGCTGGCAAATGTCTGGGTGTTTACTGATGATATACAATGTATGGATCCAAACCCAAGGTGATGGAGGGCTTTGCAGCCTCCAGAGGGAAGGCTGATGAAAGCTGTGCAGTAGACCTCAAAACCCCTGATTTCTAGTGAGTTCTCTGCTCCTTTCCCTTGACTGATTTTTATTTTCAACAATCTGACAAGAGTTGAATCTGCAGTCCTAGGAGGTAAGCTGGGGATAAATCTCAATTTCAGATTGTCTGCTTTCTTAAAGGGAGCTGACTTAGGTTTAGGCTGTGAAGAGACTATGTGCTCTTTTGAAAGAGCTGGCTCTGAGAAACTACTTTTTTTTCTTGATTTGATTTTTTTACTTTTTAATGTTGGGTGCTTTCTTCTGGAACTGAGCAGTCATTTATTGCAGTAATAGATTCTAGGCACATCTATCACGCTGTGTCCTCACAGGAAGTAATTGCCTTTTTTTTTTTTTTTACCTCGTTTTGTGCCAAGTAATGAAAGTATTGATCAGGGAGGGTCAGCAGCAGTTTATAAAATAACTGATGTTAAAGTCTTCCTGTCTTGGAGAGGAGTGTCACCTGTGCTTCCTGCAGACAGAGAGGTCTGCAATGGAATGGGGGTGCTGCTGAGGCTGAGCTGGTCATGTCAGCTTTATTTTGTGTGTGTGTGGGGAGGGGTAGCTGAGTCCTGAGACCAGTCACAGATCCCAAAACAGAATATCTGTCTGAGTCTGTGTAGCCCTCAGCTTTGTGTCTCTGCAGCTTCTGTCCTATATTAGGTATTTTTTAAAACCTTCAACCCTTCTTAATGGGAAATTGGAAAAGACTGGTTGGTAGTTTGTTGCTGTCTCCAGAACAATGCAGAGACTCCCTAACTGTGAAGACATCTTTCACAGAGCAAGAAAACAATGGCAGAGCTATATGGAATGATCTGACAATTTCTGTAGCAAGTCCATTTGTCTCCAGAAACAACTCTAGAGCACTGATTTAGTGTGCTACTGTACAGAAGCAGGGCAGCTGATACAGCCCCTGTCATGCTAAGCAGGCTCAGCATATAGAATAATTTATTTAAACAAAGGAGAGTGCCTAATCATGTTTCCTGACATCCAGAGATCCAGGGGCAGTATGATAGCAGAACATGGCAAAGCTTTGCAGCACCCAAGCACTGTAGGAATGAGTCTTCAGTCCTGCAGCAGTGTTGTCCTTGTTTGATAGTTGTCACAGCTGTGAGTGTGAGGTTTGCTCAAGCTGCACTGGGATTAAGCATCAGGTGGCATCACAACTTGAAACTATGGGCAGGTTTCTTGAGCTGTTTTCCTTCAATGTCAACTTCCTAAATTAAATAAATGTGAGGCTTTTATTCTGTAACTCATCTGACTCTGAAATAAATTATCTTCCAACTTGTTGGTGAGATTTATACAGACTTGCTTGCAAGAAGAGAATCCTGGAGTCTCATCAAGCATTTCTTTATCCCTTTAGATTTTAGCTCTTTAAAGTGGTGTCTTCTTGTGCCTCAGTAAGGTTGATCTGTGCACCCAGTTAATTTGTGTAAGATTTTCTTTTAATCTCATAGGTGAAGGCAGGGCAAGCTTTAAATTAAAAATAATTTTTAAAAAAGCAGAAAAAAATTATCCCAAAAAATGAGTAGGGGCAGGAACATGTACAGTGTATATGTGGTGGCATCAGGGTAAGTGGGATGCAGAAACAGTTTTAAAGCTTTGCAGGATTGTACCTTGGTTCAAGTTGCTAGTGGTAGGGGATCTCCCAGAGCAGCTCCAGTTCAGCCCATTGCAATCTGAGCTCTGAAGGGCTAAATCCCTACAAGTCCATATTGTGAAGGTCCTGCAGGTTTGCAGTCAGAGGATTTGGAATCAGCAGAGCCTAGAAACATTCCCTCTGCATTTCACTGTGTCAGGCTGTGCTCACACTGAGAGCATCACCCAGATGTTTGCCTGTGGCTGTTCAGAGCTGACAGCTTTGTCTGGCAGGTGACTTATGTGAGACCTGTTGGTCTTGACTGCAGGGTGGGCTCGAACTAGAGGGTTTATTTAGTGTCAGTACCAGGTATTGAAGGTGGCAGAGTGGAGCTCTGAGACCCCTCATGCCCCATCAGTTCCTGTTCCATGGTAAGTTCCCTGAGCTTGGGTGGTTTGCTGCAGAAACCATGGAGGCAAATGGTGATTTAAGATCTTAAAATTTTTGTATATTTGAAGTGCAGAGAACAAGAGTCTCTGTGTACTCTGCTGAATCTGGACAATATTTTCTTTTTCTGCAGTGGGTGTCAACCTCTTCTATTTCTGCATAATTATCTACCTCTATGGAGACCTGGCAATCTATGCAGCAGCGGTGCCAGTGTCCCTAATGCAGGTGACCTGGTAAGTGTGCCTACTCCTGAGGGCTGTGTGCTGCCAGGGAACAGGGCAGGCTTGGGCTTTGGTGGGGTGATAAGTCTGACTAGGATCAGCTGTACTTTCCAAAGCATGGGGTGGAGAAATGACTCAAGGACAGCTCATCTCTTGTGGGTGGGTGGTGAAGTTGTTTTGTATTCCCCACCTGTGTGCCTGACTGCAAAGTAGCTGACCTGATTCCAGACAAGTGCTCAGGTGTGCAGTGTTTCCAGCACGTGCAGACATGAGACTTGTTGCTCCATAGTTTGATTGCAGTACTCTGCAATATGTTGCCTTCTCTCTCCCTTTGGGTAAGAGTTGAGGGGTGTGATGCTTACTAAGCCTGAGGCCAGTGGGTGTTGTTGGTACGTGGACTTAGCTCTGCGCTGGGAGTGGTGCCTTTCTCAAAGAAACAGATAATATATTGGTTTGATCAAATCTGGGCTGGATTTGTACTTCAGTCTTAAAAATGGAAAACCTCAGCGATCCATAAAAGATCTAAGCTCACCAGCTTGATGATTAAGTGGCAAAACTTGCAAAAAACTGCAGGCAAGCCAAGAATTTGCCTTTAAACCTCTGGTTTAAGGCAGTGTAACTCAGCAACTCGCTGTGTTACGCTGTCCAGAAAATGTCAGGAAGTGAATGTGACCAGGGACAGAGAGGAGGATTGGCCTCCTCTCATTCTTCTTTCTTGCAGGAGAGGGGAAGACATCTGCTAGGAGTTAATTATTCTCTTTTGTTTCTCCCTCCTTTCCCAGCAGTGTCACTGGCAACCATTCTTGCAGTGTTGGAGACAGCACAAAGTACAACGACACGGACAAGTGCTGGGGGCCAATTCGAAGGATTGATGCTTACAGGCTGTATCTGGTGAGCTCCTGCAATTGGGATGACCACTGTTGCCATTTAAACTCTGCTTCTAGTGCACAGGGAGGTTTTTTTCTTGTAGAAATTACGCAGTTCAAGTGAACAACAGAATATTAAACTTTTGGTTCTGTTTGACTTTTTTGCCGAAATACCCCCTCCCTATTCTTGGTGACATGGCTGTGTTTGAACTTGTTGGCCATCAGGATGGTTCTTATGGTTTTGAGTTTGAGTCCTGTCCATCTTGGTGTGTAGTTTTATATTGCTTAAGCAGGTGAGATATTTTTGCCAAAGTTTTTTTTTTCAGTCTAGCTAATTAATATTTGCTTGGGGGTAATTGTTGTCAAGATACTGAAGTATATCAAACTCACTTGAGTGCTTTAGAATATAAAATACCCAGAGTTGGAAGGGACTCACAAGGATGATTGAGTCCATTCTTTATGTGAATAAAATTGTTAATGCTGCAGGAGAATCTGCTGCTTGAAAGATGATGGAAACAACCACTTAGATAACATCCAGTGGTGAACACTGCCTTAGTAATAGCTTTGTCTAGTTCAGGATTGTCTATTGCATCTAAAGCTGTGCTGGGGTTCTGCTCTGACCCCAGGGTTTTTCCCAGAGGATGATGAACATGGCTTCTGTAGAGCCTGGGGAGTGCTGAGCGCTTGGATTTGGAGACAGATGTCGGTAGGGCAGAATGGGAGGAGGGAAGGATGCTAGTGCTGCACAGTATGGCTTCTGTTAAGGGTCTCAGTGAGAATTTTAAGTAAAAGGAATGAGGGTGGCTACGTGTATGCAGAGAAATCCAGAGGTAATTTTAGAGTCAGTACATTTTGGAGATGCAGTGGATCACATCCAGTGTCACTGCAAAAGTAAGAGCTGGGCCTCAGAAATATTAGTGAGTGTCAAAAACTAGTTAATTATTTAAGAAAAATATTATTGCTTTATTAAATTCTGTCTTGGTCTGTTTCTTTAAAACTTCTAGAAGATTGAAGATTTCCTTCCTGAATTTCAATAACTCTCCCTGACCCAGCAGAAGGAGCTAGTCAGAAAAGGCAGACATGCATTAATTACTGCCTGTGTCTCTCAGATATTGTGTCTATAATTCATGAAGATAATTGTTGTTAGGACTTGCAAAATTAAAAAAATTAAGACTCTGTAAGCATTAGACTTGAAGTCTGTGTACATAACTCTCAGAGGAGCTTTTCCCTCTGCTTGTCTTGTGGATTTGGAGAATAAATATCTGCAAAGTCTTGCTAGTGGTTAATCCTTTTCTGCTCAGTAACTGGGATGAGGCTTCAGTGTTGTTCTCTACGCCCTCTTAGGTGGAGGGTGGGATTGTTTGTGGGAGAACAGACCGGTCTGTAGTGGGTTACTGGTGGAGGTCAATTCTCACAATCACTATTTTCAGGATACTTCTGGGTGTCAGCATTATCTCTAAGTTCTGCTTTTCTGTTAAAAGTCTCTAATGCTTCTTACTGGGTGAAGCTGGGAGTAAACTGGAACTTGTTCTGCCTCCAGCTCTTCTGGTCCCACTCCCTGTTTGACCTGTGTGATTTCATTCTCCAGAAAACAGAGAGGATGGTGACCTCTTTAGAGAGGGATAAGAGATGTAATAATTTATAAAACACTCAGATCACAGTACTGACCCTGGCTTTGAGTTTGGGCTGCCTCCAAAGTGGCTGTGCTGGTAAAAATTTTTCCCACTGTCCTGTTTGTAGCGTGGACAACTAGTGACCAGTTGAGCTCTCAAACTTTCTAAAAGAAACCTGGGGGAGGGGAAGGGAGGGCAAGGAAGTCATTTGACTTCAAGCAAAAAAAAATTAGTAGTAAACCATTGTGATTATCTCTACACATTTTGTCCAAGCTTCTTATGTATAGAAGTGGAGTTTTGAACATGCCAGGAAAGCTGAAACCTGCCTGTCTGAAGGGGAAAATGCAACATGAAAGTGAGGAGGGGAGAGATGCATCAAGAGCACAGCTTCTCTTGGTCCCAGGAGATCATACCCATAGAGAACTATTCTCTTAACTTTCTATTTTGAATTCTTGCCTGATGGAATAATTCAGGTTCCACGTTTGAGTGGACAAACAAGGTCTCTTTTTGCAAACAAGTTCCCCTGTGGCAAGGGGACAGATGGACACTGTGATCCCAAAAGAAAGCAGCTGAGTTTTGGATCAGCCCTTTTGTCCTAGATGCCTGCTTCTAGTTTTCCTACCTTATCTTAGTTCTGTATTTAAGTTTAAGTGATCCAGGAGGAAGATGTGTGGATGTAACTGAAATGTCTTGCTCATTGCAGTGAAGCAGTTCTCTGGAAGTAGTGTTATATTTCATACTCTGTGCATGACCCTACAGAAAACCTATTTTGGAGGAGAATAATCTATTTGAGGTTTTCTGGACAAATGGTGCCAGTGGGAGCTGCTTTGTGCCAAGTCCCACCAGTCTGCCAAAGACCCGTGCTGCCTTCCTCCTGTCAACTTTTTCTCTCCCAACACTGTGTCTTCTTTTTGACAAAAACCATTTCAAACATTGACTCTTCAAGCTGGGGATGAAGAGAGGAATAATGGCTGACGTAAAAATCCTTTTTCATGCCTTATTGTCTAAAAAGGCTTCTGGAAGCTGTCTCTGCTCTGATTACTGTGAATGGAAGCTGAAAACTATGTACATAATGAGAATATTTAGACAGATTAAATTCTTCTCTTGAGACTTTCTTGTCTGTGCAGCATCTTTATTGCTGCTCCAAGATTTCACACCTAAGTGTGTCTGCAGAGTCTTCAGAGACCGCTAGGCCCCTATTAACCTTTGTCTGAACAAATGGTTGTCTCGCTTCTTGTTTATAAATTGCTTTGGAAAATAAAAACTTGCAAAACAAATAAGTGAAGGCAAGTGCAGGAAATATGTAAATAGACTTCTGCTCCTGTCCCATCACCTGCTGCTAATACTTACCTCCTTTTTGGGACCGTAAAAGACCTGGGAGGTTTGAAGGGTGAGCCTTGCTATGCTGTTCCACTCCTGTGAGGGCCAGACCCTGCAGGACAAATTTTCTTCCACGAAAGGTGTGTGTTGGGCAGCCCAGCGACCTTGTTTGAGGCAGGCAGTGATCACAGTTAAAGCAGATCGATGGCTTTCTATCTTTGCTTCAGACCCATTACCACCCTGCCACGTCCTCAACAGCTGGAGTGACTCCCAAGTCCCTTGGCTGTCTCTGGCAGTGCTGAGGAGAGGGTCACGTTCTCTCAGTGCTGAATTCACACTTCAGTGCAGCTGCTTTATCATGCTCTCTGTAGGTTCCACTGGGCTGTGCTGGGGAGGTCGTGGGGACGGTGCAGCAGATTTAAGTTTCAGATCTTTCATTGTAACACTTCCTTCTTTCTGTCGAAGTCATGTGGGAATGTGATATGATAGTCCCTGTTTCTAGAAAGCGGGTACTGAGATAAATAAGAGATTAAATCCTAGGGATCAGCAGCTATTCAGAGTGTCTGATCCAAACTGTGTTCATGACCTGGCAAACAATGCTTCTGTTCTGCACCAGGGCAGCCGTTGAGGCTGAAACCTCTACTCTGTTCTCAGCCCTCCTCTTCTGGCAATCTGGGACACGGTGTCTTCCCATGATGGAAAGGAAATGGCTTAAATTCTCAAGGGGAGCCATGTGCCTTTCAGAAGAGGCACTGGCACAGGTACTCCTGGTAGCCTGGCTCGGTAGAGCATCAAAGCCACCAGGTGCATCTGTTCTGTCTGAGTCTCTGTTGGTTTTTTTAGCTGCTTGGGAAAGGGACGTGGCATCCGCTTGTGCCGGTTCGCAGATGCTGCAGTATCGCAGGCAGCCCAGCGGGTGCAGGCCAGGCGAGGATGGGAGCGCAGATGGTTTAATGGAGATTATCCCAGTTGGAAACGTGCTTGTGCAGTGAATAAAATGAGCGGGCTCACAGGCGCTTACTGTCCCTCTTCAGGAGGGGACAATGTCACCCCGGCCCGATGCTCTGATCGCTGACCAGAGCGGGGCCGGGCTGCAGCTGCAGGAGGCTGTGCAGGGGGAGGGGGTGCTCTGAGGACACACGTGCTGCTGTAGCATTGCTGGGGACCGGCAGAACTTAATCAGCAAATGCAGAGGCTGAACTGATAAGGGTTGATGTGGATCCCGTCGGCCTCGGCGCGGTGCTGCCTTCCCCAGCTGCAGGCTGGGGTGCTGGGCTTTGTGTGCCTGCTCTACGTGCTCTGCTTCCCTCCACGGCATTTCTCCTTCCTGCCTCTGCCTGTGCCCTGCTCTGGGTAAAGGTGTCTCAGATTTTTATTGTCAAAATAGATCTTTCCAAATGCATTTACCTGCACTGGGGCAGTTTTAGCAGCTTGTTTGGTACACGATGCTCTTGTGGCCTCTCAGTCCATTGTTGGCTTCTGTTGGTTTCTCCTTTTTTTGGGTTGTTTTTTTTGTTTTGTTTTATATTTTGCCTCCCAGCAGTGATATGAGAGGAGCTCTCAAGGCAGTACTTGAACATCCATGCTTGATCTAAGCTGTCTGTTTCCAACTGGGAGCTGGAGCAACAGAGCTGGAGCAGTGCTGCAAGCAGAGTGCTTCTTCCAAGGGCACCTGGGTTTTCTCCACCGTTCCCTTTGCAGCAAGTGCTTTTCCTCTGCCCTGCCTTCCTCAGCTGTGCCCTGCAGCAACACTCAGTAATAAATGGGTCACAGCTGCTGTCTCCTGGATATTTATTCTTACAGGTCTTAATGTCTAGAGACCTTGAGAACCTGTGGTGGGGAGGAAAGCTGCCTCAGAGTTAGGAGCTGGACCAGGGAGGGCTGATTTCACAGCACATCAATCTAAAAGGTTTGGAGCGCTTGTCCTGGGCTCCCAGAGCAAGCCAGTAAAAAGGAAGGAAAGCTGGTGGTAGTCTATCCTGATGGTGTGAAGTCATTATCTTGTTTAAAGAAATTGCTTAAACTGTAGCATTGTTGTGTTCTAGGTTACTTCAGCTTGCAGTAAGGGTGCAGCAGGACTGGGGCACTATTAGCTTGTCACCCTGCATATCCTATAAGAAGTTATTCATGGTAAGGCCTTCTTGCCAAAAATATTGCATTATATTCCTTACCACAAATGCTTTGATGTGGTTTACTATGATACTGATATAGAAATATAAATAAATGTACAAAAAAGGCAGCTGCTACTTCTGTGCATAAAGGCAGTTCTGAAAGCCTTCAAAATAAGAAAAAAGCTTTTCAGTAGTCCACAATGTTGTGCCATTTCTGTGTGTACAGGGCACCTGAGTTTTGAAGCATTGCTGTGACACGAGAGGAATTAGTACTGCATTAAGTATCAATATCAGTAGGCCAAATTGTTATAGGTGCCCCTGAAGTACAGCTTTGCTTGGCTAAAAGCTGTGTCTCAGAGGCTGACTGGAGTCTTCTCATGCCCCTTGTCTATTCAGCCTCCAAAAAGTAAGGTCAGTTAAGTTGTTGCTTTGGTTTGAAGTGGTTGAAGAGGGATAGGAGCCAAGTTCTGCTAAAATAAATGGTGTCTGGATGTGGGATGTGAAGGCAAGTCTCAACTCTTTTTATTGTGCAACTAATAGGTTGAAATTGGCACACAGCCTTGTTAATATGGCATAAATCCTTCCTCCTTCATCCTGGTCCGTTCTTCTGTGGACTCACCAATAAATCCTTTCAATTGCTTGCTCATCATATGCCTGTGACAGATAAACTGGCTTTACTGGAGGTTGCCACACTCCTTGTGTTTCCTAATGCAAAGGGATCTTCAGATAATAACTGGACTTGTGAAACAGAGGTTCATCCTGAGCCATCAGGAGGAGGCAGATGAGTGTGGTGTTGTGGAAATGAAATATAAACTTGTTGTGCCAGTGACCTAAGAGCTGGAGTTCAGCTTCTGATGGGTGATTTTTCTTGCTTCCTTGTAATTGATGGCATTTTGAGTAAAAGAAATACCAGCCAGAAGGCAAACACTGGGTGAGAGAATCAGCCTTTGGGACCAGACTGAAGCAACTGCAAGACCACACTTTGAAGCAACTAACATTAATGGATTAGCTTGTCTCTTTTCACTGGGAAATCAATAGTGCAGGGAACTGGAATGTGTTTTCTGTACAGAGCTGTCTGTTCACTTCACAATGAGAAGTGTGTTTTCCTAAGTGGAGCTTGGGTTGTGCTTGTCACTTGGATGCTGACCAATTGTGTCTCTCTGGTACCTCCAGCAGGCTCCAAGGGCTGTCTGGAAGGGAAGGGTGCTGTGGTGCTGCAGGTGCTACCAGCCCTTCAGAGAAGCAAGGTGCAAGAGATGCAGAGATGCAATGGGCAAGGGCCATTAGTGAGCTCAGACACTCTTGGCTTCCCCAAGGAAGAATGTCCTGTACACTTCAGTGCTTGGTTTGACTTAGTGGTGTTGGATGGTGGTCATGAACCTTGGAAACAAACCAACTAAACAAACTGGGTGAAGCAGTGACTTTACATAGATCTCTGTTTGCTTTTCTGCAAATTCTGCACTTGGAAGCTCACCAGAAGTGATGTTGGGCTCAAACCACAGCCCTGCTGCACAGCACAGCCACCCTGCCAAGGCTGAGAGGCCATGCTGCTGCTTTCCCTGAATAAAGCTGTCCTTTGGAGTCAGCTCACTTGGGCAGCAAGGCACCAAAGCTGACACTGTTCTCTCCTGATACTGGAGACCAATCTCTCCCGAATAGGGCAGGTGTCAGAACTAATCTATGTGATCACCCACTCCCTACACTGAGTGGTAAAGGTTTAAAAAGGGCCTTTTAAAATTCCTTTCTTGGGCTAGGATGTTCCAGCAGAGCCACAAATTTTAGATTTTCAGAACACTGGTAGAAAATAAGTGATAAATAGATTTCCCCTGTGCAGTGTTACTTTCTGCAGTGATTGTGACAGCATCCTAGGAACCAGAGCTGAAGAAGATGTGTTAAGTCAGCTAAACAATCCCCTGGGAAATGCAATATAAGCCTTTTTCTCAACAGCATATTTTCCAGTATTCTGTTTGGTGCTTTAGCACCAGCATTGTTTTTAAACAGAGGTCTGACCTTGCTGCCTGCCTGATACACATCATTGTTTTCATCTAGTAAGACAGCAGTCTTGATCTCTCATCCCCTGAAATTACACTTAATTCTTTAATATACAGGTAGAAATTATCAGGACTGCAGAACTGTGCAGTTCTGCTGCTATGAACATTATCAGAAGCTGTGGAGGAAAGCTCTGGACAGACCCATATATCTTTTTACGCCTAAATAAGTCTGCAACTTAACTCCATCCTAAATTGCACTGTATGTCTGAGTGAGATCTCTGACGCTGTTGTCCAAAAATGTGGATTTTTGGACTACATCAGCAAATCCCACACGTAGCTCATGCTTCTGTAAGCAGGACTATAAATACAAATAATGCAGCTGGGATTTATCTTGTAAGTTGAAGTTGGTATAATGCTCTGGGGCAGAGCTGGTCTCCCAAGCCTGTTGCACCTGTTTGGTGTGCACTGTGCAGGGAAGAAGGCTGGAAGTGAACAGACACCCCAGTAGCCCTGGGCAACAAGGCTTTATCTCTTCCTTTGTTCTAAGTAGTTTTAAAGTGAGAGACTTTCCTTCCCTTCAGGCAACTCCTGCATCACCCAGTGGGCAGGATGATGCTGCCCCTGAAGCTACATCTTCCAGGCAGCTGGAGAATCCTGAGAAACTCAGCTGAGAAGTTTGTAGGGGAGAAAAGTAGGGAGAACAAATAACAGCTTAGTGGTGAAAGCACTGCTGGTGTTGTGGCAGACAAGGGCTTAGTGGCCGTCAGGAACATTCATCCTTGCTGAACCCAAGTACCTCCTAACCCTGGCAGCTTGGAGCTTGACATGTTTGCAGGGCCCTCTGTGCATCCATGTCATGCTGGTCCACATCTCCCTTGCTTTGTGCTGTCTAACCCAGGGGCTTTTGTAGTCAATATAAATATTGTTGTGGTTGCCAATGCCCTGCCGGGAGAGGCTACAAATATGCAGGAATCTGGGGCTGTGTTTGTGTATAGAGATGATGCCCTCACACTTTCTTGGAGCAAACTCATTAATCTCTCATACCATGCTAATGAACTAGGGAGGCAGAGAACAACTCCTCAAGGTCACCCAGTGTCAGGAAGGAGGAAAGCTCCACTTTCATATGCTGTGGGAGATCAGAGCAAGCTGGTGGTGGGGGGTACAGCCAAATTTGGCTCTGCACCTCCTCTGCTGTCCTTCCAAGTATCACAACCCAAGCATTCAGCTCTCCTGCATCTATCCACTTTGCTGCTTCCCTCCTGCTTGTTCAGATGCAATTAGGAGATGCAGAATAAGGGGGAGCCAGGGGTCAAGGAGGCGGTAAAGTGATTACAAGATGCTGCAAACGGCTGTGCCATAAATACTCCAATGATGAAAAATTAGATGCCAGTCACCTCGGGGTTATTGCTGGCCTCTATCTCTCTCTTGTTGTGAAAAATGATAATGGAAGTGTATTTACCCCAGAGAGTGTAAGCTTGCCGCTGGCTGTGATCCTGCACACCCCAGGTATGCCAGGAACAGAATCCTTGCACCTAATGACTTTCTGAGAACACTTTGTGCCTGAATTCCTTCAAATTAAGTGGAGAAAGAACTGGTATTTCAGGGTATTCCTTCCAAAGTGGAAAGTTCCTGGTGCTCAGAGATTGACCAGCTTCAGAAACAGGCTGGGGCCCTGAGTAAGGATAGGGAGAGGAAAGGAGAGCAGCACCCTCAAGTGCTGCCTTGCTGTCCATGTGCTGCTTCTGCCTTGGCCTCCCAAGGTCAAGGTGCTCCATGTGGAGGCTGCTCAGTTCACAGCTGGCTTTTGGTGTGTTGGATCACCAGCAAGATCAGAGCTTAAGGAGCTGGAATGACTACACTTTTTGCTGGGTGGGCAGTTAGAATCAAATGCTGCTGCTGGGCTAGAGCCTTTGAAAACTTCTAGATAGTATTCTGATCCACTGAAGTTGGTATCTTTGGGGATGCAAGCTCTTCTTTTCATCCCTTGCAGGAGGTCTTCCATTTTGGAAGAGGCATTAGGATCACTGTGGCACAGGAACTGTAGAAGGCAGCATCCAGCTTAAAGGGTGCTGTGGGTGAAAGACCTCTTTGCTACACTGGCAAAAACCACCCTGGCAGCAACCGAGGTCTTAATTCCTGGAGGATGCCTCCTCCCTGCCTAAAGGAACAGGAGAAGAAGGTGGGTGAGGGCTCCTCAGTGCCAGGAATGTGCCTGATGTGAGTTATGATTGTAGAGCTCTGCCAGGTGTCCCGAGAGCAGCGCGTTAATTACCGGAGCTGCTGTGGCAGCTGCCTGCTGTACCCAAAGCATAACTGCCCTTGTTTCTTCAGCTAAAAATATTCCTTGTGGATTGGCTGGTGCCTGTGGCCTCCCTCCATTGTGACTTCCTGACTCTGCAGAGGATCTGGAGGTTAAAATCCCTCTTGCCTCTCAACTTCTTTGAGCAATCCTTGTTCTGTGGCTGGTTTATCTCTTTTCAACCAACTTTGAGCTTCATAACAGCTTGTCTGCTGATAACTTACTGCCTATCAGCACGGCCCCTGCTGCAGCCCTGCCTCCAGCCTTGAGAGGCTGTGGATTTTCAGCTTTTTTTTTTTTTTAGCTCTCTAAAAAGCTCCTTCCTGAACAATCAGACTCTTTCCATGTATTTATATTTGTACTGTCCGCTGCAAGGGGTAAAGCTTTACCAGGGAAAGCTTGGATTGCCGCCCTTGCTGATGGGCCATCTGGCTCTGTAGCTTGAGATATGAGCTCATGTAGGACAGAAACATGGCCTTGTCACCCTAGTGAAGGGGTTGAGAGATGGCAGAGGGGGACACCACACTCAAGATCCTTTTCCCTTAAGGTGTTTTAGCTGAAAAGCCCTGGGGCCCTGACAGGAGTAGCTGGAGCCCACCTTGGGGTAGCACTGCAGTAGCCACAACTTGAAGTGGGTATAGAAGAGCTTGCAGAGGCTGCAGGTGTGTGCTTGGGGGAGCTGCAGGTAGGTCTGAAATGCCATGAAGCTGTTTTCTTTATCTAGGAGTTCCAAACAAGAGTGGGGAATGCGCCATGCATTTAACATTTCTCTCCAAAGTCAGCCCTAAAAATTCCCTGAGAATGTGAACAGAACACCAGTTCTTAAGGAATTACGAAAGGTGATAGGTCTGGTTCAGTTTTCCAACCAGTAATAAAAAACCTCTGACCTGTGCCCATGCCAATAAATGCAGGTTTGCTTTTTGGACTTCTTTTTCCCTGCATGTGACACACTCTAGTGGAAAGCATCTGAGGTGGGAACAGAGTATCCCAGTTCCCTGACATCTTGTTTGCTCTCTGTACTTGCGCAGTCTGGTTTTGTTGGATTGTTTCATCTGTCCCTTCTAGTGCTCATCTGAGTTGTGAAATAGCTCTGAGCTCAGGGATGTCTTGCAGAAGCAGAGCAAGTGTCAGAGTTGCCACTTCTGACAGCATGTAAGAAATGTCTGCTTTTTCCTGCCGTGCTCAAGGAGACTTTCCTTGCATCTGAGCACTGAATCAAGCAAAGCTTCCTTTGGGAAGTGCTCATCCAGTCAAGTCTGTGTCTTATTGGTGTCAGGCTTTGCTGTGGGAATGTTGTGTACCCACAGTCCAGTATCAAGCACTCAACGCTTGGCTTCCCTGCAAAAGTGTCAAAGTCTACCAAGGAGAGTGATCCATTTTATTAAACCAGTGACTTTTTTATGAGCTCTTATCTTACCCCTCTTTAGAGTAGGGTTATTTGCTGTGCTCTTGTGGGGCAGCAGTACCATTGCTCAACAGCTGTGAAATCTAAACATCAGTATCTGCAGAGATGGAGCTTGATACCATCCTAAGGTGAAGTTTGTCTGAGATGTTGTCACTTCTGCCACAGGGAAGCAAGAACTCCAAGGAATTATATGGTTTGGGGTGGGTTGTAGGTTTGAATGAGAGTGTAAAAAGCAGGGAGGAGGAAAGGAAAAGGTGAGGTGGCTGGGGACCCAAAGGGAGATTGATATCTAAGGAATGAGTGCTACAACACCTCTTCTCCATCTTCACATTAAAACCGAGGGATCATTGCTCTGTTATTTGAAACTTAGTAATTTCTCATTGGTATGATAGCCCTGTGCTGCACAAATGATTTTATTCAAAAACTCTTGCACTTTTTGCACTGCTTCTGGCACGTTTGTTGCGTTTAAAAATCATGGTCTCACTTTGCTCAGGTACATACCCTGCTTCCATGCAATCTTTCTGAAAGTTTCAAGGTTCTGAATCAATAAGAAGCAATAACTACTGTTTTTAATTTGCTACTTGGCAAGCACCAAAAACAGATGCAATTCTTACAGATGAGTTTGTGTAGCATGAAAACAAGCAAGTTCTGATGACAGTTATGAATGGGGCTGGTTTTTCAGATGGTCCTCTTGCAAATGTATGCAGGCACTAGCCATAATGCTGTAACCACTGTATCTAATACATGAATCAGCCACATTTTGGATGCTAATTGTGCTTCCTGAGCTATATTGGCTGCTGCTGTAAAAGCCACATGCTGAGCAGCAGATGAAAGCTATTGAACTGTACTGGTTCAGAGTGATAGATGGACCCTTCAGGTCCATAAAGACCCCGTTTGGTCAAACAGCCCTCTGACTGGCTTAAAGCATGTTTGTATGGTCTGAAAGGCTCCTGGCATTAGCTGGCCATCCCTCAGTGGTTAAGAGCTGTCTTGGTGGTCCTCTTGGCTGCAACTAAGCTGATAAAAACCAACCAGATGTCCTATTAACGCTTGATCTTACTCTTGCTTTTAGAAGATAATCCAATAAACAAGGTTACGTAACCAAGTTTTAACATAAGAGCTTTAATAAAATATACTGTTAGAAATATATAAATATATATAAAAATATATTCCAGGCAACGGTAAGCCCTAGTTAGTTCCCCTGTGGCAAGAAGACTGGAGTTGACCAGCCTGCTTTTTCATTTTGAGATACCGAGAGCTGACAGGTGCAGAGGCTGGGAAAGTGGTATCAGCTGAGTTACAGCTCAGGGAAGATCCCAAACCTTGGTGCCTGTGTTGCTGTGGCTTGGCTTGGTGGGAGGAATGGATTTGAAGACCCTCCCAGGGGTTGAGCAAGCTGGTGTGCTGCTTGTGGCTCCTACTAGCCTGCAGGGAAGAGTGTAATTCAGGGTGACAAGCTGCTGTTCTTTCTTCTACCCTCACTGGTTTCTCATTTTTGGACTGGAAATGTCAGTAAAGGCAACAAAACTACAGTCTTTTTTAGTCCTTAGTGTGCTGGATTTTCATGCTGTTTTTTAGCAGGAGAAAGGAAGAAAAAATAAAAAATTTTGCATTTACTTGCTGTGTGTGGGTTCCACATACCCTCCACTATGAGCCTGGTGATTTACCTGGCCTTTCCCTTTTAATGGAGGAGCTTGGAGGGAATGAGGGAATCATTCTTAATAGCCAGCCCTGTGCCAAAGCACTGTAATGGTTTCTCTCTGCCATCCTGTGAATTTAGACAGCAGTTAATAGATTCAGTTCTCCTCCTTAGCTGAAGGAAGCATTCCTTTACCCTGTTTCAGTTTAGTAATGAATCACCCCCCTATGCCTGCTTGTTTCTAATAAACCATTTCACTAGCAGAAAAATCTTAATCAAAGTAGACTATGCCCATTCTGCCTTGGATGGGTTTATTTGCTGAATCTTAGGAAGAGGATGATAAACTCCTAGAAAATACCTCAGCTGACTCAAGAGGTGAACTGGAAAATTTGGGAGGGTTTTTTCATGTGCCAGGGCTCTGTATATTTGACTTTTGACAGGGCTGACTGGTACAGTTTTCTATGTAGGTTTTAGGTTGTTTGAATTACATGTGTAATGAAGTACTTTGTGAATTATTTCCCTCTGGGAGAGACTGGAGCTTGGAAAACATCAGATAGAAAGTTTGGGTATATGTCTGAGGTGCTTATTTGGGCTTACTTTTTCCTTAGGGAGAAGTTATGAAACTAATTAACTTAATGGGTTGGAAGAGGATCGAGGTGTCTGGCACAGCGAGGTAGAGGAAGTAGACACTCTCCTGCTAAGCACTGTGGTCTCTTCTCATCCTTTTGGGGATGTGTTTTTAAATAGAGTTCCTGGCCTTGGGACTCCTGATGGTTGATGGTGAGATTAGCTCTAATCCAGGGACTGAGTCCTTGTCCTCATGTCCTGGCTGTTGGTGGCAAACCGGCCCCTTTTTCCTGCCCTGTGCTCAATCCTGTTGAGCTGCACACAGTTTCACTTCAAAATGATGTTGATCTGCATGCTTAATGTTCAGTTCTGCTCAGGCTTTCTTCTTCCAAGCAGTCCAGTGTGTTCTGCAGCTTCCCTTCCTTAAGAGGGGTTGGCACAAATTCCTGCAAAGCAAGGCAAACTCATCTCATTGAAGGCCTTAGCATTGTTTGTATTGATCCATGGATATTCATCTTTGACCACTAATGGGTGTCAAATGGAGAAGGGAATAAATTTCTGTTGCATTAGAATTAATCTCTGGCTTGGCTCTTTTGGACCAGGATCTGGTTGAGAACAGAAGACACTGATCATCCTAAAGGATGGGGGGGACATTCGACCATTCAAGCACAACTTGTATCTCTTCCCAATGAGTTAAGCAGTAATGGCCAGAGAGGAGGACAGTTTAAAACCATTCTGAATGGATTTGGTTGTTTAAGGTGCTCTGCAAAAAGTGCAGAACACTCAGGTTCTTCCAGTACCTCAGGATGCTTTTCAGCAGCTGAGCCCCAAATCCACCTTGACGTGTCTCCTTTCCTTGGTGGGTGAGACAAATCTGGGTTTCAGACCCAGCTGCTTTGGTGCTTGGTGATTTTGTGTCAATCCTTGCTGTGGTTTGAGGGGTTGTTTTGCCAATTGGTTCTGGAGCATTCTCATTTGCAGCAGACACCTGTTCCTTAATTATCACATCCTCAGCCCATCTCTCTGTGTTCAGAGCTTTCTGATGCGGGAGCTATGAACTGATTTGAGGGGAGGCTGTGTTGGGCAGTGTTGGGAGAGAAAGTTGAAAGAGATTAGTCACAAACTCAAACATACTTGTCAATAAGACAGTTGGTGTCAATTTTTGTTTGCTTTGGGCCCTTGCCCTTACATCACTTTTTAGTCAAAGGTTTCTTTAGTCTGTTGTGGTTTGTGTATTGCTCTAGGATAGAGTGGCAGTCCATAGTGGGCAGGTGTCGTGGTTTAACATAACTTGGTTTTTTATTTAAAGAGAAAAGAGTGGAGTTAAGGTCCCAGTTAGAATAAAGGAACAAGGAGGAGAAGAGTAAAAAAAAAGGTTTGTAACTGACTGGTTTGCTTCTATGTTAGAACCTCAAGTCCCATAACTGTTAAACCTGATTTGGCTCTTAGTCTTGCCAGTTATGCCTGTGGCATTCTATTCTGTGTGATTTCAGCATTTCATCCAACAGCTATCAATTGCTTCACAAATCTGAGTTCTGAGCATGCTTCCTGTCCTTTCTTTTTTAATCTGAGCAGTAAAAGCAAGACTTGGTGTAGGCAATGATCTCAGATCAGAATATATCCCCACCAAGCAACATGTCAAACCAAGAGTTCTCTCCCCCGCTCCCCGTCTGGGTTTACTTTCATCACCTGAGAATACTTCTGATGCGAGGCATTTCCAATTTGCCTTGCAGATATTCTGAAACTGTCTCAAAAAAGGTTTCTTGGGGTTGTGCTAGTCTTAAAATAGCTTGGATTCTGTTCTGTCCTGACTCTGTTGGGGTTGACAGAGACCTTGAGGCTTGGCAGACCTGCCCCTCTGAGTCCCAGTTCTTCGCTTCTGATGACACCTTTTCTTGAACTGCTTTAAGAAGTCATGGAAAAGAGCAATGTGTAAATATTAATGTTGAATATTTGTCTTTAAAAATCTCTTTGGGATGCTCTACAAACCTACGCTGTGTGTGCTGTGGCTTTCTCAGCACTGCCTGCTTACAGCATTTGGACCTGTTAGTTTATTGCTAGCTGGTGCCATCCCACAGAGGACAGGCAGGGCTCTCTTCTCTTAACACCCATTTTGTCTCCCTCTTACAAGTGGCTTCTCTCATCTCAGTGTTCCAGGGTCTGTTTCTTCTTGCAGTGAAGCCTTTTCTCTTCTCTCTAGGGTAGGTAAGGCTTGAGTGCTGCTTTGAGCAGAGGTGACAGTGCTGCACAGGACATGTCACCTCAGGACATGGGCTGATAGCATGGTTGCCTTGTGTGCTCTAGGAGGTGCTAGAAGAAGCTCTCAAGGGAAGCTGTATAGTCCAGATTCCTAGGATGGATCTTTGCTGGATGTATTTTGCAGCCCAGCTGGAAGAGATGAAATAGACTGGTGCTGCAGTGTACCCCAATTTAATTTTCCCCACCCCTGGAAGTCTTCAAGGCCAGGTTGGACTGGGCTTTGAGCAACCTGGTCTAGAGGAAGGTCTCTCCCCATGGCAGGAAGATGGAACAAGATCATCTTCAAGGTCCCTTCCACACAAACCATTCTGTGATTCTATGAAACACTGGTCTCTTAATAGACATCCAAGAGGGGAGTGAGGAAGTTCTTCATTGAAGAACCTTTACGTTCCACACTGAATTAAATTCTCTGAGTATCTCTTTGATTACTTTTTCCCTCATTTTGCATAGGGTTTTAGCTTCCAAGAACTGAACTGTTACACTGTAGTTCCCACTATCTGTTTTTACTATTATAAAAACCCTGTATGTTTTACACAGGTGACTTAAAGCAGGGGTGGAAAAAGTTCCAGGCAGACTTGGCTCCATTGCTGTTGAGCCTGGGATACCCCGAAGCCACCCCATCAATGCTAATAGAAGTAGACTGGTGAGGGCTATTGCTATTCATACCTAAACTGAGCATGTACTTGGGCAAAGAGGCCAGAGTTTAATATTTAATGTTCTGTAAGGCTGTACTGAGTGCTTTTACTGAAATGTGTCAGTAAAGGAGGGCTGTAGCAGTGATAGCAAACGGCTGAGAGCCAGGAGGATCCTGAGCTCTACTTCTGCCCAAGGCATGTTCTCTGATACCCAGCAGCTTACTTGACCCCCTGTGTCTCAGCCAATTTAGCTGTAAAATTAAGCAACAAAGAAAGCTTCATGACAAACGGACATGTCTGGAGGTGAACTTTCAATGCAAGCTTTGCTCTTCTGATAAATTCATCTTGCTGGCAGAATTTCTGGTTTTTAATCTAATGTGTGATTTTGTTGTCCTTCCAGGCAGCATTCACGCTCCTCCTGGGTCCTTTCACCTTCTTCAATGTGCAGAAGACCAAGTACCTTCAAATCATGACGTCCCTCATGAGATGGATAGGTGAGTCTTGGCAGAGGCTCGGCCACCTCTTTACCATTGATGGAACCAAGTCATGCCACTGATGCTTCTCTTTGGCAAGATCTTCTTGTTTGGAAGCAAGTGCTTGTCAAAACAACCTCTTTGAGGACAGTTGTGCAGGCCTAATAAATCTTTGAGGGGAAAGGTTTTAGTCTAGGATGAAATTTTCGATTAAAACAAAACAAATTGTTCTCCATCAGACATGGCTGGTAAATGAGGTTTTAGTCTGGTTTGTGTGAGGGGCAGAAGATGTTTGGCAGTCTCCTGCCTAGGTGCTGGCTGTGATACCCACCAGTTGGAAGTTACTTATTCTCACATATATGCTCAACAGACTTGGGACAACTTTGCTTTGATCCGAGAAAAAAAGGCATTTCTTTCAGACTTTCCACCCTTAGTTTTATCATCTGCTTGCATTTATTTTCCTCAGTATTCCTTTATGGTAAGATGTGCTGTATTGGAAACCCCCAAACTGATGTGTGCTGTCCTTGGGAAGTCCTGCTCCCATAAGCTCTTTCCAAAATATTGCCAAGAACTTCTGGGAAGACAGATCATTCCCTTAAGGGAAGTAAGACATCACTCTTGTTTTGTTTTTTTTTTCTCCAATGCCATTGTTATTCAAAGATGCAGCTGCCTCATGTCTGGCTTGTGTGTGTACATGCTGTTAAAGGCTGAGAGGTGTGTGTGGGTTGTGGAGGTTTATGTTCAGGTTTGTCTATTTTTGTGTCACCTAGACAGAGTGACTGATACTCAGGGCTAATAAAGAGCATTTCTGCAGGTTAATGATCAGCATTTCTGCAGGTTAACAGTCTCCTGGTGTGTAAATCCAGACCATTCAGACACAGAATTAGCTCTGTTTATACCGATCACTGGAATAAGAAGAAAAGCTGCATCTCTAACTATTTCGCATTACACTCATACTCTTGGCCAGACTGCAGCTGGGTATTGTCCCTTCTCTGTGAGTTCATCCTATTTGGAGGTGGCTGGCAGTTGCTGCAGAGGAATGGAGATCCTCTGTTCTAGAGAAATCCTGAGATGGGGTTAAGCAGTTGACACCCAGGAAAATTAAGTTGGATTTTAAGCTCTCAAGTCTAAGATGTTGAACAGTTTGAGTTAATGAATCCTGACTTTGGATGGTGTGAAAATCCTGAATGCCTGTTTTTCTCCTTTGTTGTCTGAGCACATGAAAGGTTTGAAAGCCCCCCCATTCTTCAGAGAAAGAAGTTATCTCATTAAGGGGTACTAAAGGAAATGAGGAAGTTTTGCATGGGGATTTTTTGTTGTTTTTTTTTTTCTTTATAAGAGTGGTCTCTGCTCAGCTGACTGGCCTGATTCCAATCACCCTGCCTCCTCTTTTCTGGTAAAGACATCAGTCAGACCTCATCCTGTCTCTGTGACAGGCTGATGCCTGCCTCGTCTGCCGTTGGTTTCCCTTTAGCCAGCTCCTTGCAGTACAAGGATTGCTAAACCTTGGTGTGATGGCAGAACTGTTCCTCTCTTTCATGGCTTGATGGAGAGGGATAAAGGCAGTGTTTGGAGAAGTGTAGGGGAAATTCATGTTTTAGCCTGATTGATTCCTGCGTCAGCACGCTGGGGAACAGCTGCCCCAGATAATGATAGTTAATGACCCTGACAGCACCTCAGTGGCTACTTAGAAGAACAGATTCCATATGTGTACAGTGAGGGATAGATTTATTGGGAAAGACAATTTGTCAAAAAGTCATGTGATGCAGGGAGCAGAGGAAAAGCTCTTGCTGCAAATCCTGGGGTAAGGATCAGTCCCACACTGCTGAGATTTGTCAAGCTGGCTTCTCCCATGTCCTCACATCACTGCTGCCCCCTCCTCCAAACGCAGGGCTGTGAGTTAAACACAGCTTGGTGTTTAGAGAGCTTAGATCCTAAAGAACGGGTTTGGGTAGTGTTTTGTGGTCTTCTGGACTTTTCCTGCCTGCATGCCAATGGCCAGATGTGAACTCTGTCCTGGTATAAACAGTGCCTTTGCTTCACCTTCCTTGGGTTGGTTTTAGCCATGTGGTGCTGAGGGTGGTTCTGCAAAGCACTCTGAGCAGCAGAGCAGCACTGCAGCTTCCCACATACCTGTTTATTGTGTGGGGGAAAGAAAACCTTCCCATGTGGACAGTGGCTTATTCAGCTTACCTGTGCTCATTGGCTTGCTGTGGATGGGAATCTGACCCATGCTTTGCATCATGATTTGAAAAAAAATCGAACCTCCCTAAGCTGGGAGGTCAGTACAGACTTTGCAATGTGCCTGTCACAGGACCCACTACATACCCTTCTCCCCAGCCCGGTGGAAAGTCCCTGGATTTCTGAGCAGAAGAGGCTGATGTAAAGCAGCACTGCCCCAGGTGTACTGGTGATTCAGATGATAGCAGCTGAGAGGAGGGTTCTTGGCAGCAGAGAGAGCTAGCTGTGTGTGAAGGTCATTTCTGCTGGTGTTTGTAACAGTGTCAGCCTTGCCTTTGAAAGTTGCTTCCCCTCTTCCTCCTGATCTAAGTGATAATCAAATGTCACCAGCCTCTTCCAGAGCCTTATGCTCATCACAAGCAGCACATCAGTTATCAAAGCCTACAGCAGTCTTATTCCACACCTCACAGATAAAAAAAATCATTCTCTTTCTGAAAAATAGGCTTAAACACTGGGATCTGAGCTGGAAATTAAAAATGGACCAGTTCAAAGAATGTGGAGATGTTCCAGGGATCAGCCCTTTATCTGGCATCCTCCCAGGATAAGGGACTAAGCCAGGACAGGCACCTCTGAAGCCTCTGTAAGGAGAAAGTTGAAGGAGGAGCTTGCAGGGCCGAGTGTTGTGCTGCTGGAGAGCCCAGACAGATGGGCTCTCCCTGTCTGGGCCTGTTGATCAGGGACAGCTCATCTGGAAGGAAGGCTGGCATGGCAAGGCACTTCCCTGCCAGCAGTGACAGGAGCACAGAGGGTGGGTCTGTGTCTCCAGGTGCAGTGGGGCTGGTGGCAGAGAGGGCTTCCAGAAGAATCGAGCTGTTGCCAGTGTTCTGAAGAGTAGCACTTACACACTTGGCTGCAGAACTGATTGTCACTTGGCATTGCTGAGTGCCAATGGTTAAATTCAGTGCAGCAGTTGCTGCTTGAACTGCTGGCCTTACCCTGGCTTAGAGATCTCTGTTCTCCAGGAGCTGGCAGATGAGTGAGGCTTTGCCTACCCAAGTTCTCATCCCTTTCCCAGTGCAGAAGCTCCTCAGAATGCTTTGTCAGCCTTTTGCAGGTACCTCAGCTGCCTTGGGAGATGGAGCAGAGGCACCCTAAGGGGTGCAACAGGGAGCCTCCCTGCTGTGCTTCCCTGGAGAGAGAGCCAGTCATGAAATATCATTTGGTTTAAATCCTGACAATGGTTCCTACAGTGAAGCTTTGTTTTGATTTGTGGTTAGAACCTTGTTGGCTCACCCAGCTGTGAGGCCATGTGAGTACAAATTGTTCCTGTGGTGTGAGGAAGGTCCTTCCCCAAAGTGTAATTCCTGCCTTTCTTTCAGCTCTCTTCCACCTCAGCCTCAGAAAAGTGTAGAGCTGTTATTAGGTCAATTCCTTTACCAGTTTTGGAGCCTGTTTCCAGGTCTCTTACAAAGTTATTGGAGCAGAGCTTCCTGCAAAGGCTAAACCAACTGAGCCATCAATAAATTTAGAGCTGTTGGTATTTCCAATTCTGCTGTTTGGATTTCAGACACTTTTTTTTTTTTTTCCTGGAGGGTTTAAATCTATGGTGGCAATGGATTGCTCTCTAAAGAGACTTGCTTATCTAGCTGGGTTTTTTTTTCCTCTCATTTCTTCAATCCTGATCAAGTGGGTGCTGTTAGGGGTCAGCTGCTGAAGGGCACGCTGTGCTGCCAACAAGAGAGACTGATCCAGGCAAGTCCCATACACCTCTCTCAGCAGAGGGGATGCAGCTCACTGGGGCACAGCCCTACCTCGATAATATTGGATAATAACTGTCTAGCAGCATCATGGGATAGGACATGGATTAGGAAAGATAACAAAAGGACAGAGCTTGGTGGAGCTGAGCAGCAAACACTGGGCTATTGTGTATTAGCAGCTAACCCGATTAATTGCAGCCTGAGATGTCCAGCTCTATAGGTGAGGACTGCTGGCTCTAAAGACATTGGTAGTGTGATTATTGCTGCTGTTATTAAATTGTCTCTGCCAAATGTTCCTAGACAGCTCCCACGTGGGGCCTGTGCTCTGTGTGCTGCTCATGGTGCTGTATTGTAGTTATTAGAAAGTATTGTATTTTAATGAAGAGATAGTTCATAGAGTAATAAACTTCTGGGTTTGGTTGAACAGGCTCAGTTCTCTCTCCCTATTGGATCACACCACATCTATTCAAGCCCTTGAGACAGAGCCTTCACAACTCTGCCCAAACAATGATCTCACAATTACATGCACAGGAGTAAAATCTCTACCCCAGCTCTTTCCCCTGGCTGATAAGGTGGAGGGAAAGCAAACCAGAATTTCTGGGAAGTCTGTGTTAAACCCTTCTTTACTCCATCCCGTCCTTTTCCAGGATACCTGGTAGAAGGCTTCTGGGGCAGAAACTAGAAAAGGGCTGTCCAGAGCGTGCTAGTGGGGCTGACTTTCTGTATCTGGTGGTTTCTCTGGTAGTTCTGCTCTTTCCACCAGAGCTCTGCTGTTTACAGCACTGCTCTGCAGAGAAGTGGTCTCAGACCATCTCACCTTGTGAGCAGTCTCAGGTAACTGTCCCTGCCATCCTTAGCAGCAGAGCTGTCTGTGCTTGACTTACTGCAGAAACCTGGAGTCACTGTGCTGCATCCCTTCAAGTACTGAGACTGAGAATTACAGAGGAGGCTGATTTAGGAGGGGGTGACAGTTATCTGAAGTCCTGCATTTCCAGTCTCCTGCTGAGAAATTAGCCTGCTAGTGCCCACAGTCCTCAAGGTGGGTGGCCTCTTTTCAGATCAGAAATTGAGCTTTCTGCAAATAGCTTAAGGAGGATCGTTGTGATCTCTGCCCCTCTCCTTTCACACTGCAGGGCATACAGGAGGATGAGGGAATTGGTCTGTAAATCAGGACACTGTTGCATGTTCATTCTGACATGCTGCTTCAACAAAGTTACTTCGTGTTCTTATATCCCTTTTGGAGCAGATGAAGCTCCTGCTAGAGCCCAGGCTAAATAATTCACTAAGAGAAGTGAATATATTTATGAAGAGTTAGTTAAAATGCTGTGCTTCTGTCATGCCTGCTTTTGGGATTGTTGGCTGAGGAGCTCATTTCAGGGCTGTTTGTGGGAGGCATTGGGGTGAAGCAGTGCCTGTGTGAGAGGAAGAGCCCTGTGAGCTGCAGACACAGATGGAGAGTGATTTGCTGGTCTGGACAGGACCACTGAGATCCTGCCTGAGAAGCTGATGCTCCTGAAGAGAGCACTTTATTCAGGCAGCAACAGACACTGATGGGCCTGAGAGCTGAGGAAGGGGAGCTGGACATCTAAGGGCATATTCAACCCTGCAAAAGGGTCTGGATGATGGTGCCCACTCAGGTTTTCAGAGTGGGGCTGTGGCATGAAAAGCTGCTTTCTGTTCAGAGTGGACATTGGTGGAACAAGATGATAAAAAACTTTGCTGTGTAGGGCCCAAGGCAGGATGGACATGATGTGGCTGAGTCTGCAGAGCACCTGGGTGTTATGGGACATGGGTGCTCTGCAGCCAGTACTTTCCAAAGCATGCACAGCTGTAGTTTGGGCTCACAGGGACACCAAAGTGTGTCTTTTTTATTATTTACTTTTATTATTCCATTCTCTCTGAAGAATAAATTATGACATGGACAGAGATGTGACTGTCAGAGCTAATAGGCCAAGCCAGCAGCAGAGCTGAGAGCAGAGTCCTGGTTGCAGAGGTTTTATGGTTCTTCTGCCAAAGGTGACTGGCAGAGAGAGGCCCATAAACTACATGGGCAATTTTCCCCTAGAAGCAAACAAACCTCACTGGCTCCTCTTTCCTTCCCATATGTTGAGAAAAAGCATCTGTGATAAATGCCTGAGTGCAAGGCCATTTTTCTGCCCTGAGCTGTTGCTGGTGTGCAGATGTCTGTGGGAGCAGCTGATGTGGGCTGAGATGGGGCAGCTGTGCTGGTTTCATGGCAGGCGTTGTTAGCGCTGCTGGGGAAGCGACTTGTAAATCTTGGTTATGGTAGTGCAAGCCTGATGAAGAAAAGCAGGGAAATGATGCCCTTAGAGCAGAGAAGCTCCACTGAACTGCTTTTGGTTGCCAAAAAGTCCTGGTAGTACTTTTTAAATGGAATTTGCCTTTGTGAAGAAAAGGGGGTCCACCTGGTCCAAAGGATCAGTGTCTGAGTTGGCTGCAGCAGGAGCAAGCCAGGCCTGGAGGAGTGGAGGTGCCCGAGAGGCTTCTTCTTGCTTTCTTGGTAAGCTGTGTCACACTTGTCTGTATAAGCATCAGTCCTGTGCCATGTGGATCCTCCCTCAGCCTGTGGGGCAGGGAGGGTAACACTGTCCTAACAAGTCCCTGCTCCCCATTAGAGGAAGGAGCCACAGTGATATTCCACAACTTTTGCTCATACCTTTTTTCTGGGAAGTAATTTCCCTCCTCTTTTCCTTCTGATGTTTCTCTCTGGAGAATTCCTGTCTTCTATGAACATATCCATCTTGTTTCCCCACAGTCTCTGCACTCATAAATCCTTCATCTTCCTAGAGATGGTGCTTTAGGCTCTGTCATTGTCAAATCCGATCCTTAACTTCTCCAGCTCCCCCATCTAATGGAGCAAACCTGGTTTTCATGTTACCTCTTTACTGTCAATTCATATAGAAACCCCCTCTGAAGGTTGGAGAAGTTAATCAGTTGCTGCTCTGGAGTTTGTGGAGAACTGGAGGTCATGAACAAGTGGCAGGATATAGCTTCTGCAAGAGAAACTAGCTAAATTAGTTTTAAATTTAAAAATCAATGTCTTAATTTTAGGTACTTTGTTCTGCCAGCATGTTGGACTCCAGCTGTGCTTTAATACTTCAAATGACAAAGAATCCAGAATGCCTGGTGATTCCACAGTTGTAGTGGGCTCTTCAGCTTGCCCACATCACTGCTGGAAGCCAGATGGCTCTGAGAAGGGGCTCCAACATCCTAGAAAGACATCAGCAGGGAAGTAGACAGCACCAGTGTCAGGTGGGGATGCAGAGGGTAGGGCTGTCTTGACGTGTTCCTCGCCCGTTCAGTGTGTACAGAGCAGATGCTCCTGGCTTTGTGCCCTTTCTATGAAAAAACTGCCTAAGGTTAAACTAAATGAGATCTATTCCTCTGTTTAAGAGTGGGCTGCTGTGTTTTGACTCGATACAGGATTGAGGTGGGGAGAAATCTGGGTTTGGGAAGCTGGGTTTAGGAAGCTCCTGAAAACGTCTTCTTCCTGGGATCCATCATTGTGCCTAATGTGTGAAAGGGAAGCCAGCACTGGGCTGGGGTGATCCATTATCATTATTTCCTGGCATATTGATTCTCTGCCTGGACAGGAAAGCTCTGTCACGCCATCAGCCGCCGCTGACGGATGGCCCTGCCACAAACGTGTCACAGCCCCAGCTCAGACAAATGGCTGGGGTAGGGGAGCAGCCAGGCGTGGGGTGGCTGCACTCCACTGATCTCTGGGCCCTGCAAGGGGGGCAGGCAGCTGGGTCATGTTCTCTTCAGGCTTTCCTTGCACAGGGAGGAATGGGAGCAGCGACAGGGCTGGCTGGAGAAGATGGGAACATCTCACAAGTACCATGTCTTGCAGGGATGCAAGGGGGGTTAAACCAGAAGCTCATTCTGAGCATCAGTTCTTGCAGGAACCTACCATGACAGGGGAAAAAAATGTGTTTGAGGCTTGGACTTATTTTCTTTTCTTCAGTAGCCTTTCTGCAGAGAGATGAAACTCATGTACAAACACCATTTTTCATTTACAGAGGTGTTTTCTCTGACTCTGTAAAATGATCCTTAAACTCAGAATGGCTAAATTATATTCTCTGCTTCTCTGCAGCTCTGTTATGTTTCTATCAAAATGCACAAAAATGTATTTCTTAATATCCCCAGACTCACATATTTCCCAAACTGTACTACTTTGGACGTCTGCTCATCCATATTCATCCTTACTTCACCTGCAAGAACCAGAGCAGAACTGCCCTGTCTCTGAATCAACATCTCCTGAGTCAAGCAGGAGAGGAGCAGTAGGTGACTGCAAGGTCTGCTTTATCTGAGAACATTTGTTCCTCAGATAGTGAGGGGAGCAAAGAGAGTCTGCAGGAGAGGCAGTTGGATGGCTGGGATGAGATTCATCACAATTTTCCTTTATGGCATACCCCCTCTTTATTTTTTTCCTCAGGCTCACTTAAATCCTTCACTAAAAATGATGCTTGAACATCTAGAAGAGACAAGATGAGACAAGAAGTGGCCTCTGTGCCTTGCTGACTGCCAAGCCTGTGGTGTGGGGGTTTGGAGTGGGTTTAACACTGTGGAAAAATCAGGACAAGCAAAACCCTTGATTGCTTTTTAAGCATTTATATAAAACAAGGCTTAAAGCAAATTTTTAATGTAACCATCTAACAATCCAAGATGCCATCACTGTCAACCTTGCTTTGTGGCTCTGAGTGCTGCTGATCATGGTCTGAGAGTGTTTCATACCTGGAACACATTGCTTGTGTCCTCTGTTCTGTGTGGAGAGGAATGCATCAAGGGGTTTTTTGTGAATCCATGTCTTCACCAGGATTCTTGTGCTGAAGGAATGCTGTTGGACAGCTGATGTGACAACAGTAGGTGACATGAAATAGTGTCATGTGACTCTGCCTTCAGCCTGCTGTCCCAGGTAGGGGAGTGAGTGGGAGCTTTGTGTGTGCCCGAGGAGCTTGTGCTGCCTCTTTTCTGCTCAAAGCTGCCTGTCCATCAGCCTGTCATCTTCCTTTCATTATGACTTATCATCCAAACCATATCTAGGTTTCAGAGTTTCATTTTTTGGCTCACCTCCTCTCAGGGACAGAGAGATAAATTTGACAGGCAAGTGTTTTAGCTCTCCAGTTCCAGGAGTGAGAAACTCTTCTGCCTCAGGGACTGACAGAAAACAACCATGGGGCAGCACTTTTGTTGTCCTTTCTGAGGCTGGAGCTGTGCAGGGGGGTTTCCAGTTTACTCAGCACCTGTCCTCTCAAGGGTCTTGCATCTGCAGTGCACCAGTGCTCGGGCAGGGAAGCAGAGCTTGCCTTGCTGGAAGCAAAACTAGTTTGGATCTTAGTATTGGATCCTCACTCCTTGTAATTATAATAAATTTCTGAAATGCATATTTAATGAAAAACAAATAGATTAAATTCTAGTTGCATAAGCCAAAGACCATCCATCATTTAGGGAGTCCACAAGAATTCTACTCCTTCAGTGTTCCCTGCCAGAAAAGCACATGTCAGGGCAGAGGAGCATCTGTGGGAGATGCTTCAAGGATGGGGTGCTGCCTGCCTGAAAGTTTCCCTGGTCCTGTTGGCACTGATGCAGAAAGTGGGGCTTTGAGCCGATGGTGAGAGTGGGTTTGGGGGATGGAAATAGATTGAGCAGAGCATGAGGAGATCCACTGTCCTGGTGTGCAGGGGAAGAGGTGTGAGACTTCTGAGTCACATCTTAGCCCAGGTACAGGACCAGCTCAGGATGGGGCTGCAGAGCCTGACCACCTCTGCCAGGCAAGAAGGAAAGGAACAGTCTCAGCCATTTCCAGAGCTGCCCAGCCTGCTTTGTCTTATTACTCAGGGCATCCTTTCCTCTTCCTTGTAGCCTGTGCAACCCCAGGGAGTGCAGCCATGTCACATCACCTGGAACACAGCTCTTCTGGGTCTCTTACTGAGCAGATATGGCTGGCAAGCATCTCCCCTCCAGGGAGCAGTGGGGGAGGCACAACAACTGTACCCTGTTCTCAGTGCCCCTCACCTGCTTGGCTTGAGTGAAGGCAAGGGGAATTGCACACCCCCAGAGCAATGAGCTGTTGCCTTCCATAGCTCTGTGTGACTGCCCTTGGGGGAGGAAGTAGAGCCTAGCACTCCCAAAACAACCTGGCCTTGTGGAATGGTGGAGGAATGGATCTGCTGCTGTCAGTGTGGTGCTTGGGGAGGGCTGGCAGACGTGCCCTGTCACTGGGAACAGCTGGAAGCATGAGGTTTCCTGAGGCAGCACAGGGTGAAATGCAGCATGTGGCTTGGGAAAGGTTCAGCATGGAGCTGCTGTTTGCTGCAGGAGAACGTGAATTTCTGAGAGAGGGTCGTGGGGAGTGCTGGGGATATATGGGAGGCAATGTTCAGTGAGAATAATCTGATATTTTTGTGCACAAGAGAGGCAGCATTCCCTAACTGGTCTGTAACTGTTTTCCCTAGTCCCATCCCTGGCAGGGTTTCCCAATCTCCCCTGTTGTGGGGAGCAGGGCTGGGCACAGAGCAAGCCTGTCATCTTGTCACCCCCTGGTGAGCCTGCCCAGCTCCCAGCACTGCTGCCAGCCTGCTATGGACTTGAACTGTGCACTGCTCTGTTTAATTCCTCTGGATTTATATTAAGGACATTCAAAGTTGTCTGTAGTAGTTGTTTCAGCATTTTGTTGATTTTTTCATTACCTGATAATTCACAGCTCTGTTCCTGTACCTCAGACTGGTGCAAGGACAGCTCTGTGCAAGCCACAGTGGCTCACCCATTGCAGCACCAGACTGTAAACCTCACTGCTTGCTGCCCTGCCAGGCAGGTCCTTTTCTCCCCATTGCTTGTTAACTCCAGCAGCTGATGATCATCTTTCCTAGGTTGATGCAATTTTTGTGACACCAGAATTAATTTTCTACTGCTTTTATATGCCATGGTAGGAATGAGAGTCTCACAGTAACTGCTCTGGCTCAAATTTCCACCCTCAGAGTAATAAGGGCATTAGCTCAATCTCCTCAATTCATGTTGTCCCTGGCATGTTGTTATTTGTAATAAGCTTTGTAAAATGTTGTTAGGCTTTTCCCTGACATAAGTGAAGGGTAGACAAGCAGACTTTGTGTCTAGAAATGATGAATTTTAATAGCAGTCTTTCAGTGCTGCTTTAGTCCCTTCCAGACTGGCTTCTCCACCCTGGGATTAGCTACAGACAGCCTGTTCCTTCTACCCAGGAAATGGCTGGCTAGTTCTTGCTCTATCATGCTTGACAGATCCCAGGGACAGGAAAGCTTGCTAGTAGCTGCTGCTTCTGTGCATGTAGGGGAGATCTTGAAAACACTAGTCCAGTTAGAAATGTGTAGGACTATTACTGGGGTTGATTGGAGCCAAACATACTTCAGCCTTTTTGAAATGACAGCATTTAAGCAGTGTGTGTGTGGGGCAGAAGCATCCACAGACCAAAACCCTTGAGGGCTTAGGGTTCACCAGCCATGCCAGCCTTCTGCTTCTGAAGGGCACAGCACAGCCCTGTGCTCTTGGGGTGGGAGGGTGAGTCCCTGTGGGAAGGAGACTGGAGGGAGATGCCTGAGCCCATTCCCTTATCTGCTGACTGGCACTGACAGCACATCACGATTAATTCCTGTGCACCTTGCCTTTAATGTAGCACCCTCAGATAAGGTGGTGCATCAAAGAGATAAGGAGATGCTCTGCATAGCAGGAGAAAGCCGGTGCCAAGACTGCCAGTGCTATGGGAGGAGGTCATGAGGAGCACGGGCCTGGGCTTGACCTGAGACCTTCTCTCTCTCTCCAGCTTTCATCCTCATGATTATTCTGGCCCTCATCCGCATCAGCAGAGGCCAAGCTGAAGGTCACCCGTCCATGGCCGAGCTGTCGGGCATCCGCAATCTCTTTGGGGTGTGCGTCTATTCCTTCATGTGCCAGCACTCCCTGCCATCCCTCATCACCCCCATCTCCAAGAAGAAGCACGTCAACAAGCTCGTGCTGCTCGATTACGTCCTGATCCTGGCGTTCTACAGCCTCCTGTCCTTCACTGCCATTTACTGCTTCCGCAACGACACCCTCATGGACATGTACACGCTCAACTTCACCAACTGCGACATCGTCAGCGTGGCCTTCATCCGCTACTTCCTGGGCCTCTTCCCGGTCTTCACCATCAGCACCAACTTCCCCATCATTGCAGTGACCCTGCGCAACAACTGGAAAACCCTTTTCCACAGAGAGGGGGGCACCTACCCGTGGCTGGTGGACAGGATTGTCTTTCCTGCCATCACGCTGGTTCCCCCAGTGCTGGTGGCGTTCTGCACCCACGACCTGGAGTCCTTGGTGGGGATCACGGGAGCCTATGCTGGCAATGGGATCCAGTACCTCATCCCAGCTTTCCTGGCCTACTGCAGTCGCAAGGACACGCAGCTGGTGTTCGGCAGCGGGACGGTGAACAAGCACCTCTCCCCTTTCCGGCACAGCTTCTGGATTGTGTTCGTGCTCATTTGGGGTTTCTCTTGCTTCATATTTGTGACTGCAAACATTGTCCTGAGTGAGTCAAAGCTCTGATGGGGGTAGCAGCACACTCCCTCTGGAGCTCCAGAGACTCCAGCATTTCAGCTCCCCCTCTGGAACTGTGCACTGAGGGGGAGAGGCAGTATGAAGGGAAGTTTCCAGGCCGTTGGCTTGGTGACACAGACTTTCTTCACTCCACTTTGGGTGTGGGTGGAGTGGACTCAGCCTTGTTACAGTTCTGGTTCTCGGACAAAGCCCTGGGGCTGAGCCCTTGGCAGCCTGCACCGTTAACCAGCGTCCAGCCATTCCTGCCTTTGGCTCTGTCAGAGCAGCACATTCTCTGTCTGTCCCTCTGTGGTTCTGTGTGTGCTGCAGGTCTCGGCACACAGGAGAGAGACAGGCTTGACTGCATCACTAAATGTCTCTGCTCCCAAAGGCAGGAATGTGCTGTGCAGAATCCAGCAGGAGTTTGGGATAACTGAGTCTCTTTCTGCTGAGACTCCTTCAGACCAACCTCCTGTGCCAGCTGAAGGAAAGCATAAGGGTGGAAATAGACCTAATTCAGAAGGAAATAATTTTGTGCTGTTACATTTTCTTTTTCTAGAAGCATTATCATGTTTGTGCACATTGCCTGGAATAGGGGATCTTTTGCTTAGAGCTGGATTTCTCCAGCCACGGGAGTTACATTCACATTTCCATCCTGTTCTCCTGTGCTGTGACAGCTCAGCTGGGGCAGAGCAATGCCCCTCTGCATGCAGGGATACAGCTCTTCCCACTGGAAGGGAAATCAGCCTTGCTGCCCTCAGCACCAGCACGGGACTCGGAGCTTTCCACTGGCAGAGCCCTTCTCCCTTTCTCAGCTTTGCCCGGGGCTGCTACAAGCAGCCAGGCCTGAACTCCAGCGGATCGGGATCGGTGTGGGCTGGGGAGGTGCTAATTACCCACTGCTGACACGCCAGAGGCTTCGGCTGTGCACACTGAAGCGTTCCCGGCTCCCGTTGGGTAATTAGCCTTGAAACAAGGTGGGTGTTAACTCAGGGGAATGAGTGGTGCCAGGAGGGAGCGGCTGTGCCCTGGCTCAGCCCTGCCTGCAGCAGCAGCGCTCCCGAAACAAGGGAGCAAAACCTGAAACCCTGCTGGAACTGGGCTTGACCCTGTCGTGTCATTCTGCACAGGGCTAAGGTGGGCTTGGGGCTGCTCCTACCTTAGGCAGCTCCAGGAGAGGCTCTGCTTTTAGGATGACTGTGGTCACTGTAAGACCCCACTTTGACACCGGGTCCTGTGTTCAGAAGCCCTGGGGCACAGATCATAAGGGGTTTCCTGACAGGAGAAAGAACTTTAAAAATTTTCACCTGAACTATTTTAAACCCCCTGTTATCAAAGCAGGTTCAAAGCCAGGTGCACATCAGATCCTCCTGCCCTCTGCACTTGCTGCAGTATTAAATGTCATCAGTCACTAAAGCAAGCTTTGAACTGCAGCTCTTTCTAATCAAGCTCTGTTTTCAAGTAGGACTTTCTGGTTTCCATATGACCTGAAGTGCTCCTCCTGGGGGAATATGCAAGTACCTGGAGCTGTATAAAACCACTTCATAGCTTTTAAAGCAAAACCCTGCACCTCTCAAGCCTGAGCACCGCCACTGCGTCCTTGCTGAGCTGCCTGGAGAGAATCTGGAGAGATTGTTCATCTTCTCTCCAGCTTGATCCTAAACAGGCATTTGCAGCCCCTGCTAGTGGGTTTAAGCATCCCCAAGTGCTCCTGGAAAGCTGATGTGGTGTCTTCAGTACCAAATTAAGAAGGTATTTTAGAGGTATCTGGTGCTGGTGTCTTTTTTAGGAAGCAGTAGTTTGGAGGGCAGAATCATGGGGCAGTTGAGCTGGGAGCCACCTGCGTGGCAGCTGGGAGCTAGGCAGAGCTGGAGAGAGAATTGAATGCTGATGAAATGAGCCTTTGGAAGCTGGAGAGGCTGAGGGTGCTGTTCCTCTGCGTGAGTGTGCAGATGTGGCTTCATGGAGGGGCTGAGGGCTGTCTGCCCTGAGCTGCCCATGCACTGCAAGGCCCTTGGCTCAGCTCCTGCCCTCCACGTGCCCATTTCAGTCTCTTGCCTTCACATTTCATTGCAGCCAGGAAACAGGGCTGTTCTCTGTTATTTCATCTCCTCTCACCCTCCCTTACCTTCTCAGGAAGGAGGGAGCCCAGCCTGGCACCCTCTTTCCTGCCATCTCTTACATTTAAAGATGTGCCTTCTCTTCCCTAGCCTGTGTGTTCCCCTGTACCCCTCAACAATGTGTGACAGTGACTTGTGAGGGGCTGCACCTCCAAGAGCTGCTTGGATCCAGGTATTGGATGGAATGGGATGCTGAGCACTTGCAAAGCCCCAGCCTTTGCCATGGTACCTTACTGTGCTCCCCAAGGAGCATGAGTGCTTCTCAAATAAATAACCATGAATTCCCAGACACCTGCTGTCCTTGCACAGCAGCAAAACAAATATATCCGAGGAATTGGGGTGATTAACAGAAAGAAGCTCTACAGCAGAGAACATTTTTTATATAAAACATGATATAGCAATGCCTTAAAAATTACTGGAGAAAGCAAGAAGGGAATGGTTCAGTGCAGCCAGCACTGGCTGAGGGGACACTGGGTGACCCCGTGGTGCAGGGCACGAGCTCTCTCCTCTCACTCATCGTGAATAAGTCTATTTTTATTTGGCCATTATCAGCAGTAACAATTCATTATTGCAGATTCACACGTGATGCTTTGTCCTGACTGTAATTAGTTTTTTTAAAAACGGGATTAAAACCAATAAAATGCACATTATACATCTGGTTTAGTCTGACTTCTTTTTCCATCCCTTTCTTCCTCATGCGTAGGCACGGAGCAGCTATTCCTGGAGGGGATGGCCGTGACGGATGGGTCTGCAGGCCAAGGAGAAATGGCAAGTGGAAAGGGTAATGGAGACCCTCACCTCTTCTCTATTAGCCTACTGCAACTCTGGGTGCAAGCTGCAAACTCAATTAAAACATCTGTACTTCCCCCTTCTCAATTACGGCTCCTTACACTTAAAGCCAAACAAATTGAATTGCTCCAATGCCTCAGGCTGCAAAGGCAGTTTCTGCCAGCAAATTTATTATCACCATAAAGCGCAGCTTGATTTATGTTAAAATATTAAAGCAGATCTTTATGATGGAAATAAACACTTTCTACTGTGATTCTCTCGAAGGACCTCACAAGCAGCAGCGGATTTTGGGGCTTGGGCTGTAAATCTGAGGCCAAACTGGCATCAGGGAGGAATTCAGTCTATTGCAGCACTTGGAGGAGCAATGGCCAGGGAAAGAAAAACTTTGAACCTAGGAAGAAGCTTTAGGCAAAGCTTCACCACCATCAAGGAGCCACGTGTCCCTGAGGGGATTCAGCCTTTTGAAGGTTTGAGGAAAGTGCCCACCAGCCTTTGCCCTGGATGGATTTGGTCAGCCCAGGAGCTGTCAGTGGGTCAGGAAAGGGCACCTGCTGCAGGGTCACAGCTGGGGAAGGTTTTGTGCCATGGCTTTGCCTTGGCAGGAGGCAGGAACCAGGAGGTGGCTGCACCTGCTGCTCCCTCAGGCATCCTTGGGCACAGGCCTGGCAGCTGTCCTCAGCGCCCTCCTGGCCCCGTATGCGTCCTGGTTTGTGATTTAAGCAGTTCCCTCTGCCCTAACCTGAGTCACCATCTCCCCCCAGCAGCAGCAGTATGTCCTTGCCATTGGAACCCCTTCCCACTGTGCTGGCCTGCTTTGTTCCCCCTCTCCTCACCAGGATGGCTCTTAGGATGCTGAGCAAAGGGGCAGTGAAAATAGGGTGTGCTGTGGAGATGTCAGAGCTGGCAGAGGCGGGGGGTGGGTTTGGGAGGACAGTGCCTGCTCCCCTCCATGGGGCTGAGCCCCAGAGTTGGGTACCCAGCAGTGATCCAGCCTTATTTCTCTCTGCATAGCAGCCCACAGCCTCCCAGGGTACCCTGGGTGCCAGAGCAGGCTGAATTAAAAAGTGATTGATTAGACAATTTCACCAAAAAGAAATAATATTTCTCAACGTCTGTTAAACACTAAATTACCCAGCCCCTCTTTGGAAAGCCTAGCCAGAGGGCGCTTCCAGACTGCTGCTTCCCTGAAGGCTTGTCCCTGGTGTACCCACGAGCAGGGAAATTCTGCAGCAGCAGCTTGGTCCTTCCTTGGTCCTTGAAGGTCACAGATCTCACCTGCACTGGACTGGTCATGCCCCAACACCTCCTTTCCCACCAGTGCCCAGCGCCTGGCACAGAAATGGGAGAAAAGCTCTGCTTTTCCATCCCAATTGGCATGTAAAGATGATTATGCAAATGCCACCATGGTGGCCAGGGACCTGTGCATTCACATGGGGCACCCAGAATAGCCTTGGTGCTACACCAGGTGCTGACACCCAACCCTGGGGCCACCTCTCCTGGGAGCACCCCCTGCACCCCATTTGTCCCTTGCTGTCCTCAGTCTCCTGCAGCAAAGCCCTTCCATAAAACATGAAGCAGCTCCATTTGGCCTCTGCTGAGTCACCAGGGACATCACTAATTAATTTAAAACGTGGGTTGGGGATTTTTGCTGGGTTTTTTTTTCTGCTCCCCTTTGCTGTCACAGCCCCAGCCTCAGCTCAGGTTTGACTGCAGCTGTGTATGCTGGCTTCCTCGAGCCAGAGAGCCACAATTTGAGGGAAGGTTCCCAAGGCCACCCTGAAGCTTTCTGGGGACCAGCCTGTCACCCCAGGGGGCATCTGGGGCACTGGCTGGGAAAAGCTGCCCCGGGTGAATGGGTGCCATCACCTGTGGCAGCCTGGATGAATACCCTCCTCTCCAACCGGATTTATTTACTTATGGCTTTTATTTATACACTGGCATCTCCCACCCTCGCCAGGAGGCTTGGAGGGGCTGCCAAAGCCATTAAGAGACAATTGCAATGATAAATAAGAAAAGGGAATTAAAGCACCGGCACCAGTGTGTGATGGCAGCCAGGCTGGGGGATGGGGGGCTTGGCTGGATTTAACCCCAGACAGATGGGTTGAAGCATTGACGGACAGATGGATGGACAGACAGATATTGCCAATGCTTTTGAGCCTGGACCACACGTGGCCAGGCCCTTCTGGACCTCCTCGGGGTTTTGCAGCCATCCCTGGGGCAGGGCTGGGTGTCCCGGAGCAGTCCCTGCCATCACCCCCTCACTGTTACTGCCCCCAGCAACCCCCAACAACTGTGTTTTAATGGAAAGGAAAATATAAAAGAAAAGATAATAAAAGAAAATAAAAATGAAAGAAAAGAAAATATAAAAGAATAAAAGAAAAGCGCTGCTCTAGAGCAGCTTCCCAGGGAGACATTTATGGAGGAAGGTGATGCCAAAGCTGAGAAGAGGGGCTGAGGGTTGGCATCTCCCTGGGACAGCCCGCCAGCCACGCACGGGCAGCTCCGTGTAGTGCTGGTGGTGCTGCTCTGGGATGGGGCTGGAACCGCCCGGCAAAGCCCTGGCTGTAGCCCCGGGTCCCGGAGCTTCAATTTCCATTTCCCAAAGACCCTCTCCCCTGCCCGAGGCTCCTGTGAGTCACGGCCGCCTCTGGTCGCGCCCCAGCCCGGCAGGGAAAGGGCTGTGTCAGACGTACACGAAGAGAAGAATTAAACCCGGCTCATCTATCACACCTGATTTATGGCTCCATCAGCCTGGGAAGGTGGGAGGAATTTTTCCCTTTCTCATTCTCCACAGCACACCTTCCCGGGGCTGCTGTGCCGAGCTGGAGATCCCGGCCAGGCTGCCGTGACAGCATCACTCACTGACCCGAGCCCAGGCACCCCAAAGCCTGAGCAGGGGGCTCCGGTGCTCGGCTCCAGCCTCTGCACAGGCTGATGGCTCCCAGTTAAACCCTCGGAGCAGTTGCCATTTTTCTTTTCCATCTTTCCCTTGCCGGTGGGACGAGTCTGTGCCGCGGCTCGGCAGTAACGGGACGCGGACGGGGAGGGGGTGCACAGGACAACGAATATTCATGGGAATCCATGATGCCAAGGGCAGCCCCGGAGGACGGAAGAAAGGTCCCCAGGCAGCTGAAAATGTCTTTTTAATGACCTGGACATGGCGTTTCGAGTCTTTTAAATGAAACCAAAACGCGACGGCAAAACGGCGGCGATGCGTTTGGCGTCCCCGATGCCAGCCCGCCTATAGGGACAACTCGACCCAGCACGTACCAGCCCTTGCCAGGCTCCTCTGACCCCCCAAAGAGCGCACCGGGACCCGCCGAGCCGCTTGGAGCATCCCGCCGCCGGCGGTGCGGGACCCGGGAGGCCGGAGCCCGGCCGGGAGCCGCTGGCTGGCCCTGGGGACACCGGGCACAGGGCAGGCAGAGGGGTGCGGACACCCCCCTGTCCCCCATCACACCTCCGACTCCAGGCTGGAGACCCGCCGCCAGGAGCCGCCGGCGCAGGGACTCGGCACCCCGCGGGCCACCGGCGGCTCCGTCCGCTCCGCCGCCGCCGCCCGCAGCCAGGCCGGCTCCCCGCGCCGCCCGCAGTCCCTGCAGGCGCCGTCCCAGCGCCCGGAGCCCCGGTCACAGCGGTGCGCCCCGGGCTGCTCCCGGCACGGCGCGGAGCCCCGCGAGAGGTGTCCGGCGTAGAGGGGCAGGTTGGGGTAGGAGTTCATGCAGGCGTGGGGAGCGCACGCCGGCACGGTGAAGGCGGCCCGAGGGTTTTGCCGGCAAGCCTCCCGGTAGGACGGCAGCCTGGTGACGGGCGAGCGCGGTGGCAGCCGGCCAGCGGCCTGCGGGCAGCGGGAGCCGCAGCCGTGGCCGGGCTCGGCTTCGGGGAACAGGTCGGGCACGTCGGCGCGGGCCGGGCGCGGGGCCCCGCAGCGCCGCAGCCCCGCCGGCCGCCGCCTCTCGCCGCGCTCCCCGGGCGCCCTGGCCGAGCTCGCCCACCGGCTCAGCTTCTCCCGCTCCATCCCCGCCGCCTCCGGCCGCGCCGGCTCGCCCCTGGCTCTGCAAGTCCTGGTGACTTTGGGGAAGGCCCCGCGAGAGCAGGACGGAGGCAGGAAGGAGCTGCCCACCTCCCGCTTCTTCTCCGCTGCCGAGAGCAGCCGGGGCAGAGTCCCCGAGCCCCCGTGTGCCCCGTCCCTCTGCAGCAAGGGGTTGTTCTGCAGCCGGTCCCCCCGTCCCGACGGCCGCTTGTGCTCCCTGTAGATGTCCGGTGGCGGGAGGTCCCGGGGGGATGTGGGGGGCGGGAGGGGAGCCCCGACATGGTTCCCCACCAGCATCTGCTCCCCATAATCCCCTCCTGGGGAAGTCTTCACCAGGAGGTGGGGGAAACCTGTGAGAGCTTCATCCCCTACACAGCCACCCCGAAACTTCAGGGGGTGTAGCAGGTGGGGGTGCTCGTTTTCCCCTCTCCAGTTCTCCTCCCCGTGCAGACGGGAGTCCACGGGGATGGGCTGCGGCAGCGGCAGCCCCAGGGGAGCTCCCTTGGCAGCGTAGACTCTCCCCAGCCTGTCGGCGGGGTGCGGGCCCCGGTGTGCGCCGGTGCTGTTCTGCACCACGAGCTGGGGTGTCCTCAGGGAGAAGGTGGTCTGGAGGCGCTCGCTGTGGTTGCTCCAGTCCTCAATGGTGCGGGTGGCCTGCTCCAGTGAGCCGCCCACGCTGGCCGTCGTCACCATCTCTTTGGCCGCCTGCAGCATTTTCAGCACGTTGGCCTGGGCTGAGCTGGCAGTGACATCGGGTGTGGGCGCCCGCCCGGGGCTCGACAGGGTCTGCACCCCACTGAAGCAGCTGTAGATACCCTGTGGGGGGAAATGGGGACCCCCCATCATCAGCAAGGTCAGTGGAGTCCTGCCCCCCTGAGCCCACCCTGCTGAGCTGAATTCATGCTGCTGAGTCTGAGGGAGCTTCAGAGCACTGACGCCCCCTCCCCAGGATCCCCAGAGCTTGTCAACGTGGGTGACACTATCCTCTATCACCCCTTTCCCCAGGGTTGCTGATAAGGGTGTGGGGTCATTCCCGGGACTGAGCCCTTGCCTGAAACCTGGCTTTTCTCACCAAGAGATAATCTCATATCAACAAGAACATCTCCACTCCTTCCCATGCAGGCGAAAGGATAATGCCCACCAAGCCATGTCCATCTCTGTGACACCGTGTGAAGACATTTGGGCCCCTCGAAAGCCCCTGTCAGCATCCCTCACCCTGCTGATGGCCAGGAGGAAGTCCAGCTTGTGGGACTTGGGGACAGAATGACGCAGCTTCCAGTAGACGAGGTGCTCCCAAGCGAAGACCAGCAGGCTCAGCCCCATGGCCACGAGCAGCATGTAGAAAACCCCAGCCATGTTGTCAATGTCCAGCTTGCTGCTCATCACCTCATTCTTCTCATTCTGGCAGATCCCTGACAGCCAAACCGTCTCCAGCTTCTGGGTCTCACCTGGGACATGCATAACAGTGCAGGAGTTGAAAATCCACCCCTGGGAATCATCTTTCCAAGCACATCCCTGCCCCTTTCCAGTCTGCTGTGGGTGGAGGAAGATAAAGAGACCCCTGAGCCTCTGGAGCTAGAATCACTTAATGTTGCTGCTGCCATTGGCCTGAGTATCCCATCCTTCTCCAGGGTCCTCTCCTGGCTCTGTTCCCAACCCATGTGCCAGCCAGCCGCGCTTACTGTCCTCTTCCAAGGCTTCTCCTCAGGACCCTCAAATGCTGTGCACAGCCATCTCCAGGATTTTACAGCCCCAGAGGGAACGACACACACAACATCCAGAGGATTTCATACCCCTGAAAGGAGCTGGTGAAGTCCCTCAGTGCCATCCTGCCATGAGGATGTCAGCTGTGAAGGCTGCACAGGGTTTGAGGGCCAAACCCCGTTCGCTGGGTTAATCTGCAGGGCAGGGGTGGGGCAGGATGGGGACAGGGCCGAGGAGGAGCTCGCTCAAACACCCACCATCTCCCAGGAACTGGAGCAGGGCCAGGTCAATGGCCCGCTTCCAGCGCGAGTCCTTCTGCAGGGCGATGCCGTAGCCCGTGGTGGCGAACACCTTCCCGCTGCCGATGGTCACCAGCTTGCAGCCCTCGTCCTTGCCCGCCATGTAGTTGAGCACCGCCGCGTCGTAGATGAAGGCATCCAGCTTCCTGCCCACCAACAGGAGGAAGGGTGAGGAGGGGGCTGAAAGGCTGTTAGTGGGTGAGGGCTGCGCCTGTTTGGGGAGCTCTATCCCTTTCAGAAAGCTGTGGCACATCTGGAGGGGGTTCTATGTTCTCTTGGTGTCCCTGGCCCATCCTGGAGTGCTGTAACCACACTTGGAGGGGATGTACCCAATCTTGGGGGGAGCTGTACCACCTGGGGGAGCCATGCCCCATCTGGGGTGAGCTGCATGCCTTTTGAGGGGAGCTGTAGGAATCTGTACTGCATCTGCAGCAGGTTGTGCCGTGTTTGGGGGTCCTGTACTTCATCCAGGGAAGATGCACAGAGCCATACCCTGTCTGGGAGAGCTGAACCCAGGAGGGCTCACAATTAACTTCAGGGGGGTTGTACCCCAGTTGAGAAATCCCTTCTCCATCTGGGAAGTCCTGTACCCTATTCCAGGGAGCCATAGTTATTTGGGGGTGCTATATATGGGGGTCATTTGGGGGAGCTCTGAGACCATCTGGGGGTCATACCCCATCTCAGGGAGCCATACCCCATTTTGAGGCTGGTGAGGGCGTCCTCCACAGAGCGCTGGTTGTACTTCACCATGTGGGTGTGCATGTCGGGGTAGTTGCTGCGGATGTTCCTCTCGGTGCTGCCGTTGGGGACGGTGCCAAAGCGGAAGGGTGGGTACTGCTCCTGTGGCCTCTGGAACTGCAATGGGGAGCCCCAGGGGGTGGCATCACACAGTGCCCATGTCTTTCCATGTCCCCAGCATGTCCCCTCCCCGCAGCCAGCCCTCTACTTGTACACTCACGCCCAGCCAACTGGCAGTGATGTGTAGCTCCACACACATCACTGCTGGTAACTTCAAAAAGGGTTGTCTTTAGGGTTTTTTTAGGTTCCCACCCCAATGATTTTTTAGGGTTCCCACCCCAATGATCACCTTCCTGTCACTCAGCCCTGACACAGTGTCAATGTACTGCTCCTGGATCATGAAGGCAGCCAGGTTGGCCGTGTAGCTGGCGAGGAAGATGACAGCGAAGAAGGCCCAGATGAGCACCATGATCTTGCTGGTGGTGCCCTTGGGGTTCTCGATGGGGACGGAGTTGTTGAAGACCAGAGCCCACAGCAACCACACGGACTTGCCGATGGTGAAGGAGGGACCTCCTGGCCCTGCAGAGACAGGGAACAGAGGGGACATTTGTCAGCCCAGCCAGGGATGTGCCCCCCTCTCCCAGCTCCCACCTTCCCAACTCACTTTTGCCACTGGTGAGGTTCTGGTTGTAGCCAACGGGGCTGAAATACTCGAACACAAAGACGGTGATGGCCACCACAGTGAGGCACATGACAAACATCATGACCCACACGGCTGGGCTATAAGGCTCTGCAAAGCAAGTAGAACTTTGTGAGCCTCCAAAGACATCCCCTGGTCCTCTGAGGACTGCCAGGAGCCCTCCTGGATGGATGGGGCTCATCCTGAATACTGCCCCTCCTTGGAGAGGAGTTGGAGGTTGGCACCACCATGGCCAAGCAGGTTCACAGGGAATCAGGAGGGAAGGGGGTTGCTACAGAGCTAGGGGATGCAGCCATGCTTCCCTGCCTAGACCAAATCAGCTTCTCACCAACAGGGAGATCTTTACAAAATGCTACCCATCTCCAGGGTCACTGCAGGAGGGTTTCCCATGGGATTACAGGTTGTCCCCCATGATGGTTCTGGAGACAGGACTGTGCCTGCATCAGGCACAGAACCAGCCCCCCAGCCCTGCTCAGCCCTGGGGAGAGCCCCCTGTGAGTGGGGACAGGCAATGAGCCCCTGCCTGCCCAAGATGATGTGGGATGGAGCAGCAGGAGCACAGGATGGAGCAGCAGGAGCACTGGGGATGCATCTGAGCCATCAACGTGCAGCCATCGAGGTCCATTTATCAGCGCGTCCTTCGCTGTCAGGGAGGAGAGGCCTCCCCTGATGGGGATGTGGCTCACTAGCGCAGAGGCAGGAGACACAGGGACATGGGGACAGCAGACCCCAGCCCTGCCAAACCAGGGCAGGATGCTCCATCTGTCCCTGGGGCTGGTGAAGGTGACCCTGCTTCCATGGGAGTCTGGACTTTGTGGTGGGGGGGGACAAGATGAGGAGGATGTGCCCAGGCTGATGGTCCCAGCTTCCATGGCATCCCCAGCACCCTTGTGCACCCTCCCCACACAAGAGCCCAGTGCCAGCTGAGCTGGGACATTGATGCTGTGCCCTTGCCAAGTGCAGAGAGCGCTGCTCAAGCTGAATTTCATGACAACATTGGCCCATCCCCCCTACCTAGGCTGCAGCTTTGCTGGTGTAAAACTCATTAAATAAAACTTGTAGCACTGGTGGTTTCCCACACTTGGCTTAAGCACTGGCTCTGGTGATGGTGGCAGAGATGGGTCCCCAAAGCAGAGATCCAAGCTGGCAAATCCTCCCATGTCCCCATCCTCCCTCCTCCACACACAAAATGAAGAGGAGAAAACCACTGAGCCCAGCGTTAGTCTCCAGCCTCCATCTCCATAATAAAAGGATTATTCAGGCAGGGAAGAAAGAAGCCCCAAAGCCGACAGCACAATCTCCTTCCCTTATGACTTAGGCTTTTTTTCCTTGAAAGTTGTTAAAATTGAACAATATTTCCAATTTGCATTTGTAGGAAGCATGGGATGAGCCTGCAGAAAGACAAGGGGACACAGGGCTCACCCAGGAAAGCAGAGGGGGACACGGTGCCGTTGCTGCGGGCCACCATGACGCTGATGCCCGTCTCCACAAAGGGCACGGAGAAATCCACAATCTCAGACCGCTCCTCATTGATGGTGAGGGAGCCAATGGCCATGTCTGCACGCTTGTAGTACACCTGGAAAAGGGGCAGGTGAGCTTGGGATGGGCAGAGGGACAAGCGGATGGACCCAGACCACTTCCCCCAGGCATTTCCTCATCTCCAACATTTCCAGTCTTAATTTCTGACTTTTTAAAAAAATATTATCTTCCTAAGTGATCAGGGGCACAGACACAACCTGCTGTGCAGTTGTAAGTGTTCATCTGATGACTCCTCCAGGGAGGAGCTCATGCCAAGCTCTGCCCTGCCCACAGTCCCACCACAAATCCCATCTTCACCAGGAAAGCCCCAGGTCAGGAGTGAGTGGTGCCCTCCAGGGAGTGTCAAAGCGGGGTCTGAGCCATGCCCATCCCTACCTCACCAATCATTCCATTCCAGACCCCACGCACGATCTTGCCATGTTTGCCATTGGTCACCAGGTAGAGGTCATAGGAGAACTTCACTGCCTTGGCCAGCTTCTTCAGGATGTCAATGCAGAAACCTTTGCAGCACAGCTTGGTGTAGGGATCCACAAGGCCATCCCCACTGGAAACACACCAGGAAAGATGGGTTGGACCAAACAGAGATGCTCTGAGCACCCTGGACACCACGTGCCAAGGGAGTGGTGGCCGGCCTTGCCGAGCTCCGTGTCCCTGCCCACCTGTGGGAGGAGTTGGTCTGCTTGCGGCAGGGCACGGTGTTGCGCACGCAGACCCCCGTGCTGGGGTCCGTGTTCTCCACGATGACGAAGGGTCTCTCCTCCAGGGTGGCCACTGTCAGGTGGCGGTTGTCGACCACGGGCTGCATGAAGGAGCCGTAGCGGGGCCACACCGGGTACTTCATGTGGATGATGCCTTTCTCCCACTTGCCCACCTGCCCCCAAGGGAGAGCACATGGTCACCCCTGTGAGGGTCTCTGGGGGTCACACGTGATCCCATATCCATCCTCCCACCTTTGGGGCTTATTCCTTGTGAGCCCCATCTCAGCCTCCCTTTCCCCACACGCCCGTGGACCACGGGGTGAGGTGTTTCCTCCTGAGCCCCGAGCTTCACACTCAGGTGAGCACAGACCTGGCCAAACTTTACCCAAAATACTTTCAAACTACAAAAATACCCTCCATGCATCTTGTTTCAGATCTAGGTGTTTGGCTGCTGTTCTCCAGAAGTGGGCATCTGCATTTCTGACTTTTTTTGAACTTATCAGCCAAATTGCAAGGAAAAATTGTCAACTCCTGCCAGAGCTTTGGTGCTCATCATTGCTGCAAACGCCCACCACGGCACCATGGGTACTTTTGGGACCAGCCATGGTACTTTTGGGTTTTGCATGGTACAACCCACCCCAGGATGGGACCCCAGCCTGTGCAAGGCCCCAGGCTCACCCTGCCCAGCCACCCCGCAGTGTGCCCATTTCAGGGGGCCTGGGGGTCCTACCATCTCCCAGAGCCGGTGCTGGTTGAGCGTGATCACCACCATGGTGGGCTTGACCAGGTAGCCACCTTCATTGAAGGAGAAATCCCTGTGCTCCCATGTCACATTGAGAAGGTGCCTGGTGGGACACAGAGCCTGTAAGCCCTTGGCTGTGCAGCCCTGCACTGTACAGCCCTCCTCCTCCTCCTCCACCTTCACCCAGGCTGCCACAGGTCCCATGGAGACATGTGGGGCTGAGAGCTGGGGACCAGCTTTAACACCCATGCAAGGGGCAGAGGGGAGCTGGAGGAAGCTCTTCTAGCAAGGAGGCACCAAGGATGATGGCCCACTGCAGGGCTGAGGATGGACAGACTGCCAAAGCAGCTCTGAGGTGCCACAGAGCTGTGATAGCCCCCCCTGAGACCCCCAGGGTTCCTGAGTCGCCAAGAAACATGGGAAAAGGCAAGGGACATGCTGGGACATCCCTGGGGAGATGCTCCAGGAGAATCACAGCCAAGAGGCACGGACTACCAGCTGTAGCCCTCAGCGAGCACCATCCTTGCTGCTCGCCAGCTCCATCCCCCTCCTCCCCTGCCCTCTCCCTCCCCTTTTCCCCGCTCCTCCCGTTTCACACCCACGCCAGGGGCTCCCCATTCCTCACCGGTAGAAGCTGGTGTTGGTGGCCGTGGCCCTGGTGGGGGCCCAGCAGTCCCGCCCCACCTCGGGGAGGTAGCCGTGGGCGCGGAAGAAGCTGGCGGCCCCCATGGCAATGATGGCCACGCCGTCGCGCACCTTCTGCCGCAGGCTCAGCTTCCAGCTCTCCGTCACCACGCTGATGAGGCCCACCGGGAAGGACGAGGGCGGCACCTCCATGTTGCCCACTGTCATGCTGGGCACGATCCAGATGTATCCTGGCCCCACAAGCCCGGCTTGTTCTGCCATGGAGAAGAGATACTCGGCCTCCTCTCGGGAGCAGTAAACAATGAGGACCTGGGCATCAATCTGGCGCAAGAGCCGCTGCGTCCTGGAGCTGCTCTGCTCCTGGCTCATCTCGAAGGTGAGCACCTCTTGCAGCTCCCAGCCAAAGTAGCTGGCATCCGTGAAGGAGCGGATGATGTCCAGGAAGATGTTGTAGCCTGGGTAGAGGCTGGTGATGACAGCGAAGGAGCCCCAGTCGTATTCCTCCAGAACCTTGAAGATCACCTGGATTTGCTGCTCGATGGAGACACCCAACTGCAGGAAAGCTGATCCGGGCTCCTGAGGGAGGAGAGGGATCAGGGGCTGCTCTGGCATCATGATCCAGGTGTCATGCACCCATGCAAGCCTCCTTGCATTTGCCATCATGAAAAGTTCAAGATTGCCATGAACTGGTGTGGTCCATGGGCTGGAGATACCCAAAATCACACTAATGCTCCTCCAAAGAACTTCACCCCATGCAAACGGTCAACTCCTGCAGCCTCACATCCATTTCTTAGCATATTGACCAAAAATGTCTCCATCCTCCAAAGGAGATCATCAGTTTCTCCTTAAGCCAGGAGAAGGAGGTGGGCAAGAGCTCTGCCAGGAGCCTAAATCCCATCCCTGCTCCATCTCACTACCTGCAGTCAGAGCCTGTGTGGCTCCTTCCCTCCTGCTCCACCTCCCTGGCCATCTGGCCTCTCATTAGCAAACCTTAATTGGTCTGATTCTGTCTTAAATGCTTCAACGAATGGCAGTTGCCGAAGGTCACGTGCAGGCAGCAGGTTTTGCCACCCAGACCCTCCCCACCTCCAGAAAAATAGTCTGGGGTGAGCCCCAGAGAATCCCAGACAGGGAGGAGGTGGAGATCCCTCCACTGACCCCGAAATACGCAGCCCCTGGAGAAAGCTGCAGAAAATCACCCGGCAGCAAAGCCATGGATATTTTTCCATTGCTCCGGGCTCCATCTGAGCCCTCTACACCCATCTGAGTCCACTGCACCAACCAGAGCCCACCACACCCACTGCCACCCACCCACAATGCGCTCGAGGGGCTCCATGAGCACCAGTGAGTACAGACAGGGCTGTGGGAGTGCAGTCCAGGGGGATTGGACCCCAAGCCACTATGCAAGAAAAGCACAAAATCTGTTCCCTGAAGAAGGGCAGGATCTCAGCCACAGGAAAGAGCAAGCACTGAAAGCCCTCCAGCATCCAGGCCGGGCAGGCTGAGGACATAGCCCAAATCTCCATGCCCAGGACCCTCCAGCCTGGCTCCAGCTCTCCCTGCCACCAGCAGCTCCCAGCAGGCAGGTGACAGTAACTGACAGTGTCTGATGCCAGCAAGGAGCAGAGAAGACATAAACCCTGTGTCAGCCACAGTGCACCTGAGATCAGTGGCACAGCTGAGCAAGGCTTCTCCATGCTGCCCACGCAGCCATTCCAGGGCTGGATCCAGCCCCAGCAGGGCGGCAGGAAGATAAGGCTGTGATAACCCTGTGATAACCCTGCCAGTGCCCCAGCGGCCACAGTGCCACCAACCCACATCCCGTGGTGGGCACAGGAAGCAGCACACCAGGGAAGGTCCTTCCACTGGGTATTGAGGTCCTCTCCCCCACCCCATTAACGGGGCTCCTCCTTGAAGTCCCCACCATGTCCCACCACCCCAGTAAACCACACTGCCACAGCCACTGATCCACCATTCCTGCCCCTGATCCCAAAGGCTGCAGTCCAGCAGTTCCTCTGCCCTCCAGCATTCCACATCCCTTACCTACACCACTCTAATAGTTCCTCATTTCTCTCATCCCCCCTGGAAATAGTGAGTACCTCACCTTTGGAGTCAGGACCACTGCAGACCCTCCACTGATGCTGATGATGGGGACCTGGGTCTGGGATGAGATGAAGTCAAGGATCTGGGCCACGGCCTCCGTGCCCACGTTGTCTTCAAAGACGATGCCGTGGATCTTGTGGCCGGCAAGGATGTCGCAAATCTGGGTGAGGAGGGTGCTGGGGTTGGTGTTGTTGACGACAACAGTGATGGGGTGGATCTCCAGGGGCATGTCCAGGAAGCTCTGGGGGCTCAGGCGGGAGCGGATGTGCAGGGGGTAGGACGTGCCCCCGAACACCACGGCCACGTTGACCACGGGCTCCTCGGGGCCCGGCAGCAGGATGTCCGTGAAGGCAGCCGAGCAGCCCAGCACCATCGACAGGAGCAGAGCGTGCGCCGGCGCTCTGCCCATGTCCACCAGCGTGTCCCTGCCAGCACAGGACACAGCCCCTCGCATCCAGCTGCACACCAGCACCCTCAGCCCCGCTCACCCCCGCCCTCCCCACTGCCCTGGGGCGTCACCATGGAGAGCTGACCCCAGGGAACGAGGGGACCCTCATCCTTTGGACACTGGATGTGGTGAAGGAATGACCACGGGGTTGTACTCACCGCCCACTGTACACCTCGGTGCTGTGTCACTTGTCTCCAGTCTTATCAACCACTAACCCTTCACAGCCAGCCCCTGCTTCCCACCACCACCCTGTCCTCATCTCACCATCACCATCTCCCTCCCACTGCCCTCCCACCCCATCCAAAAGCCACCACTGCTGCACTGGTCCATGTCATCCCTTCAGCCAGGGACAGAGACAGCTGCAAGAGATGCCAGGAGGGGCTGGGAGCTCTTTGGTGCCTCTCTCTGCAGCAGACAGCCACCTTCAATATTCAAAGGCTTTGCCCTTGACGGATGGTTCAGCTCTGCACCCTGCTTGTTGAGATTTTGCAAATCACAGTCACTGAAGTAGCTGGTTCCCTGCCTGTCCCGCTGACTGTCTCCTGCCCATCACCCTACTTCAGCCCCTTCTCTGCCACAAAATCCCAACCAATGCACCTATCTGGCTCCATATCTCCAAGTTTTCCCTCCAAGTATTCCACAGCATCCTTCTGCTTTCCTCCTTCTCTTTGCCCCCAGTGTGTGTCCCCTGCTGGCAGTGCCCACCCCGATGGGACACCCTCACACTGTGTCTGTGCTGGCTGCAGCCCAAATCCAGGCTCTCAGGGGCTGTTTGGGCACACGCTCCCTGCCAGGTCCCCAGTTCCCCACTGCCCCTGGGTGCTCACGCCACAGCAGTTGAGGTGACAGTCCCCTGAAGTGGGACACATGCCTGCCCACAGTGATGCACCCCTGTGCTGGAGTTCACCTCTCAGAGACCACCAGCAAAACCAACCTGTGGCCAGGGGTATCCAAGCCCCTCTGAGCCCCATTTCCCCCAGGGCGGTCACCCTTGTGCCAAGTGGGGCAGCAGGGAGGGGACAAGCAGCCCTCCACAGTGGCACCAGCCACGCACCAGTGTTGCTTCATGCAGCAAGGTGCCAGCTGGTGCTAAGAAACGTCACTTGCAATTAAAAGCTGCTGTTGCTTAATGTGTCTCCAGCACAGCCAGATGCTCCTCTCACTGAGTCCCGGCTGGTTTTGGGGTCTGGGCTGCCCTGGTGACCTGCACCCCAACGCTCCTCCCTGCCGCAGTGACGGACACCCCTTCAGCACACTGCAAAAACATTGCCAGCGTGCTGAAAATGCAGGATATAAACCCAACAGCTGCTGGGCTGGGCACCCTGCAAGAGCTGCTCGGTGCAGATTTGAGCACTGGGGCTGTTCCCTCCAGGGAACACAAACCACACATTTCCCTCCTGTACCCCATGGCTACCAGGAAGTCTTAGGCACCTGTCCGGGCACAGATGCTCACCAGGCGGAATCTCTCTCAAGCAGCTGCATTTCCTCAGGGAATCATCCACCCCCAGCACCCAGCACCACCCAGGGGGTTCACTCCACCTGACTGCATCTCCCAGCCCACTGCTTGTCGCAGCTGGTGGAGCTGCAGGAGCCACAACGCCACAGCGCCGGCCGCAGCCGGGGCCCCTTGGCCAGAGAGGGCAGCAGGTGAGTCATGCCATGCTGGCAGCGGCCCATGCTCCGGCACGGCCAGCTCAGTGGCAGGGCAGCCTGCACTGCCTGCTCCTCACTGCGAATTCCCAAGTATTTTTAGTCCTGTGATAAATAATTCATTGGGAATCCGGCATCAGCTACCCAAGCAGAGAGGAAGGGGAGCAACACGCCACCCAAAACAAACAGAACCGCCCTGCCAGCAGCACTGCCCGTCTGAGCCCTCCTCAAGGACATTTAAATATACTCTGGGCCCTTGTGGTGATTGATTGGGTTTGCTTGTGCCAGCCCTGGCACCTCACCTACTCCAGGACCTGATCCTCCTCTTCCTCAACTCAGTCGTGCCTAAGCTCGGGAGCCTCTTCCAGTACCGAGCACTCCAGGCACAGACCAGTGGTTGTCCCTTGCCATGCTAAGCTCTGCCACCCCCTGCTCCTGGCTCTGACTGGGGACAGGGCTCAGCAATCTGGTTTCCCACGGACCAAGCCGCAGGTGGAAAACATCCCCGTCCCTCACAGCTGAAATGCAATGGCAGCAGCAGAGGGGAGGTGGGCGTGGGCTCATCCCATCGTTCAGCCCGTGCTGAGACATCCAGGGCAATGAATTTCCATCCTTCCCAGGAGCCTGGTGCCTCCATGCAGAGTCAGGCTGGCTCTCCACAGCCTTTGGTGGACATGGAGGGGTCTAAGGCCAGAGAGCCTGTGGCTGGCAAGGGCTGCATGTGCAGGTTGGAGATGGGGCTGCTCCAAAATGGCCGAATTTGGGAGGCAAAGGGCAGCCACCTCCTCCAGCCCAGCTAGCACCATGCGTTTCCAGCCCACTGTTTCTCCTACTGACCTAGAGGGGTACAGGAGAATTTTGGGGCTTTTTGGGGGAGATGACAGATTGCAGGAAAGTGGTGGAGGCTGAGGAGAAACTGAGCCCATTCTGGAGCTACTGCCAGAGCTGGGGCTGCTCTTGGGCTCAGCACAACGCAGCAAAGCCCCTGCCAACTTCCACATTTCCCAACCCCTTGTAGGAAACAGTGCAGAATTGGTCCCTGGGGAAAAGACTTTCCCAAAAGGGAGGTTTTCCAGCTGGGTGAAAGGCCAGTGGCCAGTCAGGGTCAGGAGGAAGGTGGCCACGGCCAGGAGCCTGGGCAAGGCAATGCCACCTCCTGGCAGCCTCCCCAAGGACCAGAGGACACCACAAAGCTGCTTGGTGTCTTTGCCACTTGTTTTTTGTTGCTTTGGGGTAGTTTTGAGCAGGTTAACCACCTTCCTAGGCACAACTTCCCCTGGTGCACCCAACTCACAGAAACCTTGTGCTAAAGGCACCAATAGAACCCTTACCTCTCACCAGACCCTGAAATGCCATTTTAATGCAACAGGGAAAGTTTGCTCCTCATTTTAAACCTCCTTTTTTTTGCCCTCCCTCCTTCCTCTGCTCCAAGAGAGGGAGAGCTCATGCAGATATTTTGACCTCAGGAATGGGAAAAACTAAATTCCAAAATGCAAAATATCATTCAGGAAAGAGAAACCTTATGTCCCCAAAAAAAGCCTCCGAGCCCGAAATCAGAGGGAAAACGCAGCCTGCCCCAGGGGATGGCGAACGGGAAGGACAGAGCAAAGCCAAACCTGGCGGGAGCCCTGTGGGGAGGAGAGGGGGCATTGAGGAGGGCACCAGGATGTGCCAGGGCTTGTCATTGCCCCGATGGGGACATCCCTGTGCAGCAAGGAGACCTCGATGAAGCCCTTCAGAAGGGGATAAAGCAGCAAAACCTCCTCAAAGACAACTCGTCACCTTCTCTGTGCCCATGCAGGGGGGATGACTCGGGACAGAGAAGCACTGGCAGCCCTCGGCAAGCCCCGTCTCCTTTCAACCTTCATCTGTCGCCACTCGGCATCACCCTCCTCTTCCTCACCACCCTCCCCTTGCTCGCCCGCACCTCTGACAGCAACAGTTGCGGGCCGGGGGCTGCGGGCCGGGGCCATGGGCAGGGCCCCACACGCACGCACCGAAACGCAGCTTAAAAAGGTCGAATATGGATTAACCAAAAATAAACGCCAAGTGTCCTGCCTGCCGCTGGGTTACGCAAGGTGGCGGCGGGGGACACAGGGCTGGTGGCACCCAGAGAGGTCTCCTCAGTTTTTCCTGCCACACGCTCCCCCCAAAACCCCCCAGAAGAGCGCCCAGGACTGAGGCTCATTCCTGTCCCGTGCCCGGGATGGGGAGCAGGAGCTCCGGGATGCGGGGGATGCTGAGCTAGGGGAGGACGGACAGGGAAACCCCCACCCCAGAAAAAACGAGCGCCCCATCCCGGAAAGTTGCTGGCGGCGGTGGCGGGGCGGCAGCGGAGCCCGTCGGGCCCCGGACGCCCCCAGCCCGCCCGGTACTTACGGGACCGCGGCTGCCCGGTGCCTACATCCCCCGCGGCTCCGGCGGGGCTCGTCCCACCGGGGGCTCGGCTCTGCCAAAGCTTCTCCTCGTGCGGGGCAGCCCCCCGGGGCACGGTCGGCGCCCGCCGCGGCTGGCGGGGGGCTCCGGCGGCCGCCGTCGGTCCCGGCTCGTCCTTGGCGGCGGCGGCGGCGGCGGCGGCTCTGCAGCGGCGGCTGGAGGCAGGGACGGCAGCGGGGGAAGGAGGGAGCGGGAGCGGAGCGGGTGTGCACGGGGGGGGGCCCGGTGGCAGCAGGTGTCTCGGCGACCTCCGAGCGCCGGCAGCCATCTCCCCCCGGCCCGGGAGCGGCGGGGCGGCCCGGGCGGGACGGCCGGGGGAGGGATGCGGGGATGGAGGCTGGGGGGAGCCCGGGGGCGGTGGAAGGACAGGACGTGTGTCCTCCCGCCTCGCCGCAACTTCGGGGCTGGCCGCCAGCCCCGATGGAAGGGGGGGCACGGGGGACAGGCAGCCCTCCCTCCCGAAACCGGCCCGCCTCTCCTGGCGCCGCGGCCGGAGAGAGAAGGCGGCAAGACCCCGTCTTTTCCTTCGCCCCTCTCCTCCATCTCCAGGAGGGAAAACCCATGGTAAAATGGCACAGACTCCCTCTCTGGGCAGTGCCCGTCCCCAGCCCCGGTGAGGGCTGGAGGAATGCGGTTGGACTCATTCCCTCCCGCCAACATCTCCCATCCCTTTGCTGATTGAACTGGTGGAGAGCGGCCAGCTGCCCACCGTGGTGCCCCCCGGGCGGTGCAGGACAGCCTCAGGGTCCCCATCGGTCACGGGGAGGGGGGTGACACTGAGCAAAGCCCCCGCAGGCAGCAGCATCCTCCAGCTGTCGCCAGTATTAAAGCATCAGCTGATCCCGCAGCACTGGTTTAGAGCGAGCCAGACTGGGGGACCGGCTGGGGCGGGGGGGTAGAAAAGGGGAGAGATACAGTAAAGGAAGGGGGGAGACAGGCAGGGCCCTGCTGGGGCTCCCTTGTCCTGGGTGGTGCCCCAAAATGAGCCGTGGCTGCAGGCAGATGGACTACGGCTCTGGCAGGACCTGGCAGGAGTCGGAGCTCAACTCAGACCCCACTGTGAGGGGCAGATTCTCCCAAACCTCCCCATGTCCCGGCTCAGAGCCACCAAAACCCTGGGCATCACCCCGAGAGCACAGAGCCAGGTGCCAGCAGCGCCCGTGCCCAGGCACTGCCCCTCTGCCTTCCCCGGGGACAGACGCCTGGCTCAGGGACAGGGCCACCCAAATGGGTGTTGGGCGTCTGCCACCCAGGCTGGCACTGCAGCCACCTGCAACAGCATCCTTGTGGCTGCTGGGCCTGGAGAGGCCCTTTCCAGAGAGGTTTCAACTTGCCTAAAATCCTTCTGTCTGTGCTCAGCCATGAGCTGCCTGATGCAGGACTTCCACACACCATCCTTGATCCCCGAGACAGCCTGGCCACCTTCTGCCCGGGTGCTGTGGGTGCCTTTGGGGCACCTCGGGGGTGCAAAGGTACCAAAAACAAAAAAAAAAAAAACAAAAAAAAAAAAAAAAAAAAAAAAAAAACAAAAAAAACAAAAACAAAACAAAAAAAAAAAAAAAAAAGGAAAAGGAAAATGCATCTAGGGCTACGTTTTAATCCCTGTAAAGCAGCACCCGCTCTCTGCAGGAGAGCTCAGCCAAATCTCTCAGGTTGCTGCAGTGTGAGGGCTCAGGGCAATGGGGCATGCAGGATCTGTCCTGTCCTGGGTACCTGCTGGCCATGTCCTGCTCCTCAGCCTCAGGCTGCCCACCTCTGCCTGATTCTGGCAGCACTGTCCACTCTCCTGCCCAAAGGCAGATTTAAGGGTTGGCAACAGGTCCTCAACACCTCAAATTCTCCTCCCAGGTGACAAAAGGGACGATCTTGGGTTAACCATTGAAGGAGGCAGTGGCTGCATTTAACCCTTTCTGCTGCCTTCATGATCTCGAGTGACAGAGCCTGTGGGACAGCGTTCCAGGGATCTGGGCCAGTGTTCACGGATCTGGTCCTTTGGGGCTGGCATAGAAGCACTGAGATGTTCCCATGCCTTTAGTACTCCTCCAGCAGCTCAGGGTCTTCATTTATCTCTCCCAGGACTGACTGCTCCATGGACTGCATCCCTCAGAGGGTCTTGGCTCACAAATATTTCCCAGCAGAGCTTCCAGGTGGGCTGGGGGAGCACAGCAACCCCACACCTGGGACAATACCCAGCTCCACCATCACATCCATGACTCCCCAGGATCCCCATCCCATGGAGATCCCCATCACAGCCCGCTCCCCACACATGAGACAGAGACAACCCCAAGTCTGGGGTCAGCTGGGCACACCAACTGGGCATAGCTGATGTTACAGGGCTTGCAAGGGTCTTCAGGTGAAGAGAGAGATGAGAATGTTGACCTCATGTTCAGAAGGGTTGATTTATTATTTTATGATATATATTACATTATTACTATGCTAAAATAATAGAAGGAAAGTTCTCAGAAGCTAGCTAAGCTAAGAATAGAAAAGGAATGAATCAACAAAGATCTGTGTCTCAGCACAGAGTGAGACCCAGCTCTGCAGTGAGTGGTCAGTAAATCTAAACATTCACCCAAGACCAATCATGGATCCACCTGTTGCATTCCACAGCAGCAGATAACCATTGTTTACAGTTTGTTGCTGAGGCCACCGCTTCTCAGAAGGGGGAAAAATCCTAAAGAAAGGATTTTTATGAAAGATGTCGGTGACAAGCTGGAAGGTGTCTGGAAGTGGGGACAGGCAGTGGAGGGCAGGGACTGGTGGTGGCACTCTCATGCCAGGCCCCCCAGCCACATCTCCTCTCCACTGGGTCCAGTGGCTCGCAGTGAGCAACTGCCCTGAGAGCCTAGCTTCAGTTTTGCAGTTTTCCTGGCAAAGTCCTTCAATGTCTTAAAAAAGAAAACCTCAACATTTTTCTCTGGGAGAAAGCAGTAAGTTCCCAAATCCAACCTGCTGCTGGGTCTGGGTCACCAGACATGAAGCAGCTTGTGGGGACTGTTCTGCATCATCAAAATAATTCATTTGTGCACTTAAACACCTAAGGTCCTTTCTATATTAAAAACAAGAAAAGAAAAAAAGTGCCCTGATGGCTACGAAGGGCCAGGTTGAAACAGGAGCACCACTGGCACCCTGGGATGGAGCCCACAGCCTCAGGAAATGCAGCTGCACTTTTCCTCTTAGAGCCACTCTGCCAGGGGATGCTGTGCCCTCCTTGCCCAGCTTTCTGGGCTGGGTGGGGACAACACAGGCACCAAGTGCCCTTCCCCACCTTCATCCTCCTCCTTCCCACTGCTGTGGCTGTGGCCCCGTGTGTGACCCTCGGCGTCCAGCTGGTCCCTTCACCATGGCAGTCCCAGCAAAGGGCCAGCTTCTCCATCGCCTCGTTACCTTCCCCTGGCATCTCCTCTTGCAGGAGGCTCTGTGAGCAGGTTGATAAATGCAAGGCATGGTGCTCTGACAGCTCCTGGTGTGCAGCCACCTCCTGCAGGGAAGAGCTCGCTGGCAGCCAGGCTGGGGGAGCAAGGAGAATGTGGAAGGCTCGTGTTGGGACTCTGATGTTTGCCCAGGTGTGCGCTGGCCCATCTAGGCCAACACCAGTCAGAGAAGTGCCCTGGGCTCTGTGCAGACTCCTCAGAGCCCACTGCACCCCGCTGGCATCTCACACCCTAAACTCGGGTAAAGCCCCACATCCTGCCCCAGCCCCCTCCATTCTGGCTCCCCCAGAACTCCAGCCTTGCAGAGCTCCTGGGAACCCCCACCTCCAGCACAAACCTGCACCCAGAGCCACTCAGAAGCGCCCACCCCCAGCCAGGAGAGCAGCACACCAAGGCTTTGGTATCTCCAGCTCTGAGAGACAAACCCCAGCATCAGCTCCTGTTCCTGGGAGGGTCAGTGTAAGGTTTCTAATCCATGTGCATCCTAGACCAGTACTTGGGGAAGGAGAGGACCTTTGTGCATGGCCAGCACAAAGCCAGAGCTGCCCCTGCAAATATAGAGGGGCATCTGGGTGACACAGCTCTCTTGGGCTGTCCCCACAAGCATCTGCAGCCTGCTAATGGCATCTGACATCAGAGCCCACAGGTCCCTCTGCCAGAGCTGAGTCTTGCAGGTGACACTTGTGGCACATGGGATTTGGCCATGGACCTACCTCCATTCCCTGCCCTGCACTCATCCCCACCCTGCATCCATCTCAGTCCTTCCTGTTGGCTGCCAACCTCTCCTTCCCAAGAACTCTGGCCAAAACTTAAGAAGGTCTGAGCCCAGGTACTCCTATTCCTGTCCCCTCTCCTGTTGGGTCTCACTTCAGATGTAAACACAGGTGTAGATCACCTTTCTCCACACTGTGCCACCTTGAGCTGACAGGGCCACCCCTCCATTCCCACCTCCCCTGTCTGCTCCATCCCACAGAGAATTCAGGGCTCCAGTGCTTAAATAGTCACACAGAGCTGGCTGATATCTTGGATCCCAGCAGCCATAAAAGCAATCGAGGCAGAGAGTGGAGCAAGGAGAAGGGTGGGACAGAAGGCACGGGGATGGTGCTGTGCATGGTGCATGCCTGGCATGGGTCTGGTGCAGCTCCAACCTGGCACAGCTCTGCTGCCACCATGTCCTACCCTCACAGTAATTAAGGGAGCAAAAATAAACAAGGATGGTTTTATCCCTGCAGGGTTAATCCCTCCCCCTGCGGTGGCATGTGCCTGCAGGGCTGCCCCAGAGGTTGGGAATGAGGCAGACAAAGCTGCTGGAAATGGAAATTTCCCAGGAAGGAAGGAAATCACTTCTTTCAGCCATCACCCACCAACAACTTTATCTGCTGCTGTCGTATCCCTAAATAACTCCTGGAAACAGCTGCTTGGAGTTTGCATCTCCTACACCTCTGCTCCTCTCTTGACCTTGAGAAATGGGCTCATGCAGTCCCAATTTCCAAAGTCATTCATCCCAAGCAGAGGGAAAACATCTGGACTTGCAGCACCACTACCTGACCCTGCACAGCCCTTCAACCACAAGCAAAGACTTTGGCAAGGCTGGATCTGTAAGACTGGGCAGGAAAACCATGAGCCTGTGGTGGGTCTGGAGTCAAGGACGTGCTTGGGGGCCTCTGGGAGGAGGGATGATGCTGTGCCTTGAGTGAAGTGGCTTCCTGGGCACAGTGGGGCTGGTGTCCCACTCCAGTGACCCCAGAGCCAACGTGTTCTCCATCCCTGCCCAGGGCTGGGGATGGATCTGGACGGGAAGAGCGCATGAGGGATGTGCCCGGGAGAGCAAAGAGTGAGGGTGGGTTAAGGCAGGCCCGGAGCTGTGCTCAGCCAAGGCGCTGAGGTCAGCACTCTCCGGAGCCATCTGTTCCCGGCCAGGCCCCGGTGCAGACGGGCACACCGGGCTCCGGGTGCCGCAGTTCGGTGATTCCTGTGGAGAGGGGCCGGCTCTGGGCCCGCCGGGCTCCGGGTGCCGCAGTTCGGTGATTCCTGTGGAGAGGGGCCGGCTCTGGGCCCGCCGGGCTCCGGGTGCCGCAGTTCGGTGACTCCTGTGGAGAGGGGCCGGCTCTGGGCCCGCCGGGCTCCGGGTGCCGCAGTTCGGTGATTCCTGTGGAGAGGGGCCGGCTCTGGGCCCGCCGGGCTCCGGGTGCCGCAGTTCGGTGACTCCTGTGGAGAGGGGCCGGCACAGGCCCGGCCGCCGCCCCTGCGCCACGGGGATGGGGCTGGAAAATCGAGAATTAGCCACGCTGGGGAAAAGCCTTTTCAACCATTCTTCTGGTCGCGTGAGCTGGCTTTTAAACAGCAACACAGCTCCTCAGTGCCAGGCCAGAGATCCAACTCCAGCTGGTTTTTCCCTTATTCGAGAGCGCAGGAAACCTCCTGCTTTGTGGGCTCTAAATACTCACTGGAAGAGGCCAACTTCAGCAGGCAGTCAACTAGCCAAGCCAGTGAGAGATCTGCTCTTGTCTTCTGGGAATGGTTGGAAAGTGAAGCATCAACAGGACTTCTGGGATGTGCCAGACCTGCTGCTCCAAGGCAGGAGCCCACAGGCAGCCCACAAGCCTGAAGAGCTTGCCCGGACATCTTCAGACAGGGAAACTGAGGCAAGGCAGTGCAAAGCTACAAGAGGAAGTTGCAAAGACCCAAATGGAACCATGTCACCACCCCACAGTGTGACAAGCTCGGCCCCACAGCCAGCCTGGCTGCCTTGCAGAGAAGCACACGGGAGACAGGGAGGGAAGTGGGAGCAGGGAGCCGTGTCCAGCCACTCTCCAGGCCATCGCTCACCACATGCTGACCTCCAGCAGCTTTGTGCAGCCTCATTAAAGCTAAGCTGAGCCATAATTCATCCAAGCAGGGCAATCCACATGCAGAGCTGGCAGCGACGGCTTTCACTGTTTCAGGCCTCTTTCCAACAGCAGACGGGTGTCACTCACAGCATCGCCTTTCCAGCTCCTCACCTGCATCAGAAAATGGCTTTGGAGCTGCTGTGTGGCAGCTCAGGAGAGCAGGGGGCGAGGGGATGGCTGCCCGGCCAGGCTGCCCTGCTGCCCCTCCGCGCTGGGAACACACCAGGGGCAAACACAAGGTTACTCCTGCCTGAAAGCAGAGCCCGGATGCGAGCGGGAGCCTGCAGGGCTGCCCCAGGCTGCCCGGAGCCCCGGCCCGGGGGTGCCAGGTCACCCCATCCCCGCCCGGCCCCACGCTCCCCGGTGCGGGCTCCCAGCGCCACCTAACGACGCGGCGGCGGGGACAGGGACAGGGACCTTCCCGGGCGGGGACAGGGACAGGGACCTTCCTGAGCGGGATGCATCCCCGAGCCCTGAGGAGGATGGAGGGCGGCGACAGCGATGGGGAGGCAGAAGAACCCTGGACACAGGGCTGGGGCTTGGGCTCGTAGGCAGAAGAGGAAAGGGAGCTGGAAGCGTTGAATAAAAATTTACATGATTGTAGCCATCCTCCCTCTGCCCATGAGGCTCAGTCCCCTGTCCCTGCCCTTCACTGACCTTCATCATCCCATGATTTTCCCACAGACCAGCATTAACCCCAGGGCCTTGGCCAAGTTCAGGGTTGAGCAAAGTCACTGAGCTCAGCAAGGACAGACGCTCCTGTTAATCTGTTATCACAGCCCAAAAACTACCCTGAAGCATCCTCAGTTTGGGAACAGCCACGTGCCAAGCTCAGCATGAGCACAGTGGCCTTTTCCACCGCTACAAAAGCACCCTGGCATCAACATTCAAGGCGATGTGGAAGAAAATCCTGGGGAGGATCCATCTCCTCTCTTCCCAAAACCTTCAGATTTGATGCAGCCACAACAAGCCCTTGGCTGTCACATTCCTGGCTGGGCTGCCAAGCCGAACTGCTGCTCCCCGTGGTAGGTGCAGCCCCCTCGCCTCCCTCCCCCTTCCCAAAGCTCTGATTCACCTCGGAACCCAGCACTGATGTAATCTCCTGCTCCAGAGTTCAGCATTAGGACTGCATCAGCCACGAGACGTAAGGAGAGCCACATCACACAAACAGCTGTTCCACAAAAGCTTTATTGCTCGTTTGAGTACGAGTTCCCATTATCACATTTCCTGAGTTTCTTAATGAGCTTTCAAATGAGATTTAAATAGAAAAGTATGGGAGAGAAAAAGGGAAAAATAGGGAGAAGTCAGAGATCTCCCTTCCTTGAGTTGAGTCAGAGATGAGGTGAGAGAACAGTGCCCTGTGGGCAAGTCCTCTGCCGTGAGAGGGCTGGGCTGAGGTGGAGGTTGCCCTAGCTTGATCTCTCCTCTGCCTCCATCACAGAGCCACTGCTACTGTCACCGTTTCCACAGGCCAGGGAGGAGGGGCTGCAATCCTGCAGTGCTCTGGCAGGGAGCACGGGGGGGCTGGGGACAGCCAGGGAAGGGGCCCCGCTGACGCTGCCCCTGCGCCAGGGATAAAAGGAGATTACAGCTCACGGCTTGTAATCTGGCTTAAAACCTGACACCGTCACCGTAGGCAATCTGGGCTAAGAGAAGCATATAATAGGCTTCAAAACACACAGACAAAAAAAACCACCCCACCAGTGAAAGGAGAGAAAGAGCTCAAGGCACTGCTTGCACCAGTCAGCACTGGCAGGTACCAATGGACACAGGATCCCTCATGATCCTGAACAAGGCAATTACATGCTTGTTATCCCAATCTACCCCGTAAGACAGACTGTGGGCAGCAGAAGGCAAATTAACTGTGGGAAGTAGAAAGCAAATTAATGCCCTTTTCTACTTGTGTAGAGCTCACAAGTGGAGAGCACCCAGAGCTGCCTTGCCTTGGGACATTGCAGGACCTGCAGCTCCGAGGTCAAGGCAGTGGCAGACAAAGAGCCCAGACTCAAGTTGTAGGTCCATTTTGGCTTCCCTGTAAGGGTTTATTTTTAAAAAACATCATTATTAAAAGATGCCTGCTCTGGCATGAATGACAAGGCAACAAACCCATTTGGCTTGTGGCTTAGAGGGGAGGCAGCAAGACACAGGGAAACTTCTCCATGCGACCTGCTGTGGTAGAGTGGCTGGTCAGGAGTTCCCCAGGTGCACACACGCCTCCCTTCACCTGCACTGCATGATTCATTAATGTTTCAAAGACAGACAAGAATCACCCCCGGGAATGGTACCTGGCTGCAGGGATGTGGGGCCAGCCAACAGCCTCAGGTCTTGAGACTTTGGGAACCCAGAGTTCATTATTACCAGAGAGGCCCCAGTGTCACACACCCCTCCAGAGCCACCACCAGCCCCAGACAGAAGCCCTGTGCTCCTGGCTCTGCTCATGACCCACTGGTGTTGCCCCAGGACGGTCCCACTGCGGCAGTGCCAGGGCCCCACCAGGGCTGCCTCAGTGACCGATGATCCGCAGCATCTCCGCAGGATCCACGATCTTCTCCCGGGGTTTGCCAGCAGCTTTGCCTCTCGCCACTTCAGCAGCATCAATCTTCTCCCAGTCCGAGAAGGAAACGGGACGGACCCCTGAGGTGATGGTGAGAGACAGGAGAGAGAACTTAACCAAGTAAGAACAAGTTCAGCCTCACCTCCCCATTGGCAGGGCCCTGATGCGGCAGCAGAGCTGCCCTTTTCCGACACGGTGTCAGAGCTCAGCCTCGCAAAGGAGAAATAATTCCTAATGCCACAAGGAGAGGGGTGGCAGGTTCCAGTCGGCTCGGATCAGTCAGACCTTTGTGAGCCGTAACAACAGCGAGCACAAACCACCTCGGGGGACAAAATGCTTCCAGTTCACTGTTAAACCTCAGACAGTTTAAGAGGCAAAACACACACACACACTTTAATTGAATGTCTTTAAACACAGCTACAGCAAATTACTCTCCTGGGCATTTTAATCTTTCCCCTAACTTGCTTGGAAGGATTACTAGGAAAACCACTCAAGAGCAATAGCTCACTGTCTCGGCAGCTGACACTGACATTTTACCCAAGGTCTGTGCTGCTTTTATTGGCCCTTCCCAGAAAGTGGTCATTAACCTCAGCAATGACACAGATATTTGAGAGAATTCAAGCCTTGTTCTCCCTGGGCTTTGGAACATCAAAACAGCAGAATAATCCATTCCCATAGTTCGGACTCTGCTCCCTCACAGATCCAGGAGGAGTTTGGCTGCGTTGATCCCTCCTGCTGGCTGCTACCGACCCTCACACTGACCTCGGCTGTGCAGGATGCTCTCCACAAGCCCAAAGCCTTCTCTGGAAGGGGATATATCCAGCACACCCCCCTGGAGATCCTCCAGCAGAGACTGGGCAGTGTCAAAGCTGTCGTTCATGGTGGTGATGATCACGCCTGTGGGTCCTCTCTTCACCCACCCGCTGCAGTACAGACCTGCAGGGGCACATGGAGCAGCCAGGCTCAGGTCAGCATGTGGCCTTGGACTCTTCCGGCTGCAAGTCCCTGCCCTCTTCCCCACCTAGGTGATGTGAACAGACTCTTACACAGTGCTGTGGCAGGAGTTTGTGTACCTACAGATCAGCACAAAGCAGCTGCATGGGCTGTGTCACTTTAGTAACAGGATGCAGTAAAACCCCTGTGCTAAACCAGACAACCCTAAAGAGATGGAGACTGGCCAGCTCTTAACCCCTGACAGAGGCACCTCATGCCCTCAGTTCCCACTCTCCAAGGTGTGCAATACCCATACCCTTGGTGAATGAACTTCCCACACCAAAGCCCCCAGCCCAGCAGCTGTGCTCAGCAGGACCCATGCAAATCCCTGTGGATCCAGACCTGGGACACCCTCGACTCTGCCCGAGCTGTTGGGGATGACCCCGCGCTGGCTGTCGAAGGGCACGGCCGGGTCCAGCGGCAGGCTCCGGTAGCCGATGCTGCTCAGCACCAGCCCACACTCCAGCTCCTCCACATCTCCAGTGGGAATGGCTTTGGCAGAGTCACCCGAGCCCTGAGAGAGGGAGGAAAAGGCTGCTGACCACCACAGTCACCACTGCAGAGCAACAGCCCTCTCCAGTCCCCTTTGGCATCTTTGACCCCTGGGTATTTGTAAAAGGCCATTCTGCAGCAGCATCAGGGAAAGAGCTCCCTTTGGAAAAACTCTTCGTGGTACCAGCTCTTTAGGTACCAGATTCCCTAAGAGCCTGCCAGAGGCCACTCCTGACAGCCAGGGAACACAGAGGTGTCTTTGGGGAGATTCCCAAGGGATGGATGTGTCCTGCTCCACCCCAGCCCCCCGGTACCTCGAGGCGGGTCAGGGCCATGCGGACGCCCCTCGCCCTGCTCCCATCAGCACTGGGCAGCACTTCCTGGGGGCTGCGCTGGAACTTCAGCCCCCACTCCCGGGGGGCTGCTGCCCCTGCTGCCCCTGCCTGCATCTCCACTGGCTTCTCTAGGGCTGCTTTGATCATCAGCTCAGTCAGTCGCTTCCTGGGCCTGGAAGCATCTAGGAAAAGAGAGAAATCTTCACAACAGGAATCAGCAAAAACCCCTTGAGACACAGCACTGGGCCAAGGCCATGGCAGGGCAGTGTCACTATGTGAGTCGGTCATGTTGGTGGGAGCCTGACACCTTTGAGATGACAAAATGCAAGTCAAAGTGACCAGAGCACCTCCAGAGGCTTGAGGCCAGTGGGACACACAAATCAAAGTCTGCAATTTCCTGTCTTGCTGGTGCTTGGAGGCAGCAGCCTGTGGAGAAGAGCAGGTCTCTGGACACCCTTGAACTCAGTGTTTTCTTTTCAGGTCTGCAGGAAGCTCTTAAATCAACGGCCTTGGGATCTCCCCTGCAAGGTTCCCTCAGCCCTCCTGAGCCTCCTGCCCTCATCACTCAGAGTGTAAGCACTAAGTGGCTGCACAAACAGAGATACACAATGTTCCCTTGTCTTGGTGCCTCCTGGCACTCTGAGGACATGACACACCATGGTAACAGCCTTCATGAGCCAGGCATTAAGTACAGGACAAGACTTTTTCTGATGTACACTCTGGGTACCTGCAGATCACTCCTGGTTGCTCACCTGCCAAGGTGAGTCCCTGTCTGGAGAAGCATGGCACACTTCCCTCACCTTTGACAGCACTTTCGAGGCCTGTGAAGTCAGCAGGGTCCAGGACAGCTCTGGCACCAGGCAGGTTTATCATCTCCCGCAGCTCCTGGCAATTGTGGGCAGGAAAATGTAACCTCCAGCAGAGAGAGGACAGCCCCAAACCCCCAGGAGTCAGGAAATGGGTGCAGGAAGGAGGATGCCTGGGATCCACACTCACCCCCAAACCACCTCTCCCCACCAGGGACAGGCAGTTTGGGGCTCAGCTCTGGGAAACAGCAGCACCTCCAGCCTCACCTTGATGGTGAAAGCAACTTGGAGAGGTCCCCTCCTCCCAACCAGCCAGACACGCTTCACCTTGCTGCAGGCAAGAGCTGCCAGGGAGCTGTCAGTGATGTCTGTCTTCTGCAAAACAGAGACAGCAGAGTGGGATGAGGGCAGATCTGGAGGGAGCTGGGGAGAAGGCACAGCCTCTGAAGGTGAAAAATCAGCAGAAAAGCTGGCTGTGCATGCAGAGAGCCCGGGCGAGGACGGGAAAGAAGTCATCTCCCTTTGCACAGAGCTATTTGCACAGCTGGTCCCTCATCACTGAATGTTCTTTCCGAGGCCATAATGCACCAGAGGTAACGAGCCAGCAGCCCGTGACTGCCTCGGGGGATCCACCCAGCAGGTTCACCTTGGGGCTAACAGAGCAAAGCCTTCACTCAGCTCCATCCTGAGGTGCCTGCAGATGCTGTTGGGGAAATTCCCAGGCTCTGGATGAAACCTGCTGCAAACCACAGCTCAAATCAGCACCTGCCTGCCCCAGGCAGCTCCAGCACAAGCACAAGCCTCAGCCTGGCACTGGCACCTCACAGAAATCCTGTGCTCTGTTTCTAGACTGCAAGATCTTTTCCAGAGAAAACACGACGGGAGAGACACAAGGTCACCAGGATAAACCATTCCAGACCAATATTCCTGTCAGGAACTACCTGCCCACCCTGGCACTCATACCAGTGCCACGTCTTTTGCAGCACTGCTCCCAGCTGGCTTAAGTCACTGGCTGGCAGTGTCTCCAAGTTTAGGGGCTTTTATAATTTAATTTAGATATTAATACAGGAAGCTGCTGCACAGGTGTAACAAACCTTGTGGCATTTCTCCCAGAGGGAAAGCCTTTGCTGCCAACATCTGGGGCAGCAGCTGTATGGAGCAGCTGGTGCACACCAGCTCCCAGCTGTCTGTAGGGATGAGGTCCACCAGTCTGCCCAGTGCCACCAGCTGAAACCAGGCTGCTGCCCTCAGCTCCAGCAGAAAAAGATAAACCTCAACAGAAGTTTCTGCTTTGGTGGCAGAAGAGAGAAAGTGGCTCCTCTTTTGCTTCTCATAGAGATGATGCTCAATTTCCAATGCTTTGGATGCCAGCAGAGCAATCCAGAGGCCTCTGCAGCATCACCCAAGTCATGGCCACAGCCTTGGATCACTCCCTACAGACTGTGAATCCATGGGTGCACCCGAGAGGCAGCAGCCTTCCCGGGGAAACATCCCAAAGACAGAGGAGTTTGAGGTTTTACCTGAGATGGGTGGGAGCCAGCAGCCACCCAGCAGGGAGGGAATCTAGGGCATGGGCTGCCCTCATGGGGCAGAGCTGCCATCACTCACCCTGAGGAGCTGCAGTGGGGACAGCAGGATGCGGGCAATGTCCAGTGCCACGTTGCCATGACCCAGGATCAGTGCTGTCTCACAGCTCAGGTCAGGCTTTAGCTGTGGGGAGAGACCCAGCTGTGATGAATCCACATGGCCTCCACAATGTCCAGCCCTTTAGATCCGCTCCTACCACCCAAACTCCCTTCCACCCTGCTCTGCCCCAAAAAGAGGTGATGCAACTTGGGAAACTCCACACCAGCCCCCTCCCCAAGCAGACACAGCAACACAGCTGCTCCAGGCACCCCAGATGATCCCCATTCCCTCCTTTCCTGCCCTCCTGGGAGCAGGAGCTGTTTTGGCCAAAAAGGCTCCTCAGGAAGCAGAGCATCACCCCTACAGGTTCCCATCTGGCTCTGCCAAAATGTGCTGCCAACGTGCACAGCCAGCTAATCCACTCTCACTGATGTGCAAATTGTTCACATTTCTACCATCTAAGAAGGATTTAACATGGCTTCTGCTAATCTTTTCCAATTACAGGCCTTTCAGGACTTAATCTGGAGCTGAATGCCTGTATTGGGATGGAAAGAAGGATGGGAGGAAGGGCAGGGAAGCACAGGGCCATACTCACATCCTGGTTCTCAGGCAGCCCGTTGTACCAGCCCACAAAGGCTCGGGCTGAGTAAACACCAGGGAGGTTCTCCCCTGGGATCCCCAGGACCCGATTGTCTTCAGCACCATAACTCTGAGGAGGCAGCAGGCACAGTCAGAGATGTCACTATGTGCAGGATTTGACACCAAAACACAAATCTCCCCTCCCAGCTGCTTCCAGGGTCACTGCACAGCTGTGATATCCCCTCCCAAAGGCTGAGCTACTCAGTGGAAGGGCTAAACACAGCCTAAGCACAGGGGCTTCATCCACCTCATCGTCCTGGGCTCCAGAGCCAAATTCAATGTCCTTGGTCCAAGGCAGAGCATGACAAGCTGAGGACTGATCAGCAAGGACAAATCCATGGCAGGCTAAAATAAGCAGTGGCCAGCACAGGGAGAAGTTTCAGAGACCTGCACTTGATGCCATGCTCCAGCACACACCCCCTGTAAGGGCTTTGGATGAGCCTGCGAGCACCTGCGCCGTCCCAAGGCTGGGAAGAGCTGCCCATGGTAACAAGGCACCCAGAAACACCTCGCCCAAACACTATGCCAGTGGAGAATAACCCTGCAGACCTTCCCCAGGACTCGTGGGGCACCAAGGCTCGGGTACCCACCAGCACCACGGCGTGGTACGCCTGCTGCAGCTCCGGCACCGTCACGTCCCTGCCCACGGCGACGTTCCCGTAGAAGCCGCAGCGCCCCGAGCGCGCCGTCTGCGTGAAGGTGTTGGTGACGTTCTGCAGAGAGCACAGAGCCACAGCTGCAGCCAGGCCAAGGCTGCTGATCACAGCACATCCCTGGGCCTGCCCCCTGCAGCCTTGAGATCTTCACCGCCTCATCCCAATCAAGGTATTCTGAGACTCTTATCTACCAGCAGCCAGAGATAACTCACGGGGAGATAAGCACAGCTGCGACTTGGCACTCTCTCCACCACCCTTTGTGAAAGGAAAATCCATATTTTGTACCCACCTAGGGAGCACAGGACCTTCCCAGAACATTCAGCCCCTCAGAATAAACCCCACTGCAGGGGAAAACTCCTTCCCAAAAGTGAGGTTTGCAGCCCACCTGGTCCCCTCTGCTGGCATCTCATCTCAACCCTTCCTGAAAGCCCCTTCCTCGAGAGAGGATGCAGGGCACAATGGCATCCAGGCCTTTTTCTTCTGAGTGATCAGGGCTACACAGCAAAACCACCCCTCCCAGCCCTGCAGCCCCAGATGGACTCAGCCTGGGGACAGGACAGACACCACCACAACAGCTGGGGCAGTGTCTGCAGCATGTCCATTCCTCCCCTCTCACACACAGGGATCCAGGCATTTTGGTCTTTGGGTCTCCAGGGATTAGAGGAAATCACTGCAAGATATTGCTGTGTCTGGATCTCCATGTCTGGATCTTCTGTGTCCTACCCTTCCAACCATCTCCGACACAGCAGATACTCCTGGGTACCACTCACTGCCAGGCAAAGGAAAATGGCTGGGAAATCCTTGCTTTATCTTTTCCTTGCCCAGGGGAGCCCCTACAGCTCAACTCCACAGCCCCCATGAGATCTCTGTGTTCCCAGAATGGGTACTGCTTGAGGGGCAAACAGCAGCAGCAATGAGCAGCCCAGGGACACAGAAACCCATCTGTGCTCCTTGGCCCTGCTCTGAGCCAGGCTGACCAGCACCAGGAGCAGCACTTCCTATCACAAGCCCCTGGTTGTGGCCCACTGTCCTGAGCCCTTATGGCAAGTGTCCCATGTCACCCGTCTGTGGCCTCAGCATGGACAAGGAGGAGACCTGGACCTCTCTGGCCTGACAGCTCCATGTCACAGAGAGCCTGGGGCACCAGGAAGGACAGTGACCACCTCAGCTGCACCCACCACTGTCCCCACACTCAACCACACAGCAAGGGCAGGGAGCCAGCACCAACCTTGACCTCAGGGTGGTCTGGGGCCACTCCAAAACGCACGAGCCCAAAGGGAACGGGCAGCTTCTCATAGATGTCCACCAGGGCCCCACCATGGTGCTGCAGGAGGAGAAAGTCACAGCCAGGATGAGGACAGAAAGGTCTCAGCAGCCTAGCAACACTCATCTGCAGCTGGGGGAATACAGGGCAGGAGGATGGGCTGCAGCAAGCCAGACACAGCCTGTTCCAGACCCTTCCATGATGCTGCACCTGTTACTGCCAGCTCAGACCACAAGATGTAGCACAGAGTGACCCCAGCCACCATCAAGTCCATCTTGTGGGGCTCCATCTCCCTGCCCAGTCCTGAGCTCCTTTTCCACACTACCCTGGTGGGTCTCCAGTACCTGGGGGGCTGATCAGAGAGCCTCAGGCCAGCTGGGAAGCAGCCAGTACAGCACCCTGGGGGCTGGGGACCTGCCAGACATCTCCCAGTCCCCAGCAGAGATGCCCATGCCCTGACATGGCCTGGGCTGAGTCACCTCAGGGTCAGAGCCTTAGACAGACCCTTGGCTGCAAGGCTTTTGTTATCTTGTATTTTGAGTCAGCCTCTTCCCGAGATTAAGCAGCCCTGAAATTCGTCCCTGAGGCTTAGTAACAGCTATTTTCCAACACGTTCCAGAGACAGCACAGCATGGTTTAATGATGGGGTTAAGCTGCTGTATCTCGGGAGGGTGCCAGTAGCCCAGTTCTGTGTTCAGGTCTCATTTCCCAACAGACCTGACTGCCCAGAGCACTGGAATCTGCAGACATAAGGTAAAGCATCACCCATGTGTCTTAATTCTGCTGGGGGAGGAGAGCAGGTCCCACACAGCCACTTCAAACACACAGTTAATGTCATTCCTGCTGGGTGACAACAGCTTTGAGCGAGGCAGATTCCTGCTGATTATTTGATTCTAGAAAAGTCACTTGGGATGAACTCACAGCAACCAAAGTCCTGAATGGACGACCCAGGGGCAGGGCAGGGATGAAAGCAGTGGCACCGACCCCAACCAAATAGGCCCAGAAGGACTTTGTGGGGTCTGGGCAGCCCCAAGCTGCCTCCCAACAACACCGACCTGGCTGGAGCAGGGCCAGGAGCCCACAAACCCAGCCCAGCAGCGCTGAGAGGCAGGCAGGGCAGAGGCCTCCCCCGCGGGCAGATCCCATGGCGGTACCTTGAGGATGTGCTGAGCCGTGTAGAAGCCGGCGGGGCCGCTGCCCACCACGCAGACCCGGGGCGCCGGGGCAGCCGAGCACAGCCACCGCCGCAGACCTGCGGGGGAGAACGACAGGCAGGGCGTGAAGGCACCGGAGCCGGCACCGGCCAGGGCCGGCACGGCCCCTCCCCGGAGCCCGGCACCCACCCAGCGGGGCTCGGCCCCCCGCGCCGGTCATGGCCGAGTTCTGCACCGCACCGGGAGCTCAGCGACAGCGGCCTTGGCGCTTGGGGGCGGGCGGGTGTGAACGGCTGCAGAGCCCAGAACCGAGAGCCCGAGCCCGCGCACCGGGTCCCGGGGGCCGCACGGTTCCCTCAGCCCCAGGAGTGGAGCAGAGCCCTGTGGGGCGCGGTTCCCGCGGCTCCCTCAGCCCCAGGGGTGGAGCAGGGCCTGCGGGGCGCGGTTCCCGCAGTTCCCTCAGCCCCGCGGTTCCCTCAGCCCCGGCTGCCCCGCTCCGGGCCCGCTCCCCCAGGGCACGCGTTCCCCGGGCCGCGTTCCGCTGCCGCTACCGGGCCCCGCCCCTCACCGGCCAGGCCCCGCCCCTCATCCTCACTGACCAATCGTGAGGCGACACAGCGCCTTGCTTAGCATAGCCCCTCCTCCCGTCACCGCCCGGCCCCGCCCCCGCCCCGCCAGCCAATGGCAGCGCGCCATTCCCACGGCGGCGGACCGGAAGCGCGGTGTTACCATAGAGAGGCGGGGAAGGAAGGGCCGCCTGGCGGCCGCTCGCACCGCCACTCTCTATGGTGAGACGTCCGCGGTACCCGGCGCGCTCCCGCAGCAGCATCATCATCATCATCACTGATGCTGCTGATTGCCTGCCTCCCTTTGCCGCCCAGACAGCGACCAGCTGCCGAGATCTGCCGGGGAAAGCGAACCTCAGACTGATTTTAACCATGCGCTGCACAGTGACCTTGCTCTTGCCAGGAGAAAACCCCAGCGCCCTTCAGTAAAGAGTAAAACATTAACGCCAGAGAGAGTGGATAAATGATGCTGGCAGAACTCCTGCCCCAGCGTCCCTACGGTCGCTGCTTTATTTCCTCCTTCATCCCCATCAGAGCGCATTTCAGATGCTGGTGCTCTCACCTCCATGCAGGATCACTACATCCCATCTTGTTCAGCCACTGCACAACACACCAGACAGAAAAATCATCTCAGCGGCCCCAGCAGACATTGAAAAGTTGGCCAGATGCCAGAGCACGCAGGCAAGTGCTTGACGGGGCTTTTAAAATGCAATTAAGACCATGAGGAGTTTACAGCCAGGAGCTGGTTGTAATATGGATCATAAAACTCACACACTTTCTCTCCTGGTTGTGGAAGTGAGCTGATGGCTTTCTGCAAAGGCACGCTGGAAACAGCAGCTGGCTCTGTGCCTCCTTCTGCACCCGCTCCTTCAGGAGGGCTGTGGCCAGGACCAGGAATTGCAGCAGCTCCAAACCCTCATCCTCAGGTCAGCACAGCAACCACTGAGACCTGCCCAGAGGAGCAAGGCTGAAGGCTCCAAATATCACCACAGGGGTCATCCACAAAAGCAGCAGGTTTAAATTTGGAGGGTTCCAAACCCAGGAGTCAGAATCCTCCTTTTTTTCCAGAATTCTCCCTTTCCCCTTTAACTTCTGTATGCACCAGTTCTGGCAGGGAATAATCCATCTATTTCCCAAACCACAGGCTGTCTCCTGCTGGCTGAGGGACCTGCAAACACTTTCCTTCAGCTGGCATTGCTTTAAACAACATCCACAAAATGCAGCTGGGGAGGAGCTGTTGCTCTGACCAATGCCTGGGAACATTTTGGGGCTTGATCTCTTGCAGCAGAGCGGGCAAAAGAGCATTTTGTGCCCACACAGAGGAACATGTGGGGTTAAGATTACCCTGCCTGAACCAAAAGCACCTCTAATGCTCCCTCACCCCCTGGCTGGAGCTGGGAATGTCAATAATTTGTCACATTTATCTTAACTTATCTCTGATGCTCAATTGAGAGATGAACTGGGGAAGGGTGTCAGACCCCCCAGAGCATTCAGGCCATTTGCTCTGGCCATGCTCCTCCAGCTGCTCCCCCAGCTCCAGCCCCAGCCCAAGCCCTGCCCAGAGGGTGGGATTTGTGGGATTTGCCCTCTGGGTGTTTCACAACGCCCAGATCGATGACCCACATGGGCCTGCAGAGAGGTGGCAATGACACCAGATCAGTGCATCAGCAGCACTGGACCCCAGCCCAGCATAAATCAATAACTCAACATTTCTGATGCCAAAGGGTTACACTGGATGGATGCAGGGCCCCTCACACCAGAGGGACCCTTCTCCTGTGCTTCTCAGGAGGCTCCTGGACGTGCTGGAGGAGAAGCTGAGTAAAACACCATGGACTGCCCTCTGCCACGGGCCAGGGCCAGGGCACAGCATCCTTGAGCCTTGGGGCACATTTGCCTGTGAAGCCTCATAAATCCCCAACGTGGCACTGCAGGGGTGCAGCCCGGATGGGAGAACACTCAAACCAAAGAGCACAACCCCAGGCTGAGAGCAGAGCCCCTGCTCCCAGTTTGGCCATCTGCCTTTGCTGTGCCAGCTCCCCTGGGCTGGGCTTTGCCGTCGGTGCTGCAGAGCACCTGGTAAAGGCAGACACAGCTCCCCAGAGATGCCCACGGGAGCACCCCAGCCCTGGCAGCAGCACAGGGGGCAGAGCTCACCCTCCCCAGGCAGGGAAAGCCTCCCAGGCCCTGCCTGCCTGCCTCTGATTCCCTTGATAAATCCTTGCCACAGCAATGCCCAGGCTGGGGCCACCTCTGGCACCCCAACACTGGCACCCCCATGGGGTGAGGGTCTCTGCCCCACTCCTGCCCTGGGCAGCACAGGACACCAGTCAGACTCCCTCCAGCAAAAAACCCCAATGATAAAGGAAATCCAGCCCAAAATGTTAAGGCTGAACTTATCTTTGAAACAAATCTTTGAAACAAATCTTTGTTCCTAGAAGGGGCCGATTTAGCCCAAAGTCAGGCAAAGCACAAGCAGCAGTGTCACAGCCCCCTCCCCACATCCACCCCTTCCCTGAGACCCCAACCAAACAGCTGCAGCTCCATCCTGCAGATCCTGGTGCTTCTCAATTCTGGATGTCCTGGACTGGTGCCACATTCCCCACGGATGGGGTGGGTTCCTCTCCCCAGGTGTGAGAGCAGAGTGGATAAACTGGGAACAACTGTGGGGAATGCTGTCCCTGGTGCTGCCCCACCAGGCTCTCCCCCTGCAGTGGCTCTGTGCACCATTTTCTAGCCAAAAGCAAAAACTTCAGGGAGGGATGTTTCCTACATGGTGACTTCATGGAGGTGTTGGTCCTGCTGGAACCATCCTTCTGAATGTCCCTGCAGGAAACAGCCCCCAGGGCCCTCACTGGATGCCCACCAGCTCCGTTATGGGGGGAGCATGGACCATCAGCTCCTCGTATCTCTGCAGGAAGAGCCAGAGCCTGGAGCTGTACGTGTCCTCGTTGTAGGGCAGCTTCTTCTGCTTCAGGTACTGGGAGACGATGGGTTTGATCTGCAAGGGCAAAGGAGATGTCACTGCTGTGCAGGGTGCCCTGTGTTTGCACAAGGTGCCTGAAACGTGCCCAGAAAAGCCATCCCACGTGCCCACAGCTGGGCTGGAGCAGGCAGCACCAGCTGTAGTATCTTTGCTGGGAATATTAAGAGGAAGGTGGTTTCCAGTTGCAGCATCACAGGGAATTCACCCTGGCAAAACGCCTTTGGAGGGCTCCAAATTAGGAGAGATGCCCTAATGAGGTTTCTAATGAGAGGCAGCCACGAATGCTCATCGTTCACACCCATCATTATTGGCCCACACAGCCAGCTCCTTGATGGGACTGGGAGGCTGCCACAGGTTTAGTTACGTCCTTCCCTGTGACACCTCTCTGGGGGAGGTGGGTCCTGCCAGCCCCCTGAGCTCAAGCAAAGGACACTGAACACAGGGGCACAGCATTGATCCTGTGCTGAAGGACCCTGTATGGACCTGCCTTGGGATCCCCTCCAGCCGGGGCAGTGCTCAGAGCCCACGTTTTGAACACACCCCACACCCCAGAGCAGCAAGTAAGGGCATGAGCAGAGCGATAAGAGATTTGCCTGGATGTTGCCTGAACCAAAAACTGCACTGTGCAATGCTGGGGATACTTTCCCAATGGAATCACTGGGAGGATCCTGCACTGCTGGAAGGCTGCTGCAGGCTGGAATTGGGGCCAGGAGAAGGAGCAGGGAGCAGAAACCCAGGAGAATAGGACTGGGATGGCAGGAGATGGGTTAGGGACTGTTGCAAAGCAGTTTCCAACATGAGAAGGAGCAGCACAGACAGGTCTGGCAGTGGAGGTGGGAAGATTTCTCATCCCCGTGTCACCTCCCAGCCACCCTGTGGGTCACCTCACCTTCAGGCACATGTTGTCAGAGAGGCTGGGGAAGAGGTGATGCTCCACGTGGCAGCTGATGAGCGAGTGGCCGAAGGACCAGTCCAGGAGGGGGTTGCGGGGCAGGTTGAGGACGCCCCGGCTCATGAGGTGGATGCGCCGGGGTTTGCGGTCGGCGGCGAACATGGGGAGGCCGATGTGCTGTGGGACAGGCAGGGTGGGCACCCTGTGGCACCTCCCCAGTGCCACCCCAGCAGAGCCAATGGCAGCTCTGCCTGTGTGTGGGCACAAGGAGCCGCATTTTGGGGTCTCTCTGTCAGCCCAAGAGCTGGGTTTGTCCCTGAAGTCACCCCATCTTGTGTTTGTCCATGGAGCCACCAGGGAGCTCCCGGGCTCTGCTCTCCCAGCACATCCACACTTAGAGCCAGCAGGCTCTCCCCACCCCAGGGCCTGTAACACCACCTGAAACACATCAGCCCTCCCAGCCACTGCAGAGGACATCATCCTCACACCCGTCATCCTCACACCCTTTGCACTCATCTGCCCTGACACTTTCCAAGGGCCACCACTTCCCACCCAGCACCACCAGCCTGATTCTCCTGGTGACAACATCAGCACAAGGGAGGTGACAACTGAACCCACACGCCTTAACGTGACACAAGCTCCAGCCAGCAGCATCAGGGCACTGGGTGGTGGTTTGCCTGTCTCCAGCACTGCTGGGATACCTTGAAGCTTCAGGTCTCTACCTGGAAGATGTTGACATGGATGTAGGGATGGGCCAGGAGGGAGCGGGTGACCAGCATGCAGAGCAGGGCAGACCACGGCGACTGGAAGCCCGAGACGTGGAGCAGGAGCCAGTAATGGCAGTAAAACCCCAGAAACATGCAGCAGAGGGTCCGGAGAGCTGCCTTCCACTCCACATTCCTCAATAAATCTGCACAATAAAGGAAGAGGAGGCAGCGCATGGGAGAGGCGTTGATGTTTCCCCATCACCACTGCTGCTCCAGCAGTCAGGCTGTGCCAATAGCCCCACAGCCCAGCCCAGCCCATGAACTCACTTTTCCCATCCTCCAGGTTGGCCCAAACCCTATAAAACTGCTGGGAGACTCCCCAGAGCAGCAGATCCAGCTGTGCAGCATCACTCAGGGGATTTGGACGCACCTTCGTTTCTCACACTTTGCCAAGTCATTGGCTGCGCATTTGGCACTGCCCAGAGCTGGGTCATGCAGCCTGGAGAGCTTTGCTTCCCCAGCCTCTTATTGCTTTCTGGGCTCTTCTCCCTGATTGCTTTCTGGCACCATTATTTCCCTGGAGCCACCACCTTTCCTGCCCTGTGTCTTGCCCCTGCATTGCCCCAAACCTCCACCCCATACACAGCCATCAAACACCTCGTGTGATGCTCTGATCAACCTGAGTGTGAGACTGAACCCCATTATGGCCACAGATCTGAGTTAAAGGAGAATGGAATTGGGGTGCTGCAGGCTCATGATGTCTTTTACCAGGGATTTCAACATCCAGCCCAGGAAAAGGTGAAGTGTTTTCTCAGTAGATGCAGAAGATGTGGTCCCCAGAGCAAGTGCAGCATCTCCTGCCCTTCCTGCAGTGTCCCACCAGGAACTGGTGTAGTTAATGTGATGCCTCCAAACAAAGCAGGACCCTTGGGTGGGGTGAGACCTGGGCAGTCACGAGCTTCCCACATCCAGCACCCTGTCCCAAGGCACGTGGGACACGTACCAAGTGCAACCAGCGGGGTTAGGATGGGCACTGCCAGAGGAGCGATGAACATGTAGACGTAGCGGTTCAGGAAAGGAAGTTTCCACGTGCTGGAGTCCCCCAGGCCAATGACGTTGGTGTAGCCGTGGTGGATCTTCACATGATTGTAGGTGGCCTGCTCGACTGTGAAAGCTGAGCAGAGCTGGGAGAGGAGAGAGAGAAGTTGCCAGGGTTGGGCACTGCCTGACTTGGGCTTGTGTGGGAGGAACCTGGGGAGATGCTCTGGTGTTTCATAATGAAACACCATGAGGAGATGCTCTACACCCCACAGACCCCAAACCAGTCTGGAATGGACTTTTAAGAGTTAAGCACTAGAAACCTTTCCCACCATTCCAAACACTTCCCACCACCACAGGGTGCTGATGGGGTGTTTTTGGGGGCTGCCCCACTCACCTCAATGAAGAAGATAGCCCACACTTTGCTCCAGGACTTGGACTCAGTCAAGGCATTGTGGCTGGCCAGGTGGCTGCCCTTGACGGTCAGGGTGTGATGCACCACGCCAAGGGTGAGGACACCCGCCAGGAAAGGGATGGCCTGGGCTGACCGCAGGCACAGGAACCCTGTGGAGAAACCAGCCGGGCAGGAGCTGGGCCATGCTCATGTCCTGCAGCCCTCCGAGCCAGGCTGGAGGTGTTGCTACACCCAAACACGCCAGCCACGGCCCTAAACCTGTTCTTCAGCCGTAGTTACAGGTATTAAACCATGCAAGCCAGAGTTTGCCTCCTCATCATCCTCGTGACTGGATCAGCCACACTCACCCTTGTGCTGAAGATTTGGCCACTTCCAGCCTCGATGGCAAAGAGTGCTGCAGGTGCCTGATCCCCCCCCCCCAGCTCTGGGATGTGGGATTCCACTGGTGCCCTTACTCTGCCAGGATCTCAGCGTCCCCAGGAGTTCAACAGCAAGACAAGGTCCCAGCTTTCCAGCCGTGCCACCAGAGACCCACACTCAACTGCTTTCCCTTGCACCCACGACAGCCAGGGCCACTGCCACCAAAACCACCCTGTCCCATGGTGGGACACATCACCCACTGTCCTGCCCTGTGTACATCTGCGTGGGCACCATCCCCTCAGGCCAGGCTGCACCCCGGGTACCACTGTGCCCTCAGGCCAGGCTGTACCCCAGAGATCACTGTCCCCTCAGCCCAGGCTGTAGCCTGGGTGTCACTGTCACCTGCTGTGGGGTCAGAGTGCACCAAGTCACGGGCTGAAGGAGTTGCTGTGGCTTTGTTACAACCTCAGTAGGTGCCAACAGGCTCCCAGCACAAAGCAGACATGAGGAGGCAGTGGGAGCCCTGGGGACCCCCCGGCCGTGGTTTGGGGGGGCTGAGCCAGGTTACCTGCTGGGAGCAGGAGGAAGCTGCAGGCAAGGATGCTGATGTCCACGCCGTGCCGCTCCCACCAGCTGCTGCTCTTCACCACCTTCTGCACCAGCTCCGAAAGCTCGGTCATCAGGGCTTCCTCGGGCCGCCGTGCTCGCCGTGGGGCTGCCCCGGGGGTCACATCCCCATCACCCAGCGCTGGCCCCGGCTCCCAGCCCTCGGCCACCGCGTCTGTCCTGCTGCCACCAGGCGCTGTCGTGCCCCGGAGCGAGGGCTCCCCCATCGCCGGGAGCCGGGGGACACCGCTGGTCTCTCCGCGGACCTGCCGTGCCCCCGGGCTCAGCGGGTCCCCGTCCTCCAGCGGCATCGCCCTGCCGAGCAGAGGCCACACCGTGTCACCCGCAGGGAGCCAGCCCGGGCCACGCCGGTGTCACCCGCAGGGAGCCAGCCCCGGCACCACCGTGTCACCCGCAGGGAGCCAGCCCCGGCACCACCGTGTCACCCGCAGGGAGCCAGCCCCGGCACCACCGTGTCACCCGCAGGGAGCCAGCCCGGGCCACGCCGCGGACGGGCTGCGGCTCCTGCGGCCGCCGAAGGACACGGGAAGGGCAGGGGTGGAAGAAAATAAACAATCCGAGGAGAAGCAGCCAGCGGAGCCGGCCGCAGAGCCACCCAGCCTCCCAGCACAGGGACAGCAGAGCCACCAGAGCCCCCTACTCACGGCAGCCCCGCGGCTCTCCCGGCGCTCCGGCTGCGGGCGGGAGGAGGAGGAGGAGGAGGAGGAGGAGGAGGAGCAGGAGGAGCAGGGCGGTGCAGATGAGCCGTGCCCACAATCCGCCCCGTGGCCCATTTAGGGGAGCGGCCGGGGCAGCGGGGCCGTGGGGAGGGCGCCGGGAGGGAAGGAGTGGAACAAAGATGGAGAGAGGCGATGGAAATGTGGAAGGCGAAGGAGCCGAGTGCCAGGAACAGCCCTGAGAAACCCAAGCGGAGCACTGAGGACAGGGATAGGGTTTCGCTTTTGCCAGGGAGAGGGAGCAAACGTTGCGTGTCCCACGTGGGAGCCGTTTTGGGGAGAAAATCGGCCTTTTCCACAGCGAGGAGCAGGCTGCAGCAGGGAGGGGCTGCTGCTGCCGCGGGGCCTCCAGCACCCCCGCTCTGCCGGGGGCACCCCAGGGACCAGGACACCCCAAATCTGTCCCTCGCAGCTCTGGCACCCAGCTCTGACCCCCGCGGGGTCTCTCTTCTCTTCCGACCTGATTCTGTATGAATTTCCCCCATTTTCCATCACTGCCTCCTGACTCGTCACCCTGACACTGGCATCCAAAAGCTTTGAGGATGTCCCTGAACAGACCAGAACCTCCAAAGCCCTATTTTTTTATGAAGGAAAGCTAAAATCACATTGTCCCTCGCCGTGGCACTGGATTTCTTCTTGCTTTGTTATTTTTCCTTGCCAAACCTCAAATCAGCTCAACTGATGCACCAAAACCCTAATGAACATTGACATCCATAAAATCGATATGGTCTTGCAACAAATAAGGCCGGTTTGCTACACCCATCATTGGATATCACAGCCCCAAACTGGGATGGGCTCAGCACCTCCAGTAACATCACATCACTGCTGTGATTTGCAGGGAAGCAAACCTCACACCCAAGTTACACCAAACCCCAGGGAATTGTCATCATCCTCTGGAAAAAAAAAATTAATAACAATTAAAAAAAAATCCAAGCTGCTGCAAAAGGGGCAGAGCTGAGAGTGCATCAGAGACCTGCTGAGGTTTCATTCCCACTGTATGAGTGTGCATTAGGAAAGGCCATTTCTAGAGACAGGGGCACTGAGGAGTCAGGGGATGTGTGAAGCCCAGCCAGGGACTCACTCTGATGGGCAGAATGGCTCTGCCAGCTGCCCACAGCTGGGAGAGCACCCATGGGTGCTGCCAGGCCAGGGGAGGCAGGGGCATCGGGTGGGGCCGCTCCTGAGGGACACAGAGCTGCAGTGTCACCCCTGGGATGGCACCACGAGGGACAGTGGCAGGAGGGTGACAGCCCTGCTCCGAGGGCGCCGCTTGGCAGCGGGCAGGGTGAGCTGTGCTGGAGCTGCCATTGCACAATGGGGCAGAAATGGTTATGTGGGGCAGCTGGGGGGAGCAGGGGGTGGGGATCCCCCACACATCCAAGACCAACATGATCCATGAGGATCCCACTGCAGCTGGCACAGGGAGAGGCAGGGGCATGGCATCACCCAGTTCTGTGGCACCACTGGGACCAGAGGCCACCTGGGAGAGGAGAACAAATCGTGGGCTGGAAACTGCATGGGAGAGGCTGAAATTTGATTTCTGAGGAAAAGTGCTGAATTCAAAAGAGGTACAGCCAAGATGGGAGTCACAATGCTGACAACAGACCACACACTGTAAGAAGAGCCTGCAGAGCCATAAGGACAGTCAGCAGGTTCAGGATGGTAGCCCTAAATCTGCTGCCTTACAGAGCTACATTTCCAAAAGAAACTTTTAAACCTCTGATTTCCCACCACAGGCCAAGTCACACAATTCCCCTGACCCAGCTGAATCCTAGGGATCAAAGCAAATGCTGACCTGGCCCTTGCACTGTGGACACAAACACCTCCAATTTAGCAGGGAAAACATGTGTAAGACTCAGAAATCCTTCAGCACACAGCAGGGCAGCTGGAGAGGATCAGTGTAATCCCTGAAGCAGGGAGCTCAGGCCAGCAGCAGCTGCTGCCCCCTGCACTGGCTCTCCCTTGCCCTGGGCACCACGGGCAGCTCCCACTGCTTCCCCAGGCATCTGCCATCCCGAGGGAGCCACGGGAAGCAGACCCTGCCACTGTCCCCATCTGACCCACTCTGTCCCCAGAAACCCAAATCTGGCTCCCAGCAAGGTCCTCCCATGTCCCTGCTCCCCAAAGAGGAGAACACGGGCCATCTTAGCCTGGCACAAGGACACACGTGTTGAGACACCAGCAGCTGCAAGTGCTTCCTTGCTGAGCCCTCCCAGGGTCCCCCCAGCCCGTGGGACAGCACCTGCTGCAGTCCCAGAAACGCAGCTTCCAGCCCAAATCCAGGAGTCTGGAAAGGCTGCAGTATTTGCAGCCCAGGGTTGTGGTGAGGAGGGAGAGCGCCCTCAGCAGCCCTTCCCTCCCTACAGCCCACCTTGCACACCCTCCTCATCCCTCTCCCTGGGGGAGGAAGGCTCAGGCTGCAGGTGCTGGGACACCACCAGATCCCCTGGTTGCCTCAGCCAGACACTCCCAAAACCAACACCTCTCCTTCCTTCCTCTCCTTCCTTCCTCTCCTTCCTTCCTCTCCTTCCTTCCTCTCCTTCCTTCCTCTCCTTCCTTCCTCTCCTTCCTTCCTCTCCTTCCTTCCTCTCCTTCCTTCCTCTCCTTCCTTCCTCTCCTTCCTTCCTCTCCTTCCTTCCTCTCCTTCCTTCCTCTCCTTCCTTCCTCTCCTTCCTTCCTCTCCTTCCTTCCTCTCCTTCCTTCCTCTCCTTCCTTCCTCTCCTTCCTTCCTCTCCTTCCTTCCTCTCCTTCCTTCCTCTCCTTCCTTCCTCTCCTTCCTTCCTCTCCTTCCTTCCTCTCCTTCCTTCCTCTCCTTCCTTCCTCTCCTTCCTTCCTCTCCTTCCTTCCTCTCCTTCCTTCCTCTCCTTCCTTCCTCTCCTTCCTTCCTTCCTTCCTTCCTTCCTTCCTTCCTTCCTTCCTTCCTTCCTTCCTTCCTTCCTTCCTTCCTTCCTTCCTTCCTTCCTTCCTTCCTTCCTTCCTTCCTTCCTTCCTTCCTTCCTTCCTTCCTTCCTTCCTTCCTTCCTATCCATCCCATCCATCCCATCCATCCCATCCATCGAGATCCACTTTTATAATACCTGCTTTTGGGCAGCACTCCCTCCCACCTCTTTCAGACCAAACGCTTTTGGGTAATTAACTTAATCAGGGATTAATTACCACCACCCCCTGCCCAGCAGGGGGACCTTGAGCACCGCCTGTCTTTGTCTTTTGGGGTCGGGCAGAGCTGTGGGGTCCTCAAGAAGGAGAAATTCCCCGGCTCCGCCAGCTCGCTCCACCCCTCTCCCTGCTGCCAGCGGCCGAGCGCGGAGCTCCATCTGCAGGCGCAGCTCTGCCTCCATCGCCCCGAACGCGGCTCCCCCAAACTGGGGCCTTGGCACACGGGTGTTCGGCACATCCCACAGCCGAGCAGCTCCCACAGCTGCTGCCCAGGTACGAGTTTATCTCTGCTCCCCGCTCACCCATCCAAGGTGATGCCCTGAGGCCAGCGGGGCACCCCAAACCTTCCCTCCTGTGGAATGAGGAAAGAGAGGAGGACGAGCTCAGGACCACGAGGCAGGCAGCAGAGGGAGTCACAGCTCTGTGCAGCGCCTGCTCCGCCTGTCGTTTGGCCAAAGTGCAGGAGATCGAGCTGGTGAGATCCCAAGGGACACAGTCCTGAGCTCCTGGGCTTCCAAAACATGAGACCCAGCCTGATTTGTGTGCCAGGGAAAGAAGCTCTCAGTGGTTGCCAGAGCTGGCACTGCCGCCAGGCCCTCACCCATGGGATGCAAAGTCTCCTTCCAGGGACCAAAACCTTGGATGCTGGGGGAACAAAGCCACTGAGCCCCATTCCATGGGTTGCTCAGTCCTCTCCTGGGGATCGAGACCTTGGGTGCAGCCACAGCCTCTGTGAGAGCTCCGGTGGTGCCAGGCTGGGACGGAGCTGGCGGGGCTGAGATCCCAGATCTATCAAGGGCTGGTTTTCAGCCCACATCCTCCCAGCCTTGGCAAGGTCATGCTTTGAACCTTAAATAAATACCCTTTCCAGGATATCTCGCTGTTTGCACGGCCCAAATGGCCACTTCAGGCCCCAGAACACTTCCCCCTCGTGCTGGGCAGCTCCGGGAAGAGGCTGGATCCCGTCTGGCTAATCTGGCCCATCTGTTTGCACGGCACGGGCGGACGGCGGCGAGACGGGGCGGGAGAGCCCTGGGTCACGCACCGGCTGCGGGGGAGGCAGTGTGGACAATGCTTGGCCTTTTCCAGGCTCTGTGCTGGCCTTTTCCAGGCGCTGTGCTGCTCCAGTGCTGCCCTGCGCTGCCCTGACACCTCCGCATGGAAGTGGCTGAATGGCAAAACCCCACAAAGGACAAACAGAAAGGGCTTGGAGGCTCCACACCCTCAGTGTCATTCTCACCATCTTTTTCATTGCTTCTATGTTTTTCTCATCCATTTGACCCTAAGATGGGTGCTGGAGGGGTTGTAGGTATGGAATTGGTGTGCCAAACCTCAGTGATGTTCACTCAGGGTGAGAACAGCTGGGATTTACCTGCCAGGAGCGGCCAGGTATGGAGACATCAACCTAATTCCTCACTCTGGCAAGCTTTGGGGGCTACATGGCAATCCTCCTGGCTCTGGGGTTGGGACAATGGTCCTCTGGGTCCTGGCTAGGCCAGAGGGCTGCTGGGCTGCAGGGATAGACCATGAATAATGCTGCCTTTGCAGAGTGGGGACAGACCCTTGGGACAGCCTGACAGAGTGGGAGGTTATTCCCTGCATGGAGTTAAACACAGGCCTGGTATCAGCTGTGCCACATGTCCAAACACAACCACCTCCCCTCTTCCTTCTCTAGTAGCCACCTACAAATACAAGAATCCCAAAGCTCAGGGATAAGCTTACCCTTGGGAAGTGATTTCTTTACTTTCCAAGGCTGCATGAGACTCACAGCAGTGGCTGGTGAAGGGAGGTTTATTCAAAGCACGTGAAAACCAAACCCAACACAAATTCCTGCCCTGACCCCTTGGACACTGCAGCCAGGGCTCAAAGCCACAGCATCAAAACCCAACTTTCCCCATGAGCACCCCCAAGGCCCCTGGGGACTCACCAGCATACCCTGATACCATACCTAGGCTGTGTTTTCAGTTTTATCACTGCTTTATTCACTGCAGTTTTATTCACCACTGCTTTATTCACTGTATCAGCAGTGAATAAAGCAGCTGTCATCCACTCCTGCTCCAGCCCAGCTTAAAATCCAAAGCCTGGCTGAAGGTGTCAACTAATCACAGACTTCCTCCACTTAGCAGCTCAGGGCCAAGGTAATCACTGGTTTGGATGCCTCTGCTCTTGCCCCGACCGAAACTGCTTGCCCCCACCCGTGTCCCTGGCGTCACCGCCTGGCCGGTGTTACCCAACGCAGGTGCACCGTGGACATGCCAGGGGCTCCCTCCTTCCCTGCTGCCACAATGCTGAGCCTGCCACCAACAGTGTCACCAAGGGATGCCTGAGTCTCCTCTCCTGCCAGCCTGGCAGGTGTTCTGTAATGCTGAAGTTCTGTGGGGTCCTGTCCTGGCAAGGATCAGCCCTGAGGAGGGAACCACCACGGCTCCAGTTCCAGTCAGCAGCCAGTGATTGGAATTATGCTCCTGGACACAACCCTACACTTCCGGTCTTCAAAAATTGAAAATCTTTCTCCTTGTAAACGTGGTACTACCCAAGCCAGCCTTCCCAGTTCCCAGGTGTCCTTCTGGTCCCAACCAGAGCCACTGGGGCTGGCCACACACAGGTGTCTGCAGGCAGGCACCCGGGCCAGCAGCTCCCTATCAGACGCCCACACAGCATTTTTACCACTCAGAGCAGGCAGCATAACTCCAGGCTCCATCCTCTGCCCTCTCGAGGAAAGAGGGACGTTTCCAGCCTCCTCAGTGTGCAGAAGGAGGATGTGGACCCCAGGATGGCATTAGCCAGCACTCGCCACCTTGGGCTGGTCCGTGACCGAGCAAGGGTGGTTTGCCAGGGTGGCTGAGTGTTACTACCCACAGCTGCTTTTGGGGGACAGTTCCCCCTGCCAGCTTCCACTGCTGGCTTCACATGCCAGAAGGGAAAGGGGTGGGGAGGGAGTGCAGGGCTCAAGGCCCAGCGCCTCCTCCTTTCTCCCCCAGGAGTTTTTGAACAGGCTCTGCTGGGGCTGTTGCATTTGCCCAGTTTAAGAAACCAGAGTAAGGTGGGTACTGACCAGAAGCTGTGTCTTTACTCTGTTCCTGTTCTTTGTGGTATCAGGATACCTTGAATTCATGGAAACCAGGAATTCCTGCAAGACAGAAAGCTCCCTGCTCATTGAGAAGCTTTAACTGGACACAGGAGAGATTGCACGATGCAGCCCCTGCACCCGAGATGGGCACTGCCCTGCTCTGGGCATGTGCCCGTGCCTCTCCCCGGCGTGGCAGGGCGGTGCCAGCCTGGGTGCAAGCAGCAGTGAGGTGCCCTGGTGCCCGGGCAGGCCGCAGGGCAGGCGAGGGCAGCGGGCTGTGATGTAACGCCGTGCCCGGAGGCAGCGCTGCCCGAGCGAGCCGGGCTGGCAATCCAGAGTGCTGCGTCACTGGAACGTGGTTGGGAGCCAAAGGGCTGCCCAAATCCAGCTGGACTCCAAGAATGCATCCCCACCTCGCCGGTCCCGCGTGGCTGTAACCTATTTCCCACTTTTGGTGGCTGCAGAGAGGTTCTAGTTGAGCTGAGGGGATGAGGAGAGGGTCTGTCTCAGCTCCATCCTGATGGAACACATCCCAGCAGCACCCAGTGTGCCCACTTGGTCCATTACATCCTTCCCAGCTGGCACAGGTGGCCCACCAGAGCCCTGCTGAACCAGGCACTCACCAAGGGCAGTTTTTGTTTCTTGTTCCAAGCGAGTGCCCAATGCTCCCTGCCATCCAGAGGGATAACTCACATGCTGCCTGGCAGCTATTTCATCAGCACAGCCAGACCCATACAACCAGTTAGCTTGGAAAAACACGATTCTTCTAATGATACCTTTGGAGAAGTGGTGCTCTGGATCCCAGTCGACCAAGGGAATATCTGGAGGAGCCCTGAGGAGGTTGTGGGGCAGCTCTGGCTGGCACATGGCTTCAAACCCAGTCCTGCCAGCAGCACTGGGTGAAGAAGCTGCCTTCCATCCCCAGTGCCCTAAAAACAGCATTTTTCAGCCCACTAAGAAAACACAAGCACCAGGAAAGCTGCTAATCCTCCAGCTGGTTTTCCCATGAAGGAAAAGTCTCCCTGGCCCCATTCCTCCTACTTTTCCCCTCCCACTGTAAGCCATTGCAGGTAAATCCAATGTGCTGCTCCTTAATCCCAGCCTGGGGAAGCAGGAGCCACCCTGACCCAAGCAACCTCACCTCACTGGTGCATTTTATTACTGACTTCAGCCAGGTCCTGCTGGGATCAGGGTCAGCAGCAGCCAGAGCTCACTGGCGGGAGGGCAAAGTGGGGCATGGCAAAAGAGGAAGGAGGGCCACAAAAAAAAAAAAAAAAAAAAAAAAGAAAAAAAAAAAAGTAGGGAATAGAAACCAGGTTAGGGCTAAACTGTGGGTGTAGAGGCTGTTGTGGCGGGTAGAGCTGCTCTGCTCTGCCAGCCTAGGGGACCAGAGGGCCTCCGAGCCATCCTCAGCATCCTCACCAGATTTCCAGGGTTTCCATCCCCTGGTTCTGGGAGCTGCTGTGCTGGAGGACTCAGGGAGAGCAGGACTACAGGGATGAGGCTGGGTGCAAAATGAACAAGAGCTCAGTCCTAAAGCCATTGCTTCATCCTGCAAGGGCTCTTCTGGTCCATCAGATGGCCACGTGGCTCCAGAGGGTCCTTACTGCCCCAGAAGTGTCAGACCTGGACAGTGACACACCAGGAATGGGGACTCAGAGAGCAGTTCTGCAGAAAACGTAGGGTTTGTTTTTACCTTTCTTCCCTATTGGGAAGAGAACAATCAACAATGAGCCAAGCTTGGCACAAGGCAAGATAAGGCTGGCCTCCTGCAGCGCCTACGGTGGCACCACGAGCGTCACGGGGCCCTTGGCACAGCCCAGAGGGCTCCCCTGAAACACACACAGGGCTCACAGAGGGCTCACAGGGGGCTCCACAGCCCAGAGGGCTCCTCTGAAACACACACAGGGCTCACAAGGTGCCCGGCACCACCCTGGCACCTGCCAGCCCAAGGGCAGCTGGATCCACTGGAAAACACAGAAGGCATCTTGCAGTCCCATCCCCGGCTGGGCCACGGCCAGCTGGAGGCAGGCAGGGAGCTGATAGCAGCATTTACCAAGAGAGGCCAGAGGCAGTTCTGGGAATGGCCCTGCTGCCCAGCCTGAGCCCGCTTCCAAGAAGGATGTTTATTTCTAGCACGTGGCAAAGGTGATATCCTCAGAAAACTGGGAAATTCGCCGGAAGAAAGGTGACTAAGACTTGTGTTTTGTTGGAAAAAGAGGTGGAACCAGCCTCTTGAAGCTCATGGGAAAGCTCAGGTTCAGCCTGAGCATGGATTGATGGCTTTCCCAGTGTCACAGGACAACTTGTCACCTAGGAATGCACTCCATCTGCTCCAGAGTGGGAGAAAACCTGCTGTCAGCCATAGAAGAAATATCCCAATAAGCTCTGCTTTCCCCAGCAGTAGGCCTCCCTTTCCCACAGAAAAAGTCCTCTGGGCAACAAAATTGCCTTTCCAAAAGACAAGCCCGCAGTGATGCTGTGAGTGGGCTCCCGTGCCCGTTCCCTGTCCCGTGGGAGTGCAGGGCAGATTGCCCTCAGTCCCTGCTGGTGGCAGGGCTGGTGGGGACCCAGGATGGGGAGGACATCTGAGGAGAGAGAGTCAGGGCTGCCCGCTCCCACCCCTTCTTTACACACATAGTAATTTTGGGAAGGAACAGTGTAAAAAGGTAATTCTTTTAGCCTTCAGTTCCATCACAGCCTTATCCTGCTGTCAGGGCTGGCATGGTCCTTGGCATCCCCTGCCCCTGGGGTGGTGAGAAAGCGAGCTCGTGGTGCCCTTCAGAGAAGGAGACACCCATTCCATGGCACCTCCTCCAGCCCCCGGTGTCTGTGGGATCGTGGGAGGGCTGGGGAGCTGCTCATCCCCCTGGCATGGAGAGCTGATCTTCCCTTGGGAAAGGCGGTGCGAGCCCGTGGCATCCCTGCCCGGCCGAGGGAGCAGCCCCGGGCCAGGTGAGCGACACCCGCAGCGCCTGCCTCCAACACCGGGTCTGATCTCTCACCTGGTGCCGGCTGGGAGGAGCCACGCCGCTCCGCTGGCACCGGGATCCTGCCCTGGCACCTCCAAAATGCCTCCTGGTGCCGGCAGGGAGCCCCCGCTGCCTCCCCGGGTGTGTGAGGGGTGCCCAGCACGGGCAGGGCTGTCCCCGCTCCCGTGGGTGCCGCCCTGGGGCCGGAGCAGGGCTCTGGTCACGGACACGCCGATGTTGCTGCCAGCTGCTGCCTGCCCGGCAGTGTGTAACCCCTCACATCAGGCCAGCTCCTGTCCCAGCGCACCCTGGCCTGGCTCTGCACCCAGTCCTGGACACAAAGCTCGGGGCTCCCACTCCCTGGGCATCCCTGCGTCTTCTGAGTACCCCGGGGCCTCCCTCAGGGATGCTGGCAGGTGCTGTCACCCAGGGATGCTCATCCTCCACCTCAGGACCTTTTGGGGAACACAAAGCAGCATTTGTCATTGTTTGTGAAAGCAACTGGGAGTGGGGAGGGGGCAGAAAGGAAAAAAAAGGCCAAAAAAAATTAGCTTGCTGTTTTGCTTTTCCCAGGTGAGAGGAGAGGAGAAGGGGCAGGATGTGGTCAGAGCTGATCCCTAACCAGCAGTGGAAATGTGGGGATGAGTCCAGCACATCCCATCACTGTCTGACAGGTGCCCATAAAGCCTCCACCTCCTCAACCATCTCTGGCCTGCTTTCCAAACCCGACTGTCCGGGTTTCGGGGTGCTGGAGGGGTGCCAAAGCACCAGGACAGTGGGGTGAAGGCATTCCCTGGCACTAAAGCAGGCAGGACACCGTGCAAGAACAGCACCTGCTGCTCACCTTCCCCTCCTAGCGAGCAAAGCCCCTGCTTCGGGGAGCTGCTGTCTGCGTGTGCCAGCCCTCCAGGGCTGTGCAGCACCCACGAAACCACAGCCGGGCCCACCTCCCTGGGCAGGGGTGGCCGAGCCCGGACACCGCCACCGGGCACCCACCGGGCACCCAGCGAGCACCCACCGAGCCCGGACAGCGCCCCTCGGGCATCCCTGGAGAGCGTCCCGGGGCCGCGGGGCTGCGCTCGGAGCCGGGCGCTGTTATGTAAAGCAGCAGGAGAGCGGCGGGGACGGGCCGGGCTTTGTAGGTCAGAAAATGGAAGTGCGGGGCAGTTCGGGGACGGGGCTGGGTCAGCCCGTGAGTCAGTGGCAAAGGAGGGACCGGCGGAGGCTTTATTAGCGGGGAGGGGTGGAGCGAGGCTCCGCAGGCAGCGAGCAGCGCCGAGCGCCGGCACCGACCCAGCGGGGCTCGCCCTCTCCCGCCCGACGCGGCCCCGGCGATGCGGCCCCGGCCCCGCTCCTCCTCCTCCTCCTCCTCCTCCTGCTCCTGCTCCTGGCCGTGCCCCTGAGGGGCCCTCGCCCCCCGCCGCAGCCCCCAACGCCCCCGGCGCAGCCAGAAGGCGGTGATGGAGCAAGGTCAGTGAAACAGGTTTCTCCTCCCGGGTCCCCGTCCTTCCTGCGCCGCCTGGGGAGCGCGGACTTGTTGACAGCGGCTCTCGTTAGCTCGGTTATTGAGCGGGGCCGAGGGCTGGGCTCGCTGCTCCTCCGCAGGTAGCGGCTCCCATGGGGTCATGGATGCCCTGTGCAGCTCCCCGTCCCTCCTCCGTGCTGCTCAGCTCTCCCTGGCCTCGTGGGACCCCAGGGGATCCCCCTGCCCCGGGAAATCTGCTCCCAAACACTAGTGGGGTCAAGTGCTGAAACAAGGGGTGTTGGTATGGGAGGTCTGCAGCGCCAGGGATGTGGAAAGGTTTGGGGGTGGCATCCCCGTCTGGCTCCGGTGCTGTGAGCTGCAGCCAGCCCGGGTCAGCCGAGCCTCAGTGCCACGCTCAGGGGTTGTTGGTGGCTGTGGAGAAGGACCAGGCTGTGGGGTTTTCAGACGTAAAAGGCAGCACCAGGCTGGCTTCCAGAATCCGCCTTCTGCCCTATTCAGGCCTTTTGGCATTCTGGAATTCCCGCACATTCCTCTACACTGGTCACCAGCACTGCCCACAGGTGATGGCACTGCACTCCAGGGATGGGGACGTGTCGGGTCTGGCCATCCCAGACACGAGTGCATTTCCAAAACAGCCAGAGAGCCCAGGGCAGTGTCCTGGGGGGATGAGCATGGGCAAGGGTCCCAGGCTCTGCTTGGACATGGTCATGCCTGCCCAGTTTTGCTGTTTCCTGGGCTAGAGATAATGGATGGGAACAAAGGGATGTTGTGGCAGACAGATCTGTCGCCGGCGCCTCCTGCGAGGGCAGAGCCCGTCCTTGGACCAGAGCAGTGCTGAGCCTGCTGCTGCCTCTGCCCAGGCAGTGGTGGCTGCAGCCTCAACAGAGAGGAGATGGGACCCTTGGAAATTCCATCCATGCTTGCTCACTGTCTGGGTTTAGGTGGTTTCTGGGCTGGATGCCACCCTGGCAGCCCTGCCCTTGCTGCTCCAGCCAGTGCAGTTACATGGGGAGCTGGGTGGCCCAGCCTTCACCCAGGTGTCTCCTTTGGTGATGGCTGCTCCTGGTCCCACCAGGACTTTCTGGGCTGGGTGCCTCAGTTGGCTGTGTAGAGTGCTGATGTGTTAGAGCTTGGAGTCCTGCAACAGGAAGATATAGTTGTTGTCAAAGTACTGTCTGAAACCTTAAAGCTTAGAGATCAGGAGCAGCAGGAAGGTTGTCTCTGTCATTCCAAGAAAGTGAGGGATAATGATGAAAGCTGGGGTCAGCACAGCCCTCAGAGCCACCCCGGAGCTCAGGTTCTGTGAGCAGGGATCCCTGGTGCCTGGGCAGGCAGTGCCACAGTACATGCAGTGACAGTCATTGGCCTGGCCCCACACCAGCCAAGGGTCCCACAGCCCCCTCAGTGCCTTTTCCCCCAGCAGAGTGTGCAGAGCAGCATCCCTAGGCCATCCAGAGCATCAGTCCTGCAGGGCAGGTGTTTGCCCCAGGTACAGCATGGTCACAGCTACCAGCACTGCTCAGGAGCCACTGCTGGTGTTGTTCTGAGGGTTCCCCACCTGCCATCACCCCTGGGACCCACGTGTCCCTGCTGAGCTGACCCTCTGTTCACCCAGGGGGTGCTGGGGCTGTGCCTGACTGCTCAGAGCTCTCACCCCAGCACGTGGAGTGGCACAGAGCCAGCTCCACCACTGGGCTCAAGTCAAGTCCTCCTAAAATAGCTGCCAGTTTCAGTTTCCCTGGAGCAGTGTTCCTGTGAGCCCATCCTCAGTGCTGGTTTCAGGGCTGTGCCAGAGCCTGGCTCTCACAGGGGACCAGGCATGTTCAGCAGCTGGGGATGATGTCCTGGGTGATGACCTGGAATGCTCAGGTGTGCTCCAAGCATACTTTTCCCAGCTGTGCTGTCAGTGGCCATTGGGATGGATCCAGAGTGGGCCCAGGGCACTGGTGATGCCTCACACTTTTCTCTGCCCTGGCTCCCCCCTGGGATGCTCAGTGATATCTGCAAGTGTGGCTCTGTGCTCCTTCTTGGGAGCAAGCCAGGATGATGGGTACAAGGACAATGAGTACCAGGGAGTTCACACCAGCCCTGAAAAAACTGGTGTCAGAATCCATGGCATTGCTTGATACTTTGCTAGTATTTATAAATTGCATTAAGTAGAAAATTAATGAATTGCAAATGTAGAAAATTATTTTCCCTGTTAATTCTGAATTCAGAATAAATTCTGTAAATTCTTAAGTCAGAATTTAAATAAAATGGCCCTCAGCTTCTCCCACTTTCCCAGTTCATTCAGCAGCTGTCACTGGGAAGACATGCTGAGCTGCGTCCATGCTCCTGCCTTTTGGGGCACTTCGGTTTTGGGAACGGCCATGGAGACTCCCAAAAGCAGTTGCAAGGCCCAATGTGAGGTGCTGCATCCAACCCAGGCCATATCAGTGCTGTATCCATCCCTGTGCTGGGCTGCCAGGGGTCACCATGCAAGGCTCAGCAAATCCAGAGCATGCAGGAGGTGCTCTGCAACAATCCCCTTGCCTCTGTCCTGTAGCCATGCATTACTCAGCTGCTGGGCCAGGAAGTGAATCCCTGGTGGGATGGGCAGGAAATAGTTAAGCAAGTGGGGTGAAATGGCCCATGCTGGCCTGGCAGGTCCTAGACCCCAGAGTCACGCTCTGGTGTGGGCACCAAGGCTGTCACCAACGCTGGGCGAGCCTGGGGAAGAGGAGCACCAGGCAGGGCTGAGGGCAGGATGCTCCAGCCCAAGTGAAATGGAAATGCCTCCCCCTGGGCCTCTCTGCCTGTAGGAGCTGTCTGGTGTCCTGTGGGCTCTACCTGGTGTCCTGTGGTTGGTGTCCTTTCTCAAGGCTGAGCACATGTGCCATCCAGGTGCTGCCAGAAGCCTGGAGGAGCAGCCCCGTCCCCACGGGCCAGCAGTGGTACCCAGCAGCCAAGCAGAAATGCTGCAATGCTGCCATCCTGCAAGCCCACATCTCCAACAACACCACTGTACGACCTCAGTCTTGCCCAAAAACCTCCCCTGATCTCTCCCCACTCCAGACCAGGGTCTGGAGCATCTGAGTGCTAATGAGTGCAAACATAACTCCCCTTGCAGCAGCTGCCTGGGGATAAAGGCAGGGCCTGGGAATCAGCATCACTTTAGTGAGCAATTGTCCTTCAGTGGAGGAGCTGGGGCTGTCCAGCTCAAGGATGAAGTGTCCAAGCCATGCCTGGACCACTGGCATGGCCCATTGGCCTTTCTCCACTCCCTACACACCACCTCCAACACCGTCAGGGACAATGAAACACGTGTCCAAGCTAAACCCAGGGGACTGGTTTTGCTGGGAAGCCCCGTTTAACACAGACACAGGGTGGTTTGGGGTTTGTGGCTTGGGAGGTTACAGGACAACCATCCCCATGATCACTGGTTCCCCGATGGGCACTTGCTGCCATGCACTGCAGGACCTGCCCTGTGTCTGCCTGCTCCGGTGCCACAGGCAGGGACAGTGTTTGCTCCTTGGCAGCAGCGGGTCGGGGAAACCTGCTGCCTGCCTGGGTTTCTGTTTGGGAGGGTATTTAAGGGTGTTCTCCAGGGTGTGCCAGCCCTGGCCTCCACCCTGCTTTCACAAGCGCCCTCTCCAAGAGGAGCTTGTTGTTCTCGGCTGTGGAGTGTAATGAGCACCGTGAGGTTCCCCCGTGGAAGCTCCGATGGGCAGAGCAGCCACAGGGCAAGCTGAGCTCTGAGAACCTGGGCACAGCCACGTTCCCATCTCATGCTCCATCATGAGCCCAGTGGGATGGTGCAACCCAGCTGGATGGGGGGCTTGGAATGCAGGAAACATCTCTTCGGCCAGGGCTTTGGATGTTGTGTCCTGCAAGGGCTGTGGCCCCACATTTTGTGGGACAAACTTGGTTGGAAACCATGGACCCAACCTTGAGACAAAGAACATGCATGAGATCCAAATGCAGGTGCTTGTTCTGGAGATTTTGGGGCCAATGACAGCCCCCCTATGTCCACAGACCACCCTCCTGATCCCACAGAGCCCATCTCAATGCCACACTGCATTAATGCCCCAGCTGTTTTGGTTTTTCCCTGTGTTACAGAGGTGACCACATTGATCTCAGGGCTTGGTGATCCCAAGTGGCATTTCTGGGCTTGGTCTTAGCTATGCAGGGACATGTCCAATGGCACTTGGGTGCTGTCATGTCACCAAACCTTTCACTGGCTCTTTGAAGGAAAGACAAGTTGGGAGAAAGGATCTCTGCCCACATCAGCTCAACATCAGCAACTGCTTGGGTGCTCCTAAGCAAAACAGCAAAAGTCAGGGATTGTGCACACCCCAGGTGCCTATACCTCTGAAATACCCTCCACATCCCAGTGCCTGGCCTGCTAAATTCCAGTGGGTGCCAAGCCAATAGATCCACTTCTCCTTGTGATCTGCTGGGATAAACTGGTTGCCATTGCATGGGAGTGGCAGTGGAGTGAGCCACGGCAAATCACTCCCCTCCTGCACCCTGCACAGACCCAAAGGCACAATCCATCCCCGGGGAAACTGGGGCTGGGGACTGGTTCATGGTGGGCACTGATGCTCTGGCAGTTACCCAGAGAAGGGGCAGAGGCCTTGGATGAGGCTCACATGTGCATGAGGAACAGGGTGAATTTAGTGAAAACTGTCCCGAGGGTGCAGGTGCTGCTGGCACAGGGGATCCCAGCGGGCTGCGGGCCCTGTCCTGCTCTCCCAGGCCTGGTCCCGGCAGAGGGAGCTGTGGCATCAGCCAAGACATCGCTGTCCCTGCTGGGCACCAGCCCCGGGCTTTGGAAAGGGACCAAAGAAAACAGAGCTGGGGCCGGGGCAGTGCAGCCTTCGTGGAGAACTGACTCAGCACATCTGATTCCTTTTGCCTGTACATTGAGACAAGAGTTGTTCAGAACTTGCAATTCCACATATAAATGCACTGTTAGGTTTTTAAAAATGCTTTTAAAAGCCAAATAAGTTTACATCTGTGCAGAAAGATCTCAGACCCTCGGTGCAGTGATGGTGTTTAGGGGATGCCAGAGCATCTCTGTGTGCAGTGGCTTGAGGCTGGGACCCCACACTCTCCTGGTGGGGATTCAGCCATTGGGGAGCAGCAGGGCAGAGAAATGCCAGAGTATTTCTAACTTGCAAAGAGTAATTTTCCTCCCCTACACCCACACCCAGGGCAAGCACAGACAGGGAGCAGCACAGCTGCTTCACACCAAACAAATCCCCATCTTCCAACCAGCATAACCACGGCCTCTGCAGTTCCAAAGGGACTAAGTGTGGTCCAAATCCCAGCCTGGCCTGGGATGAGCACACACAGGTCATTCCTTATCATTTGCATCCC